>NC_135815.1:78007004-78709943 GCF_964213995.1 Mustelus asterias | reverse complement strand
CACAGTGGTTAGCACTGCTGTCTCACAGCACAAAGGACCCAGGTTCAATTCCAGCCTCAGTTCACTGTCTGTGTGGAGTTTGTACATTCTCCCTGTGTCTAGGTGAGTTTCAGCCGGGTGCTCCAGTTTCCTCCCACAGTCCAAAGACATGCGGATTACGTTGATTGGCGATGGTAAATTGCTCCTTAGTGTGAGGGGGACCAGCAGGGTAAATACGTGGGGTTATGGGGATAGGGCGTGGGTGGAATTGTGGTCGATGCGGACTCAATGGGCTAAATGGCCTCCTTCTGCACTGTAGGAATTCTATGATTCTATATTTGACAAGAAAGGAAAAGGTGAAAACTGAGACAGTTGAACTAATTTTAGGTAATTGTGAAGACACCGGGATATATAATAGAAACCAGGACTGTCCTGGTAAAACCGCCTGGGTACCGTACCCAGCCCTTAATTTTAATCCTAGTTGCTAAACCCTATTCCTAATCTTAATCTTAATCTTAGCCACTAACTGTCACAAATGTACAAATATTTCAAAATAGCCATCACACAAAAGTATGATAATATTCAGGTTCTCTACATTGATCATGTTGCACTCTTGAAGTGATTCAGTACAGTTAAAGGAATGTTAGATATTTCAAAATGGTCATTACAAATGGTACAAAGATATTTAAATTATCTACCTAGAACAAGTTGCACTCTGGGGTGCTTCAATACAGTTGTGATACATGTAATATTGGCTGTATATATTCAATACAGCCTGAGGGGGATCTGTACAGTTCCACTCCCCTCAGTTCACTGTGGCTGGTAGGTCTTAGACAGCGACTTTTCCCCATTGCCTACAGTCATTGCCCCAAGCTTTAGTATGTCCCTCAGAACGTAGGCCTGGGATTTGGAATGTGCCAGTTGGCAGTAATCGGTTGGGGACAACTCCTTGCACTGGGAGACCAACAAAGTTCAGGCAGACCAAAAAGCGTCTTTCACTGAGTTGACGACCGTCCAGCAACAGCTGATGTTTGTCTCAGTGTGTCCCTGGGAACAGCCCGCTGAGCACAGAGTCCTGCGTCATGGAGCTTGGGATGAACCTCGACATAAACCACCTTATCTCTCTCCAGACTTTCTTTTCAAAGGCACATTCCACAAGGAGGTGGACAACGGTCTCTTCCCCACCAGTCACCTCAAGGGCAATGTGCAGATGGGCTATACTCCAGGCATGTAGGAAGGATCTGATGGGAAGGGCCTTTCTCACCACCAGCCAAGCTTGTTTGAAAGTTCAGATGATGAGGCATTCTTCCAAATGACTTTGACAGTCTACTCAGGGAATCATCCAACAGGCTCCACCATCTCCTTTTTCCATAGGGCCTCTAGGACATTATGTTCAGACCACTGCCTGATGTACTTGTGGTCAGAGGTGTTTCTCTGCATAAATGTTTCCACAAGGGACAGGTGGGATGGCATGGTCTAACTACTTGGAGCAATACGTTTTGATTTGATTTGATTTATTATTGTCACATGTATTAGTATACTGCAAAAAGTATTGTTTCTTGCATGCTATACAGACAAAGCATACCATACGTAGAGAAGGAAAGGGGAGAGTGCAGAATGTAGTGTTATAGCCATAGCTAGGGTGTAGAGAAAGATCAACTTAATGCAAGGTAGGTTCATTCAAAAGTCTGATGGCAGCAGGGAAGAAGCTGTTCTTGAGTCGGTTGGTACGTGTCCTCAGACTTTTGTATCTTTTTCCCGACAGAAGAAGGTGGAAGAGAGTATGTCCGAGGTCCGTGGGGTCCTTAATTATGCTGGCTGCTTTTCTGAGGCAGCGGGAAGTGTAGACAGTGTCAATGAGTTCGAGGCTGGTTTGAGTGATGGACTGGGCTTCGTTCATGACCCCTTGTAGTTTCCTGCAGTCTTGGACAGAGCAGGAACCATACCAAGCTGTGATTCAACCAGAAAGAATGCTTATACTAAAAGAAAATGCTGAAAAATCTCAACAGGTCTGGCAGCATCTGTAAGGAGAGAAAAGAGCTGACGTTTTGAGTCCAGATGATCCTTTGTCAAAGCTAAAAGGCATAGAAAATGGGAGATATTTATACTGCAGGGTGAGGGAATGAAAGATGAGTCATAGCCACAGAAACCAGGGAAAGGGCTGCTAATGGCAGTCCATGGAGAGAATAAAGAGTGTGAATGGCCAAACGGCAGAGAAACTAAAATCAGAGGATAAGCTGTGACAAATGAAGATGTGGGGCGAGAAGGAGAAATGGGTGGGAGAGAGGTAAAATTTAGGGGAAAGGGGGAGAAAAGGGAAGGAAAGGGAGGATAAAGTAGGGGGAAAGAGTGGATGGGGGAAAGAAAAATGAAGATAGACTAAATAAAAGGTAGAGAACAGTAAAAAATTAAATAAAATGAAAACAAAGGGGTCGAGGTGGGTAGAGTTAATCATCTGAAGTTGTTGAATTCGATGTTGAGACTGGAAGGTTGTAAAGTGCCTAGCCAGAAGGTGAGATGCTGTTCCTCCAGTTTGCGCTGAGCTTCACTGGAACATCCCAGGACAGACATGGGAGCAGGATCATGTGTTAAAATGGCAAGCAATCAGGATCCTGATTGTGCACATCCAGAAAGAATGCTTTCTATGGTGCAACTGTAAAAGTTGGTGAGAGTCGTAGTGGACACGCCAAATTTCCTTAGTCTTCTGAGAAAGTAGAGGCGTTGGTGAGTTTTCTTAACTATGGCGTAGGTAAGAAAGGACCAGGAAAGGTTGTTAGTGATCTGGACACCTAAATACTTGAAGCTCCCAACCATTTCTACTTCAACCCCATTGATGTAGACAGGGGCATGTCCTCCACTACGCTTCCTGAAGTCAATGACTGACAATCTCCTTCGTTTTGTTGACATTGAGGGAGAGATTATTGTCGTCGCAGCAGTTCACCAGATTCTCTATCTCTTTCCTGTTCTCCGTCTTGTAATTGTTTGAGATCCGACCCACTACGGTGGTGTCATCAGCAAACTTGAAAATTGAAGATATTCCATGGAAAATGTATAAAAGCACATATTAGTTGTTAGAGTCTTCGGTATCCTCTCCCACCTCTCTATCTGGCACATTGATAACTACATCAGTGCTATTTCCTGCTCTCAAGCCAAGTGGTGAAATTACATCTACTTTTGCTTCCAATTTCCATTCCTTACTTGCCCTCACAAACCATTTCTGACTCTTCCCTTCCCGGACTTCTCTATCTTTATTTCTAGGGTTAGGCTGTTGATCAGCACCGACCCAGAAGGAAAGAACAGCTCGGATTTCCCCATTTTACTGTTTTTTCCTTCTGGGTACTGTAAACCCTTTGATTCCCACTGCTACCTTGATTATACCTCCCTTCCCTGACTTCCTGAAAGGATTCTATACTATTCTCCCTATTTCTGTCACTATCGCATCTGTTTTGATGATATTACCTTCCATATTGGTGCTTTTAGTATGTCTTCCTTTATCCTCAATTGAGGATTCCACTCCACCATGGTTAACAGGGCCCTTTGATTGTGCCTTTCCAATTTCCCTGCCCTCAACCTTTCACCTCGCTTCCCAAACTATAATAAGATTCTCATAGTCCTCGCCTTCCACTCCACGAGCCTTAACATTAAATGGATCACCCTTTGTCATTTCCAACACCACTAGTGTAATGCCACCACCAAACACATCTTTCCCTCCACTTTCAACATTCTGAAGGGACTCTTCCCTCTGTGACACCCTAGTCCACTTTAATCACCTCAATAATCCTCACCCCCTCCCATTGCACCTCCCCATGAAAGTGCAGGAGACAAGACCTGCCATTTTACCTCCTCCCCATCTACCATTAAATACTCCTTCCAGATTAAGCAGGGATTCACTTGTACCTCTTTCAACTTAGTAGGCTGTATTCACCATTCATAAGGCGGTCTCCTCTACGCTGGGGAGATCAAACACAAATTAGATAATCACTTTGTGGAACATCTCTGGCAGTCTGCAACCATGACTCTGTGCTTCTGGTTGTTTGTCATTTAAATTCTCTGCCTCTCTCCCACTGTGACCACTCTCTTCTTAGTCTCCTACTTGATTCTAATGAATATCAATGAAACCTAGAGGAACAGCACCGCGCCTTTCGATCAGGCACTTTACAGCTTGCCAGATTCAATATTGAGTTCCGCAATTTCGGATCATTAGCACTGGTCACATTTTTTCCAACAACAGATTCAAGTAATGATTCTGCTGTTGTCACTTACAACTCCTCCAGACTTATCTTTTGATTTACTTTTTGTCCCATTACCACTCCGTTTGGTTTGTACCATCACCCTTTGTCCTTTGATGACTCCTATCTTCCAATGTATCCCAGATATTTACATAAGAACTAGGAGCAGGCGTAGGCCATCTGGCCGCTTGAGGTTGCTCCGCCATTCAATAAGATCATGGCTGATCTTTTCGTGGACTCAGCTCCACTCACTCACCCACTCACCATGACCCTTAATTCCTTTACTGTTCAAAAATCTATCTATCTTTGCCTAAAAAACATTCAACGAGGTAACCTCAACTACTTCACTAGACAGGGAATTCCACAGATTCACAACCCTTTGGATGAAAAAGTTCCTCCTCAACTCAGTCCTAAATCTGCTCCCTCTTATTTTGAGGCTATGTTCCCTAGTTTTAGTTTCACCCACCAGTGGAAACAATCTCCCTGCTTCTATCTTATCTATTCTCTTCATAATTTTACATGTTTCTATAAAATCCCACCTCATTCTTCTAAATTCCAATGAGTATAGTTCCTCTCTATTCAGTCTCTCCTCATAAACTAACG
Organism: Mustelus asterias; assembly: GCF_964213995.1. Lineage (NCBI taxonomy): Eukaryota > Metazoa > Chordata > Chondrichthyes > Carcharhiniformes > Triakidae > Mustelus > Mustelus asterias. The sequence goes on along the minus strand of NC_135815.1, from coordinate 78,705,132 downwards.
CTCTCAACTCCGGAATCAACCCAGTGAATCTCCTCTGCATCCCCTCCAGTGCCAGTATATCCATTCTCAAGTAAGGAGACCAAAACTGTACACAGTATTCTATGTGTGGCCTCACCAGCACCTTATACAGTTGCAACATAACCTCCCTGTTTTTAAAACTCCATCCCTCTAGCAATGAAGAACAAAATTCCCTTTGCCTTCTTAATTACCTGCTGCACCTGCAAACCAACCTTTTGCGATTCATGCACAAGGACACCCAGGTCCCTCTGCACATTTAAATAATAGTCAATTTTGCTGTTATTCCTACCAAAATGGATGACCTCACACTTACCAACATTGTACTCCATCTACTAGACCCTTGCCCACTCACTTAAACTATCTATATCCCTCTGCAGACTTTCAGTGTCCTCTGTACACTTTGCTCTACCATTCATCTTAATGTCATCTGCGAACTTTGACACACTACACTTGGTCCCCAACTCCAAATCATCTATGTAAATTGTAAACAATTGTGGACCCAACACTGATCCCTGAGACACAGCACTAGTCACTGATCACCAACCAGAAAAGCACTTATTTATCCTCTTTGCTTTCTGTTAGTTAACCAATCCTCTATCCATGCTAATACATTACCGTAATGCCATGCACCTTTATCTTATGCAGCAGCCTTTAGTGCAGCACCTTGTCGAATGCCTTCTGGAAATCCAGATAAACCGCATTTACTTTTGTTCTCTTCTCTCCACTGCTCCTTTCCTTGTCGCTGTGCGTGCTTAAAAGCCTATTATATTTCTAACTTTTCCCAGTTTTGATGAAAAATCATCAACTTGAAATGTTAACTCAGTTTCCCTCTCCACTAATGCTACCTGGCGTACTGTCAGATTTTCTGTTTTTATTTCAGATTTCCAGCATATACAGTATTTTACTTTTGTATCAGTTGTCACTTTATACCTAGATAGACCAAAATACTGTATATGCTGGAAATCTGAAATAAAAACAGAAAATCTGACAGTACGCCAGGTAGCATTAGTGGAGAGGGAAACTGAGTTAACATTTCAAGTTGATGATTTTTCATCAAAACTGGGAAAAGTTAGAAATATAATAGGCTTTTAAGCACGCACAGCGACAAGGAAGTGACTTTTTTTTATAAATGGCTAAGTTTATACAACCTTATAAAATTGACAAGCACCAAAAGGCCATCTGGTTAAACCAGCCTGCCCCATTCCTCATGACAGGACACTTCCGACAATCCTCCAATCACTTCAATTTTGCAGCCATGTGGGGCCAAAGAAAGGAAAACACCCAGATTCAACATTTATTTATGTGGCTTGCATCATATATACCTTTGCATGTCGGTGAAAATCACCAAAACTTTTTAAGTCCCACATAAGAGGTTTGTGTGCAAAATTAAAGCACATGATATTGGGAGTAATATACTGGCATGGACTGAGAATTGGTTTGCAGACCAGAGAGTAGGAATAAATGGATGTTTTTTGGTGTGGCAGGCAGTGACTCATGAGGTTTCACAGGGATCAGTGCTTGGGCATCAGCTATTCATAATCTATATCAATGATTTGGAGGAGGGAACCAATATATTCAAGTTTTCTCTGATACAAAACTAGGGGGAATGTGAGTACTGAGGAGGATGTAAAGAGCATTCAAGATGACTTAGACAAGTTGAGTGAGTGGATAAATACATGGCAGATGCAGTATAACGTGGATAAGTGTGAAGTTGTCCACTTTGATAGGAAAAACAGGAAGGCAGAGTATTATTTAAATGGTGATGGTTTGGGAAATATTGACGTAGAAAGGAAGCTAGATGTCCTTGTGCAGTCATTAAAAGCAAGCATGTAGGTGCAGGAAGTAGTTAGGAAGGCAAATGGAATGTTGACCTTCATTGCAAGAGTACTTAAGTACAGGAGCAAGGGCGTCTTACTGAAGTTGTACAAGGTCTAGGTGAGACCGCATCTGGAGCACCGTGTGCCATCTTGGTCTCCTTGCATAAGAACGGATATACATGCCATAGAGAGAGTGTAGCAAAGGCTCACCAGACTGATTCCTGGGATGGCAGGATTGTCATATGAGGAGAGATTGGGTTGACTCGGCCTGTATTCTCTGGAGTTTAGAGGAGTGAGAGGGAATCACATTGAAACATATAAAAGTCTGACAAGACTGGACAGACTGGATGTCGGGATGAGTTTCCCCTGATTGGGACCATGAAACAAGGGATCACAGTCTTAGGATATGGGGTTGGATTTAGGATTGGGATGAGGAGAAATTGCTTCACTCAGAGGGTGGTGAACCTGTGAAGAAGACAGTGGAGGCCAAGTCACTGAATATATTGAAGAAGGAAATAAATTTTGAGACACTAAAGGCGTCAAGGGATAGGGGGGGAGAGTGGGAATATGGCATTGAGATAGAGATGAGCCATGATCATATTGAATGGAAGAGCAGGCTTCAGAGACTGAATGGCCAACTCCAACTCCTGTTTTCTATGTTTCTATGTTTAATGTAATGGTGGGTGCCATGCAGACAGGGCCTGGAGATTTCAGGGGAGATTGGGTGCACAAAACCAAAAAATAAAGTTAGTGTGTCAGATTCTCTGATTTTCACTTGATGGAATTGTTACATTTTTCCTTCTGGAAAATCATAATATGATTTGGCAAAGTCAGTACAATTTTATGAAAAGGAAATTATGTTTGACAAATGATGTGTGGGTTAAGTTGATTGGCCATGGTAAATTGTCCCTTAGTGTCATGAGGATTAGCAGAGTAAATGTGTGGAGTTACGGGGATAGGACCTGGGTGGAATTATTGTCGTGGCAGGCTCGATGGGCTGAATGGCCTCCTCCTGCACTGTAAGATTCTATGATCTAAGTCTACTGTTTTTTCAGGAGATTTTTTAATGAGGTGATTTGACAGGATAGATGCTAAAAGGCTGTTTTCCAAAATCCAGAATATAGTTTTAAACTAAAGGGTTGGCTGAGACATGGAAAAGCTTCTTACTGAAAAGATTATGAGTCTTTGGAATTTTCTAACCCAAAGGGCTGGAGATGCTCAGTTGATGAGTATACTCAAGACTGAAATAAATTTTTGGGCATGCAGGGAGTCACAGAATATGTATTTAGGGAAGGAAAATGGAATTGATGTTCAGATGCGATCTTATTGAACAGTGGTGCAGACTCCGTGAACTGCACGCTTACTGCTGCTACTAAGTTCTTAAGTAACATGAATTGTAATGAATGATTGAGAACAATTATATTGTTAAAGATCCAAATACATTGTAAATAGCTTTCATTAGGCTTGTTCTCTGTTTTTGACTGGATAAAATCAATTGTTTTGTACTTCTTGGGGCAATTTTATGAAGGTGACAGGGGTCTTGGCTGCTAATGAGACCTGCATTGCCTCCTTTCACAATTAAGAGGCCAACAGGACTGACAGTTCTTTTGCTCAGAAGCACCTCCCAAGAGGCTGTTGCTGGAATTCCTCCATTAAAGGTCCAGGATTATGGAGTGACCCAGACCACCCAGAAGGAAAAAGCAGTAAAATGGATGCTGGTCCAAATATGAATGCTGGTCCAAATTGGACATGTGTACTTTAAAATGGAACACCAGTAAAATGGAAATAAGAATGCTAGAATCAAAAGTTATGAAGGTCAGGCAGGAAAGTGGAGGTAAGACCACAGTCAGATCAGTCATGAGCTTATTGGAAGGTGCAGCAGGCACAATGGGCTAAATGGCCTACTCCTGTTCCTATTTCTTATCTTAATTGTCCATCCATTTCAACGGGGTAGCTAGACCATCCTCGGGCTTTCTGTCACAGACTTAATGGAGTGGAGACAGGAAGGTGGCAGAATACCCACCTGCCACCATCCTACCTGATTAAATGCTTTCCCCACCACCAATCCCACCAAAGGAGAGAACATAAAATCCAGCCCCTTGTGCAAAGGTGTTGGTGTCTGTATTCCCAGTTGCCACTAACTTCCATGTTTGCTACCTTCTTATAGTGAAACCAAGAAAGAAAACGCAATCCGGGGAAAAAACAGGTAAGTCTTCTTCACAACCTCTTGCTCTCATTTGAAATTTATTTAAATACCCTTCTTTATAAAATTGGAGAATTATTTGTTATTCATCCCAACTCAGAAAACTTGAGCATTTCAGGCAAAGTTAAATTAATTAGATGAACTGTTATTTATTTAATTGTTAATAATCTTTTTAAATTTCCATAGAATTTAAAGCACTAAGATATGAAGGGCAGTATTTTATGTTCCCCTGCTGGCAGGTTTGTAGGTGGAGGTTCTTGCCCTCCCGGATCTCACCACAGTTTTACAGTGGGATGGGTCTGACCGAGGCTCCACTCCCACCTCCTTCCCCTGTGCTCTTGCCCCAATTGAGGCCTTTTAATATCCAATCAAAGATCACTTAAGGGCCATTACCCACCCAGCCTCAATTTTAAGGCTGGCGGGAAGAGTTCAAGGGCAAGAGGGGAGCCTGAAAAGTGACCCTGCTCAGGTCTCAGATGGGTTGGGTGGGAGTGTGGCCACCTTTTAACATTGGGTGCCTGCAACCCCACCCAAAAAGGTCTGGCCATTGCAAGTGCTTCCTCCCCCCTGACTCCTACCTGCCTCTGCCCACCACACCAGGCCTCATCTCCTGGGACCCCCAGATTTACCTGGTTCTAGACTTCAAGGACCTAGACTCTGGGGATTGCTTGCAATCCCAGTCCTGGCCACTGCAGCTTCTGGTGAGCTGGGGCTAGAGCTGCTGGCCAATCAGATTGGCCAACTGCTCTCCAAGGTGGGACTTCCTCCTAGGTAAGGGGTGAAAGTTCCACCTCTAGATGTTTGCAACACAAAATGGGGAGATGGTGGCAATCCACAAGTCCATGCTCGAGGGTTACAGGTTCAAATCTCACCCTGGCAGTTGATGGGATTTGAATTCAGTTAATAAATTTGAAATCTTGGTACCATAATGTTGGTCATAACAAATGTTATCAATCGCTGTAAAGCTCTGGTTCCCTAATATCCTTTAGGGAAGGAAATCCGCCATCCTTAACCTGTCTGGTCTACATGATGTGGTTGACTCTTAGCTCCCCTTTAAAATGGTCTAGAAAGCCACTCAATTCAAGGGCGATTAGGAAGGATAACAAATGTTGGCCTTGTCAGTGACACCCATATTCCATGAAAGATTTTTAAAAATTGTCAACCTTACATCCCCAACAGGCTATATGGGTGACGAGAAACTAAAATAGAATAATTCACACGGGCCCATCTGAGCTGAGTTTGTGAGAGTTAGGGGAGTTTAGTGAGAGCTTATATTTAACACTTGATCTGAGGGCACTCAATAGCCACACTTGTGCAAAACGTAGATAGGTATTCCATTCTTCTATACTGTTATTTACAGCTTGATCAATACAAGAATATAAGTTTAGATGAAGATGTTTAATTACTTTGTAACTATGCTTCAACTTTCTGCAGTTGAACATCAGGAAAAGCAATCTTATTAGAATACTGTTAAAAGCTTCCTGCCTTTACCTAGCTCCTAATGCCATTCCTTTTGCCATTTGCTCACTTTGGTTGAAGCAGACAGTGCTCAATTTTGCTGCTTTGCTTGACACACACAAAGTGGTTAGAGAACCACATTGGTTTGTTCTGGCCTTATTCCTATGATTCAAAATCAAACTTCAAATCCTTCATCAAACTTCTACTTCCAAAACATTGTCAGTCTTTACCCTGACTTCAACCACATCATACTTTCATTATCTCATCTTTATTTCTGTAGCACCCTCATTAGCTGCTTCCCAAGCTTTTCCATGTACAAATTTCTGTCTAGTCCAAAACCTCACCACTCACATTCTGTCCGACGCCAAGCCCCACTAATCCATCACTTTTACCCTTTCCAACCTCCAGTGGCTATTCTTTCTCTCAATGATCCAAATTCTTGTCTTTATTTCTAAATCCCTCAATAGCTTCAATCCCATTTTACCACTTCTACTTTGCAGAAGCAAATAATAACTTCCAGTTGGTACTTCTCTCTGCTAGCAAATTCACAAGATTGAGCCATTTCACTCCAAGGTGCAGTATAACTAGTGTGAGTACGAATGGTACAAACCCGTGACTCCATTGCACCAGCACTACATAAGGTTAAAACATTCTTGTTTTTGGCTGTTACTCCAAACAAAAGACTTGTTAAATTTAGCCAGTGAGCAAATGAGCTTTATGCAGACTATGAAAGTCACAAGTTCAAACCCTGGTAAACATGTTTATAAAGAACAGATTTACAGTTTTTTTTACACACAATGTACAGAGGAAGTATCCTTCCCCTCATCCACACCAATCCAAATTGTTTATATGGAAAATGCAGATTTTTGATGTGCAACACAGGCAAGACATATGGGTTGAAAGAGCGATATCAGTGCAAAACATGGATGGTTGATTCACAAAATGCAGTTTTACCTTCAATTAATGTAATATCAAAATCTGAATGAGATGCTAACTTCTACGGCTATGCAAGTACAAATTATAAACAAGATTACAATTTTCCTTATCTTTCTTTAAGCAATTCCTGAAGTTTTAACTGTTCACGTCATCTTTCCCAATGAAGAAAGATATGGTAAGTCAATAATCTGTGCTCCAAATGGTAGTTGACAGCGGTAAAGCACAATTCTATTGTGCTGTGCAAAAATGTTCTTTCACCAGGTTGTTTTTATTTTTCTGATTCCCTTCCCCAGTTGTCAGTGTGTCTTTTGGACCTGCTGAAATCAGTATACTTGTTTTTGTCACATGCCTTTTGCTACAATGTGACTTTACGACAAACAGTGATTCCAAAGATTCTCCTGAATTTCTGCCCAGATTATACTCAATGATGTTCAGATATAATTTTAAATTAGAGCTATACTGGGTTCAAAATACTTAGCAGAGGACTTTACTTCACAGCAATTGAAATTTACACGTTTTTAAAAGTGATCCAGTTACACTTGATGTGCATGGTGCTAGAAATGAATCATTTCAGCGGGAGATTAAACTCTAATTGTTCATCATATTCACCCAATTTACTTTGCAGCCAGTGAATTCAGTAGTTTATTTAAGTTCTGCTCTACTCCTGGTTTTAAAAAAAAGGTACATGATACAAAATGGGGAACAGTATGACTGGCAGTCTATTTCATCAGCTAGCTAGGAAAGATAACATGACTGACAGTTGTGATTATAAGTGAGTTATGTAGTTCCCCTTCCTAAATTGATTAAGCTGAAAGATCGGTATTCTCCATTATGTACCCTGTACATACATGCATGAGGATAATTATAAAATAGATGTAATTGATTTAAGCACCAGTACTCCCACTGTCACATGAGCTGCCTTTCATTTCTTTCCATAGTTGATTGATCATTTTCTAGGCAGAGATTAAGTATAGAAAACACGAGGTTGTAGTCATGTTAGTGTGAAAATTGAGTCGCTGATTGATCACAGACATATTTTTAAAAACTGTACAAAATAAATTTGTTGTTGCCTGGAATAGGGGTCATTTAAAATCTTCAGTTTAACTCCGCTGCTGGTGTTGGAGCACAACAATCACAATTCAGCAGAATGGTGGTTATTCATGTCAGAGGACACAGTTCTTTCCAAGATCTGCTCAACTGGAGAGAGTTGCTGAACATGGCGAGGCATCAATGAAAAGAAAAATGACAGAGGATCAGCAGCAAGGTGCGAACGGTTTTGCCAGTAACACTGGATGAAGGAGTCCAGTTCAAACATTGGTGGGGCTTGATGTTGCAGGCCCATTGTGGGGTGGCTTCCAAGGAGCTAGTGGCTTTCTCTGTGGAACTTTAATGAATCCCTGCAGGCCCTTATGACAACCATACCAAATATAGATGCTAACATTTCTGCCACGTTAAACAGGATGACAGATACATTAGCAGTGGTCTTACACTGATCAGCTCTAAGCTGTTTTACCCCAGAGACAGGAGTGACATGCTGTCAGCATAGGAGGGGAATGATCGTGAAAAAGGACATGAAAGTGGGAACTTTACTCAAAGCACTGCTGTTTCTGATCTGTTACACCCACCATCCCTTCAAGCAGTATCTGCCATGATACCTTCTCTCCTCATAGCGTAATTTTTCCCTGCACAGGTGCAGGTGGGACAGACTTTGGCAAGGTATCAAGATCCAGTGGTTGTTAGCCATTAGCATACAAAAGTTAGACCAAGGTCAGAGCAGTCTGTCATGGCTTCAGCTACAGCCATTGGGTTGCGCCAAAGAACAAAAAAAATTACAGCACAGGAACAGGCCCTTCGGCCTTCCAAGCCTGCACCGACCATACCTCCCAACTGAACTAAAATCCCCTACCCTTCCGGGGACCATATCCCTCTATTCCCATCCTATTCGTGTATTTGTCCCCTTAAAACTCACTATCGTAACTGCTTCCATTACCTTCCCTGGTAACGAGTTCCAGGCACCCACCACCCTCTGTGTAAAAAAAAAACTTGCTTCGTACATCTCCTTTAAACCTTGCTCCTCGCACCTTAAACTTATGCCCCCTAGCAATAGACTCTTCCATCCTGGGAAAAAGCTTCTGACTGTCCATGCTGTCCATGCCCCTCATAATCTTGTAGACTTCTATCAGGTCGCCCCTCAACCTCCGTCGTTCCAGTGAGAACAAACCAAGTTTCTCCAACCTCTCATCATAGCTAATGCCCTCCATACCAGGCAACATCCTGGTAAATCTTTTCTGTACCCTCGCCAAAGCCTCCACATCCTTTTGGTAGTGTGGCGACCAGAATTGAACACTATATTCCAAGTACAGCCTAACAAAGCTGCAACATGACTTGCCAATTTTAAAACTCAATGTCCCGGCTAATGAAGGCAAGCATGCCGTGTGCCTTCTTGACTACCTTCTCCACCTGCATTGCCACTTTCAGTGACCTGTGTACCTATACACCCAGATCCCTCTGCCTATCAATACTCTTAAAGGTTCTGCCATTTAATGTATATTGCCTATCTTTAGTAGACCTTCCAAAATGCATTACCTCACATTTGTCCATTTAGAATGCTAGAGAGAGTAAAGGAAAAGCTCTGTAGTTTACCAAGCATGTGCCGAAGAGTGTTTATGAAAATATTTTGTTCGTATCTCTTAACTAAATTAAAGTTTCTATAGTTGATTACGAATTGAAACTTGTGTCTTTTTTTAACCATATTTTGGTTAGTGCAGTTCAGATATAATAAACTCTGAATCTTGATAAGTTGCAGACTGAAATACACATAGGATGTTTTCATGTCACGCAGGATAGCAGAAAACGCTTAGTTACTATGAAATTGCATTCAGGCTGAACCATTGTTCAATATTTATTTACAAATAAAATTATGGTTGAATCTTAACTTTCAGATCCACTCGGTGGGGAAGGAATTGAAGCATTGTGGATATGTTTTGATAGAGCCAGAACCTGCGCAGATGGCAAGGCAGCATCATGTTTCAGTGCTTCGTCCCTGGAGATAATGCTATAGGCTGTATGGGCCCACAGGAATATTCTGATCCTTACAGACAGGATAAAGAAGGCAGACTCTGAAAAACAAGGAAGAGTGGCTGCAAGTGGCAGAAGAGGTTAGCAGCAGGAGGTTGCTTCGCTTCTGGATACAGTGCTGCAAAAGATTTGGTAACCTGATCAGGATAGGATAGGTGAACGCATGGCACATTAAAGTAAAAAGTCCCTTACTGTGCCTTCCTCAGCCTTCTGTTACACATCACTTATCATGTCAGCACACCTTGCAGCTGCATTCATCCCTCTTTGTCGAGGCATCTCCTCGCATCCAAAGTTGACAACCCATCAGTGATGCTCGCCCTCATCCTATAACAATGTCACACTCATCCCTCCACATATGCTGGCCTTCCATTTTCTCAATACATTTCACTCAGCATACTTACAGGTATTTTCTTTCTTACCTTACAGGAGAAGAGAACAAAAACAACAGGGAGAGGCAGAGAGCCCTTCTGTCATCTCCACCTTCACTGGTGAAGTGGAGGTGGTGATGAAGATAAGGTAGGTCTTGCCATTCCGGCCATTGGAAGTAGGAGTCTTCCAGCTACCTGATGATAAAATTAAATATAACATAACTACATGGCATATAATGCTCACTGATGTTGACTTGATGTCAACAGCCACTGAAATATGATGATCTGCACAATAGTGATTTAGAAATGTCAAGGTAAGAGGATTATTTCATCTCCCGCAGGTCCTCGGGCATCTCTCGGGAAATGATGCGGAGAAGAACAAAGTCTTCTGAGAAGAGGTCATTCTGCCTGCACCATCACAGGATTCATGTGCACCCTCCGCTAACTCAAATACACACACCTTGGTGGCTTGGCCAAGACAGATGGTTGGGTTGTCAGACGATGAAGCGCATGCCACATGTGAGAAGGAGCAAGTGGTGGAGACCGAAAAAGCAGTGGAAACAGTTGCAGCTGTGGAGATTCCCTGTCAGAAGGCGCAGGACACACCAAGTAGAGTTCAGCTGGACACTGTTGTTGAACCCCGAGGCCTTCAATAAAGAGAAAACACCTATTCTGGAGCAGCATGAGAAAATGTGGGAGGTTCTGTCAGCTTTTCCAGATGTGGTACGCACGATTGGAGAGAGATTGGAGGAGTTTCTATTCAACTAATCATCTAACGCCCTCTTGAATGCCTCCAGGCAGTGCATTCTAGACCCGAACTACTCATGTGAAAAACATTTTTCACATCACATTTGCTTGTTTTACAAATCCCTTTAAATCTGTGCCCTATCATCCATAGAAAGAGTGACCACCTGCACAGATAATCAGACACAGCAGGTAACTGAGTGTATGCTGGCTTTCACCATGACCTGCACTCTCAGCCAACTACCTTATTGAGAAATGTGAAAATCATAGAATCATAGAAGCCCTACAGTGCAGAAAGAGGCCATTTGGCCCATCGAATCTGCACCGACCGCAATCCCACCCCGGCCCTACCCCCTTATCCCTACATATTTACCCGCTAATCCCTCTAACCTACGCATCTCAGGACACTAAGGGGCAATTTTAGCATGGCCAATCAACCTAACCCGCACATCTTTGGACTCCAAAGATGACCCCAAAGATAGGTGAAAAGATTCACCTTGGCCATACAGCACCTCAGTTAAGTCCAAAAAATGTTCTCCAGCTCTTGGTTAACAGACAAGTGCAGGTGGGCCACAACAGGTGAGATGGAAGTGGGACCTTGCTCAAAGTGCATCCACTTCTTACCCTTGCATCCCACCATTCAGAGCCCCACCTGCTGCCTCCCATCCTGATGGCAGTCTCTCTGCTTGCACAAGTGCAAGTGAGACAGTGTTTGACAAGGCCCTCACAGTCTCCAAAACCCAGAGGAAGTTGTCTAAGAACATCTAAGCTGGCAAAGCTGGGATATGAATAGCCTGCCTCTAGCTGTACTGAAGCCAGATGTGTTGCATTTTGTAGGAGTAATAGAAAATTGAAGAGGGTAGAAAATTCCAAATATTCACCACCCTCTAAGTGAAGAAACTTCTCCTCAATCCTAAATGGCCGATCTCTTATTATGAGACTGCGACCCCTGATTCTAGACACCCCCCTCCCCAAACCAGGTGAGATATCCTTCCTATATCCACCCTGTTGAGCCCTGTAAGAATTTTGTACACTTCAGTGAGCTCACCTCTCATTCTTCTGAACTTTAGAAAATATGGGCCCAGTCTTCTCAATCTCTCCTCATAGAGCAATCCCTCCCAGTTTAGGGAATAGTCTGGTGAACCTTTGTTGCACTCCCAATGGGGAGTATATCCTTCTTTAGGTAAGGAGACCAAAACTGCACACAATACTTCAGGTGTGGTCTCATCAAGGCTCAATACAATTGCAGTAAGACTTCTTTACTCCTGTATTCAAATCCCCCAGCAGTAAAGGTTAGCATACCAGCTGCGGTTATTCATGAAGACCTGCCTTCTCCACCTTGCCCCCCATTTGAGGTGTGGTAATCCTCAGGTTAAATCACCACCAGTCAGCTCTCCTCCTCAAAGGAGAGAACAGCCAATAGTCACCTGGGACTATGGCGACTTTACCTTTATTCCATCGGCCATGTCCTTGCTCACTCACTTAGCCTGTCTAAATCTCCTTGAAACCTCTTTGCATCCTCCTCACCTATCACATTCCCACCAAGTTTGTGTCATCTGCAAACTTGGAAATATTATATTTGGTCCTCACTTCCAATCATAGATTGTGATTACCCCAAGCACTGATCCTTGCGATACCCCACGTTTTTAGCCTGCCAGCCTAAAAAAGATCCGTTTATCCCCAATCTCTGTTTTCTGTCTATTAACCAATCCTCAATCCATGCCAGTATATTACCTCCAATTCCATGTGCTCTAAATCTGCTTACTAACCTCTCGTGTGAGACTTTATTGAAAGCCTTTTGAAAATCCAAATACACCACATCCACTGGTTCTTCCTTATCTGTTCTGCTAGAAACATCCTCAAAAGAGTCCCAACAGGTTTGTCAAACCTGATTTCTCTTTCATAAATCCATGTTAACTCTGCCAATCCTACTATTATTTTCCAAATGCTCAGTTATCACACATTTTATAATAGATTCTAGCATTTTCCCCATTATTGATGTCAGGATAACAGGTCTGTAGTTTCTTGTTTTCTCTCTCCCTCGTTTCCTAAATTGTTTGCTACCTTCCAATCTGCAGGCACTGCTCCAGCATCTAAAAAATTTTGAAAGATGATTATCAATACATCTACTATCACTATAGCCACCTCCTTCAACAGTCTTGTAAGATCAGGGTTTCCCAAACTTTTCCAGCCATGGAACCTTTTGACCTCCCAAGAGTAGTGGAGGAACCCCTGAGAAGCATTCTTATTGTGTTGAAGAGCCAAACCACAAAAAAGATTGCTTTTGCGCAATGGGTAGAAACTTACACAAACCTAATTTAAAGAAGTCTTTTCTATTTCTTAGATGTATTTGTTTATTTTGATTCAAAAAGTTATCCTATTAAAAAACGCATTCAGGTCTTACCTTTGCCATTTTTAATGGGGAGAGTTTTGCTGCAGCTATGGTTCAAATGGGAAGAGTACTGCTAGAATGCTGGATTCTCATATTGGACACACACACACAGACACACATCTCTCACTCGCTCTTCCCTACCCCCTCAACCGTCCCCATCCCCAACAGGGATCTCGCTCTTCCCTGTCTCACTCTGATCCATACAATTTGAGTTTCGTGCACTTTCCAGCTTGTCCAATCAGAGGCTGGATTCTGGAGACTCCAACCTATGATTGGACAATTTGTAAACAGCACAATACCCAAATTGTACAGATCAGCTTGCCCTCCACAGAACCCCTGGGAGGCTCCCACAGAACCCCTGGGAGGCTCTCACAGAACCCCGTTGTAGGTCATCAGGTCCAGGGATTTACTTACTTTCAGTCCCATTAATTTCTCCAACACAACTTTTTTACTAATACCAATTTCTTCCAGGTCCTCAATCTCACTTGGCTCCCCAGTATTTCAGGGAGGTTTATTTTGTATCTTCCTCTGTGAAGACAGACACAAGGGGGGTAATCTGGAGCCTGTGCTTGTTGTCTGTGGGAATGCTGGTGGGGGCTCGAGATTCTCCGAAACTAGATAGTTGTGAACTCACCGGCAAGATTGCGATTTCTGATTTTCGCTGTTCCTCATCGGTGGCGTAATCAGGTTCACCCCCACAATGGGCATGGACCTGATTTAAATACATATGCATATATTTGAATATTATTAAAGATCTCGCTCTTGGGCCTGGCACAGTTTACAACAGTTTCACCCAGACGTGAACCTGTCGTGGGGATCCCGTGGGGGCATAATGGTGAGTATAACCCTGGGGGAAAGGGACATGGCCTAGCAGTACCCCCTGGCACTGCCACTTGATACAGGTTGGCACTGTCAGCTTGGCACCATGCCCAGTGGGAGCTTCATGGGGGAGAGGGGAGGAATTAATTTACTTCTGGTGGTGGGAGGGAGATAATGTGGGAGCTGGGGATGTCGGAAATGGCTGCGGGGGGGGGTTGCCAGCACTGAGTCCATAGGACTCTTAAATCGGCCTCGCAGGTGGAGGATGCGGTCAAGAAGGCGTATGGCGTACTGGCCTTCATTAATCGAGGGATTGAGTTTAGGAGTCGGGAGATAATGCTGCAGCTTTATAGGACCCTGGTTAGACCCCACTTGGAGTACTGCGCGCAGTTCTGGTCACCTCATTACAGGAAAGATGTTGAAGCCATTGAAAGGGTGCAGAGGAGATTTACAAGGATGTTGCCTGGATTGGGGGGCATGCCTTATGAGGATAGGTTGAGGGAGCTTGGTCTCTTCTCCCTGGAGAGACGAAGGATGAGAGGTGACCTGATAGAGGTTTACAAGATGTTGAGAGGTCTGGATAGGGTAGACTCTCAGAGGCTATTTCCAAGGGCTGAAATGGTTGCTACGAGAGGACACAGGTTTAAGGTGCTGGGGGGTAGGTACAGAGGAGATGTCAGGGGTAAGTTTTTCACTCAGAGGGTGGTGGGTGAGTGGAATCGGCTGACGTCGGTGGTGGTGGAGGCAAACTCGTTGGGGTCTTTTAAGAGACTTCTGGATGAGTACATGGGATTTAATGGGATTGAGGGCTATAGATAGGCCTAGAGGTGGGGATGTGATCGGCGCAACTTGTGGGCCGAAGGGCCTGTTTGTGCTGTGGCTTTCTATGTTCTATGTTCTATGACTGTGTGGGTAGAGGATCGGGGGGAAGGAGTCCCATGTTTGGGGGGGGAAGGGGAATGTGGATGTTGGTATTGACTGTGTGGGTGGGGGGTCGGGACGGGCATTGACTGTATGGGTCGGCGGGAAAGGTTCCAATGTTCTGGGGCGGGGGGTTGGTGGTGAATACAGCCTCTAATCACCAGGGGTGAATGCTGACTTTGATCAGGAGGAGTTTTGTGGTGTGCATGCTATCTCTGATCAGTGGAAGGTGGGTGATGGGGGTAGCCCCTGAGATCTCTGTGGAAGGGTGGGGAGGTTACTTTTTGGTCTGATTGGTGTGCCCTTTAAACATGGTGCCTCAATCTCAGTGCAGCCGGGCATTGCCAGCATGTTGAGGCCCTGCAGCCCCCCCCCCCCCCCCCCCCCACATGATGGTGTGAAACATGCCCACCTGTTTTTTTGTGACAGAGTGTGGCAAGATATAGAGAGAAACACACTGTTTTTCTCCAGAACCAACATTGCCATTATTTAGTAAGATTTCGCCCGAGGTGTTTGTTTAGTTTCTCTGCCATTTCCATATTGCCCATTATAAATTCTCCATATTCTGCCTTTAATGGGCCCATAATTGTCTTTTCTAAAGTTTTTCTTCTTACATACTTACAGAAATTTTATGTTCTTTTTTATGTTCCTCGTTAGTTTATTTTCGTATTCTATTTTCTCTCTTTATCAATTTCTTAGTTCTTCTTTGCTGAAATTTAAAATGCACCCAATCCTGAGGCTTACTACTTTTTTGGCAACTTTATTTGTCTCTTCCTTTGATCTTAAGATCTTTAACTTCTCTTGTGAGCCATGATTGGATCACTTTTCTTGCTGGCTTTTTGGTCCTTAAAGGAATGTAAATTCATTGCAAATCATGTAATAATTCTTTAAATGTGAGCTATTGTCTGTCTGCCATCATATCTTTTAATGTAGTTCCCCAATCTACCTTAACCAACTTGCCCCTCATACCTTCCTAGTTTTCTTTGTTTAGATTGAATACCAGCATAACTTTCAAACTTCATTAAAATTTAATCATACTGTGATCACCCTTCCTTAAAAGCTCCTATATAACAAGATCTCCCTGCCTCTTGCTTCTCTCACTGAGCTCTCAACTTCCCCCTCCACTCTTTGCAGCCCTGCTGATCTCACTGATTCTTGCTTCTCACACGGAGCTCGTGCCTTCCATTTATTGTAGCCCCACTGCTCTCATTGATTGCCTCTCAGACTGTGCTCTCACCTTCCCTCTGTGCTCTTTGTAGCCCCACTGCTCTCACTGATTCTCGCCTCTCATAATAAGCTCTCTCTTTCCTCTTCTGCATTCTTTGTGGACCTGCTACTCTTATTGATTTTTGCCTTTTGGTCTGAGCTCTTGCTTTCCCCCTCTTTATATTTTATAGACCCGTTACTCTTGCTGATTCTTGCCTCTCAGACTGCAGGATGGCTGCACTGTCTCAGAATAGCCAAATGGATGTCTGAATCTGTCTGTCCCAGGCATCCCTGGCAGCCAAATACTTGACAAAAAAATGTCATTTCCACATGAGGCTCCTCCTCCTCCGAGGATGCAGGGTGATCACTACCTTCCTCCTCAGTGCTGTGTAATGTTTTGCATGGAGCAGCAAACCACTACAATTCTGGATGGTGCATTCTGAAGGAAGGACCCCCCCCGCCCCTCCCACTCGCCCCCCCCCCCCCCCCCCCCCCCCCCCCAGTGCTAGGGCT
Source organism: Mustelus asterias (assembly GCF_964213995.1). Taxonomy (NCBI): domain Eukaryota; kingdom Metazoa; phylum Chordata; class Chondrichthyes; order Carcharhiniformes; family Triakidae; genus Mustelus; species Mustelus asterias. Next base: position 78,688,659 of record NC_135815.1, on the reverse strand, counting down.
CCTAATACACATCATCATCATTTAGAAAATAATACTCATTTCCAAGGAGCCATCTGCTCTCTCTGCTTTAAGGTGTGAACATCTGTGGGCGACTTGACTGGTTCAGGAAGAACACACGTCTTGGCAGTTTCCTTGGAATATTGCACACACATGCAGACAGAGCAACAAATCCAAGTGTTACTCATTCTGACTGGCCTATTTAGCAGTAATGTGTACCTAAGCGCCACCCCTGGCAAACATGGCATTGGTCACTTGTAAAATGCACTTGTGAGGAGCAGATTATGAGATTTGACAAATATTACCAACAGATCATTGGGAGAAGCTGGAGGTGAATAAATTAAGGGCTGTGGTGACCTTGCCGGTAAATCTTGCTCACCTGGTTGATTTGGAATGAGGTCTTCTCCCAGAAATTTCAGTGTCCACCTGACAGAAATGTCTGGTCTTCCTGAAGGGTGGTACTCAGTCATGACCAAGAATCTTGTCCTCTGCTTTGGGTGTGCTGCCTCTTGCAAGTTGGAGATCTGTACCCATTCCCTTTGCCCCGTGGAGCAGTTGATGGTTCTAGTGCTGCTCCTCTTGCTGCTGTTGGTGTTCTTTTTCTTCCCCATTTGAGGTCCAAGGTAAAGATTTATAAGTGCTCAAAGTGCAGATCAAAGACAAAAAAAGTCTGAAATATCAGAAATCAGCTCTAAAAACATTGAAATCACACTCTTTGAACAACTTCACTTAGGCAAGGAAGCAGGTTTTAAATCTCAATACTTAAAGCCTTTTCTCCCTTGTCAGTTCCGTCAATTCCATAGTCCTCTCACTTAAATTTTGATTTAATTCTCGCTCAATGTATTTAAGGTTTCCTGTACGTCTCCAAACACATGCCAGTTAAAGACAAGTAAGTTTATCATGGTGGGTTTCTGACACACCAGTCTTTATGCTGATTTAACCTCCCTCTGCCCGCAGCAGCAACCGGCCCCCTTTCCTCTCTTGCATGTTAATATTTTGCCCTGAACTCTGTGATTCATCACCTTACCCAACTGAATCACCAGGCGAGTTGGATTGCATATTTCAACAGGCAAGGTTACCTCAGGATTCATTGATATTACATATGCTGGAGTGTCACTCTCAAGGTTTATTACATCATCTGAGCTACTTATTCTGTCCAGCTTGGAATCCTGCCCAAATCAGATATGTTCTTCTATAGATGGGGAATGTATAAGAACTGAAGATGGTACAGTGGAAAGAGATGGATTTGGAACTCATACGACGCCCAATGGTATTATCTACACAGGGCAATGGAAAAATGACAAGGTAAGGAATGTATTTAAACAATCCAGTGCTCATATTTGAAAGATAAACAGTAGCAAGCATGGATGGGAGAGGTGTGACTACTAGCTGCAATATGTTGACACATTGTTTGCTAATAAGGTTAAAAATTTCAAAAGAGAGGTTTTTCTTAAATTGATTCCCTTAAAGGGGAAGGGGAATCTTAATGAGTACTTTTCTTCCAATGATTCCGTTTGTCTATTCAAACCAATTGATTAGAAGAATAGAAACTATTTGTAAAAATATCAAACTTTTTCATTTCAACAGAGACCTTTGACCCCCAGAGAATAGGAGCTAGGAGCAGAAGACATATGATGCAAGGAAAGGATTTACTGTCTGTTAGGTACTAAGACTGTGTGATGAATATAGGCTTTGAAAGATATTACCCCAACAATTTACTCAAGATTACGTGCGCCAGCAATCTGTTCTACAAAAATACATTAGTCTTTATTGTTTTCAGTTGCTTTCCATCCTGTTTGAAACCATGGCCAGTCCTTTATTTTTTCTTATCAATCGAAGAACAAGTCAAATCTGTTGGCTCCAACAAACAAAGGAAACTGCAAAGGGGCTCCATGTTCCTGAAAACCTCTCTATGAATCATGACAGCCACTTAAACTTTGTGTTTTGGTATTGTAAGAATAAATTTACAATAAGTGCCCACACCTGCAATGGTATTGGTAATTAGTTTATAATAGGCCTCTCAAAAAGCAGATTTATTTTTAAATTATGTCTTTGCCAAATAGAATTACGTGGGAAGTGTTTAAAACATTTATTTTTGCTTGTTTCAAAAGCTTTATAATCTATCCTGATAATTCACTGGGAAAGTAACTTACAGATTATGAAGGTCCTGAGTTATATCACTGGTTGGTGATGAATTAGTTACTCTTCACAGGATTTATGACTGGACCACTTAAGTTGGCCTCAGTACCCCAAGCTCAACAACAATCTGTGAAAGTCCCTGTTCCTGACTGTTGACCCCATTTGGAAATTGCAAGCACTTTGAGGGTGGATGAGCCCAGTATTGCATGCTGGCTTAGTCAGAAATTTATGACAGTACTAATGTGCACTGAGGTTCATACTGCTGAAGTGTTTTGGCATGGCGTAAATTCCATGGAGTTTCAGTGAGCGCTGAAGGTTCATCCGGCTTTGTGTGAACAACAGAAATTAGGCTAGGATTACCTTAAATCTTGTTATACGCCAAGGCATATTCGTCAGTGCAGGAGCATTTGGCTAAAGATGCACTTAAATTACTTGTTGATACTTTTGACTGTATGTTGCGACTTATTACAGCTACTCAAATTTTAATTTTTATTGTTGTACTCAGGAAGCCTTCCCCTACATTTTGCAATACCTTTGGAGGATACAGTATTTCAACACATTTGTTGAGCTAGACTTGAGGACTGAACAGTAGGGATCACACTTTACATGATTCGAATGGAGGAAAAAGAAGAGGAGTCAGCAGACTGTAAGACGTGCTGGTTAGGTGCATTGGCCATGCCAGATTCTCCCTCAGTGTACTCGAACAGGCGCTGGAGAGTGGCAACTGGGGGATTTTCACAGTAACTTCATTGCATTGTTAATGTAAGCCTACTTGTAACACTAATAAATAAACTTACAAGTAAGGGAAGCTAGGTTAACCCAGCAGCACCAGAGGAATGATAGGCCATTATGGCCATCTAGTAGGATATATAATAACACTGAGGCACACTTTCTAAGACCTTATCCAGACACTCTTTCTGAAGGCTGGACTTCAGCCATGCAGCTTTGGAGGTTTCTGAAGCTGGACCTGTAACCAAGACCACAGCATTGAAAGTTCTTAAAGCACAGAGAAAATGATCATAGCTGTCAACATTTATGCCACAAGCTCATTCTGGAGAACCACAGAGCACTTTTTAAACAGATTATTTGCTGTGAAACTCCTCAATACGAAAAGTTGAGTGCTTTCTTGGTCAGGACAGCTCATACTCCCAAACAGATGATCGAAATGACCACCACATTTTCAGGACTGCTGGATGTTCCACACTTATGGAGACTATTGATTTGGTTAATCTGGCACTGCATGACCCAAATGTAAAACTAGTCATCAATTCAAACAGTCATAACACAGAATTAAATGGCCCTTGAACTGCAGGCAGCCCTTCAATGTGGGAATATCAGTTGGTTGTTTTACCATTGAAGAACCACTACTAATTTGGAACATAGATACTTTAATTAAGTAGCAGAAATTCCAGGTGGAAACCTAAAGCCATAGGAATCAGTTTACATTTCAAAATTTATCTGAATCTCCACTTCAATAGTGATTTCATTTCAATTACTTCAAAACATGTTTTTCAAGATTTAATTTGTTTTTCCAAATGATTTGTTTCATTTCATGGATAGATTTTGAACCAATCTAGCAACTCAAAACTGGACATCGGTTTGATTTGATTTGATTTGATTTACTATTGTCACATGTATTAGTATACAGTGAAAGGTATTGTTTCTTGTGTGCTATACAGACAAAGCATACCATTCATAGAGAAGGAAAGGAAACAGTGCAGAATGTAGTGTTACAGTCATAGCTAGGGTGTAGAGAAAGATCAACTTAATGCAAAGTAGATCCATTCAAAAGGCTGATGGCAGCAGGGAAGAAGCTGTTCTTGAGTCGGTTGGTATGTGACCTCAGACTTTGTATCTTTTTCCCAATGGAAGAAGGTGGAAGAGAGAATGTCCGAGGTGCATGGGGTCCTTAATTATGCTGGCTGCTTTGCCATGGCAACGGAAAGTGTAGACAGAGTCAGTGGATGGGAGGCTGGTTTGCGTGATGGATTGGGCTACATTCACGACTTTTTGTAGTTCCTTGCGGTCTTGGGCAGAGCAGGAGCCATGCGAAGCTGTGATACAACCAGAAAGAATGCTTTCTATGGTGCATCTGTAAAAGTTGATGAGAGTCATAGCTGACATGCCAAATTTCCTTAGTCTTCTGAGAAAGTAGAGGTGTTGATGGGCTTTCTTAACTATAGTGTCGGCCGGGGGGGGGGACCAAGGACAGGTGGTTGGTGATCTGGACACCTAAAAACCTGAAGCTCTCGACCCTTTTTACTTCGTCCCCGTTGATGTAGACAGGGGTATGTTCTCCTTTATGCTTCCTGAAGTCGATGACAATCTCCTTCGTTTTATTGACATTGAGGGAGAGATTATTGTTGCCACACCAGTTCACCAGATTCTCTATCTCATTCCTGTACTCTGTCTTGTCACTGTTTGAGATCCGACCCACTACAGTGGTGTCATCAGCAAACTTGAAAATCAAATTGGAGGGGAATTTGGCCACACAGTCATAGGTGTATAAGGAGTATAGCAGGGGGCTGAGAACACAGCCTTGTGGGGCACCGGTATTGAGGATGATCATGGAGGAGGTGTTGTTGCCTATCCTTACCGATTGTGGTCTGTGAGTTAGGAAGTTCAGGATCCAGTCGCAGAGGGAGTTGCCGAGGCCCAGAGCACGGAGTTTGGAGATGAGTATCATGAGAATAATGGTGTTGAAGGCTGAGCTGTAGTCAAGAAATAGAAGTCTGACAGAGGTGTCTTTGTTATCTAGGTGTTCCAGGGTTGAGTGCAGGGCCAGGGAGATGGCGTCTGCTATGGACCTGTTGCGGCGGGTCTCATCCATGAGAAGTTGCGGGCCATCAGCAGCAGCAGAATTGTATTCAATCATAATTTGTAAATTCGTAGCCTGGCATATTACCATTACCACCAAGCTGGGGCATCAATTCTGGTTCAATGAAGAGCACAGGAGGGCATGTCAAGAACGGCAACAGGCATGCCTAAAAATAAGATGCCAACCTGGTGAAGTTACAACACAGGACTGTATGCATGCCCAAGCAATGGAAGCAGCATACGATAAGACACAGTTACCCGATCCCACAACTAATTCTCTACCACAAAGAGTAGTTGATGTGAACAGTACTGATGCATTCAAGAGAAAGCTAGATAAGCAGGTACAGGAGACAGAAATAGAAGGATATGTTGATTGGATTTTTAAAATTCATTTATGGTATGTGGGCGCTGCTGGCTAGACCAGCATTTATTGCCCATCCCTAGTTGCCCTTCAGAAGGTGGTGGTGGTGGGCAGCCATCTTGAACCACTGCAATCCCTCAGATGTAAACACACCCAGAGTTCTGTTAAGGAGGGAGTTCCAGGATTCTGACCTAGTGACAGTGAAGGAAAGGCGATATATTTCCAAGTCAGGATGGTGAGTGACTTGGAGGGGAAACCTCCAGGTGGTGGTGTTCTCAGATATCAGCTGCTCTTGTCCTTCTAGAGGGTAGTGGGCAATGAGTTTACAAGGTGCTGCCTAAGGAACCTTGGTGAGTTCCTGCAATGCATTTTGTAGATAGTACAAGTTTGCCACTGTTCGGGATTAGATGAAAGGTGTTGGGAGGCGGCTTGAGAGGAGCATAAACACCAGCATGGTTGCATTTCAAACTATTGTGTTAAATTATTTATCTGCTTTACCTGTTTCACTTCTGTAATCTCCCCATCCCACACATTTTATCCAGCTAAAATGGCAAGATGGTAGCAGCATCCCAACCCTCTGCCAATGCTGCAGAGGAGATGAATAAATCTCTCTGGGTGACTAGACACATACCTGTAACTGGATATAAAAGCAAAATATTGCTGATGCTGGAACTCTGAAATAAAAACAGAAAATTCTGGAAATACCTAGCAAGTCTGGCAGCACCTGACTTGAATACAGATTTGAAACATTGCGCCGAATTCTCCCAAAAAATGACCAAGGGCATGATTCACTTGAATCGGCTCTAAATGCCTATGCTGGCAGTGCTCAGCAGGCCTCATTTAGCCTATTCTAATTGGCCAGCCTGGCCCCAATGTAAATCACATTGATTTTCCCACTCCAGCAGTGGCTGAGTCGCTGGAGTTTGGAATCAGCTCTTAGCCCTGACAAGTGGGAGCAACATTTAAGCGCTCCCTGCAGCATCCAAGCTCATTTCAGCCAGAACCATGGCTGCAAGAAGACCTGCACCAAGGTTTCTGAATGCTGATATGGGCCGGATGCTGTTGAGGAGAGAGTGGCCACTCTCTTTCCAAGGCTTGGGAGGAGACAACCTGGTGGCTGATACCTGGGATACAGTGGCAGAGGCAGTCAGTTGCAACAGCATCCCAAGGAGGACCGCACTTCAATGTTGGAAGAATATGAATGCTCCAAGTTGCAAGGGTGACTACCCATCTGTCTGCCCCTGGCATCACTCCCATCCCTAACCTAGAACATAGAACAGTACAGCACAGAACAGGCCCTTCGGCCCACGATGTTGTGCCGAGCTTTATCTGAAACCAAGATCAAGCTATCCCACTCCCTATCATCCTGGTGTGCTCCATGTGCCTATCCAATAACCGCTTAAATGTTCCTAAAGTGTCTGACTCCACTATCACTGCAGGCAGTCCATTCCACACCCCAACCACTCTCTGCGTAAAGAACCTACCTCTGATATCCTTCCTGTATCTCCCACCACGAACCCTATAGTTTTGCCCCCTTGTAATAGCTCCATCCACCCGAGGAAATAGTCTTTGAACGTTCACTCTATCTATCCCCTTCATCATTTTATAAACCTCTATTAAGTCTCCCCTCAGCCTCCTCCACTCCAGAGAGAACAGCCCTAGCTCCCTCAACCTTTCCTCATAAGACCTACCCTCCAAACCAGGCAGCATCTGGCATTTCACTTAAAACCTTACAACCTTCAAGCACCCAACTACTAATCTTCCTTATATTCCCCCACCCTTGTTTGCAGCAATCCTCATCACTAGTTGCAGTGCTCATAAATAGCACCTGCTGTGAATCCCCCCCTAACCGCTGGGCCACCGTCTCACAATATCCTCTTTGTGCCAGCATAGGACAAGATAAGCCACAACAGGAGGGAGTGTGGGAAGACAGGCAGGTGCATGCCCGAGCTATGCGTCCTCACCCCCTGTGAGGAGAGGGCCCTGGTAATCATGGGGTTGCCCCTGAGCGAGCAGTGGCAGACTGAAAGGTCAGAATGCCCCAAGGAAGTGAGAGTCTGATGCACCTTTATCCAGATGACCTATATCAAGTGACTATCCTTTTCCACACCCTTGATATTCCCATCAGCTGACCCCATGTCATGTCTGTTCCAGGATCTCCATCAGATGAGGCTAGACCATCTGGGCTCCCAGACCCCATCAGAGCACCTTTGACCACAGACAGCTCTGGGGAGGACACCAAATTCTCGGCACAGCTTTCACCAGCACCTTCCACCAGCGCAGAGACACTCACCTCAGTGGGACATGTTAGTGGACAGGCTTCTGGGGCACTCTGTGGTGAGTACCACACGGCTGCTGTTGCACATCAGATGGAAGTAGGAACTTCCAAGCGAGGTGGCATTCGGAGGTCTGTTGGCTCCCACGAACCAGCTCCCCCCAAGGCAGATGTTGATTCACTGAAAAAGGTCATCCCAGCACTGGCACAGATGCAAAAGCAGAGCCAGGCTTTACAGGAGGAAGTGTCAACAATATTCTAGAAATTGCAAGGCCACCTGGAGGAGTCCAATGCTTCCAAAAGGAGATGGTGTCGGCAATGCTTGGTACCCAAACCAATACTGCAAGGGTGGTGTCTGCAGTAGGAAGCCTCGGGAAAGACATCCCAGCCATGTCTCATGACTTCCAAGGCTTAGCTCACTCCGCGATGTCAATGGCTAAGGCGCAGGACAGAAGGACGCAGTCACACACGGACATCTCACAGGTGCAGCTGGACATTGCAGCGGTGCTCCAGAACTTGGACCTTCGTTGGTCATTGCCAACATGGCTCAGACAATGACGGGCCTCCAGGATTGGCATTGCCAGATCACATTGTGGCATCTGGAGTTCATTCAGCAGCCCCTCCATCCCAGCGAGTGACCCAGGTTAGCCACAGAGCACCTGACAGAGGGAGATGCACTGGAGCTCATCCCTGGACCTTCCTCTAGGTAGACCCAGACTGTCTCTAGTCATTCGGAACCCCCACACCCCCTATCTTGACACCAGTGCATCTCCTGGGAAGCAGGCAGAACAAGGTGACAAATCACCTGTGACACCCAGAATTGGCCGGAGCCCTCCAAGTCAAGGCCCTCCAGAGAATGCCTGCCAAAGGCATCACAGACCATAGGGTGCAGAAAACAACAGGCCGCCCCCGCTCTGATATGCCATCTTTGGAAACACCTAGAAGTAGTGGGAGGCCACGAAAGATTAAGAAGTTGGACTGCAGGACCACTGAGTTGGCATGGGTGATGTCTTACAGCGTTAGAGAGAAAGGGGCACAAAATGTAACATTCACTATTAAACCATTGGTCTGAGGAAAAGAGGGGGGCGAGTAGGGAATGAGCTGTCGAATATTTATCCTCCTAGTCAGCATATTTGGAGGCTCCAAGAGCCTCCCTGGTCCTCCGGCCCTGTAGCACCCTGGCCATCGCCTGTCCAGCATCCTCCGGGTCCTCTTTGGGCTCCTCCTCAATATCTTCCGGTCCTCTTCCTCCGATGAGACTGCTTGTTCCTGCTCCTCCTCCAGCATGTCACCCTGCTGTTGGGTTATTTTGTGACACACAGCAAGGGACCATGATCCAAGCTCTGGGGGCTGTATTGGAAAGCCATGCCAGAGCAGTCCAGTCAACGGAACCATATCTTTAGAAGATCTATGTACCGCTTGATGATGCTCTGGAGGCAGAGTGGACCTCATTGTAGCAGTTCTCCATCTCGGTCTGGGGTCTCCGCACAAGCATCATTAACCATGGCTTAGCAGGTAATCTTTGTCCCCCACTAGCCAACCGCTTGGTCGAGGTTTACCCTCAAAGGCATCGGATGCCTCCAAGTTTGCCAGAATGAAGGCATTGTGCATGCTCCCAGGAAAATGTGGACAGGCGTGCATAATGTTGAGCTGGTGGTCACACACCAGCTATATGTTAAAGGAGTGGAACCCCTTCCTATTGATGAAGGGCACTCCCTCTCAACATGGTGCTCCAAGAGCAACATGGGTGCCATCAAGCACCCCCTGGACCTGGGGCATCCCAGTGATGACAATGAATCCTGCAACCTGGGCATCCTGGTGGACCTGGTCCATGTTCAAGGTGATATAGTCCGATGCTCGGGCATACAAGCCATTCATTACCTTGCAGATACACCTGTGCATGGAGGATTGTAAGATCCCACACAGGTCCCCATTCAAGCCCTGGAAAGATCCAATTTCATAAACGTTCAGGGCAACCGTGACTTTCACAGCCACTGAAGTGGGTGTCCTCTTCCTCCTCTTTGTTCCAGGTGTACAAGTACCTGCCACAGGTGCCACATTGTGTCCCTGTGTAGGTGGTGTTGTCAGCGGCACATGTTTTCTGACAGCTCATGAAAAGACCAGCGAGGGCCTCCTGTAGACATGTGTACAACAGTATCGTTGTCCTCCCCACCTCAGCCTGATGGACGGCCAGCACCTGAGCCTCTGTGGCAGTACCCTGATGGCTGGTTCCTGTGGTTTCTGGGTCAAGCCTGGGCTTGCCCTGGCACTCTCACCACCTCCTACGTACCTTGATACCTATCAGCAGCAATAATACAAGCTGGCCTGGCTCCAAACCAGTATTCATCTTCAATCTGTGAGGATGTGGAAAAATGAGAGAGAGATAGTGAGCAATATAATCCATCCTTTCACTGTAACCTCCCCTCTAATCCTGATTGTGATCAAATTGTTAAAGGCTGACCAACCCTCAGCATTTCTGCTACCCAGCTGCTTTACAGCAGCTGCTGCCCACACCAGATAGCTTGCATGGTCACAGACACTGCCCCATATCTCCTCATCTTGCCACATGGCCTCCTGTCCGCATCATCCCTCCCTTCACCTCATCAGTTATGGAGCGCATCATGATGTGGTGACAGTGGAGGCCACTCGGTGGTCCCATGCTTGTGAGCCTCATGTCCCTGCCTGTGACTGCTTCTTTCCCTAAGACTTGATAAAGTTTAGTCCATGGGGGATAGCTGATTTATCGATGCTGAGGAACTTGGTAGGAGGACCAGGACTAGCATGGATGAGAGAGGGCACCTCTTGGTGTCTCAGGCAAGGAAGGATGCCTGGTGGAACCTCCTAAGTGAGCATCACATCACCTTCTTCCTGGCAGGTCGGCAGATTCCAAAGAGCTGGGAAGACACAATATGACCTGCCACACAACATTCGATTGACAGTACATCGCCCGCCACCCCACAAAGCCCCAGCCCCTTTCAGGAACCACAGTTGACACTACACCCCGGTAGCCTTCAGGGAGTTGCCGGCGACTCCTTGGTTTGAAATGCTGCAGTCACAATCCCTCCTTCACACATAAGGAGCCTGTGGGTGCTACACTGGGTGTTAGTAAAGTGCGCTGTGGCCGTTCCTCTGGGTTTCCCAGAGAGTGCAAGTGGGCCTCTCCTCAATGAGGGCCCCTTGTGGCTTCTTGCCTGAGCTGTGGCAGCTGTTTGTGTGGTCAGGATGTTAATTGTGTGAAGGCAAGCATCTTTCTGAAGAAGTTGAAGTGGTGCCACAGACTAAGGATTTGGTCAGTGAGAGATGTGCCTTTGCTGGAACCTTGGCATCACTGAGTGATATAGCCACTGGCTAAGGTGAGAGTCTTGTCAAAAGGCACTTATGATCTCCTGCAAGCTTTCCAGTGTATTCATGTTATCCAGAGGGATAAGGATGAGACCAGAGAGAACAGATGTGGGGCAGGGACAGAGAGCAGCAGCCTTCATGGAGTGTTCAATGAATGTCTTGTCAGTGCAGCTTTTGATGTGATGTGGGCTGCTGCCAGCACATCTTTCACTTGCTACTGGAGCATCTGATCCTTGTATGCACTAACTTCAGCGATTTCCTTTCCCTCATCTGCTGTGGGACTGTGAATGAAGGGAACTCCATGAACTCTCACTTTAACAAGCTGAACAACAGCTTGTGCTCATTCAGGCTTACAAGGCAGAGAGCTCTTGGTGCACTAACATATCCTGTGAGAGAGAGGAGTTCTGGGAGGGCTGGCGACAGCTGGCGGTCATTTAATAAACTCAGGGCTAGGCCAGATTGGAAGAAGTATGCAGGGGTCCAGATGGGCATAGTGCATGGATTAGCACTGAGCAGAATCTTCAGAGCTGTTATAGGACGCAAAGGGGAATAGACACTTTTAACAGTCAGGTGCCTGAAACTAACGTGGTGAGAGTTAGTTGCTAATGTTTAAACGCACAAGGAAGCTGGTTAGCCAAGGCACCCGTGTTCCAGGGGGACCCCGAGGTCACCTTCCCTACTGCTTGACCCTCACTTTCCCCAGTTAAGACGCTCAACTCCCGATGCAACACAGATAAATTTAACAATGGCCACTTACCTCCTTGCTCCCCCTTGAATTTCATTGCCCCAGGGCCCCACTTTTCAAGAACATCACCAAATCGAACACACGTGACTTCCAGCTGAGGATGTGGGTGCATGGGGGGTTTTGCATAATTACCCGGTAAGAACCCAATCGTGGCCAGTGGGGCGGGCCGGGTAAATGAGAATCCCATTTTAGCCCCAATGCCCTATTCAGCAGGCCATTGGGATTCCCGCTGGTGGTGAACAGGGTCGATGAATCCCCCCCCTAAGTGTCATCTCCGGCGTGAAGAGCAGTGAGAATTCTGCCAAGTGGTTCAGCCCAATCCACATCGCAATCCACCCACACTTAAGTCATTTTTTTGGAGATTGGGGAGCTTCCTGCCAGCAATGAGATGTGCTGGACCAAAGGAAGCCGGTAAATCCGCCTCTTCAGAGATTGGGATACTGCTTTTAAATCTCACAGTTAAGTTGAAGGTCCCCCTGCCCCTCCCACAGACATTGCAACACACCTCCAACATGGGAACACCCCCAACCCTTCACCCCAGAGGACCAACCTCTACTCCGTCACTAAATGTCCAGATCACCCATCCCCCCATGCAGACATGAGGGTGACCTGGCACACCCCCATCCATCCTCATCGACACAAGGCCTCAGGCACCCCCCACCAAGTGCGCAACGCTCCTCTATGGGGTTGCCTAAAGCCATGCTCCCTTCAGGAACACCCTTCAGGCCCCATCCCTTGTGCCAGGGTGCGCAGGGCCAGAGAATTGCCCCAATTAACTCTGTTTCACTTACAAAGATGTAGACCCGCTGAGTATCTCCTGCATTTTCTCTTTTTATCTCAAAATAAATGATTATTTGATGTTGACAACTTTCAATGCCAGTTTAAAAAAGTAACTATTTCTCTTGTAAAACATTAACAAACTGATGCAATGGATTGAAAAGCTGATGGTTGATATGTTAATCTAAGTTTAACAATGCTAAACTTATAATTTGATACGATTTTATGTTCGTTCTTAGGATGCAGACATTCATAGAATTCCTACAGGGCAGCAGGAAGCCATTCACCTCATCGAATCTGCACCGACCCGTAATCAGGTTTCCCCTGTAACCCCACATATTTACCCTGCTAATCCCCCAACCTATATATTTTGGAACATTAAGGGGCAATTTAGCATGACCAATCACCACGCAGACATGGGGAGAACATGCAAACTCCAGACACACAGTAACCCAAGGCTGGAATTGAACTTGGGTCCCTGGAGCTGTGAGGCAGCAGTACTAACCACCGTGCCACCCAGTCCAGCATTTATTGCCCGTCCATAATGCTCTTTCGCAGATGGTGATCAGCTGCCTAGAACTGAGTGGCTTGTTAGGTCATTTTAGAGAAAGTCAACCGCATTGGTGTGGGTCTGGAGTCATATATAGGCCAGACCAGGTACGACTCTGCAGATTTGCTTCCTTAAAGACTAATTATCAGTGAACAAGATGGCTTTGCATGACAATCCAGTAGTTTCATGATCATTATTACAGGTACTAGTTGTGAACATACAAATTAGATGCAGGAGTAGACCCCTTGGGCCCTCAAAACCTGCTCCACCATTCAATAACATTATGGCTGATCTGATTGTAACTTCAACCCCACATTCCTGTCTCCCCCCGATAACCTTTCACCCTCTTGTTAATCAATAATCTATCTAACTCTGCCTTAAAACTATTCAAAGACTCTGCTTCCACTGCCTTTTAAGGAAGAGAGTTCCAGAGACACACGACCCTCTGAGAGAAAAAAATTCTCTTCATATCTATCTTAAATGAGTGACCCCTTATTTTTAAAAATTGACCCCTAGTGCAAGATTCTACAAGAGGAAACATCCTCTCCACAGCCACCCCTCAGGATCTTAAAGGTTTCAATCAAGTCACCTCTTACTCTTCTAAACTCTAGTGGATACAAGCCTAACCTCTCCAACCTTTCCTCATTAGATAACCCGCCCATTCCTGGTATTGATCTAGTAAACCTTCTCTGAACTGCTTCTAACACATTTACATCTTTCTTTAAATAATGAGACCAGTACTGTACAAAATACTACAATGCGATCTTACCAATGCCCTGTATAACTGAAGCATAATCTCCCTACTTTTGTAATCAATTCCCCTCACAACAAATAATAACAAATTATGACAAATAACAACAAATAAGCTCCCAGCTTTCCTAATTACTTGCTTTACCTGTATACAAACCTTTTGTGATTCATGCACTAGGAACTCAGATCTCTGTATTTCAGAGTTCTGCAATCTCACCATTTAGATAAGTTTTTTTATTCTTCCTGCCAAAATGGACAATTTCACATTTATCCACATTATTCTCCATTTGCCAGATTTTTGCCCACTCACTTTACCTATCTATGTCTGTTTGTAACCTTCTTACTCCCTCTTCACAATTTACTTCCCTGCCTATCTTTGTGTTTGTCACCAAACTATAACTGGGATTTTGTGCCCACGTTAGCTGTGGACGCAAATGTTGACACCAGTGCAAAATCCCACGAGAGATCAAAACCAAGATTCTCACCGGCTCAGGATGCGATTGTCCCCAGCCCACCAATGACGTAATTATTTCCCACCCAGGACTTTGATGAAGGGTCATCTAGACTCGAAACCTTTGTTCTGTTCTTTTTCCATAGAAGCCATCAGACCTGCTGAGATTTTCTAGCATTTTCTGTTTTTGTTTCAGATTCCAGCATCCACAGTAATTTGCTTTTATTTTAGAAATAGGAACCAGGTAGAGGGAACCTGCCAGGGCCCACAGGTAAGTACAGCTCCTGGCACTGCCACCTGGCATCCTAGTACTAAGCCGTCCTATGGGGACCTCCATAGGAGGGGGTTCCCCGTGTATGTAGGGGGGGTGGGTGAGGTTTCTGATGTGCATGGGGGCGTCTCCTATTTTTTAACCAGAGATCAGTGCGCCCTTTAAAAAGGGGGCCTCATCTCTGGATACCCGAAGTTGTCAGCTTTTTCAGGCCCTGCCCCACCACCGTGACAGTGTGAGACATGCCTCCAGAATTTTTTTCTTCTAAGTGCTGGACAATATGGCGAGAAAAGCCATCTGTGCAACTGGCAAGCTGCACACCACTTTTCTCGTCTGGCCCAGCACTTAGAAGAAAAAAAGGAAAATTCCGCCCCCTACCTTCAGTCCCTACAGCCAAGACATTTATATAAATTGTAAAACGTTGAGGCCCCAGCACTGATCTCTGTGGCACACCACTCGTTACATCCTGCCAACTAGAAAAAGAGTAAGAAGTCTAACAACACCAGGTTAAAGTCCAACAGGTTTATTTGGTAGCAAATGCCACTCGCTTTCAGACCGTGCTGCTCCTTCGTCAGGTGGAGTGGGAGGTCTGCTCACAAACTTTTACCTGGTGTTGTTAGACTTCTTACTGTGTTTACCCCAGTCCAACGCCAGCATCTCCACATCATAACTAGAAAAATACCCATTTATGCCAACTCTGTGTTACCTATTAGCTAGCCAATTTTCTATCCATGCCATATGTTACCCCCACAATGTTATTTTACGCAATAACCTTCGATGTGGAATGTAATCAAATGCCATCTGGAAATCTAAGTACAGCACATCCCCAGTTCCCCTTTATCCACAGCTCACATGATTCCTTCAAAGAACTCCAGTAAATTGCTTAAACATGATTTCCCTTTCACAAAACGATGTTGACT
The DNA here is from genome assembly GCF_964213995.1 of Mustelus asterias. NCBI lineage: Eukaryota > Metazoa > Chordata > Chondrichthyes > Carcharhiniformes > Triakidae > Mustelus > Mustelus asterias. The sequence continues at coordinate 78,673,264 of NC_135815.1, read as the reverse complement.
CTACCTGATTGCCTTGAATTTTTTTCAAGTGCCGTACTATAACATCTTTAGTAATGGCTTTTAACATTTTCCCTGTAGTTTCCTGCTTTCTGTCTCCCTCTCTTTTTGAATAAAAGAATGATATTTTCTACCTTTCAATCTAATGGAACCTTCCCCGAATCTAGGCAATTTTTGAAGATTAAAACTAATGCATCAGCTATGTCCTTAGCCACTTCTTTCAAGCTCTCAGAGTGATATCCATCCAGACCAGGGAATCTGTCTACCTGCAGACCCAACAATTTGCTCAATACCACTTACTTGGTGATTGTAATTTTCATGAGTTCCTTCCTCCCTTCCATTTCCCAATCAGTCTTTGTTCCAGATTTATTAATGCAGTTTAATTTCCCTAGCTGCCGTGGTGGGCTTTGAACTCATGCCCCTAGGCCATTAGTCCAGGCCTCTGCGTTATACTGCTATGCTACCACCTCGCAGGATTTCCAGTCAGTTATCAAAAATGTACATTCCCAATTTTATAACAAGGTTATGGTATGAGAGCTGGTCTAGCAAAGGATTCAGCTAATTCACAGAATTGCATTAAAAGGCCCGTTTGTTTTGCAATTTATTTAATTTATTTTCTGATTGATTTCATTCATCCTTTTCTTCTGCTTGTGATGTTTGAGATACCCTCCATGTTCAGAGTGTTTGACATGATTTAATAAACCCATTCAGTGGTAACGTCAGGAAGCACTTCTTCACACAAAGGGAACTGGAAATACAGAACTTTCCCCCACAAGGTTGTTGGAGAGTCTAGGCCAATAAAACATTTCAAAACTGATATTGATAGATTTTTGTTAGACAAGGAATCAGACTGGTCAATGAAGTTAAGATATGGATTAGCCATGAGCTATTTGATTGGGGGGTGGGGAGAGGCTCAAAGAGCTGATTTTTAAAATTCATTCATGGGACACGGGCGTCGCTGGCTGGCCAGCATTTATTGTTCACCCCTAGTTGCCCTTGAGATGGTGGTGGTGAGCTGCCTTCTTGAAACACTGCAATCCTCGTCCTGTGGGTTTTATTTATTCATTTATTTACTCATTTGTGGGACACGGGCGTCGCTGGCCGGCCAGCATTTATTGCCCATCCCTAGTTGCCCTTGAGAAGGTGGTGGTGAGCTGCCTTCTTGAATTGCTGCAGTCCATGTGCTGTGGGTTGACCCACAATGCCAATGAGGGAGGGAATTCCAGGATTTTGACCCGGCAACTGTGAAGGAACGGCGATATATTTCCAAATCAGGATGGTGAGTGGCTTGGAGGGGAACTTGCAGGTGGTGGTGTTCCTATGTATCTGCTGCCCTTCTTGTAGATAGAAGTGGTCCTGCGTTTGGAAGGATGCCATTCAAGCAGGCTGTATTGTCCTGGATGGTGTCAAGCTTCTTGAGTGTTGTTGGGGCTGCACCCATCCAGGCAAGTGGGAAGTATTCCATCACACTCCTGACTTGTGCCTTGTAGATGGTGGACAGGCTCTGGCGAGTCAGGAGGTGGGTTACTCGCCGCAGTATTCCAAACTTCTGACTTGTTCTTGTAGCCACTGTGTATATGGCTAGTCCAGTTGTGTTTCTGGTCAAGAGTAACACCAAGGATGTTGTCAGTGGGGGCTTCAGTGATGGTAACATCATTGAATGATTGACCTATTCCTTTCCTTACATTCCTTCAGTAAGTCATTCAATAACAATTTTCTAATACATTGCATTACCTTCATGGAACTTTTGTGCTTCTTTCTCAAAGATAAATGGCACTGGAAAACTAGAGCATCCATCAGGTGCGATATATGAAGGAGAATTTAAAGACAACAAATTCCACGGTATGGGGACCTATACATGGCCAAATGGGTTCAAATATATTGGAAGCTTCAATGAGAACAAGTGAGTGACTATAAACATTAAAAGAGATCTGGTTATTTAGTTAAAGGAGAAGATATGCGTGAATAGAATCATAAAACTTTACAGCACTGAAGGAGACCATTTGGCACATGGAGTGGAATTTTTCGGCCACTTTACGCCCATTTTGCAGCGGAAAAATGTCATAAAATCGGGCACAAAGCGGCTGGAGAAAATGGCGGCAGTTATCGCACCTGTTGCGATTTTACAACACCCGGATTTCTGGTGCGGTCAGCCTCTCGCCGGAAATGGGCGAGAGGCTGGTTAATTTATTTAACTTATACATTTCAATGTGTTTAATGAGCCCGGCGCTCAATCGTCTGGGCCTGCTTGCCTTTGTGACCTCGCCAGGAGAGGTTCTCTCCGGCGAGGAAAACACCTGCTCCCCATAATGGGGAACAGTTGTGTTAGCATTGCCGGTGGAACCGGAGGCCATTGAGGCTCCCCAGGGAGGCTGAGTGCAAAGTGGGGGTGCCCCTTGGGCAGGGCCAGACTGGCAGTGCCACCCTAGCAGTGCCAGCCTGGCACCTTGGCAATGCCCACTGGGCAGTGCCAAGGAGGTGTGACAAATGAAGGGTGTGGCCTGTGGGGGCAGTGCCAGGGGTGGGGCCAATGGGGGCAGGGTCTGTGGGGGACAGTGCCGGGGCAGAGCCAATGGGGGATGGGGCCTGTGGTGGCAGTGCCAGGGGGTGGGGCCAATGGGGCATGGGCCAGGGGCAAAGCCAATGGGGGTGGGCCAGGGGACAGGACCAATGGGGGGAGGGGGCCCACTGCATGCGATCGGTGGGGGAGGGAGGGGGGCCTGCTGCCATTCTGCATGTGATCGGTGGGGGGGGGAGGGAAGGGAGGGGGGGCCTGCTGCCATTCTGCATGCGATCGGTGGGGGAGGGAGGGGGGCCTGCTGCCACTCTGCATGTGATCGGTGGGGGGGTGGGGGGGGGGGGGGGGGGGAGCGGCGGGCCCGCGATAGGTCTGGTCCATGGGGGCTGCATTCCGGGCCGTGGGTAAATATTGATGAGAAATATTAATTTAGGATCTCAACCACCTCTTGTGGATCCACACGTAGATGACCTTGTTGATTCTTAAGAGTCCTTACTCTCTCTCTAGTTACTCTTTTGCCCTTTATGTATTTGTAGAAACTCTTTGGATTCTCCTTTGCCTTATCTGCCAAAGCAATCTCATGTCCCCTTTCTGCCCTTCTGATTTCTCTCTTAACTCTACTCCTACACCCCCTATACTTTTCAAAGGATCCACTTGATCCCAGCTACCTATGCATGTCATATGCCTCCTTTTTTTTTGACCAGGGCCTCAATATCCTGAGTTATCCAGGGTTCCCTCCTTCTACCAGCCTTGCCCTTCACTTTAAAAGGAATATGCTTATCGTGAACCCTGGTTAACACATTTTTGAAAACCTCTCATTTACCAGACATCCCTTTGCCTGCTCACACACTCCCCCAATCAACTTTTGAAAGTTCCTGTCTAATACCATCAAAATTGGCCTTGCCCCAATTTAGAATTTTAACTTTTGGGCCAGACCTATCATTCTCCATGGCTATCTTAAAACTAATGGAATTATGGTCACTGGTCCCAAGGTGATCCCTCACTAACACTTCTGTCACCTATCCTTCCTTATTTCCCAAGAAGAGGTCAGGTTTTGCCCCCTCTCTAGTCAGGCTATCCACATACTGAATGAGAAATTCCTCCTGAATACACTCAACAAATTTCTCTCCATTCAAGCCCCTAATGCTGTAGCTGTCCCAGTCAATTTTGGGAAAGTTAAAGTTCCCGACTATTACCACCCTATTTTTCTGGCAGCTATCTGTAATCTCCTTACAGATTTGCTCCTCAATTTCCCACTGACTATTTGGGGGCCAGTAGTACAATCCTATCAAGGTGATCTCTCCCTTCTTATCTTTCAATTCTACCCATATAGACTCAATGGGCGAACCCTCGGATATATCCCCTCTCAGCACTGCTGTGATGTTTTCCCTAATCAAAAACCCAACTCCTCCTCCTCTCTTACGTCCTGTTCTATCTTTCCTATAGCATCTGTATCCTGGAACACTGAGCTGCCAGTCCTGCCCATCTCTTAGCCACGTTTCAGTATAGCTATAATAATATCCCAGTCCATGCCCTGAGTTCATCTGCCTTGCCCGTCAGGCATCTTATATTTAAATAGACTTCCCTTGCTCTCTGCCCTGCTTTCTCAGACCATCTGTCCGGTCAGATTTTGTACACTCTCCCTGTGTTTTACTTCTCTTAGCCTTACTGCACCCATTCACTGAGTTTCCCACAGTCTCTGTACTGTGGCCCTTTTTGATTGTTGACTTTGGTTTCTCTGCCTTTCACTTTTCCCCTTACTGCCTTTTGTTTCTGTCCCCACTTTACTTCCCTCTGACTTCCTGCATCGGTTCCCAACCCCTTGCCACATTAGTTTAAACCCTCTCCAACAGCAGTAGCAAACACTCCCCCTAGGACATTGGTTCCAGTCCTGCCCAGGTGCAGACCATCCGATTTGTACTGGTCCCATCCCCCTCAGAACTGGTTCCAATGTCCCACGAATTTGAATCCCTCCCTCTTGCACCATCTCTCAAGCCACGTATTCATCTTAGCTATCCTGACATTCCTGCTCTGACTAGCATGTGACATTGGTAGCAATCCTGAGATTACTATCTTTGAGGTCCTACTTTTTAGTTTAACTCCTAACTCCCTAAATTCAGTTTATAGGACCTCATCCTATTTTTTACCTATATCGTTGGTGCCTATATGCACCACAACAGCTGGCTGTTCACCCTCTTCCTCTAGAACGTCCTGCATCTGTTCTGAGTGGGGGGGTAGAGTCAATTATTAGGGGGCATAAGTTTAACGTGCGAGGGGCAAAGTTTAGAGGAGATATATGAGGCAAGTCTTTTACACAGAGGGTGGTGGGTTCCTGGAACTCACTGCCTGGGGAGGTAGTGGAAGTAGATACGATTGTGACATTTAAGGGGCGCCTTTACAAATACATGATTAGGATGGGAATAGAGGGCTTTGGTCCCTGGGAGGGAAGGGGGTTTTAGTTCAGTCGGGCAGCATGGTCGGTGCAGGCTTGGAGGGCTGAAGGGCCTGTTCCTGTGCTGTAATTTTCTTTGTTCTTTGTTCTTTGATTCAACAAGCTCCTCGCAGATGCATTCGTAATAAACTGAACAGCACAAGATTGTGCATGGTCAACCGTCCTGCCCACCTCAGCAGGAATCACTCCCACTTCCATGTCTGCTGTCAAATCTAGACTCCAGAACGGAAGATTCCGGCCATTGAGTCCAATTTTGGGCACTACACTTAGGAAGGATATCAAGGCATTAGAGGGAGCAGGGGAGATTTATAAAAATGGTATCAGGGATGAGGGATCTTCAGTTATTTGGAGAAACTGTTTTCTTAAGGGCAGAGAAAATTAAGAAGAAATCTAATAGAAGTGTTTAAAATAATGAAGTTTTGATGGAGAAACTATTTCCAATGCAGAAGGTCAGTAACCAAAGCACAGAGATTTAAGCAAACGATCCAGAGGTGAGATGAGGAGAGGTTTTCTATAACATGAGGTATGATGATCTGGAATGCACTGCCTGAAAGGTGGTGGAAGTACATTTATTATTAACTTTCAAAAGTAAATTCGATAAACTAGTGAAAGGGAAAAATTTACAGGGTTTTGAGGAAAGACCAGTGGAGTGCAACTAATTGGTTAGCTCTTTTGAGGAGCGGGCATAGGCACAATGGGCAGAATGGTCTCCTCCTGTGCTGTATCATCTGATCGTACGTGGCTCAGTTTCGCACTGTCCTCTCTAGCTGATCTATCAAAAGATGCTTTCAGTATTTTCTCAACGCAGAATGCCATCATATTTGATTTGTGAGCCAATGTTTCACCAAATTTCTTCTCTGGAGTTCAGATATTAGGTTTTATTTAGGCTTTAGTGAACACACATGAGTGGCTGTTATACTGATTTCTTAGAGAATTCATTAACAAGCATATTAGTAGAGAGCTAAGCTTTTAATAAGCTTATCTATTTTATTCAATGTTCATTCCATCCTACTTAGATGTTTTAATGTATAATTTATATAAAGGAATTTATAAATGTCATTGCAATTATATACTTTTTCACAAGTTGTTCCTTTGCAGATTGGAAGGAGAAGGCAAGTTCATAGATGAAGATGACTATGAATGGGTTGGCACATTTCATTACAAAGCTGCGCCGGGACTGAAGTTGAAACTGGATATGTAATCCCTTTCTGGATGGGACTGATTCCTGGAACATTGTTATGCAATCTTAATATAGTTTTTTAAAAACATCACCATCGTCTTTATGTCCAACTGAAATATTAGAGTATCGTAAGGAGATTTTCTCGGGGTGTCCCACTGGGGGTCTTATATTCAGCCAATCTCAGCAAACACAAAGACTTGCGAAAGACAGCATACAGTTAAAGACGTTCTTTATTTGACCAACACGTATTGGGAGAGAGATGGTCAGAGGATTCTAATCTCTCTCTGATGTTACATCACATGAGTATAACAGATATACACTTCTGAAGATTTGATCCTCCTGCCCCACCTGTCATCCAAACTGGATGGTCCAATTACATTCATACTCTTTATTTACTTTGGCCAATAGCACTTGACCTTCTAGCAGAATTAGGGATTCATTCGTCAACTGAACCCATTGATTCATCCCCCCCGTTGCCTAGTATCTTCACCTACGCAAATCTGGTAGGTTCAAGGGTCACTCCTAACACCTGCAGTCCTGGGAACGAGAAAGGAGTCATCTTCCTTATCTGTTTTTTGTCCCTTATAATCAGTGGAGGCTGAATATGTCTATTAGAACATAAGAACATAACATAAGAAATAGGAGCAGTAGTAGACCATGTAGCCCTCGCGCCTGCCCCGCCATTCAATAAGATCATGGCTGATCTGAAGTAGATCAGTTCCACTTACCCGCCTGATCCCTATAACCCCTAATTCCCTTACCGATCAGGAATCCATCTATCCGTGATTTAAACATATTCAACGAGGTAGCCTCCACCACTTCAGTGGGCAGAGAATTCCAGAGATTCACCACCCTCTGAGAGAAGAAGTTCCTCCTCAACTCTGTCCTAAACTGACCCCCCTTTATTTTGAGGCTGTGCCCTCTAGTTCTAGTTTCCTTTCTAAGTGGAAAGAATCTCTCCATCTCTACCCTATCCAGTTCCTTCATATTCATTGCAGCTAGAAGTTAAATCTTTCTATTCATTTCAAAAACCTTGATAGCTTGTATCTGCCTGGCCTGCCCCTTATATAAAGCATATACCCCAGGGTATATGCTTTATACTTCTTTGTTCCAAAAGAATGCGGTCTGTCTAATCAAACCTATTTCCCATTATGCCAAGGGGTAAATTGCTTGTTGGCCAAAGCTCACAAGAAAATACAAAAATACAGTTTAAATCTATAATGCGTGTTCAAAAATGGTTATATATGTGCTTATACAGACAATACCTTTGTATAATATATAAGTGAGGCACATTGTGATACCTTTTGATGTAGTTAAGGCACACTGTGGTCCCTTTTTTTTAACTAATCTACTTTGTTTTAATGCTCTCAGAAAGCAGGGGTTTCCGTATCCCCTGCTACAGGTATAAATACAATCTTCTTTCAAAGAATCCATATTATGCACATTCTGTTTAGCTTACACTAAAACATTCAATTGGATAGTTCTAAAATGTTTACTTTAATGAAACAAATAAAACAACAAAATATTAACGAGAATACTTTGATTATCTCCTGTTGTATCCCTGATCAAATAATGGAGTTAACAATGTGTTGTAGGTGTGAGGTTGCTGTCCAATTGCTCTGTTGAGTGTATATTGCTAGTGTCGTGGGATGACCTCATGCTGCACCGAGAGATTAACTCACATATTTAATAATGTGACAATGCCGGCACACACTGCATAACATAGGGAGTGCACTAGTGTTAGACTTGAATGCAAGAGGGTTGATCAGTAAGTTCATAGATGATATGAAAATTGGTGAGGAAATAAATAGTGAAGAGGATAGCCTTAGATTACAGGCTAAATAACTGGTCACATGGGCTGATCAATGGCAAATGCAATTCAATCCAGGATAAGTGTGAGAGTGGCAAAATTCGCCATAAACAGGTCCAGGCAGCGGGCGACCGAGGGATCATCCAACCCGACTGTCTGCCCCTCTACTGTGGCTATATTCGTGGCCGGGTGTTCCTGGAGAGGGAGTATGCAGTATCTGAGGGCACTGTTAATGTCTTCAGTGCCTGCTGGGCACCACGGGCTGGGGTGCATTATCGACTCTTTTAATCATATTTTAATTTTATGTTTTAAGTTTCCTTTCTACTTCGTCTTTTGTTTCGGGCGGTTCCCCTCCTTTTAGGAGCTGCCCCTTTTAATTTGTCCCTTGATAATTTGATTTAGTTTATTTGGTTGGTCAAAAAGATGGATAAGTGTGAGGTGATGCAAGAATACATGATGAACAGCAAGACCCTGGGAAGCACTGAAGATCAGAGGGGCCTTGGTGTGCATGTACACCAATTCCTTAAGGTAGCAGGTTAAGTGGTTAAGAAGGCATAACGTACACTTGCCTTTCTTAGCTGAGGTATAGAGTTTAAGAGCAGGGAAGTTATGCTCGAACTATATAAAAAGTTGGTTAGGCCACAGCTAGAGTATTATGTGCAGTTTTGGAATCTACATTATAGGAGGGATGTGATAGCATTGGAAAAGGTGCAGAGGAGATTTTAACCAAGATGTTGTCTAGGCTGGAGAATTTTAATAATGAAGAGAGATTGGATAGACTGGTGTTATTTTCCTTCGAACAGAGGAGATTGAGGGGGGGCATGATTGAGATGTATAAAATTATGAAGGGCATAGTTATAGTAGACAGGAAGGAATTTTTCCCCTTGGTGGAGGGATCAATGATTAGGGAGCATAGATTTAAGGTAAGGGGCAGGAGGTTTAGAGGGAATGTAAGGAAAAACCTTTTCTTCTGAAGGACGGTGGGAGTCTGGAACTCAATACCTGGAAGTGTGGTGGAGGCAGAAACCTTCATAAAATTTAAGAAGTATTTAGGTGTGCACTTCCCAAGGCATACAAGGCTGTGGGCCCAGTACTGGAAAATGGCATTAGAATAGTTGGATGGTTTATCTTTGACTGGCACAGATATGATGGGCCAATGGGCCTTTTTCTGTGCTGGATACTTCTATTACTAAAGCCAGTTGATGAAGGATATAACTGGAACCGATCTCTTATAAGCATTTATTTACACAGTTATGGATTACTATAATCATTGCAGTTGCAGTCTGTGTGTATTTATACTCTTTTGGAGCAAAATGATGAACCAGTTAAACTATGGAGGGACAGTGCATGTAGTTATAGGGGCACAAGTGAATCCCTAGTTAATGCCCATCATCTGCCTACAATTAATGTAGAACTAACAGATTCCCTTCTCTACCTTAAAATAAAAATTATTTGCCGAATCTTTGGTCTAGAGTCAGGATTGTTTGCCAGTCCCAACACAGTGACACGTAAAGACTGATTTTACTTGGATTGGCCACTTAATGGCCAGAGGGTGTGCACACCATTCAATTAAGGATAGTAGGTGGGCTCACAATGCTGCAGGGCCAATAGAAGTCCTTCACATTGAAAAGGTTATAGCCCACTTAGAGAGAGAGGATGCCTCAAGGTGGAGGGGCCCTCTCTGCCTTTTTAAAATCTTTGAGAATAACAATAGCCACAGCTGCCTTTGCGGAGGGTAATTTTAGTGCAATGGAAGAGGATTCTTAGGAGTGCTCGCTCCCCAGTCTGCCTCTGGGAAACGGTCCCTTTTCACTGTCTGTGTTCCAATTGCCCATTGGGTGATTCTAGTCAGTGAAACTGGCCTTAATGGCTTCAGTTGGCCACTTGCAGATGGGCAGTTGTCTCATCCCCGACTCAGCCTCCTTAGAAATAGTTCAGACGCAAGACTATGCTGGGAAATTGGCATGTCAACCAGTGGCAGGATATTCCAAGCCCGTCTGCCTCCGTTCCCACCTCTGGTTGGCTTCCAAAATATTGCCCTATATATACAACCAAAATTTCAAAACAAGTAGAAAGTGTTTTTCAGTATGTTACTCTCTAGTGAAATGTTCTTTCTGCACCAATTTTTATACAGTAAGAAGTCTCACAACACCAGGTTAAAGTCCAACAGGTTTATTTGGTAGCAAATACCATAAGCTTTCGGAGCAATGCTCCTTCGTCAGATGGAGTGGTCTCTGTTCTCAAACAGGGCACAGACACAGAAATCAAATTACAGAATACTGATTAGAATGCAAATCTCTACAGCCAGCCAGGTCTTAAATGCACAGACAATGTGGGTGGAGGGAGCATTCAACACAGGTTAAAGAGATGTGTATTGTCTCCAGACAGTACAGCTTGTGAAATTGTGCAAGTCCAGGAGTCAAGCTGTGGGGGTTACTGATAATGTGACATAAATCCAACATCCCGGTTTAGACCGTCCTCATGTGTGCGAAACTTGGCTATCAGTTTCTGCTCAGTGACTCTGCGCTGTCGTGTGTCGTGAAGGCCACCTTGGAGAACGCTTACCTGAAGATCCAAGGCTGAATGCCCGTGACTGCTGAAGTGCTCCCCCACAGGAAGAGAACAGTCTTGCCTGGTGATTGTCGAGCGGTGTTCATTCATCCGTTGTCGTAGCGTCTGCATGGTTTCCCCAATGTACCATGCCTCGGGACATCCTTTCTTGCAGCGTATCAGGTACTGTACAGGTACAGGTCTGTATCCCTTTATTCCCTCCCTATTCATATACCCATCCAGATGCCTCTTAAATGTTGCTAATGTACCTGCTTCCACCACTTGCTCTGGCAGGATGTTTTAGGCACCCACCACTCTGTGTGGAAAAACTTCCCCTGCACATCTCCCTCAAACTTTCCCCTTCTCACCTTGAACTTGTGTCCCCTTGTAACTGACACTTCCACCCTGGGAAAAGCTTCTCACTATGCACCCTGTCTATGCCTCTCATAATTTTGTAGACCTCTATCAGGTCTTCCCTCACCCTCCATCTTTCCAGTGAAAACAATCCTAGTTTATTCAACCTCTCCTCATTGCCAACACCCTCAAGACCAGGCAACATCCTGATACACCTTCTTTGCTTTTTCTCCAAAGCTTCCACATCCTTCTGGTAGTGTGGTGACCAGAACTGCAGGCAATACTCCAAATGCAGCCTAACCAAGGCTTCATATAAATATTCTATATCATCTCCATTTCCCTTCCTGCTCCCCATATCTCTTAATCCTCTCATTGTCCAAAAATCTATTGCCACTCAAAACTGAGGTTATGGTGGCACAGTGGGTTAGCACTGCTGCCGCACAGCACCAGGAACCCTGGTTCAATTCTGGCCTCCGGTGACTGTGCAGAGTTTGCACATTCTACCTGTGTCTGTGTGGGTTTCCTCCAGGTGCTCCAGATTCCTCCCACACTCCAAAGATGTGTGGGTTAGGTGGATTGGCCATGGTAAATTGCCCCTTAGTGTCCCAAGATGTGTAGGTTAGAGGGATTAGTGGGTTAAATATGTGTGGTTAGAGGGATAGGGCCTGGATAAGGTGCTCTGTTGATGAGTTGGTGCAGACCCGATGGGCCGAATGACCTGCTTCTGCACTGTAGGGATTCTATGATCCATAGCTTTAATTGGTCTTTATATGACCTTAACTGGTTACCTGCCACTTGCAGGAAGCCGTTATGGCCACAGTATCTCTTAAAAGCAGCACAGTGGCTGCCACAGCTACTGGAAGTCGTTGAAGAGCATTGTAACCAACAAAAGTAGGCAGGATGGCACAACCTGACCAAAAATGGTTCCCAGATGTCTGATGCGAAACGCGAGGTCCTGATGCAGGAGGTGAACAGGAGGAGAGAAATCCTCTCCTACAGGAGACCTGGAGGCCGTCCAGCACTTAGAAGGGAATGGAACAAATAGCCTTCAAATTCAATGAAAACAATGTCATCCCGATGACTTGGATGCAGTGCTGCAAGATTAATGACCTCCTGAAAGTGGTCACTGTCAGTAAATGAATCTTTAAATGCCATATCCTTATGACTGATCCACTAGCCTCACTGCTCAACTCACCACACCCTCTTCTCTCATCTACCAACAGTCTCTATCAAGCATGTCTCATAACTCACATTCAGACCAGCCTCATACGCATAGCACTGCTGCAAGCTCATACACTTACCTCACATCTTGCACACATTGCCAGCTTTCAATCATGATAGCCACATTACCCAAATATATTGCATCACACTCACTGACTCGCTTTTCTTTTTCTTGCAGGATAAAGTGGCGCATAACCTCAAGCAGCGTAGCTAACCAGCAGGAACAGACAGAGCTGCTTGTCCTCAGCCTCATGGAACATAGTCACCATCATTGGAGAGGCCACCACTAAAACTGTGCTAATGACAGGGCTGAGTCTTCAGAAGAAGACAGTCGCCAGAAACCTCCAACCTCGCATGCGGATGGGTTTCTTTATTCTCACTTGCAGCAGGGGCAGGACGAATGAGATCAGAGAATCCCACCTAGTATGTTTCTACCTAACCCATCTTCTCACATTCAACTTCACCCTCATCCCACAATCTCTGCTGATACACAAGCTGCAAATGTGGTCAACATGAACATTTTACATTTCTCTCTCCATTCAGCACAATGCTACAGATGTGCCTTTCTTCTTTTAGATACCCAAAAATACCATTTGGCCAAGCAGTGACGTGGGAGCGTGAAGGCCAAGAGGAGCAGGACACTGATGATGAAGAAACAGTGTTACTCGATCTCATACTCACAGCCACCAACACAGATACTGGCATTGCCCTTTTTTAAAGGGTAGCATACAGACAGGAACTGCACATAATGAGGCAACAAGCAAGTGACTGCAGCCAGGAGGAGGTCATAAACAAACTCTTTTGCAGAGAATTCAGATGGGGATTTAAATGGGCAATGTGCATAGAAATGATTGGTGGATTGGTAGGCCTGCCAGAACACATGCTGGCACTGCCACGGAGAATGGAAAATGGGCAGCACGGTAGCACAGTGTTTAGCACTGCTGCTTCACAGCTCCAATGACCTGGGTTCGATTCCTGGCTTGGGTCACTGTCTGTGTGGAGTTTGCACATTCTCCCCATGTCTGCGTGGGTTTCCTCCGGGTGCTCCGGTTTCCTCCCACAGTCCAAAGATGTGCGGGCTAGGTTGATTGGCCATGCTAAAAATTGCCCCTTAGTGTCCTGAGATGCGTAGGTTAGAGGGATTAGCAGGTAAATATGTAGGGATACGGGGGTAGGGCCTGGGTGGGATTGTGGTTGGTGCAGACTCAATGGGCCAAATGGCCTCTTTCTGCACTGTAGTGTTTCTATGATTCTATGAACTCCAGCTCAGTCTTGGCCTGTGCATCGTGCAGAGTAAAGAAACATTGGCCTGGATTTTCATCCTTGAAGCAGGTAGCGGGAGTTGCAAAAATTCCCAGTTTGTCTCACCTGCCCCAGGAGAAAGAGCTTGCAAAGGCAGGATCTTCATTGCCGGGGGTGGGTGTGGGCTGGAGTTAAGCCAGCCGACCCAAGGAGACGTTTGGAGGCATCCGCAGAGGCTGCCAGGTATGGAGGCAGGCCGTTTAAAAGGCCCGCCTTGGTGCAATTGTCCTAGTTAAAATAAAAACGCAAAGACCCTCCAGCCCTTACCCCTCAAACCCCCTCACCCTCCAAACCACCTGATGCCCCCACCTATCCCTTCTGGTCCCTCATGCCAAGCTCTGCTATTCCACCCATCACTCATGGCCCTTCATGCACTCCATGTCAAGCTATGGCACTTACATGCCCATTAAGCCACAAAACATTGTCTAGAATTAATGAACCCTGTTGAGACAGTGGAACAGGTAAACATAAAAGCTTTGAAAATGGTAATTCATTCATGACTAAAAAAAGTCATTTCACTACAAGTTAATAAAAATGTTAATCATCCAGATCCTTTAAAGCATCAATAACAAAAACCACAAATGCTTGAAAGCGCTTAATGTTGTGTAAACAAACATGTGAAATTGACAGCAGAGATCATAGCTTGAATTGTCATTCAATCAATGTTTTCTCTGGGGCACGGCTATTTCAACATGCTGAATGAAGAAACAGCGTTACTCGATCTCACACTCACAGCCACCAACTCAGGTACTGACACTGCCTTTATTTTAGAGGATAGCATATAGGCAGGAACTGCACATAGTGAGGCACCAAGCCAGTGACTGCAGCCAACAAGCTTAATATGTGTCTGGTACAATCCTCATTATGTATATTTGGCTGGGAGCCAAGACAACCATTGTATATAGATGAAGTGATCTGGGACAGCCCAACTGGAACATTTGTATGCCAGTTGCCTCCTCCTGAGGTGGCTGCCATATCCTTAGTGGCAAGCGTTGTACCCTCATGATGGTTTGGTTGCAGAGAATACAGTTGACCACTACAAATCAGGACATACACTCCAGCGAGTAGTGGAGAGCTTCTCCAGAGCAGCTGAAGCTGTTGCTTGAGCACCCCAATAATCTGCTCGATAATGTGTCCCCTGCAGCAATGCTCTAATTTTACATAGGCTGGCCATGTATGCTTGTGTTGTGAATCATGAGCCAAATGTTAAATGGATAGCTCGTCATCTAGCAGCTACCCTCTGGTTTGTCATGGTGGCGCAATGACTGAGGGAACAGTGGGCTGGCTCAGGCAGAAAGCATCATGATTGCTTCTAGCTTAGTGAGTATTCACCAGCATCATATGTTGAGCATTGTCACAAGCCAACTGCACATTCAGCAAATGGCAATCTTTGCAGTTGCAGTATTGAGATCAGTGTTGAGATGCAGTGCGCACAAAGCCACTTGCTTTCATTGTCATCCTGCACCATGGACATATCGAGTCTCCAGCTCCACCTGCTTCTCTCTGTTCTAAGAGAACACAATGAACTCCTGTCTCCTGCCATAATGTCACCTCTCTAATGCAGCAATGGATGGCCAACTGGGAGAAATTAAATATGTAATCTGTTCCAATCTGGAAGGATCCCAAACTCAATGTGAAGAAGTTTAGCCACAGCCACATTCACAGCAACTGGCAGCACTGTCCATACCCTGCTCTTTGGTTGCAGGTCTGGTTTCAAGACATGGCAGAGTTCTGTGCAAACTATCTTTGTAAAGTATAAGAAATGTACACACAATACTCCTGGCTTAAGTGGAGGCAAGAAAAATGCTCCCAGAAGATCCCTAGATGGATAAGGCTTTCTGCTGAGAGTCCTTATCTGCCTTTTCCTCCTCTCTGTGAACAGTTTGTCTTCTGCTGCCTCTGCTCTATCTCTCTCTCATATTTCATAGTTCAAAGATGTGCGGGATTGGCCATGCTAAATTGACCCTAGCATCAGGGGGATTAGCAGGGTAAATATGTGGAGTTACGGGAATAGGGATTGGGTGGGATTGTGGTTGATGCTGACCCGAATGGCCTCCTTCTGCACTGCAAGGATTCTATGATTCTGCCCAAGGCATATTTCAACCATACCACCCGTGACAGGGAGCAGGTGGTGTGTTCAGAACTCTTGAAGGCAAATGCCTTCCCCATTTGTGTCAATTTCCTTCAAGACGTCCCCAGCTGTAAACATCTCCTCAAGCCACCCTGCAGTTCCATGAACTCAAACAAGGCAAGTAGAAAGGAATCAGCAACTAACCTGCAAGTTGTTGATGATCCCTTTAAATATTGCTTGTGGAAAATCCTCCCAGCTGCATGAAGTTAAGAGAGGGTGTTTGCTAAAGCAACAAGGTGGTATTAAATCAGTATTACATGTTGACTGAAGTCAAATCCTTCTGCACAATTCTGGTGCAAGCTCCTCATCTTGTTCACCTTTTGAGGTGAAAGTGACCATGTTCATCATCCGAGATGTTTGGTAGGGTTCTGATGGGTGATCGCTGCTAAGGCCAATATGCACCTAGAAGATTCTGCTGCAAACTGAACAAGATCCAAGATTGAGTCTTGGATGAGTTTCTGGCTAAAGATTCTTCTTACTATGTTTTCTGTCGGCCTCATGAAATTGCCTTCAAAAGAAGCCTCACCATTTTTGATTTGATTGTGCTCGGTGCAGCGATCTTGGGCAAGCTTCTCCCAAGGCTTGGTGTTTCCTAAGTGAAACCTTCTGAGTGTTTTTGTAGTGCTTCCTTTGACCACCATGAGAGCACATCCCAGACTCAAGCTCTCCATAGAAGATTTGCTTCTGTAAGCATGTTGTGTCAGGTGTTCTGGCCACGTGACCAGCCCAACTCAGTTGTTGATTGTCTCAATATGGAGTGGATGCTTAGCAGGCCAGCCTGGGTAAACACCTCACTGTCTGATATTTTGTCCTGTCATCTGATCTGCAGAAGTTTCCAAAGCCAACTCAAGTGAAAGTGGATATGTTTCTCTGGACAAATCTCTAAGTCGCCAAAGGTAGGAAACCCAATGGCTACCCTTAGTGGCTCAAAGCGGTTTACCGGGGTGGGCCACTGTTGCATGCTAACAACTACTTGGAGTATTGGTGAGAGTTGGATGAAGGTGAGGACCAAACAGGGTGAGTCAGTCCAAAGAGTGCAGCAATCCTACCCATGAGAGGTGTTGCCCTTCCTTACACCCAGTGCAAGCTCCTAATCTCCAGGGCTAACATCCTCACCTAGATGATATTTGGGTTGGGCCATGCCAGATGTGTGCATGCATGGTGTGGATGTCATTTTGGTTAGAAAACTGGCTCTGAAACTATGGGTGCTACAGTGCCCCACTTTGTGACTTTGATGATTAACCAAGACCTTTCAAAGAAAAGGAGTTCTCCCCAATGTCTTGTCATGTATACCTCAACCAAAATCACTAAAGCAGATTACCTGGTCATTATCACATTGCTATTTGAGGAATCTTACATTCTAACATTAACTAACAGTATAATTCTGGAGTACTTAATTGGTTGGAAAGTGCTTTCTGACTTCCTGAGGTTACGAAAGGTTTTATATAAATGAAAGTCTTTCTTTCTCTATAAAATAGTGTATCAATTTGTTTAATGCATGCAATGCCACAGGGGATCTGCCAGTTGCTTTAAAGGCTTACAAAGCCTTTTGGACCAGCAGCATTAAGGTTATGATACAAAAGGCACTCTGTTGACAGTGGCTATTCTGGTTTCGGGAGCTAACACACTGACTCATGAATGGTGATCCATAAGATACTAACTGCCTTATTTAAGTTCATGACCAATTTCTGACATGATCAACATCCAGTAAACATCCAGCAGTTACTCAACACTGAGTCTTTTGTTAACAGAGCTTGGGCAGAAGATTCATCTTCGCAACATACTGCAGTATTTAAAGAAGATGATAAGCAACTAAATTGCCCGTGAGTATATTTTCAAACTTTTCTTTCTAATGTTTGTTGCATAGGTACATTTGTCAAAAGAATTTTAAATATGTGGTGCTAGAAAACTTTTATTCATCGGATAAAATGTTTTTCTCTTCGTTCAGCACAATTTGTTACTTCTTTGGACGAAATGGTGTAATCATCCCTAAGCTGCAACTCACAAGACTGGTTGGTAACAGCAGATTTTTTTATGCTTGTACTTTGATCTGGGAGTTTCGTCTTGCACTTCAATTGATAGTTCACAATGATCTGAGACTGCCACATAAATTTATTAGGACTATTGGAATATTATTTTGAAATTGTGTGATCCAAAATAGTGAACACAATTTCGAGACTAACTGCAGAAAAGTTCTCTCCCATAAATAGTGCATAACTACAAACAGGAAGAATCCCTTTGCAGCCAAAAAAAACACACGCCATTTTCGGTTTTGGTCATTTATAATTAACAGTAATGTCTGCATTAAGTATAATCTGTAATTAAATTTCAGCTGATGTATTTAACTCTCCCTGGAGATCACATGGTCTGGAATGGGGGGGTGGGGGTAAGTTAATAGGTTGTAATGAACAAAGCATCGTAGCTGTGAGGGACAGCTCGGTGGATAGGATATTGGTATGTAGATAGGCTGGAAAATTGGGTGGGGATCCTGGATTCAGGATTCAATCCTGGACTGGGGAGCGGCGCGGGCTTGGAGGGCCGAAGGGCCTGTTCCTGTGCTGTATTGTTCTTTGTTCTTTGTTCTTTGTTCGTATATTATAGCAGTAATAGTACAGACGATTTCATTTTTGAAAAAAAAATGGTAAAAAATATCTGTTTTAACTGTCAGCTGTAGCTCAGTGGGATGCACTCTCACTTCAGAGTCAGAAGGTTGTGATTCCAAGCCCCATCAAAGAGATTTAAGCACAATTTGACATTCCTGTGTCTCTTTAAGGGAGAGTTGCAATGTCACAAGTGTTGTCTTTTGGATGAGACTTTAACCTGGTTTGCCCTCTCATGCAGACTTCAAGGATCCCAAGGCAACATTTCAAAAAAGAACAGGGGAGTTTTCACTGGTGTCATGGACAATATCTATCATTAAATACTCATTTCTGTCTGCTTCCACCCCATCTCAGTGGAACACATTTTTTTCCTTTCCATTCACTTCTCATAGTTCATCATGGTCCACAGTGATTTCTCCTGTATTAATAATGTTCTCAGCCTTGGATGAATCATCTTGGATGAATCTGGACTTAAGTTTAAGTTTATTTATTAGTCACAAATAGGCTTATATTCACACTGCAATGAAGTGACTATGAAAATCCCCTCGTCGCCACAGTCCAGCACCTGTTCGGGTACACTGAGGGAGAATTTATCATGACCAATCCACCTAACCTGCACATCTTTGGACTGTGGGGGGGAAACCGGAGCACCCAGAGGAAACCCACGCAGACACAGGGAGAATGTGCAAACTCCACACAGACAGTGACCCAAGCCGGGAATTGAACTCGGATCCCTGGCTGTGAGGCAGCAGTGCTAACCACTGTGCCACCGTGCCGGACTTGTGCTTGAGTAGTTAAGCTGCAATGTTGGAGTGGGGAAAGGAGTCCCCAACAAGTGCTACACTGCTCACCAGATCCTTATTTCAACTTCTGAGAGGGACACAAGATGGCATTCATCCTGGGATGTTGCTTCTAACTTGTGAATCAGAAAAGCTTAACTGAACAATAACAACAAGGCTTTGCATCACACTGTTAGCAGGTAACAAACATTTATATCTGTGCACGCAAGTTCTCTCTTCGTCCATTGTCCATCTGCCTCTGACAGCTCTTCCCCAGATTTTCCATCTCCCAGTACAGTACGACCTTCCTCCATGCTGCATCCTTTCCTGGGACAAAACTCCCTGGATGCCAAATGGCTGTGTCTTCTGACCCTTATTACTGCTAGCATCATCTGACAATCCTTAAGTCTTGGTCCTCTTGCCATTACTAATCAGTATTCTAGTGCTCCAACTTTCCCTCTCTCCTCTTTCTGACTGACATGCTACGCTTGTGCCCAATTCTGCTGCTGCAGACTTTTAGCTGCAACAGATTGCCCAATTTCCCCTCCAACAGCCTGTTAGAAACCTGACCAGGATCAGGATTGTCACGGAGATTGTGCCCTGCATACACAGTGAGAACAATTTTCCCGACCCCAGGAAAAATATGATCAGATGTTCATGTTATCAGTTGGGTGGAAGTCTCATCCCACCATTTAATCGACTGTTTTGTGCAATTTTTCCCCAGTCTCTCTCCCATTCTGAGGCTGTGCGTTTGGGTTTTGGAAGTGCAATGATGTACTAACGATCAATATCTTTTCCCAAAGGTAGGGGAGTCTAAAACTAGAGGGCATAGGTTTAAAGGTGAGAGGGAAGAGATACAAAAGGTCCAGAGGGGCAATTCTTTCACAGAGGGTGGTGAGTGTCTGGAACAAGCTGTCAGAAGTAGTAGTAGAGCCGAGTACAATTTTGTCTTTTAAAAAGCGTTTAGACAGTTACATGGGTAAAATTGGTACAGAGGAATATGGGCCAAATGCGGGCAATTGGGACTAGCTTAGGGATTTAAAAAAAGGGGTGGCATGGACAAACCTCTATGATTCTATAACTAACTGGTTTGCCATGTAAGTTTGCAGTGAGGAGTCTGCCTCTGGGGACAGATATCTTGAGATCATTGCAATAAAATCCTTTCACCAAAACACACTAAAGAAGTACAGCTGACCTTATACTGGCAAATAAATTGAGTAAATAAAAATGGCTGCAGTAAATTTTCTAATCCCATCTCCAGTGATGTGTGGCAAACTTGGCAGTTTTCCCAATTCAAAAATAGAAAATGCTGGAAAATCTTAGCAGGTCTGACAGCATCTGTGGACAGAGAATAGAGCCAATGTTTCAAGTGTGGAAGACCCTTCGTCAGAGAGGTACCTGCCAGCATCCTGTCAGGCCTCCATGCTAGTGTGAAATTACATTGGTCTAAAACACAATTGCTAAAGAGTGACATGGACAAGGCAGTCCTCAGTTCACAAGTACCTCAAGGCAAGCGCAACAAAGACTTTCTGCCATCGTGTTGCATTGCTCCAGATGTGCTGATCACCACTCTGCCTCTAGGGGCAGACATTTTGAGATCGGTTTAATAAAAGCCTCTCACAGAAATGCACATAAGAAGTGTAGCTGTCCTTATACTTGCATCACTGTGTATTACTCTGCACTTAACCATATTTGCCGTAAAAAAAACCTCTGACCTCGTCCGTGGCTGGAATTCTTCAGTGCCACTGCAGAAAATCGAGTTTTGGCCGAGCTCCAAATTTTCTGTTCTTACTGGCAGAGAGGGCAGGATGAACAAGACCAAAGAATCCCACCCATTGAATTTCATCTAGCTTATTTTTGCCCTCCACTCTCACCTGCAAAATCAATTAATCGTTATTATACTTATGATTATAAGGGTTGATTTCTCTGTTCTTGCCTGGCTTTAACAGTGCATTAGCGACCTCAAAAATAGGATTGGTAGCATAACTACCCTATTAACAGCCTAGGTAGCAGGCTCCATTTTGAAAAGGGGGTGAACCCCTAGGTATCTAAAATACTGCTCTGTTTCAAGCAATAGGTCCTGTTTTAGAACATAGAAAAACTACAGCACAAACAGGCCCTTCGGCCCACAAGTTGCGCCGGTCATGTCCCTCCCTACCTAGGCCTATATATAGGCTTACCTATAACCCTCAATCCTATTAAGTCCCATGTACTCATCCAGAAGTCTCTTAAAAAACCCTATCGAGTTTGCCTCCGCCACCATTGACGGCAGCCGATTCCACTCACCCACCACCCTCTGAGTGAAAAACTTACCCCGACATCTCCCCTGTACCTACTCCCCAGCACCTTAAACCTGTGTCCTCTCGTAGCAGCCATTTCAGCCCTGGGAAAAAGCCTCTGAGAATCCACCCGATCTATACCTCTCAACATCTTGTACACCTCTATCAGGTCACCTCTCATCCTTCGTCTCTCCAAGGAGAAAAGACCGAGCGCCCTCAACCTATCCTCATAAGGCATGCCACCCAATCCAGGCAACATCCTTGTAAATCTTCTCTGCACCCTTTCAATAATTTCTACATCCTTCCTGTAATGAGGTGACCAGAACTGAGCACAGTACTCTAAGTGGGGTCTGACGAAGGGAATGTGGAAATCAGATTCCTATTGCACAAATAAAACCCGAATTGCCATTTTAGGTCAGAACTATTATATATTTAAGTAGTTGAATAATTGTTTTAAGAGCTGGTTACATGATTTGACGGTGACATCCTCGAAAAGAGGGTACTAGGAGAGGTGTGGACTTAATGGGGAGGGATGTTATGATGACCACGAAGGCCACAGGGAATCATTAATAGGTCTACCCATGGACCTTGTAGAGTACGAGCTGCCTTATTGAGTGAGCAGTGGCTCGCTCAATGGGAATCAGCCAGCAGGAGTATCTAAGCCTGTAGCTTTACCCGGACTGGTGTTGTAGGTCCTGAATTGAAGACTACCTGACTGTAAGCCACGGGAGCAGCCTTTTCCTTTGGTACACAATAAAGGTTGGTGACGGTAATGGGAAACTGGCGTGTGGCTGAATTACTACAGTTGATGAAAGAAAAGATGCTATATCCCAAAGATAATTGCTCAATTATCTTAGTGGATCTCAGAGCAGTGAGGTTCCTGCCACCTCAGGAACCACACCCACCACGATCATGACCTACTATCCTCCCTGCACCCTCACAACTTGCCTTTCTGGTGGGAGCTCTCATCCAATTTTCAATGTTCTATTTAGCAAGTTGTATGTTTCTTTCTATGTTTCTTTCTATGTATCAAGCCTCCTGTTTGGTATTCTTTGGTATTCTACCAAATGTGGTTGAGACTGGAGCTTCAAAGTGATGGGGGCCTCTGCCAATCAATCACCTGAAAGTCAAAATCTTCTGATAGGGTGTAAATTTAAGACAGTATTTCATTCAGCAAACCTCCCCAGTGCCACATCACAACCCATAGCTAGTACTTTCCAATCTCATTCCTTATTAACCGAAAATTCGTGTAGGATATCCAGAGCTTGTGAAGTAGCATATTTGTGAGACTTTATCCAAATCTTTCTATAAATTTAGGTACCTTTCATCATGTCACATTGCAATTTCAACCTGGAGATGTTGATCAGGTGCCTTCTAAATCTGTGTTCATTCATTATTGCATTTCCAGATCAGTCCCCACTGCTTTGGCAGTCCCATGGTTTTAACACAATCAATTTGCTATAGGTGATATCTGGTAAACCAAAAAGTAATTTTTTTAAAGAGGAAATCTCACTTAGCAACAGCCTCTCCTGATTATGAGCAGTGACATTCAAAATCTTATCAGTAAGGTAATCAACCTTTAACTGATATAAATAGCTGCTTTAAGACCCTAACCTGCTTGAAAGCCTGATTTGGATAATTTCAGCAGAACTTTTTAAATGAGTGGGTACTTAGTGAATTGCCCAAAATAGTTGGCACCATTAATAGATTTATAAACCGCACTATTGTAATGGTTGGTGCCATTTGTCTAATATGGCTGCTACTCATGCTAAGCACGGACTGTGTGTGTAAGTGATGGAGAGTGTAATGGATTGTTTATATCTATTCTTTGCACATTTTCTGATATTAACAAAGCCTAAATTAAAAGAACATACTATTTAGTCCCACCTTTGAAACCTAGCCTTATATTATGCAGAAATTAATCGATCATTTCATGAACATCTTGCTCAAGTTCAATTTGCACAGCTATCTACACTTCACATGCGTTGCTAATTAGGCTGCTTCCATTCTATCCATAGGGAACATCAAAGCACTGAACATATAAAGCCACCTTTCATCGCACATATAATGGTGGTTTATCACAACATCTTGATGCTTACAATAGACAAACAGCCACCCTTTGTCACCCAAGCTGCATGATCAGTGGGCATTTTGGAACCATCGAAAGGAAGCCTGGAGTTGAGAATTTAAGAAATCAATAATGGAGAAGAAAAATGAAGGTATGATGTTGAAATGTTTATTTATTGCTGATAGATGCAAAATAATATTTTCTAAGTAATTGTGCCATGAACTATTTGAACAGACAAAAGTGTTAATGTAAGAGTACAATATAAATGACTTGGATAAAGGGGTTGAAAGTTTGATTGCTCAGTTTGCTGATGACACAAAGATAGAAATCATAGAAAGAAATCATAGAAACCCTACAGTGCAGAAGGAGGCCATTCGGCCCATCGAGTCCGCACCGACCACAATCCCACCCAGGCCCTACGCCCATATCCCTACATATTTACCCACTAATCCCTCTAGCCTACGCATCCCAGGACTCTAAGGGCAATTTTAGCATGGCCAATCAACCTAACCCGCACATCTTTTGACTGTGGGAGGAAACTGGAGCACCCGGAGGAAACCCACGCAGACACGAGGAGAATGGTACATTTCATAGGTACGAAAGTAAGTTGTGAAGAAGACATAAGGAGGTTACCAAGGGATATAGACAAGTTAAGTGAGTGAGAAAAGATCTGGTAAATGGAGTATATTGTAGGAAACTGTCCATCTTGGCAGGATAAATAAAAAAGCATACAATTTAGATTGCAAACCTCTGAGATGCAGAGGGATCTGGATGTTCTGGTGCATGAATCGGCTAGTATGCAAGTACAGCAGGAAAGCCAATAGAATATTATCATTTATTGCGAGGGGCATTGAACACAAAAGTAAGGAGGTTATGCTTTGGTTGTACAGGCCATTGGTGAGATCACAGCTCAAGTGCTGTGCACAGTATTAGTCTCCTTTATTTAAGGAAGGATGTAAATGCATTGGAAGCAGTTCAGAGAAGGTTCACTAGACTAATACCTGGAATGGGTGGGTTGTCTTATGTGGAAAGGTTGGACAGGCTAGGCTTGTATCCATTGGAGTTTAGAAGAGTAAATTGATTGAAACATACAAGATCCTGAGGGGTCTAGACAGGGTGGATTGGAGAGGATATTTCCTCTTGTGGGAGAATCTAGAGCTAGGGGTTACTGTTTAAAAATAAGGATTGGAATTCTCTGGCCGTTCATGCCTCACCGCCATTGCCAGAGAGGACAGAGAATTTGGCACTTAGCCACATCTCCATTCCCTGCAGCAGGACGGGAGAATCTTAGCCAAGGAATCATGCATTTAAGACAGGGATGAGGGTCATGAGTCTTTGAAACACTCTTTTTCAAAAGGCAGTAAAGCAGAATCTTTGAATATTTTTAAGGTAGGAGGTAAATTTATTCTTGATTAGCAAGGGGGCGAAAGGTAATTGGGGGTTAATGAGAATGTGGAGTTGAGGTTACAATCAGATCAACCATGGTCTTACTGAATGGCGGAGCAGGCTCAAGGGGCCAAATGGCCTACTCCTAATTTGCATGTTTGTATGTACGTTTGGTACATTTTATCTATTATATTTCAATGTGCTTCCTTCAAGTAATAATTCTGCTTGAAATCCAAATTAATTGAATTTCACTAGATAATTCAATACCCAACTTCCTAACTGAAGGTGCGGAACAAATGAATAATTAAAGTAATTTCTGAAACATACAAGAAAAATCAGGTGACTTATTTGACTACTCTTCGCCAAAGTCATAAGCTATTCAGTTCCATCATAAAGAAACAAAGAACAGCTGACATTCCAACTATCTATCAATAACAATCATTTATTTTTCACCACACAGCATAGCAGAATATCCTAAGTCAGGAGACATGAGGGGGAGCTGGGGGATGAGGGGGAGCTGGGGGGTGGGGGAAAGGGGGTGATCTCACAGAAACTTATAAAATTCTAAAGGACTAGACAGGGTAGATGCAAGAAGAATGTTCCAGATGGAGGGGCTGTTCAGAACCAGAGGGTCACAGTCTGAGGATACAGGATAGACCATTTAGGGCAGAGATGAGGAGCAATTTCTTCACCCAGAGAGTGGTCAGCCTGTGGAATTCACTGCAACAGAAGGCAGTTGAGGCCAAAACGTTGTATGATTTCAAGAAGCAGCTAGATATAGCACTTGGGGTGAAGGGGATTGAAGGATATGGGGAGAAGGTGGGATCAGGCTATTGAGATGGATGATCTGCCATGATCACAATGAATGGTGGAGCAGACTTGAAGGGCCGAATGGCCTCCTGCTGCTCCTTTTTTAAAATCATTCTATATTTGGCACTGCCCACTCTATCTGGTATCTCTGTGCATTGTCTTAGTCAATCAAATAACCACAATGGTCCACAGCTGCGGACATACTTGCCATTATTTAAAATTGCTAAAAGGTGAGACAACACACTAAGCTAAGGATTTTTGGATGCAGCTCAATGTCTCCACTATATGTATCCATATAGCAAACGGATGGTTCAAGATGGTTCAGAGTAGAATTGATGAAGATCTAGGAATAAGCCCTATTTTCTCGAGCCGCTTTGGCTGCAGTTAATGCCTAGTCATCAAGTCATACAGCACAGAGAAAGGCCATTTAGTCCATTAGCCCTTGCCAACTCTTTGAAAGAGCTTTCCAAATAGCTCTACTCCCCTACTTCTTATCCATAGCCCTTTAGATCTCTCCTTTTCAAGTGTATATCCAATTTCATCTTGATAGTTACTATTGAAGTTCTACCACTCAGAGGAGATTGGGAAAAAGAACAGGGGGGATACTTTACAAAGACAGTGGATGGAATTTTCCGGTTGTTCACGTCGGCAGGAACTTCCGGTCCCGCAGTAGACCCCTGCTGCAGGTTTCCCAGCAGCAAGGGTTGCATACAATGGAAAACTCAGTTGATAAGGGCGAACCAGAAGATCCCATTGTCAGCCAACAGTGGGCCACAGATTGTATGGAAAATCCTGCCCAGCATCATATGCTGCAACAATGAATCAGAAATGCAATGTTCTCACTTTACTGCATCCTGCAATTGAAGGTCTTTCAATGGAACTTCAGTTGAGCCAATTCTTTCATTGAAATGATTAGAGGAGACTTTACCTCAATGCAGAAAAACGAACTTAAAGATAATATCGTAATTCTGCATTGTATACTTTATTTGGGACAGAAACATTACTGTAATTTTCAAATAGTTGCCACTTCATTAGCTAGTAAATATCCTAATTCCTTCATTTGTTCCATTCATGGACTTTCCATATCATTTAGTTGGCTGAGATACCAGAAACATCTTGGATCTTGAATATCTTAGCTCATCCAAAACTCTATTAGGCATGTCCTAACTTGCACAGAATCCCATACACTGGCTCCTGGTTTGGTAATGCCTCAAATCCTTGTTTTCATGACATCATCCCTCCCTATCTCTTTAAGCTCCTCCAGCCCTGCAACTCTCCTAGATTTTATAGTCCTTCAATTCTGACTTCTTGCACATCCCCAATTTTCATTGATCCATATGTCCACAGCTGTCTAGGCCATAAGTTCTGAAATTCCCTTCCTATGCCTTTACAACAAAACTCTCCTTAAATCCTATTTTCTTGACCAATCTTTTGGTCACTTATCCTAATAGGATCATCTCATGTGGTTCGGTTCCAAATCTGCTTGTTAACATTCCCGTGAAGCAGCTTGCAACACTTTATTAAATTAAGGGTGCTATATAAATGCAAGTTGTTATTTTCATACCATTTAGTGATTATTTATCCCCATTTTGGGTCCCTTCAGTACATGCCCCATTACAATGAAAGACAGTGCCAAATCCTGCTACCAAACCTTCATCTCTGTCCCACTTGAGCTAGTCACCAAAAAGGATGCAAAGTTTCTACAAGTTTGCAGTGCTTTAAAATTCTTAAACCATATGTTACTATTGGAAAGCCAGTGTGATAAATAAACTGAGTAGATGAGGCTGTGAAGAACAGTCCCATCGTCATTTGCAGAGATGTTTTTTAGGTCACGTCGAAAACAAAGCCTTTCTTGTTACATGCCTCAACAAATTCAACCCTCTTTACATGTGCTCACTTCAAAAGGCTGAGCCTCCAATAATCTAAAACTTAATTCTTATGCATGGGTTATCATGCTACAGGATTAATAATCACCCTCTTAGAATCAACAAACGGTTACAGAAGGAGGCTGTTTGATCCATCATGTCTGTGTCATCTCTCTGAAGGAGCAATTCATCAGGTGTCACTTGCCTGTGCCTTTTCCCCATGATCCTGCAAATTTTTCCTTTGCAGATAAAATCCTTGATTGGTTCTGTCCCCACTCTCCTCTTAAGTGGTGCATTTCAGACCCTAACCATTCACTAAGTGAAAAAGTTTTCCTCACATTGGTGGAAGGATTGAGAAAGAAGCAACAGCAATGTGAACAGTTCCTTCCTATCTACTCTGTCCAGACCTTTCATGATTTTGAATACATTTATCTAATCTTCTTTCAACCTTCTCTCCTTCAAGGAGAACAGTCCCAGCTTCTCCAATTTATGCAACTGCAATTCCTCACCTCTAGAACCATTCTCTACACCCACTATAATGCCTTCACATCCTTCCTAAAGTGTGATGCCCAGAACTGGATACAATACTTTAGTTGAAGTTGAATCAGTGTTTTACACTAATTTAACATAACTTCCTTGCTGTTGTGCTCTCTGCCCCTATTAATACAGCCAAAGACCCAAACTGCTTTATTAACTACTTTCTCAACCTGTTCTGACACCTTCAATGATTTATGTACACACACAGGCCCCTCTGCTCCTGCACCCCCTTCAGAATTGTACCCTTTATGTTATGTTGTCTCTCCAAGTTCTTCCTACCAACATAAATCACTTCACATTTTTCACCTGCTGCTTGTCTGCCCATTCCACCAACCTGTCCATGTCCTTTTGAAGTTCATATCCATGTTGCTACTGTCCCATTTATTTCATGAGCTGTAACTTTGCTCACAATTCTGTTGTGCAGTACTTTATTAAATGTCTTTTTGAAGTTCATGTAACACCACATTGTTACAAATCAGGTCGGATACTTCAAGGTGTTCTGTGAAGCTTGCCTGACCTATAATGTCTTACGTTGAATTTGGCTAGGATTAGCATGAGAGGTTTCACTCCAGGTATGATTCAACTGATCCATGAGGAGCTTTTATCACAAACAAAGTTTAATTAAGAATATTGTTGACATGTATAGTAAGACAATTAGCAAGAACTTTTAACAATTACAGACAAGAAACACAACAACCACTATAATGTACAACTCTTGAGGAATATCTCTAATGTGTTCCAACCAAAGCCAACATCCAATACACAAAACCCTCCAAATAAGTACAATACAGTAGAGGTTAATGTCCACTTGTTACAGGAATCCAGCCTCCTGGGTTTAATGCTGAAAATCCCTTGTGAAGAAACTCAAAAGAGGTTGTAATCGAATCTGTTTCCCCAAAACACAGCTCCTTATAGAGAAGAACTGGGGGGGGGGGCGGGGCGTAGAGACTGCTTCTTAGCTTGCTGCTATAACTGCTTGCAACACACCGCAAAACAAAACTGAAAGCCCAAAGGAAAAAACCCCTTTCACCTGACTGCCACAAACAAAACTGAAAGCCCAATCACCTGACTGCCACAGCTTAGCTCCACCCACAATGACATCACTGAAGCTGGAAGCTGCATGATTTAAAGAAAAAACTTTCTTAAAGGTACAGTCACATGACAACATCAACAGCATTACTCTCATCAACCCTCTGTTACCTCATCAAAAAAATAAAGCAAGTTAGTTGAACACCATTTGACGGTAACAAATCGCTGATGGTTTTCCTTAGTTAACTCGCATTGCCCAAAGGACCTTTAATTTTATCCTGGATTATCAATTCTAAAAAGTTCCCCACCAAGGATAAACTGATTAGCACTGTAGTTGCTGGGCTTATCTTTACTCCCTTTTTTGAACAAGAGTTTATCATTTTCAATTCTTCAGTCACCTGGCAACACCCCTGAATTTAAGTGGGATTGGAAAATCATGGCTAGTGTATCTGCAATACCTGGTGTCATGACAAATTTTGTAATGCAATGATTGATAATAGGGTTTTGTTCTTAAAACATAAGTAACCACTGAAACTGGATTTCCTCCCAAATGAGGGGTAGAAATATTGTCTCCAGCCAACTAATGGTCCTCGCTGCGTTAAATGAATGCATGTCAGCAAGTATTTATAGCGCTGTGTTCTCTACCAACTCTTTGGGTGGCTGGGTGGGAAACCCCATCTGAAAAATCTTATCCCTAGAGAAAGCTACTTCTTAAAGGGACCATCATGCCAACATAAAATATAGGTTTCTCCCCAAAAGCGCATAGGCCATTTCAAGAGGGCATGAGTTCAGAGGGGTGAGGAATAAGGAGAACTGGGCAGATATCCCATCATATGGAGGCAGGCGTTCTAAACTGCCCACCTCAACATTCACCTGCCTGTGTTTCCGCCCAGGACTGCTTCTAGATGCAGCGTGCCCGACTCCAGCCCATCCCCGCATGGGCAGGCACTGCTGGACAAGAGGCGGGATTGTGATGCTGGGAAATGGCCCGACTCACAATTCCGGTCTCAAAGGTGAAAATCAGGCCTGTTAATTCTATGTCTCTGTCCATGGATGTGCTGGAACTGCTGAGTATTTCTGGTATTTTCTCTTTTTCTTTCAGATTTCCTGCACCTGCAGTATTTTGCTTTTGTAATACATTCATATCTCCTCCCAGGAGGTCATTTGGGTATCTCACTGTCAATAGTCCCAGCTGATGGTAGTTTTACTCTACTCTTGGATACCCAGATAGAATTATACTTCACATTCCATTTATATTGAAACATAAATATATATATAAACACAACATTTCTATAGAATCATAAAATGATACAGTACAGGAGGCCATTCAGCCCATCATGCCTTGTGCCAGCTCTTTGAAAGATCTATTCCCCATAAGCCTGATTTTTTTTTCCAGTTCAAATATCCAATTATCTTTTGACATGTATTATTGAATCTGCTTCTGCCACCCTTTCAAGCAATGCATTTCAGCTGATAACAACTTACTTTGTAAAAATGTTGTTCATCTCTCCCCTCTTGTTCTTTTGTCAATTATCTTAACTCGATGTCCTCAAATTATGTACTCTTCATAAATTGAATCTCATTTTATTTTTCTGAGCAGAGACTGAAGTCATTGCAGGGACAGAGTTAACATTACAGATCTCGCAGGTAAACGTTCTTACACCATTCTTTGTATGTGCTTATTTTGTGAGCAGAAGCTGAATTATTAAGAAGTATGGGCGACTCAATGTGAATCGTCATTAAATAACTTCTATCGGGTTTCTGAAACATGGTCAATTTCCTCCATGTCAGCACATTGAGATGAGAGCAATAAATGGCACCAATACAGTAATTGATATATTAGGAAAAGAGGTGGAAGAGGGGAACAGTGTATGGCTGGAACAAAGAATGCTGCATGTATCACAAGAAAAAGCAGGTATAACTAGGACCCTAGGAATTCCCATGGGAACACCTTTTTATTTGGCGTAAAGGAGTGAGTCAAATATATTGTTCAAGGCAAGAATAAATTCAGCCAAACAGAGGAGGGCAATGGTCCAACCATAACATTGTCATTAAACCTGTTGACAAGGTGGCACTGTTATTGTTTGGCAAATGGACCTTTACCTTGCAAAGACTAAACATCAAAGACTAAACATTTGGACAGGCTGAGTGAGTGGGCGAGGATCTGGCAGATGGAGTATAACATTGACAAAGGCGAGGTTATTCACTTTGGAGGAAATAATAGCAAATTGGATTATTATCTAAATGGAAAAAAATTACAACATGCTACTGTGCAAAGGGACCTGGGGGTCCTTGTGCATGAGACGCAAAAACCCAGTCTGCAGGTGCAACAGGTGATCAAGAAGGCAAATGGGATGTTGGCCTATATCGCAAGGGGGATAGAATATAAAAGCAGAGGTGTCTTGCTGCATCTGTACAGGGCATTGGTGAGGCCGCAGCTGGAATACTGTGTGCAGTATTGGTCCCCTTATTTGCGGAAGGATATATTGGCCTTGGAGGGAGTGCAGAGAAGGTTCACCAGGGTGATACCAGAGATGAGGGGTGTTGATTATGAGGAGAGACTGAGCAGATTGGGTTTGTACTCGTTGGAATTTAGAAGGCTGAGGGGGGATCTTATAGAGACCTATAAGATATTGAAGGGGCTGGATAGGGTAGAGGTGGAGAGATTCTTTCCACTTAGAAAAGAAGCTAGAACTAGAGGCCCTCAAAATAAAGGGGGGTCAGTTTAGGACAGAGTTGAGGAGGAACTTCTTCTCTCAGAGGGCGGTGAATCTCTGGAATTCTCTGCCCACTGAAGTGGTGGAGGCTACCTCGTTGAATATGTTTAAATCACGGATAGATGGATTCCTGATCGGTAAGGGAATTAGGGGTTATAGGGGTCAGGCGGGTAAGTGGAACTGATCTACTTCAGATCACTGTTGTAATGTAGGAAATGCAACAGCCATTTTGCACAAAGCAAGGTCCTACAAACAGCAATGTGCTAATAAGCAGATAATCTGTTTTTAGTGATGCTTGTTGAAGGATAAATATTGACCAGGACACCAGAGAGCACTGTGGGATCTTCATTGCCCACCCAAAAGGACAGACAGGTCTCAGGTGAACATCTCATCCAAAAGAAGGCATCACTGACAGCGCAGTCCTCCGCCAGTACTACAAAGTCAGCCCAGATACTATGCTACACTCTCTGGAGTGAAAGAAGATATCACGTTTGTGGGTGTCTTGGCAATTCTCCTACTTCCAGTTGGTGGGATCTCCTTGGTAGAAAATGGGTTAAATTCTTTAGCTGATGGTGGGGCTTGAGCAGCACCTCCAGTGTGGCTGGGGATGAATGAGACTTGTTTGTTTGTGAGCCCAAGCATGGTGTTAGAATCTTTGGCTTATGGGCTGTCCTTCTATTTGTCTAAATAGTGCATTCTTTCTCAGGCTGTGTAGGCAAGGAAATTTTGTATTTGGGAGGTGTGGAAATTATACTCCTAGTGGAAGGTATCCTGTTATCTGTGGGGCCTGAGGATGAGTTTAGATACCTAGGCACTGTTTTATCCGCACTCTTCCGGCGAGGCTGTGTAGCTCTGCTCCTGTTATCCTGTGTGAGAGAATGTACACTGTCACGCCACATCTTGGGTCTGGGTTGTATCCTGATGTCCCCCTGTTTCTGGGGTATCCTTTCAGAGGTTTTGAGGTACTGTTTTAGGCTCCAATTGATTGTATTTGACACCCTGGGTCTCCCTTATGCTAGATAGCTTGATCCATGTTATCCTGAGGGTGAATGTGCACCATTGTGCCATATTCCCATGGCTTTATCCTGTTATGCTGATATCCCCCACTTTTTGCATCATCCATGCGAAGGGAGGCGCTGATTATAACAAATTGTAATTGATAATCCGAATCAATTGTTACGTCATTTGCCAGTGTCTTCTGAATGTACATGCGGAATGATGATTATTCTGCGCTGTACTGGGTTTTGGGGGTTTGTGGCATCATGGCATCATTTGGTAAAATGGAAAATCTTCAATAAAAACATTTTATTTTTAAATTGGGGATGTGCAAATTGTTCACATTGAACGAGTGCAGTATCTCAAAGGATTTTAAAGCTGGTGGAGGTTACAGGAATAGGAAAGGGCATGGCCATGGAATGATTTGAAAACAGGGATGAGAATTTTTAACAAGCTAGAAATTATAAAAGAGAAAAATGACTTGCATTCATATTGCACCTTACATGACCTCAAGAGCCCACCAAAGCACTTCTCAGCCAATGAAATGCTTTTCAAGTGTCATCACACTTGTAGTGTGGGGAATATTGCAGCCAGTTTATGCAGAGCACAGTGCCATAACTGGCAACATGATGATGACCAGATAATTTGATTTTTGTGATATTTGTTGAGGGATTTTTATTGACCAAGACACTCAATAGAACTTTTCTGCTCTTTGTCAAATTAATGCCATGGGATCTTCAACATCCAATGCAGACTGGGCCTCGGTTTAAAGTTTAATTTGAAAAACAGCATCTCCAGCAGTGCAGCACTCTCTCAGCACTGCACTGTGTGTCAGCCTGGATAATGTGCTCAAGGCTCTGGAGTTGTTGGCAGAGTTCCATAATGTGTAGTCTGTGCTTAACTCATGCAGTGTTATTTAGTTGCAGGCTTTGGTCGCTGACCTGAAAGCTGAATTCACAGGATCCATGCAAGTGTTGGCCAGAATTGAGGATGCCAAACACTTCCTGAAGGAAAGCATTCGAACTTTTGAACTGGAATGGCAAGAAAAACTGAAGCAGCTTAAAGACACAATAAGCTTATTTAAGGTGTGAAAATGTTTCTAGTCATCAAAAAAATTATATCCATTTCTTTCCAAAGAACAGGGTAGAATTGTTGATCAACTCTAAATGAATATATTGGTTTTTATCCTCCACATAAGCAGTAGCCCTAATACTATGGGCCCACCATATTAACCTTATCTATCTAAACTATTCTTAAACAATGGGTGGAATGTAGCGGACCCTTTCACCGCAGGTGCAAATCCCGTTATGGCTGCTAGGTCTCACAAGAGGGCCATAATGGGATTTGCACCTGCGAGATCTCAGTTTGAGATCTTTCCCTCTTCCCACTGGTGAAGTGACCAAATTCATACCCAGAAAGGACATGAACCTGATTTCCATTAATTTGAATAAATTTAAATGTACTTAAATAGCTTTATGCCATAGTGCCCGCCCACGATGAATCTCCCCCCCCACCTCCCCAAACCGGCAGCATGTTTGCAAATCCCTTCATGGCCT
This sequence comes from Mustelus asterias, assembly GCF_964213995.1. NCBI lineage: Eukaryota > Metazoa > Chordata > Chondrichthyes > Carcharhiniformes > Triakidae > Mustelus > Mustelus asterias. Next base: position 78,639,127 of record NC_135815.1, on the reverse strand, counting down.
TGCCACTCCCTATCTTTGTGACCTCCTCCAGCCTTAAACCATCTCTGTGTTTCACCAGTTCTGGCCTCTTGATCATTTTGAACATTCCACCATTGGTGATTGTGCCATCCGCTGCTAATGCTCCAAGCTCTGGAATTCCCTCACCAAATCTCTCCATTTCTCTTTCCTCCTTTAAAATGCTCCTACCACCACATACCTCTTTGGTAACCTGTCCTAATATCTCCTTCTGTGACTCCTTACCAAATTTTGGTTGATAACACTAGTAAAGTGCCTGAGGACATTTTATTAATTAAAAGCACCAAACAAGTGCAAATTATTGCTGTTGAAAACTTACCATTGAATTGGTTTTCACCACAATTTTAGTGCATTCCAGATCATGGGTAAATTTTCCAGTCCCGCCACTGCAATCATCACAACTCATATGGAAATTTTAGCGGACCATGGAAAGGTCCATTGATCATGGGCAGTCATTTCTAGTTTCAGGCATGTGAAACCAAAAAATCCCACCCATAACTTATTGCTTAAAATAATTTCTTCTTATCCTATCTGTCCCCCAGGTTTTTCTCATGCTTTTTTCTTTATATAAATATTCAGTTATTCAATTTTAATTAAAGATTCCAACTTTCCCCTGCCACAAATGCAATCAGCCTCATCGATAAGCTATGCAAGTCTTCTCCTCGTCAGACTCACATAGGAAAATAAATATGGCATGTTGGCCTTCATTGCAAGAGGTTTCGAGTACAGGAGCAGGGATGTGTTGTTGCAATTATACAGGGCCTTGGTGAGACCACACCTAGAATATTGTGTGCAGTTTTGGTCTCCTTTTCTGAGGAAGGATGTTCTTGCTCTCGAGGGAGTGCAGCGAAGGTTTACCAGGCTGATTCCAGGAATGGTGGGACTGACGTATGAGGAGGGATTGACTAGGTTAGGATTGTTTTGGTGGAGTTCAGATGAATGAGGGGGGGAATCTCATAGAGACTTATAAAATTCTAACAGGACTAGATGGGGTAGATGCAGGGAGGATGTTCCCAATGGTGGGGGAATCCAGAACCAGGGGTCACAATCTGAGGATTCGGGGTAGACCATTTAGGACGGAGATAAGGAGACATTTCTTCACCCAAACAGTGGTGAGCCTGTGGAATTCATTACCACAGGAAGTAATTGATGCTAAAACATTGAATGTATTCAAGACGCGGTTTGATATAGCACTTGGGGCGAATGGGATCAAAGATTATGGGGAGAAAGCAGGATTAGGCTATTGAGTTGGACGATGAGTCATGATCGTGATGAATGGCGGAGCAGGTTCGAAGGGCCAAATGGCCTCCTCCTGCTCCTATCTTCTATGTTTCTATGTAAATATTTTCTGCCGTAGGAAGTTTTTTAGACTTATAATTCAATGATTCAACAGATTGTAGGCATTCAGAAATGCTTGGAAGGGATCATTCAGTCTCAAGTCCATCAATGCTGGCATTATAATCTAGCCTTTGAAAGCGAATATATTTTTCAGATTAAAATTGACACTGAGCCATTTTAAGAGATGTTAGGACAGGTGAATAAATGTTAGGTCAAAGAGGTAGGTTTTCAAGATTGTCAGAATGGAAGACAGAGAGGTAGAGGGACGGAGACGTTTAGGGAGGGAATTCTGGAGCTTAGGGCCTGGATGGGGTGCGGGATACAAAGAGATGAAAATTGTATGAACGCTGAATTCTTGGAGGACAGTAGGACTGGGAAATGTTATAGAAGTTGGGAGAGGCAAGGCCATAGGGTCGTTTGAGTACTAGAATGAGGATTTTAAATTTGACGAATTGGCTGGATCAGAAGCTGATAACGATAAATAAAGGTTGCTGCTCACTTTGCTAATAAGTGTTTTGTCTCTGTAGATCCTTTCACATTACACGGTCCCTTTGTGACCTATCATATCACAATAGTATCCCCTGTTTCAACTTAAAGTAAAGGAAACTCACTCACCTCACAATTCAGCAAGGCATCCAGTAATTTTCTGATTTCTGCATATAATTACGAACTCTGTTGTTATACATTACGTAATCAGGATGTAGAAACAATCAAACATTTATTTTTCTATTGTTCACATGGGAAACATTTTTAAATAATCATTATGCAGACAGAATTACAATCTTTGTTGATATAGGAACATAGGAACGAAAATGGTAGGCTATTCAGCCCCTCAAGCCTGTGTCACCATTCAATTAGCTAAGTTGACTTGCAATACCTGGTCTGCTGAAGGTAAAGCTGACAATCAGAGAATTATAGAATCCCTACAGTCCAGGAGGAGGCCATTCAGCCTATTGAGTCTGCACAGACTCTTCAACAGAGCATCTTACCCAGGCCCAACACCCACCCTGTCTCCGTAACCCTGTGCATCTACCCTGCTAATCCCCCCAACCTACACATCTTTGGACGCCAAAGGGCAATTTAATATGGCCAATCCACCTAAACTTGGACTGTCGGAGGAAACTGGAGCACCCAGAGGAAACCCATGATGACACGGGGAGAACATACAAACTCCACACAGACAGTCACCCAAGGCTGGAATCAAACCCAGGTCCCTGGCACTGTTAGGCAGTAGTGATAACCACTGTGCTATTGTGCCACAATTTGAGTAATTAAAACAGAGGAGGACAGAATTGGAGGAGCATAGGGATCTCTAAGTATTATAGGGCTGGAAGAGATTACAGAGATAGGAAGGTACAAAGCCATGGATGGATTTGAAAACAAAGATGGAAATTTCTAAATTGAGGTGTTTACAGACCGGAAGAAGCATTGAGGGGACAGGTGCAAGGGTCTTAGTGCAATTTAGGATATGGGCAGCAGAGCTTTGGATGAGTTTAATGGAGGGTAGGTTTGGAAAGCATTGAAATAGTCAAGTCTATACGTAACAAAGTCATGAATAAGGATTCAGCAGCAGATGAGCTGAGGTGGGGTGGAGTTGGACAATGGTGCAGACATGGAAGTAGGCAAGCTTGACGATGGAATGGTTATGTGGTCTGAAGCTCAATTCAGGGTCAAATGGGATACCAAGGATGCAAATGTTCTAGCTCAGCCTTAGACAATTACCAACAAGAGGGATAATTGTTAGGAAACAGTAAATTGTTGAAGGCATTTGTTTCAGTCTTCCTAATATTTAATTGGAGGAAACTTCTGATCAACCAGGCCTGAATGTCAGACAAGCAGTTTGGAAAGTTGGAGATGGTTAGTCTTGCTTATATCTCATTGTTTTATTATCACATAATAAGACCCAACTGTAAATTTGCCCATAGATTCAATCATTTTTTAAATGATTTACCAAAAACTTTCCAATGCTGTTTATTGACTAACAAAGCAATAATTTGTATTGTAGAAATGTCTTTGTATGATGAACGGAATCCATGATCTTTTCAGATTTTCTTCTAAGTGTTGTCTTTGGTGGAAAAAGTAGAGATGATGTGGAGATGCCGTTGTTGGACTGGGGTAAACACAGTAAGAAGTCTCACAACACCAGGTTAAAGTCCAACAGGTTTATTTGGTAGCACAAACTTTCGAAGACTCAAGCTCCTCCTTCAGGTGAGTGAGGACTTGTGTTCACAAACAGGTCATATAAAGACACAAACTCAATTTACAAAATAATGGTTGGAATGTGAGTCTTTACAGGTAATCAAGTCTTAAAAGTACAAAGAATGTGAGTGGAGAGAGGGCCAAGCACAAGTTAAAGAGGTGTGTATTGTCTCCAGCCAGGACAGTTAATGAGATTTTGCAAGCCCAGACAAGTCGTGGGGGTTACAGATAGTGTGACATGAACCCAAGATCCCGGTTGAGGCCGTCCTCATGTGTGCGAAACTTGGCTATCAGTTTCACTGTACAAAGAACCCCCAGCTTTTGTCATGACACTACGGACTTCCTACAGAAATGGAGCAGTTGAACCAGGAGCACTCCTCGTCACAATGGATGTCTCAGCACTCTACACCAGCATCCCCCATGACGACGGCATTGCTGCAACTGCCTCAGTACTCAACACCGACAACTGCCAATCTCCAGATGCAATTCTACAACTCATCTGCTTCATCTTGGACCACAACGTCTTCACCTTCAACAACCAGTTCTTCATCCAGACACACGGAGCAGCCATGAGGACCAAATTCGCACCTCAAAATGCCAACATCTTTATGCACAGGTTCGAACAAGACCTCTTCACTGCACAGGACCTTCAACCGATGCTATACACTAGATACATCAATAACATTTTCTGCCTTTGGACTCATGGCGAACAATCATTGAAACAACTATATGATGACATCAACAAGTTCCATGCCACCATCAGACTCAGCATGGACTACTCTCCAGAATTGGTTGCATTCTTGGACACACGCATCTCCATCAAGGACGGTCACCTCAGCACTTCACTTTACCGCAAGCCCACGGATAACCTCACTTCTCCAGCTTCCACCCTAAACACGTCAAAGAAGCCATCCCCTACGGACAAGCCCTCCATATACACAGGATCTGCTCAGATGAGGAGGATTTCAACAGACACCTACAGACGCTGAAAGATGCCCTCATAAGAACAGGATATGGCGTTCAACTCTTCGATCGACAGTTCCGACGTGCCACAGTGAAAAACTGCACCAACCTCCTCAGAAGACAAACACAGGACACGGTGGACAGAGTACCCTTCGTCATCCAGTACTTCCCCGGAGCGGAGAAGCTACGACATCTTCTTTGGAGCCTTCAACATGTCATCGATGAAGACGAACATCTCGCCAAGGCCATTCCCACACCCTCACTTCTTGCCTTCAAACAACCACACAACCTCAAACAGACCATTGTCCGCAGCAAACTACCCAGCCTTCAGGAGAACAGTGACCACGACATCACACAACCCTGCCACAGCAACCTCTGCAAGACGTGCCGGATCATCGACACGGATGCCATCATCTCACATGAGAACACCATCCACCAGATACACGGTACATACTCTTGCACTCGGCCAACGTTGTCTACCTGATACGCTGCAGGAAAGGATGTCCCGAGGCATGGTACATTGGGGAGACCATGTAGATGCTACGACAACGAATGAATGAGCACTGCTCAACAATCACCCCTTTGAGAATCAGACAATGTGACTGTATTCAGAATCAGAAAAAAACAATCACCAGGCAGGAGTGTTCCCTTCCAGTCGGGGAACACTTCAGCAGTCACGGGCATTCAGCCTCTGATCTTCGGGTAAGCGTTCTCCAAGGCGGCCTTCACGACACACGACAACGCAGAATCGCTGAGCAGAAACTAATAGCCAAGTTCCACACACATGAGGACGGCCTCAACCAGGATCTTGGGTTCATGTCACACTATGTCTACCCCCACGACTTGCCTGGGCTTGCAAAATCTCACTAACTGTCCTGGCTGGAGACAAAACACATCTCTTTAACCTGTGCTTAACCCTCACTCCACTCACATTGTCTGTACCTTTAAGACTTGATTACCTGTAAAGACTCGCATTCCAACCATTATCTTGTAAATTGAATTTGTGTCTTTATATGCCCTGTTTATGAACACAAGTCCTCACTCACCTGAAGAAGGCGCTTGAGGCTCCGAAAGCTAGTGCTGCCAAATAAACCTGTTGGACTTTAACCTGGTGTGAGACTTCTTACTGGGAAAAAGTAGAGAGCAGTCCATCAGCTGTGAACACTTAGAGACAAAAAATGGAAGAGCGGGTCCCGTGAAGTTATGCTGGTAGGGCGCTTTGAATGAGCCTGCCCCGCTGGCAACCTTAGTTTCTAACAGATTAGGGTTTTGTAAAAACAAAAAAACTGACCTCCCCCCACCCCCCAGCACAGGGACAGAACCCTCCCCCCGTGGACACAGAACCTTCCAGAAACTCTCCCAAAGAACATAGGAGTGTCCCCAGAGTACACCCCTGCCCCCGGCACAATGTCATTGGCAGGGGGCAGGGACAATCACAGCAGGAAATCCTACTGCCATAAAAGACATTTTGGGACTTCCGTTGGATTCTCTGCCCCCTCCAGCTTTCCTGATTGCTGAAACTGGGGCAGAAAATCACACCCTCCCCATGTCTTTTGCACAGATTGAAAATAAGGCTATGGTTTTCCATATTTATTTCCTTCCTAAAACAGTAATGGTTCCTCAAGTACTCCACACTACTTATTGATTGCTTAATGTACTTTTTAAACAACATACAATTTCTTCTTTCTTAGTTCCCCATTTATGTTAAACCATTCCCAGACAGAGAATGAGCAAACAAACCGCTTGTCTATGTCCCTGATAATGCTTTTTAAAAGAACATGAAATGTCACAAACCTCTGAATTCTATACATTAGCCTCTCGTCTGTAGCATTAGCCTGCTATTAACACTTCTATTGTTTCTCAATGTCCCTACAAAGTACATTTAGGGCCAGGTTTTCAGAGTCGAGTTGACTCTGGAGGCCTTTGAAGATGGTGGGCTGTGCCGCCCCATTTCTGGCATATCCTATTTTTGTTAGCGGAGGAAGGGACAGCATGTGGACTATACAGGTGGGAAACACAAACTCAGCAAGGCTATTTGAAATTTGTGCTGAGTTCAACTAGACCCCATTTTCATTGTTCCAAGGGCAGTATTGGAGTCACTAATTTATGGAGGAAGCATAAATGCTCTTCAGAGCTGATAATGTCTGTTTAAGTATCATGATCTGAAGTTGTTTAAATCTCTAGCCCTTCAAAAGTGGGGTGGGGGGAAAGCAGGCTGTAACTGTCAGAGTTAAAAAACATCGCTGGAGTGTATTGATTGACAGGCCATTGATATAGCTTAAAAAATACTACCTGTTCCTGCAATTCTGATACACTTAAATATTGACATTTTCCAAGAAGTGTTATTACAGTTGATCCATTTAAACGCTTTGAGTTTCAAAAGCTCCAAATTCACTTACCTCAGCAGGGGGATTGAGTTCATGTTTTGATTGACAGTTTTTTTAAAAATATACTTTTCCAATTCAATCAAATCAAATCCAATTCAGAGTCTCAACAAGTTGAGACATTTCAGATCCAGGCTGACAAGACAGGACGGGAGACCAAAACCACCCTGTCCTGGGCCTGATCTACATGTGTCAAGCTGATTGGAGAAGGGGGAGGATCCTCCTCCAAGACTTGAGCTCATTTGCATCTTAGCCAAAAGGCCGAGATGCCGCTTTTAAAAATTGCTTCATATGAAACATATGAAGCCTCAGCGTAACCTAATGACCTCAACCAAGTGCAGGCGATCCATACTACACTTGATCTTAGCCAAAAGGCCGAGAAGCGATGTTTTGATTGACAGTTTAAAGATGTCATGATACGCATGTGGGTATGAGGGCTTATAGGAGTGGGTGAGGTGGAGGGTGAGGTCTAGGGGGCCTCCACACCCTTTTATAAGACTGGGCTGAAGTCTCAGAGAACTGAGGCAGGCCTTCTAAGCAAGTTGCCATGGCACCCGACCACCTCCGAACCACCTTCAGAGGCAGCAGGTCTGACGCCCATCCCTATCCACCAGGAGCGTAAATCGTGTGTGTGGGCATCATTTCCATGGAGATGGGTCTGCCGAGTTGGAAGGTTTCCTGCCTCCATGACAAAAATCTTTCCCTTAGACTCCACTATTGGCATAATTTGCATAGTAACAAATAAACAAACTTGCACATAAATAGTGCCTTTCGCAACCTCAGGGGTCCTAAAACATATGAAGCAGTTTTGAAATGTAATCATTGTTATCATGTAGGAAAGTGCAACAGTTATTGCATAGCAAATGCATCGAGGTGAATAACCGGTTAATCCTTTAGTGTTGTCAGTTGACAGGAAAATGTTGGTAATGACACTGGGGGAAACCCCCCAGCTCTTCTTCAAAATAATGCTATGGGCTTTCTTACATCCACTTAAGAGTGGAGATAGGGCCCTGGTTTAATGTCTTGCTTCAAAGGTGATGGGTGGGATTCTCCCAAAAAAATTCTAAGTGTCTAATTCGCTTTTTTAGCGGGATTTTCAAAGTGAATCTCCCATATTCTGAGCATTGCTGAGTGCACCAGCGTGATTCATGCTAAAAATCAGTGGGCAGGGCCTATTCCCAATGGAGAGGCTGGCAGCTCAGCACTGAGCGGGCCACTGCGCATGTGCCGATCTGTCAGCATCGAGATCGGCGCATGCGCAGTAGCCCCGCACTGCCAGCCTCCCGATTGCTGGCCAGTTCAATCATTGGCCAGCCCCGCATTGCTGCCTCTCTGATCCTGTCACAGCCCGATCGCTGGCTCCCCCAGACATGTCCGGGCCAGCCTCGACTCCCTCCCACCCCTGCAGTTCTGATCTCCCCCCTTGCAGTCCCGATCTGCACCCCCCAACAGCCCCGACCCTCCCAGCAGGCTGACCCCCCCAACCCTGATGGCCAGCCCCAATCGCTGGCCAGAGATCATAGAACTCTGCCTACGATCCCAAGTGCAGAGTGGCAACGGGTTCCCCCCTCAACCCTACTGATTGCCCCCAAAGGCCCCACCTCCATTAGGGCCCCTCTTGGCACTGTCCCATGCCTGGTGAGCAATGCCAAGATGCCCCTGGGCATTGCCACTTTGCCCTTTGCACAGTGTCAGGAGGCCAGACTGGCATTGCCAGGCTGGCAATCCCCAGGGGGCAACCCCCCTCACCCCTGACCTCCTGGGGGACCTCAATGGCTGTCCTTCACCTAGGCGGGGTCGGGCCACCAGCTCCCCATTAGTGGGGAGCCGTTGTAAACCCCACCTGGAGTGAAACACTCCTGGTGGGGGGGGGAAGGTGGGGGGGGAGCTGGGGGGGGGGGGGGGTTGCTAGTGGACCCAGAGACTTCAGTCCCGGGCCTGCGAATTATATGTAAATCACGATTTAAATAATTTATATCTCTCCGTGCCGATTTCTGGCGCAGAGCTGACGGCGCTGGAAATCCGGTGGCCGGATACTTGTGGAGGCTGTAGCGCCCAGCGGGAAGCCCGCGAAATGGCCTCCGCTTGAGTCTCCCAGCTGCAAAAGCCAGGAGAATCGCCCCCCGGCAGGTCTAATAATGCAGCACATTTTCAGTAGCACACTGGAGTGCTAGGCTGGATTACATGCTTCAGTGTCTGGAGTAGGATTCTGACTTGGAAGTTTTTTTTTGTAACAAGGTTGTTTTAAAAATTCATTTTACAGGATGAACTTCAAGGAGCAACCACTCAAATCAAAGAACTTGGTGAAAGACAGAAAGAAATGACAGAGTTTATAGAAATACTCCAGCACGACCATCAACAGAATCAGAAAAAAACAAGCTCTACATCAGCACAAAATAGGTATCACATTGTGCAGGGAATGTGCCTCTAATTGTATGAATCTAATCACATTTTTAGAAAACAGCATTTTGTGAAATAGAAGAAGTTAATGAATTGCTTTCTGAACAAGGTACAAATGTATGCTGTGGTTCAGGAAACTTCAGGAAGGGGCCCAGGTTGAGATTTTGAAACTTAGCTAGAAGGTTGCAAGCTCAAACAGATTATCTAGTCACTTAGTTAAGCTTCTGTCAATTGGATAGCCACCATTAGTTCTTGATTGAGATGCTTTAAGAAATGGAAGCATTCAAGTATAGAGGAAAGAATAGGTTGACAAAGTGTTGCATAAAATCTAACAGGATTGTTTGAGTAAATCCAAGTCTCCTGTAAGTATGGTCAGCAATTTTTGTTACTCAAGGGTGTGATCTTACGACCTCGCCCTGCCCGACTTTCGGTGAGGCAAGGTGGTACGATTGGGTGAGAGGCAAAAAAGGAGAAACATGCCCGGTTTCCCGCTTCCCCTGATCGTACCGGACTAGTCTCTGGGCTCACTTTAACTCGCCGGTCGAGCTTCTCAGCAGCAAGAATCACAGATGGTCTCCGCCAACGGGAGACCAGATGTGATGACCATCACTCTTTTTGCACCATGTGCCATAAGATTGTGATTCGGAGCTTGCCAAAAATGGGTGCAATTCTCTCCCGTTTTCTCACTCATTCGCGCCCTCAGTACTAATGATTGCAACACATGCAATTGTTGCCAGCAATGTTCATTCACTTTTCCCTTTCTACAAGACCTTCTTCAATTTCAGATCAAGATTACATTCACTTCAGACACTTACTCAAGTTTTCCATCCATCCTTCACATATGTTCTCTTGCTGCTGGCCTGCATTAACATCCAATATTCTCCTCCCACTTTCACTGTTTCAGAGTTACATACACCAAATTTTTTAAATTCTCAAATGCTACATAATGGAGTTCAAATGACTTGAATAATGCATCCTTCCTTGATATGAATTTCAGCTAATACACATGCCTGTCCAGGATCCAATCCTTGATTTACTTTTGATGCAATCATGGTCCATGCTTTCTCCCACACCATGAACATGTATATCAATGTACTGTTAAAAGTCTTGTGTGGGATCCACACTGCGTCACGAGTTTACACTGTAAAATGCTATTGTAAAAACTTCTAAGGAGAAGTTCATTAAAATGTAAACATTTAGCTGTAATACACTTACCCATAACCTTACCTATGATGCACCTTGTGATGATCTAACAGGAAATCCAATGTTAAATTACAACTTTGGCTGACAATAATGATCTCTCATGACATTAGGTGGCATGGTGACCCAGATTTTCCTGTCAAAATAATAGTGAGGACAATTGATGCTCACCGTTATTTATGCACAAATGGTATATGAGGAACAAATAAATGGTTAAACACTTTTGCCGGTATTTTACGACCTCGCCCGCCCAAGGCTTGTGAGATCCCACCTGAGGCCAACAGAGAATGCCATTCTGCACGAGGCGGTAAATTTCCAGCCTTTAACCCAAAACATGCTGTCCGAGCTGCAATACTCCGCCATTAGCTTTGTAAAAACAGCATCTTGCTGTCTATCTGATGGCTGAAATACATCAAGTGGCATGAAGTTGCTGTATTTGTGTGGTGAATACAAACTAAATTTGCCACAGATATTTAAGTCTTGTCCATTCTAGGCTGATGAAACATAGAAAATAAAAGCAGGAGCAGGCCATTCGGCCCTTTGAGCCTGCTCTGCCAATCATTTTGATCATGGCTGATCATCATATTCAATATCCTGATCCTGCCTCCACTGTCCCTATATCCCTTGATCCCTTTAACCCCAAGGGCTACATCTAATTTCTTCTTGAAATCACACAACGTTTTGGCTTCAACTGCTTTCTGTGGTAGTGAATTCCACAGATACACCACTCTCTGGGTGAAGAAATTTCTCCTCACCTCAGTCCTAAAAGGTTTATCCCTTATCCTCAAACTGTGACCCCGAGTTCCAAACATGATTAGTTTTAATTACTGCCAATCAATCTCTCTCATTAAAAATTAACTATTACAAATGTGAAGTCTCATTCCTTCATGTTTTAACTGTAATTAGAGATGATTAAAATATAACTTTTTTATTTTCTATCTCCCTCTCTCTTAACCCATTCTTTCTTTCCCTCATTTTATTTAATTTTTGCATCTAGAAACCATAGAACCATAGAAACCCTACAGTGCAGAAGGAGGCCATTCGGCCCATCGAGTCTGCACCGACCACAATCCCACCCAGGCCCCACCCCCACATATTTACCCGCTAATCCCTCTAACCTACACATCCCAGGACTCTAAGGGACAATTTTTAACCTGGCCAATCAACCTAACCCGCACATCTTTGAACTGTGGGAGGAAACCGGAGCACCCGGAGGAAACCCACGCAGACACGAGGAGAATGTGCAAACTCCACACAGACAGTGACCCGAGCCGGGAATCGAACCCGGGACCCTGGAGCTGTGAAGCAGCAGTGCTAACCACTGTGCTACCGTGCCGCCCCTGATTGACATTGAATTCACCCATTCTAATTGGCATATCCTCAGTTCTTACGTTATTAATTTCACAATCCTTCAGTCTGATTGATTATGGAGATACACAATGCTTCTCCTGTTCATTCAGGACGCAGGTCCTATTTCCCTTGTTGTGACATTATCAGCTTGCACCCTCAGCAATTTGCCATACAAATAATGTAATATTTTAACATACAAGGGAAAATCTAAATAAGTAGAGTAGATTCTGTTAGATGATCAGCTTTGTCAAGGCGGATAATGATGTAGTTGATTTTGAGACCAGGGTCCTGAATCTCAATAAAGGGAACTATGATGGTATGCGGCCTGAATTGGCCATGATGAACTGGAAAACACTACTGAAAGGAAAGACAGTGGACAGGCAATGGCAGGCATTTAAAGAACAAATAGGTGAACTCCAGAAATTGTTTATTCCTGTTTGGCACAAGAATGGTAAATAAATTGTGGCCAAACCATGGCTCTCAAGGGAAATTAGAGATACATCAGATTCAAGGAAGAAGCATTAAAAATTGGCAAGAAAAAGTAGTAGGCCTGAGGATTGGGAGCAATTTAAACTTCAGCAAAGGAGGACCAAGAGATTGATTAAGAAGGGAAAAATACAATATGAAAGTCAGCTAACGGGGAACATAAAAACTGACTATAAAATTTTCTATTGATATGTAAAGAGAAAAAGATTGACAAAAACGAACATAGGCCCCTTACAGTCAGAAATGGGAGAATTCATAATGGGGAATAAAGAAATGGCCGAGGAATTAAATTTGTACTTTGCTTCAGTCTTCACAAAGGAAGACATGAATAATGTACAAGAAGTGCTGAGAGAAACATGTTTTAGTGAGGAGCTGAATGAAATCAGCATTAGTAGAGAAATGGTTTTGGGGAAGTTGATGGGATTGAAGGTGGATAAATCTCCAGGTCTTGATAATCTTCATCCCAGAGTACTTGAGGAATTGGCCCTGGAAATAGTAGATCCATTGGTGGTTATTTTGCAAAGTTCTTTGGACTCTGGAATAGTTCCTACAGATTGGAGGGTAACTAATGTAAGCCAGCTATTCAAAAAGGGAGATAGAGGGAAAACATGGAATTATAGATCAGTGAGCCTAATGTTGGTACAGGGGAAGTTGCTAGAGTCGATTATCAAGGATTTCAGAACTCAGCATTTGGAAGGCTGTGGTATAATCAGACAAAATCAGCATGGATTTACAAAAGGGAAATTGTGCTTGACGAATCTATTGGAATTGGATGTAAGGAGTAGAGTTGACCGAGGAGAACCAGTGGATGCGATTTATTTAGACTTTCAGAAGGCTTTTGACAAGGTCTCACAAAGCAGACTACTATGTAAAGTTAAAGCACATGGGATTGCAGATAATGTCTTGAGATGGATAGAAAGCAAACAGTTACCATAAATGAGTCTTTTTCTGATTGGCAGTCATTGACTAGTGGGGTTCCACAGGGATCTGTGTTAGGACCCCAACTGTTCACATTATATATTAATGATTTGGAAGCTGGAACTGAATGTATTATCTCCAAATTGCCTCCTCCGACTTCTAATTTCTATGTTTCTGTGCTTTTACAGCAAAATTTGGTTCATTATCTTTTCTCTACATTGTACTCAGAAATGTTCCTATCCCACGCACTAAGATTCCCGTGGTGGGCGGGACACAGACCGCGCAAAGGTCCGTGTCCATCGGGCAGGTTTTTCTGGCTGCACTTGCCCCAAAGCCAGAAAATCCCGCCCAAGGTCAATGTTCTTTCCTATTGTCCGATTCCCATGGTGCGTGGGGTGGTAAAATTCCAGCGAATATGTTTCCAGGAATTAAAATATCATGTAGCATTTTTCTCAGTAACCAACATTTCTGAATTCTCAGCTAAGAATCAAAGGACCGCTACAGAGCAGGAGGAGGCCATTTGGCCCATCGAGCCTACACCAACAACAACCCCACCAGGCCCTATTCCCATAGCCTCATGCATTTACTCTGCTAATCCTCTGATACTAAACAACAATTTAGCATTGCTAATCCACCTAACCTGCACATCTTTGAAAGGAAACCAGAGCATCCAGAGCAAACTGATGTAGACATGAGGAGAACATGCAAACTCCACACAGTCACTTGAGGTTGGAATTGAACCTGGGTCCCTGGCACTGTAAGGAGGGGCTCAGAGCCTCGAAAGCTTGTGTGGCTTTTGCTACCAAATAAACCTGTTGGACTTTAACCTGGTGTTGTTAAACTTCTTACTGTAAGGCAACAGTGCTAACCACTGTGCCACCATGCTGTCCCCCTTAAACTGAAAATCAATTCAACATATATTTCATGAGAACATGAATCCATTGTTATTGTAATGCCTTTATCAAAACAATTACTTGAAAACTTCAGTCTTCCCCAGTACTTATGATATCCATTCCCAAAGGTATGACAATTTACCAAATATGGACTGTGCAGTCTGAACACCTAATTGCCACAATGCACCAGCAGCATTTATTAAACTGAAATACCAAAATATTTATCTGCACTTTTTTATTGCACTGTTGATTTTCAAAGTTGATTTTTTAAAAAAGATTAGAGAAATTCCAGTAACGATAAAATTGGGTGCTTTTTATTGTAAATAAACTGTCAGAAAGAAAGGGACAAAATGAGAGTAGCTCCAAGTAATTCCTTAGCTCTGGGCAACCATGCAGATTGAGGCTTCTACCTGAGTTATTCCATCAAAACAAGTATAAAACAAGGATTTTAAAACTCTTTTTCAAAACAATATGCCTATAGGGGTTTTACTTTTTGAGTTATTTTGATGAAAGCAACCCATGTGTTTATTTGCTTAAGAACTGTTACATCTCTAACATTTTTCAGTTCTGATGCAAGGACACGATCTGCAATGTTACCTCCATTTCTCTCCATAGATGCTGCTGAACTGATTTGATTTGATTTATTGATTTGATTTATGTCACATGTATTAGTCTACAGTGAAAAGTTTCTTGCATAGATACAAAGTTTTACCGTTCATAGGGAAGGAAAGGAGAAAGTGCAGAATGTAGTGTTACAGTCATAGTGTAGAGAAAGATCAACTTAGTGCGAGGAAGGTCCATTCAAAAGTCTGATGGCAGCAGGGAAGAAGCTGTTCTTGAGTCGGTTGGTACGTGACTTCAGACTTTTGTATCTTTTTCCCAATGGAAGAAGGTGGAAGACAGTGTGTCCGGGGTGCGTGCGGTCCTTAATTATGCTGGCTGCTTTTCCGAGGCAGCGGCAAGTGTAGACAGAGTCAATGGATGGGAGGCTGGTTTGCGTGATGGATTAGGCTACATTCATGACCTTTTGTAGTTCCTTGTGGTCTTGGGCAGAGCAGAAACCATACCAAGCTGTGATACAACCAGAAAGAATGCTTTCTATGGTGCATCTGTAAACTGCTGAGTGTTTCCAGCTTTTTCTGTTTTAATTTCAAATTGCCAACATCCGGCATATTTTGTTTTTGTGCAATTTGTTTATTTACTCTTCTGGAGAAGGGGGATATCTATTCCCTTTTTATCTTCTTCCCTGCTGCCTGGCCCTTGGAGCATCAGGCTTCAGTGTTGTCAAACTCCATGGCCTTCCCAGTCCAAATGCTGTGGACTATCTCCCTTTCAGTTACCTCTAAAGTTAGGACCACAGTGCTGAAAAGTCCTACTATCTACACTATGATTCTTCCAAGCAACACGAGAACTCCAGCCAATGCTACAAAAACTTAGTACATCCCTCTCCCTCATGCTACTAAACCAGTGACTTCCTTTTTCCCCAGGGAAAGCTACAAAGCATAAATAACCTATCTGATATGTGGTGCACATTGTCTACCACCTTGCTTTCTATCCTAGGCTTTAAGTAAAAGCCAAGTGGAGTAATGGCTGTGCAATTCTTTTATTCATATATCTTGGTTGACATTTTCAAATTGCCTTTTATTATTTCACGTGATGGTGATATAGAATGATTGTCAAATGCATAATCTTGAGGAATTAATGTTCATAATTTTCTTTTAGCAATAAAATGTGGAATTGGGAAGCTCAAAACACAGGAGAGAAATATCCGGTAGACCCAGCTTTATACTGTAAAATGTACGTGAATTATGAACCTACACTGAATAAACGCTATTCTGTGAGCCTTCCCCATAGCATGTTCCAGAAAGGTAGGGATGACTTCAAATTCTTTGAGTAAAGTAAGATTCGTACTATACTTTCTTTGAACTTTTTTCTCCCTCTGTCAGAAAATACTTAGTGCCATTCCCTCAGTTTTTACTTTATGCGTTGTCCTACTGACTTTGCTACTTTTGACAGATACAGTATGTCATATAACTCTTTCCTATCATTCCACAACATTGGCACACAGTCCCAACATATTGCACCTCAGTACTATATTTGATTATTGAAGGGAATTGAGTCGTTATTTTTGCTTCACCCACCACCTCTTTCCTAATGACCTCATGCTTCCCTCTCCTCCTCTCTCACTTGCTACCTCCTTCCTTGATTCTCCCACTCCCTCCCTCTCACCGTCCCTGTCCCGAGCCCTTACTCACTGAGTAACTCTGCTTGTGTGATACAGAACTGTTTTATGATTTGAAAAACAATTAGGGGTGGTCTCGAGGGAATGTCTGTGAATCATTATTTGTATTTGAATGTTAGTCTGCAACTATTTTTTTGTATAATATAGTTTTATTTAATTCCTATTCCAGATTCTTAGCCTTCTTGCAATGTAATGGATGTAATTGCAAAATATATTTGGGCTGAAAAAAAAACTTCTATGTAGTAACTTACGCAGTGCTCCTCAACCTCTGATCACAGGTTCCCTATCTCCCCCCCTTCCTGTTCCTCCAATCATAGGTTCTGTCTCTGGAGGGGCAGCAAGAGCAGGAGGGAGGGAACTTGTGATTGGAGGAGCTGGAACATCATGCATGAGAGAGACAGAGTTTGTGATTGGAGAAGCAGCTCCTCACAGACCTGTCTATTCCACACTCACTGCTCCTCCAATCAAACTCTATGGGGGGAATTTTCCCATCCCAACTGCCACGGGAATCGTAGTGGCGTGAGGGGGGTAGGGGCATGCAAAGATCTGTTGACCTCGGGCGGGTTTTCCACTTTTGGGCTGAGCGCGGCTGGAAAATCCCACCCTACATTTTGTGTGGGGTGGGGTGACCTTTCTTGAATTTTTTGCCCTTTTTTTCTTTGAGATTTTGCAGGCTACTTGTAAGGTTTCCAGGGTGAATTTGCTTGCTACCTTTATATTTTGAAGCTGATTCACAAAATAAAGATGTCAACTGCCTGAAGTTATGCTAACCCATTCTGATAGTTCAGTAGATCTGTTTGTATTCCAGCTGTGCATAAAACAGACATGGAAGGAGGGCAAAACTCACCTGGCAATGCTCACCCAATACATGAGTTGATGTCACCAGTGGTGAGAAATGATCACGAGTTTCAGCAACATGTTGACACAAAACCAATGGTGGAATATTCAGACAGTTGCAAAGAATTGAACCAAAGCAGATATACTTCCCAAGAAAATGGATTGGAAACCAACCATGTCACAAGTCAGTTAGACAGCAAGAATGTTCAATATCTGAAAAAGAAATACCAAGGTAACATGTTACTGTTTAAATAATAATACAACTTTTTATAATGTTGTATTGGAAGGAAAAAAATGTGTTCATAGGTACTCTGTTGATTGGTGATTCCTTTTTTGAAGTCTCCTCAGAATTAGAAAAAACATAATTGGCTAAGTTTCTCCCTCCACCTCCTGAACATTTAGGTTCCTTGTTGCTAATGATTCCATCTCCACTATTATGGTGGCTATTAACGTATTCATATGAGAACCTTTATAGTCACAACAATCTATTTCATCATTCAGGGGGCAGGGAGAACCTGCAGAGTCCAATCTTGTCCAAAGCTAAAGTCCATACATTCATACTTCTGTTACAATTCCAGCTGATTTTACTATTGGACAAGTCAGATCCCAGGATGGAACCCGGCTTGATAGATCCTAACTTGTATTTTTTGTTTAGGGGTGTGAAAGGTGGCTACTGAACAGAGTAATTAACTTCATACAAAAGAATAAAACATTTATTCGACAAGAAAAGATGAACTATAATTCAATACTCCTTCACCCTAGCTATATCTTTCCGATATGCGATATTCTCTGGACCCCCTAGCTGTTGGTGAGAATCACGATAGCCTAGAGAATCATGATAGCCTAGAGAATCAGACGTAGGACAAAAAATGGGTTTGGCACCTGCTCCCGTTACAATTAGCGGGATTGATGGCCCATTCACTGGCCCAACTCTCCAGCAGGAAATGCACCAGGCAGGCTTTGCTGCTGGTGCTGACTAGTGTGGGCCTGGTATGCTGGGCCCCAAGGGGTCCACGGGAGCACCACCAACCCCTCAGCAAAGAGAGGCAGCCTCCCTTCCTCCACTCAAATAACAGGTTACCCGTCCCCCACACCACGCAGGCATGAGGGTGACCTGACCCCCTTCCCACAGCCCCCTTTCCCCTCCAGCACCCCCCCTCTCCTCACAGCCCCCTCAGGTGCCCTTCCCCCTCAGACCCCCCTGTAGCCCCCCCCCCCCCTCCCCCTCAGAATCCTCACTCAACCCCGGTTCCCTCAGACCCCCCATTCAGGCTCACCTTCAGGCCATACACTTTGGCAGTGCCAATGGTGCACTGCACCCTGGCATCCTGGGGGCACTGACACCCTGACTTGGCACCTTGGGCCCAGAGGGGAATCAGGGAGGTATGTCCAGTGGCCATTTGCCCCTCCGTTGCTGCCAGGCTGCAGAGAAAGGGTTCCCTCAAGGGTCCTGGGGATTGGTAGGCTTGGGCAAGGGGCAAGAGGTTGACCTCACCAGTCTCCCTCAAGATAGGGGTCTCATGGCTTGACTGCCACTTTCCATTCTCCACAACTGTGCATTCAGCCCCAATGTATTCACAATGATTTGAAGTCTGCAAGCCTTGAGAGCTTTGAAACCCTCTCTATTGCATTAGAAACCTTTGATCTCTGTCAATTTCAAAGTGCAATGCTTTGAAATAAGCTTCCATTGACACCTTAATGTATTTCTACTCAGCCTCCAGTCATCTGTGTTTATTTTCATTTCCCTTCATGCTTGAATGCATCTCAAGTACCTCTATTGTTCTAATTGCAATGTTTACAGACAATTGAAGCTTGATTGACAGTTTTGGTTTCTTCAAAAGGAATAATTAGTCTGCAAAAGAGGAAGTTAAACCACTTATTGACTTCAAATCAAAGCTGCATGAATATACTGGGGATGATTGCATAGCTGTGGAGAATGGACCCCCCCTCCCGCCCCCAACAGTGAAATTGACATTTTCTCTCTGTCAGAGACTTCAAAGAGATCTGCTCACACATGCAGCTTCTTACAGAAAGAAAGGGAAAGTCCCTGCTGCAAAATGGAATGCTATTGTGATTTAAAAGCCTGCCAGCTGTCCAGGGGGCAAGGAGATTAAAGAATTAAGATGTTGATCACACGGCTGTCTGAAATCACTATGCCGGGGCTAATCTTCAAATCTGCCCAGGCTAGATGGGGCAGTCCAGCCACGAGACCCTCATCCTAGGGGAGAGTGGTGAGGTCAGCCCCTTGCCCCCAGCCTGAGCCCATTCAACCCCCAGGATCTGCAGGGGACCTTCCCTCTGCAGCCTGGCAGCAGCAGAGGGGCAAATGCCCACTGGACCTATCTCCTTGACCACTCTCGTTATCCAAAGTGCGAGGCCAGGGTATCAGTGCCAGGGTCCCATGGGGTAGTTTCCACTGGCATTACCAAGGTGTGGGGCATGATGGACTGCCTGAATGGGGAAGGGGGGATGAGTGGCAGGTCTGAATGTGGAGGGGGGGGGGGGGGATGAATGGGAGACTGAGTGGGAGGGCATCATTTTACCCTCATGCCTGTGTGGTGTCGAGGGGTGGGTGACCCGTTATATATGGGTGAGTGGGGAGGATGTCCCTCTTTTGTGAGTGGTTGGCGGCGCTCCCAAGGACAGTGGGGTGGGGTCACATTTCATTTTTTTGGGGGGGTGGGGGGCCTGTCTCTGAGCATGGAGATCAGGTGCCCAATCTGTAAACAGCTGGGCTGGCCGGTGGGTTGTTGGGGTGCATGAATTTGCATCCATCAGCTGGGTGAATCCCACCTGACAGACACTCCCAGCATCAGTGCAAAACCCTTCAGTATTTCTTCAGGCGTTGGCACTGAGAATGGCAGCCATACAGATTTGTTAGGGTGACACAAAATACAAAATAAATCTATTTTATACTCTAATTTACACAGTAAGTACACAGTCCATGCAAAACAATAGGCAAACTAAGCAAAAGCCATATTCTTAACCTTTTCTTAACACGCAAATACTAACACAAATTGACAACATTTAAAAGGCATTTGGACAGATACATGGATAGGAAAGGTTTAGAAGGATTTGGGCCAAATGCAGGAAAATGGGGTTAACTTAGATGGGCATTTTGGTCAGCATGGACCAGTTTGGGCCTAAGGGCCTGTCTCTGTGCTGTAGATTCTATGATTCAATGATTCTATGATTATCTGAACATGCAAAGCATCTACAATAAGAACAAAGAATGTATAGGATAAGAACAGGTCCTTTGGCCCTCCAAGTCCGTGTTGATCATGATGCCCTAACTAAATTTAAAAAACCTTTTTATGGCAGGCTGCTTGGCTTTTCTTTGGTAATGGCCTTCGTTTGAGTTTTTCTTACTTAGTGCAGAGATTAGCAACCTTCCGGCTGAGAGAGGATTCACTAAGCTTCAATGGTCCAGTAGGCCATAGTGGGACAGTAGCAAACACACTTGGTACAATGGACGGTAGCTATTCACTGAAGCCTGAAGCTTTCACAAACTATTGAAAGCAAACCCTGGTACTTGTGTTCTGTGCCAATCGAGTGAGAGATTACTGTTCCTTCCTGTATTGCGCTAACGGTGGCCACAATGGTGTGGTCTCCTTTCCAGGGTACAGTCCTGGTCAAATATAATAGAGATTCTGAACCGTTGAGGAATCAGGATCTCCCTCTGCCAACTGTTAGTATTGTCCAGAGGCAAAGGTGAAACCAATACTGTTTGGTACCAGCTCTGCTGCAGGGGTTACTTGATCCATATCCCTCTATTTCCTTCCAATTCATGTACCCATCCAGATGCCTCTTAAATGTTGTTAACATGTCTCCTTCCACCACCTCCTCTGGCAGCACATTCCAGGCACCCATTACTCTGAAAAATTTCTCCTACACATCTCCCTTAAACTTTCCCCCTCTCATTTTGAACCTCTGCCCCCTTGCTTTTGACACTTCCACCCTGGAAAAAGGCTCTGACCATCCACCATGTCTATGCCTCCCATAATTTTGTGGACCTCTATCAGGTCTCCCTTTAGTCTCTGTCTTTCCAGTGAAAACAATCCTAGTTTATTCAACCTCTCCTCATCATCAACACCCTTGAGACCAGACAACATCCTGGTGAACCTCCTTTGCATTAAAGACAGATTAATTAGTGACACTAATAGGTGTTCCAATCTAATCACCATTATGAGACATGGTTACAAGGTGATCAAGTTTGGCAAATAAATACTCCAGGGTACACAACATTTAGTCCTGATAGTAAAGGCATTAGTGAGAAAGGATCTTGGCTTGTAAGTCAGGAAATAGAATCAATATGGGTGGAGATTAGGAATATCAAGAATCACAAAATGCTGGCCCCCTAGCAGTAGTTATACCATTGGTCTGAGCATTGAGAATGAAATTATTGGAGCATGTAACATACACAGTGTGATGATATGGATGACTTTAAGCAATATGGACGAGAGCAATCAAATTGGTGAAGGTAGTTTGGAAAATGAGTTTGTACCATACTTTCATAAGAATTTCCTTGAACAGAACAGCTATTTTAGATCTAGTATTGTGCAATAAGGCAAGGTTAATTAGGAATCTCATAGCAAAAGAACCACTGGGAAATAGTGATCATAATACAGTTGAATTCCATATTAAGTTTGAGAGCAATATATTTGAATCCCAAACAAGAATCTTCAGCTTAAACAAAGCCAATTATGTAGGTATGAGGGGAGAGCCTGCTAAGATTGATTGAATAAATAGACTAAGAATTGTAACAGTATGTTACCAACAGAAACATTTAAAGAAAAAATTCAAGAAGGTCAACAAAAATATATTCCACTGAAAAATAAACTCAGCAAGATTTCTGTGGCTTACTAAGAATGTTAAGGATAGTCTTAGAGTAAAAGAAGTTTATATAAGTATGGAATTAATTAGATAGCTCTTTCAAAGAGGTACAATGGACCCAATGGCCTCTTCCTGTGCCATGTGATTCAAGGGTCTGAATTTTCAGGATGGCCGGGGGCCACAAGGAATGCATCCCTGCCAACTCCATCAGGCCTGATGCCGTTTCATGTTCTAACAAATATTCTAACAAATACAATCAGATTGGCTGGCAGCTCTCCAGTCATTCCAGGAACAGTGCTGCAGTGGCCGGAAGAGGCACTGCAGCTAACTGCCTGGAACAAAAAAATGCCAGGAACTGGAGGAAAGGTAATTGGCAGGAGGTGGTGGGGTCATGTGCAGGGAAAGCCTGTGGGGGGGCTGATTGGGGTGTCAGAGATTAGGTCAAAACTCCAGGTGAGTGGTGGGGGGAGCGCAAAATTTTGACCTATGAACATTTTTGTTACACAGCATAAATTACACTACAGCCAAAGTTATGAATATTTCATGAAAACTATTAAAATAACAACAAATAAGGTAACCAAACATATTTTACAACCAATCATTCTCTGCCTTTACACTTTCTAGTCAAAAGGTACCAAGCTGCTATGGAACTACTGAAGTCAGAAAGAATGTACACATTCAATCTTTCACTAATTCTGAAGACAAATCTCAGTGTGAGTGGAAAGAATCTGATACTGAAGAGCAAAGATTTGAGGTACAGTTTGCAATATCTTTAAAAATGATAACTTAAGACTTGTTTTGAACTTCTGATGGATTTAGCAACAATTTTTCATTTTATTTTCAACAAA
The DNA here is from genome assembly GCF_964213995.1 of Mustelus asterias. Taxonomy (NCBI): domain Eukaryota; kingdom Metazoa; phylum Chordata; class Chondrichthyes; order Carcharhiniformes; family Triakidae; genus Mustelus; species Mustelus asterias. The sequence goes on along the minus strand of NC_135815.1, from coordinate 78,616,221 downwards.
TGCTCATTGTTATAGCGTGCACTAGAAACAGTTTCAAAAAAGTTACAAATGACGGAGAATCAAGAAAATCTGACAAATATAATGAGAAGAATTTAACAATCTATAATATCTCACTTGTTATAGAATGCTTTCAGTTAGTCCCAAGTAAAATGTGGGATTAATATAGCGTCATCTCAAGTTTGGGATCTGCAAGGCTCATGGGTCCTGATCATTCTTTTACTGAAACACATTGTGCTGTTTCCTCAAAGACAGCTCTCGCATATAAGTTTGATTGATGTGTTCTCCTTGTCATGAGTCCAGCATCTCACTGATAAATTATGTAAACCCTGTCTTTGGGACCCAGCCTCATTTCTTCCTCTTCATATATAATGAATAGTTCTCATTATGCCCACATCGCAGTTGCTGTCTTACAATTCTTTGTCAATTTACTTCATTCTCATTGGTTGTGTGTAAATGTTTCAATTTATCTAATTTATAACTGCTGATTTTCTACTTCCATTATCTCACCAATTTTATTGGATAAAATACTTTCCACAATGTAAACAAAATCTCAATCCGTGACAACTTCTCACATAACCAAACAGACTCCTGCAAATTAGGTTTATAATAGTAAGCGTATGAATGAACAAAAAAAAAATCAATTCCAACTTTCAGTTTCAAATTTCCTCTCTTCTCCATCCACTAATGAAACTTGCTTGCTTCATAAAGCTTCTTCCGTGTTTCATTGCTCAACCCACCCAACTGGAGCCTCATAATCTGAAGTTAACAATTCCATGAAGCCACAGTGTGACCTCCATCCTGCCCTTCCCTCTCCCAGATTTCCCTGCCACTTTTGTCCCACCATTCCTGAACCCAAACCCCATAGTACACTGGTTCCTTCCAGTCTCAGGCCTAATTTGCTTGTAAAACACTCCTGTCTGATGTCCCACCAGTGGCCACTGCTGGTCTCTAAGATAGCACTCTCTCCTGGGAGAGAGGCGGAAGTCTTGCCTTTAAAGCAATTAACACTGCTCCAATTATTAAATTGTTGTGGGGCAATTGTTGGAATTGTGAATGGATTCTCTCCTCTCTGAACTTTTAGCCAAGGGAGGGGAGGTGAGGTGGGTTGGGAGGGGTGGGTGTGTTTGGAGAGCACAGTGCCCTGTAAAACCCAGCCCGTGGTGTCAGCTTCCACATGTATAGCAACAAAACTCACCACTACCTCTCCACTACATTTTGTAATGTCTCCATTGTTATCAGATAGCTTATTTGACAATCTAAGTTAAGTTTTAAGTTTATTTATTAGTGTCACAAGTAGGCTTACATTAACACTGTAATGGAATTACTGTGAAAATCTGTTAGTATGAAGAACCTGCCTTGCATGAAACATAACTTCAATCAGTTGAACATTGTAGATACTAAAGCTATCTTGACACCAACGCTACCCCTCTCTCTGGCCACCAATTCAGGCTGAGCCAGGTAGGAAGCAGTGCTTCAGGGTTTATTACATTTCTTATGTATTGTTGAAAACCTGATGCTGTTTCATGTTCTAACAAACATTGATTGGCAGAATGTGGGACTTTTGTCCATCACCAGGTGGAGGTCCTCCCTTGCAGAGCTGCCGGCCAATCAGAATGGCTGGCAACTCTCCAGTCATTCCAGGAACAGTGCTGCATTGGTCGGAAGAGGCACTGCATCTAGTGCACATCATGTCAGTAGTCCTTTTGGTATATGCAAAATTCCAAACATTGTGGGTTGGATTTATGACCCTCCTGTCAGAACATAAGAACATAAGAAAAAGGAGCAGGAGTAGGCCATCTAGCCCCTCGAGCCTGCCCCGCCATTCAATAAGATCATGGCTGATCTGATAGTGGTTTAGTTCCACTTACCCGCCCGCTCCCCATAACCCTTAATTCCCTTATTGATCAGAAATCTATCTACCTGTGACTTAAACATATTTAACGAGGTAGCCTCCACTGCTTCAATGGGCAGAGAATTCCAGAGATTCACTACCCTCTGAGAGAAGAAGTTCCTCCTCAACTCTGTTCTAAACTGACTCCCCCTTATTTTGAGGCTGTGTCCTCTAGTTCTTGTTTCCTTTCTAAGTGGAAAGAATCTCTCTGCCTCTAACCTGTCTAGCCCCTTCATTATCTTATATGTCAGAGACAAGATCAGAGGAAAATTAGCTCCAGCAGCTTGTGTGCCAGTTCCCTGGACCTATCCCACCTCCAGGTCATTTTTGCAAACACAGGATCTGGGGCCCACATGTGACAGGTGGCCAATTCAGTTTATTAAGGTCAATTAACAGAGACCAACTAGAATTTTCCAGTCAGTCTCCAGGTTCCCACAGGGAGCAAGGGTCAGTTTAGGTGCATGAGGCAGACACCAAGCAGCAGTTTGGAAGGCCAACACTCCAGGGAAACCTAAAGGCGCTCCTTGCCTGACTGGGGACAGGAGTAGCCACAGGCCATACTGAAGAGGGATTACCCCTTCCCTCCCCCACAGCGGTTACTTGACTGTTGAATCTATTTTTTACTTAATGACTTTAAAAGTTGGAGAGAGGGTGGCTCCATTTGAACTGCTCTCTATGAAACCCTCTAGTTTCATGAGCCCACCTGCCATCTTTAATTAGATGTTGAACATGCCCTCTGGTAGTTAATTGGCCACTCTGTGAAAATCATAGGTCAATAACTGAGGAGATGAGGCACGGACCCAGGACACCGCCCTCTCTGTTTACTGCCCCTGGAGGGAAACTCCAGTTTAGCAACAAAGCAGAATGAATTTGGAATGTTGCAGTTAACTATTACCCTTGACATTGGTCTTAAGCTATTTTGCTACTAATAACTCACTCTTACTAAGTCCAAAGCATGGAAGGAAATATTAAGAAGGTACGGTTTTGAAACCATTGGATACAAAATGCTCATTAGTTCTGATGAGGTCTCTATTAGCCTTGCTAGGAATCTAAGAACCACTAGGTAACTTCCTGAAGACTACCTTGGTGCTTGGTTTAGCTCAGTTGGCTGGACAGCTGGTTAGTGATAGCAACAGTGAGGGTTCAATTCCCATACTGGCTGAGGTTATTCATGAAGGTCCTGCCTTCCCAACTGTGCCCTCGTCTGAGGTGTGGGTGATCCTCAGGTTAAATCACCACCAGTCAGTCTCTACGGTCATCCTGGACTATGGCGACTTTACCTTTTTGCCACAGTATGGAAAGATGATAACATACTGCACTAGAAGTAAGTGTGAAGCTGATTACAACTTCATTCTGGGTGCGTTTGTGTTCATTATTTACAATTAAATCTCATTCAATGAGTTCAACTCTAAGAAGTGAAGTTACTAAAAGCAGCAATGTTTGATAGCTCTTCAGAGATGGCAGGTGCTTCAGTTATGTAACTGTCAGGTGGTGAAAAATAAATTTGGCATTTAGAATTTTGGTGAAGTTAAGGAAGGCAGTGGCACTGAATGTATGGAAACAACAGTGATGTTTATTTTTCACCACCTGACAGTTACATAACTGAAGCACCTGCCATCTCTGAAGAGCTATCAAACATTGCTGCTTTTAGTAACTTCACTTCTTAGAGTTGAACTCATTGAATGAGATTTAATTGTAAATAATGAACACAAACGCACCCAGAATGAAGTTGTAATCAGCTTCACACTTACTTCTAGTGCAGTATGTTATCATCTTTCCATACTGTGGCAAAAAGGTAAAGTCGCCATAGTCCAGGATGACCGTAGAGACTGACTGAGGAGATGAGGCACGGACCCATCACTGTTGTTTTAAAAACAAAGTTGCAGCATAGAATCCTTATAAATCTTTTGGCAAAAGGATTCCTCTCTCAATGGAAAATCTCAAAACATATCATGAACTAGATAAATGGCTTTGTGTTAAATAGCCACTCAATCACTACCTCACTCTTTATTTATCATAATGTCTATTTTAAATTTTCTTGAGCAGGAGTGCTCCTCTGTGCCCACAATGAATGGATAATAATGAATAAATGAGCTGTGTATCTAGGCCATTTTGATTGCTTTCAATAGCTTTATGTAAGAAGATAATAACATTTCAACAATTGAATTATCCACGAATAGCAACTTGCATCTCCTCACCCTTCATCACAATTCAGCACCTGCAGCTATGCTGATGTTTCAAGAAATCCATATATCCTATCTCCAAGATTAGATTAATTGTTCATTTATTTCATCGCTGTTTGTGAGAGCTTGTTATGTGCAAATTGGCTGTTGTATTTTCTCTACATTACAACAGTGACTACCATCAAAAGTATTGACTGCAACGTGCATTGGGATGTTCTGTTGGTCTGCAAGGTGTTGCACAATTGTATGTCTCTCTCTCTTGTCTTTCTTTCTCTCTCTCTCTATTCTAACAATGTGAGTGTTCCTCAGAATTTTCCTCTTGTTCTTTGTGATCTTCCCTACATCCCCAGTGAGTTGAAACTAAAACTCATCGCACAGTTTCTTACTGTAACTTATTCTTCCTCATTTCAGAACTGTTGGGAACGCACCGTTCCAGCAGCCTTGCCATGTGGCTTTGACACCTCCCTCCACTGGTAAAATACCACCGGTGGCATGAGGAAGCCCTTAAATGGCCAGTTTATCATTCAGGGCTTCAACTAACAGTTGGGAAGGCTGCCTGGTGTCACCCTTGCCACTGTTAAAATACCAGTGAAGGCAAGTATGCTTTGGGCACGGAGCCTGACAACATGACCCCCGATTTTATGGCCACCTGCCAGTCCACTCCTGGAGTTGGCTGTAAAATTCCATCGAGGAAATTTTGAGAGCTGACATTAAACAGAAATTAAAGTTGGATCTTTCCCTGCGCTGGAAGTCGTTTATAAATCTGTGATACGCGACATGTTGACACAATTTGTTTTGATCAATTGTTCTTTGACTGCCTTTTCTTTGCAGTAATATTTTACCCAGTTCCCTCAGAGCCCTCACCCAACTTCACATTGCTCTGCTGTGTAGTCTAGAGGAGAGGATGAACAGATGGCAATGGCAAGGCATTGTGGGAGATATCTTCCTGAAATTGCTGAACAATGATGAGGTAAATATAAAACTAGTAAAAGTAGTGTAGGAACCAGCTTGTTAAATATGTCTTCCCAAAAGAGCATCTGATTTAATGGTAAAAAATAGTGAGGAATTCTTTCTTTCTATATTTGCTATGTGTCCAAGCCAACTTGTAAGAGGCAGTATAGTTGTTTGTTCAGTGTCCTAGACCTTACTCATATTGTTTTGGATGGTGTTCAGTTATTTTAGGACTGTATTAATGATCACAATCTCAGCTTTTTATTACCTGGAAAGCCAATCTTTTAACCCTTTTGTAAACAGGTTTCTATCACTTTCAAAATGAAAAGTGAAAGTACTGGGGCAAAAGAATAAAGATAAGTTCAAGACAGAGCCTCAATGAATTAAACTAATAAAATAGTCAAGAAAACATTATACAGGGAAATAAAAGAAAGAATCCGACAAATAATGATAAAGCATCTAATTTTCTTCATACATATGTAGAATCATAGAATCCCTACAGTGCAGGAGGCCATTCGGCCCATCGAGTCTGCACCGACCACAATCCCACCCAGGCCCTACCCCCACATATTTACACGCTAATCCCTCTAACCTCCGCATCCCCCTCAACCTAACCCACACATCTTTGGACTGTGGGAGGAAACCGGAGCACCCGGAGGAAACCCACGCAGACACGAGGAGAATGTGCAAACTCCACACAGACAGTGACCCAAGCCGGGGATCGAACCCAGGTCCCTGGAGCTGTGAAGCAGCAGTGCTAACCACTGTGCTACCGTGCATATATTTTATAAAATTATTTTTTCTTTTAAATTTATGCGAGGTGTCTTTCAGTAATATTGGCCCACACGAGCGAGAGAGAAGGTAACCCTTATTTCTGAATAGGTTGTAAAATTTTGTCACAGTGGTTTTGATCTCTTCCATATTATCGCCTCTTTTTAAAAGTACTGCCCCCAGTTTGATTTGTTACCCAGACAGCCAGGCTGAGGTCAGAAACTCATGGGAAATAACTCAGGAACACCCATATTCTGTAATTCAGCAATGTGCTAATACGGTGCCTTAGAGAAGCACCAAAGTTTATTTTTAAAAGAGACTAATTACTTTGAAATGTTAGTATCTTACTTAATGAGATCTACTTTTATATAATTTAGAATAGGGCACTTTGCTGATTATTTCAGTCCTTTTTGCCAAAGATAATGGGCACTTTAGAATTTTAAAAAAATTATTTGGATCTCATCAAATCAAAGGATAACTGTTATTTTGTTATTGGTACTTTTAAATGCAAATTGTCTCCCATTTAAAAAAATAATGTTTCAAGGCAATTATAACTCTTCTTCAGAACACAGAATCAATTGAAGAGTCATATTTGACTCAAAATGTTAACCCTGTTTCTCTCTCCACAGATACTATCAGAACTGCTGAGTATTTCCAGAACTTTCTGTTTTTATTTTAGATTTCTAGGCTGAAATTCTCCCATCTCCCTGCCGCAGGAATCATAGCGAGTGAGACAGAAAATTTGGCGGACCATTTGAAGGTCCGTTGAGCTTGGGTGGGAATTTCCGGTCTTGGGGTGTGCGTGGCCAGAGAATTCCATCCCCATTGTCCACAGTATGTGGGTTTATTAAAAGTAATGTTTTTCTCTTGTCCCTCCTTATACTCATCTTTGATCAACGATACCTCCAAAATACCTGCATTTGGCCCTCTGCTATTGCTGTGTAACTGGTCATTAGGAGATGTAATTCACTGGCTGCAAAGCACTTTGAGACACCCTGAGGTTGTAAAAGGCACTGTATAAATGCAAGTTCTTCTCCTTCTTTTTCATCTGACAGCAAAATTGAATCACTGATCTTCTCTCCATTCATGGAGAGAAGCAGTCAAATGCTCCACCTTAAGCACTGTGACCAGATCATAGCTCTCGCATCAACAGTGTGATTAGGGATTGAAGACAAATTGGGTGCACTGCTGGTTTTGCCCAAGCTGGCAAGACAAAAAAATCAGCAACAGTTTCAGCCACAGATACTGTCAGCACTGACTCTAAGTAACAGTCGAATCCAGGACTTGTTAAATTTATATATTAAAGACTCACTTTCACTCTGAAGTAGGCAAGTGCACCTTTGGCAATGCTGTTGCATTAGTGTTATGCTAATATGTTAAATAAAATCATTTATTTATGCCAATATATATGACATCAAGCAAAGTGATGAAATATCACCTGATTTAGTCCTCTTGCACAGTCGATTAGCACATGTAAGCTGAAGCAGTAACAAATTGCCATTAAAGCTCTGTGTTCAACCTCTCTGCTCTTTAATTACATTTGCATTAATCTAGAAATAGATAATGCAACATGCTGGCACCAGTAGTGAGTCAACAGCATGGGTCAGCAGCTGAAAACAACAATTCAAGTCAAATGCTCCACCTTAAGCACTGTGACCAGATCATAGCTCTCGCATCAACAGTGTGATTAGGGATTGAAGACAAATTGGGTGCACTGCTGGTTTTGCCCAAGCTGGCAAGACAAAAAAATCAGCAACAGTTTCAGCCACAGATATCAGTGCAGTATTATCTTTTGACATGAATTCCTTTCTGCTAATGCCACACTTGTGCACCATTAGCCAACCCTGTCCAGAGCCCCTTCCACCTGCAAGCTTGAAGCCCATGCTACAGCAACACAGATAAAAGCAAATTACTGCGGATGCTGGAATCTGAAACAAAAACAAAAAATGCTGGAAAATCTCAGCAGGTCTGGCAGCATCTGTGGGGAGAGAATAGGGGCAATGTTTTGAATCTGGATGACCCTTCATCAGAGCTTTTGTCCCATGGGATTCTATGATTAAAATGATTCCACCAACTCCCCCCCATAGTATAAATCTCTGCTGATTCTCTTGGCTGTCAGCTCTGACGAAGGATCATCCAGACTTGAAATGTTGGCTCTATTCTCACCCCACAGATGCTGTCAGACCTGCTGAGACTTTCCAACATTTTCTCTTTTTGCTGCAGCAACACAGCTCAGAGTGTGGCTCCTGCTCAGACACTGCAGCTCACTGCAATTTATAAAGCTGCTTCGAGGGAAACGTGAATAAGAGGCTTAGGCTATGGAAGTCAAATTTCCAGAGGTGGATTGGATAGCATCTGATGTTCCAGACAAATTCAAACTCTTTAGGCAGAGGTTTGAGTTATGCTTCCTGGATCACAGTGTTGTGGATGCAGAGAAACTGGTTATAAAAATTAGGACCATTATAGGTAAAAAAGGTCTGTGCAGAATCAACACCTCTGGTGTAGCTGGTGCTGACCAGAGGATCCATCAAAGCCCAGGGGAAACTTTAGAAAATCATCTTATAATTAAAATCAATTTCCAAACTTTGGATGGTTCCCACTCTGTTACCTCAATAGTTAACCAGAAAAAAGTTAGAAGAATTGAAACCACTTCCAACTTCTGAATAACTATTGTGACTGACCCACACTGACCACCAGAGAACTCGCCTCGCACCCCCAAATGACCAGGGGACTCAGTCTCCCCCCCCTGGCTGTTCCCCCTGCACTCCACAGGATTGCCACCTTTATGGGAGTCCACTGCACTCCCACAGGACTACTGTACACCCCTTCCATGAGACTCTGCCACCAGCCCCTATGGGACTTCTCCCAATCCTTGACTACACCCCCACAGGCTTGTCCATTTCCAGCCCAACCCCACAAGGCCCGGCCCATCCAGACTCGACCCTGAGGTCTGACTCAATCCCCCCCCATCCCTGTCAAGTCCCAACCCGAACATCCTCCATCAAGGCATGGTCAACTCAAGCCCCCCCAAACAAGATGCAGCCCAACATCCACACCAGACCCAGACTCAGCCTGATCCATCTTCCCCATTAAGGCTTGGCCCAACTCCCCTTCCAAGATCCGGCCTAAATTGATCTGACCTAACTCGACCTCACCCCACCCCCTGCAGAGCCTGGCCTGGCCCAACCCGACCCAATCCCTGCCAAATCCTACCCATTTACCTAGTGCATGTACCTTCTCCTTAGCTTGTCAAAGACCTTTAAACTTGACTAGACCTTTAAATTTACCTGGTTTACACCAGCTGGTGGTATAAAAATGGGGCATGGCCAATTACCTTCAACTGAGCTGACCTTGACACTAGGCCCAGGGAATGCGCTGCACTACCCTGATCTCACCCGCCCTGAGTCAGAAGGTTGGGCAAGATAGGATCATCTGGATTTCAAGCTAAGAACTTTTGAGCTGAGCGACAACCTGACTCAATTGGCACTCCATTGGAAGTAATGGCCAAGTCTTTTCACTGGATTGGAGATTGTTTGAATGTCACAAGCTGATCAGTTCGGAAGTGGAACTGGAGAGAGATCAATCAGAGGGTAGGGTCAGATACAAGTTTCTCCCACTGTTCATTGCTGATGTTTCACCCTTGTACTATTCAAAACCTGGTTTGCCACCAGCCAGATATGGTAGGTAACAAGGCAGTAGGATGGTTCTTGATGGTGAAATGTGAGGATATCTTGAGATGAAGAGAAAAGGTACATTTTAACAAATACCGCAAACCTATCGATTCTCTGACAGCAAGGTCTGTTTAACAATTAACCAATTTTATTTCTTAAGTGGGAAACTGCAAATGCATTTTAATTTTTTTTCTTATAGGACCAGTTTTTGGACAATTACATCATTTACCTAAAGGAGCTTCCTGAATGCATTTCAATGCTTAACATCTACAGCATGGATTCTCTCAAACTTACAAGGCAACCTGAGGTCAAAGACTTTTTACAACATTTCTGAAGATCTGATCATATCTAATAAATAGTACATCTAATTTTAACAATAATTACTAACACATAACAGAGCTGGATATTTTATGAAAATATTGACTCAGATTTTCCAGTCTCCAGGTAGTCAGAGTTCAGACATGCCTCGTTAGATACACTACTTCACAATAACTTCACAGTAACTTAATTGCAGTGTTAATGTAAGCATTACTTGTGACTAATAAATAAACTTTAACTTATTAATTTTATAGGAACCCTTGGAAGTCCCAATGCATTGACTCCCTGGGAATCCCTGGATAGTTTGAACTTTGGATAAGCAATTCTCCTGTTCCCTGGGATCCTCCCAAATGTCGCCAAATCTGAAACCAAAAGAGAAAATGCTGGAAAATCTCGTCAGGTCTGGCAGCATCTGTAACGAGAGAAAAGAGCTGACTTTGAGTCCAGATGATCCTCTGTCGGACTCGAAACGTCAGTTCTTTTCTCTCCTTACAGATGCTGCCAGCCCTGCTGAAATTTTTCAGCATTTTCTCTTTTGGTTTCAGATTTCAGCATCCACAGTAATTTGCTTTTAGCTTTTGTCGTTAAATCTGAGTTAGAGTTGGAGACTTTGGACAGTTCCAACTTACTTACCTGGATAGTTACCAGGGAAATGTTAGACAGGTTAAAATCTAGTCGAGATCTGACCCCTGTGACTACCCCCCACATTTCGAATCCTGACTTCTCTAGCCCTCCATATACCCCAACAAACCTCCAAACTTGACTAATCCCACACCCCACTACCCCTGACCCCCATTTCCCTGAGGCCACCCCCGCCCCAAACCTAAATTCTCTCTTAAGACTCGCTGGGGGATTGAGGGAAATGAACAGGATTTCCCGCTCTTGACCAATGACCACTGATTCCTTCTGTGTAGACAGACATCAGGTGAGGGCAAACATTAACCATGGCTGCGATGCTTCTTTGGTTGAATGGCCTGCTGACATGTTATTGTATGCACTCACATGAGGAGTGGCTAGTGGGGAGAGGGACTGGAGGTATGTCAATTCCTTTGAAACCATTCTCCAGCAAACCAAAAAGCCTTAGAGAATGGAAATAAGAGGAAAGAAGGAGGATCTAGCTTTTGTAAAAACAAAATCATAACTGTTCATCTTATGGAGTTTTGGGTTTTAAAACGTAACATTTTAAAATACTATCCTGAGAAAGAAAGTATGTTTCACTGTGATATTCAATTCTCTTTTCTTTTTACTTTTCTTTTACTTTCTACTGAGCCTTAGAGAGGTTGTACATTTTGATTCAGTTTGACAATTAATGTTTCTTCCCACAGGACCACGATTCTGAGGCCATGCCAGATCTGCTGACACTGATCTTTCAACCTACTCATCATATTCCAGGATACATTCAACTTTTGCAGGTAAGATCACTTACCATTCACATAACTAGGGTTGCCAACCCCTCCAGGATTGCCTTGGGGTCTCTGAACAAGCTGGGAGAAAATCACTGGGCAAGAACGAAAGCTTCTCTTTCAAAATTCTCTTTGAACATTAATTATTTATTAGTTCATTAGTTATAAAAATAATGAAGGTGGTAAAATGGCTGTTTGACTGGCAGTTGAGATATCATCCAGTGGGGTAATGAAGAGCTTTATTTCTTTCGAATTGTTGTGGGAAGGGGTGCATTGAAGGTTGGATATATCAGATGACAAATGGCAGAAGGCTCACAGTGGGCAGTTGGTAGCAGGAGATGAGATAATGAAGACTCTTGGTATACAAGTAGAGTTGGCAACACACAACTGCTGCTGACATTTCAAATTATCATTTTTATCAGCTCATTATTTGGGAGTCAGAGTCACTCAGCGGGTTGTAAACAGATGGATAAAGTTGACACTGATGCCATTTTTAAATGTGCAAGTATTTTTAGATCCTCAGAAGGGCTTCTCTTTGCATCATTTTTTTAGTTCAACAAAAAATATCGGGTAAGAAATTGGGATTGTTTGTGCCCATTTTTTCGGCAATAAAGTGCACATAGCACTCCAAAATGCTATCTGCAATGCACAGTCACACTTGAGGAGAATCGCACTGGATGCCATATTGGTACATGAGCAGTGAATGGCTTTGGAAGTATGCAAAGAAAGCAGGCCATGAGGTCAATCAATGTTCAATGCTGGTTTGGTGACAACAGTACCATCCTGAAAGTCAATCCTCCTGCTAATGGCCTCTCTTAACCTGACACTACTGAACACATGGTCATCTATTCCTTTTAAAGGAAACATCAACTACTTAATGGTTAGTTGCTGTTTAATTTCTTTTTGGCTGCACACTGGTTAGTGCTTCTGCCTCACAGTGCCAGGGACCCCGATTTGGTTTCTGGCCTTGGGTGACTGTTTGTGTGGAGTTTGCACATTCTCCCCGTGTTTGCGTGGGTTTCCCCCAGGTGCTCTGGTTTCCTCCCACACTCCAAAGATGTGCGGGTTAGGTTGGTTGGTCATGCTAAATTGCTCCTTATTGTCAGGGGGATTTTCTCATTTTGGCTATGGTAAATGCATGGGGTTACAGGGTTAGGGCAGAGGGGAGGCACCTCCGGGGGGTGCTCTTTCAGAGAGCTGGTACAGTCACAATGGGCTGAATGGCCTCTTTTTGCACTGTAGGGATTCTATGATTCTGCCATGCTTATGTTTAATGTTTAATATATTTTGTTTAAAGTTGTGAAAGTCTTCAGAGAATGCTGTGGCAGGTGCTGAAGGGGACCTTGCTAATTGCAAGGCTTTTGCATCGCCAGTTGTTCCCAGGTATAAGTTGAGGATAATCATATCAGATCAATCATGATCTCATTGAATGGTGGACCAGACTCAATGGGACAAATGGCCTACTTCTGCTGCTATGTCCTGTGGTCTTATATGGGTGCATTAGTAGGCATTGCCCTTTAAATACTATATGGCTTGGAGAATGAGCAGAGATCAAGTAGAGCAGGACAAGCTGCTGGAAGGAGAATTAGGGAAGAAATACTGCCACGTAGTAAGTCATATCTTCCCAGGGTGTCATATCTTCTCCTACCTAAAGCTCAATAAGGAACAATATGTGAGATGGCTGCACCTCAGCAAGGAGCTCCTTAATTAATTCCATCGCCTGCGGCAACCACAACTACAATCTTAGAGCTCAGCAAGGACCTTATTACCAGAATCTTTGAAAGTGACCATGGTGATAGATGGAGTGCCAATCATAAGAACTAGGAGCAAGAATAGGCCATCTGGCCCCTCGAGCCTGCTCCGCCATTCAATAAGATCATGGCTGATCTTTTTGTGGACTCAGCTCCACTTAACCCGTCCGTTCACCACAACCCTTAGTTCCTTTACTGTTCAAAAATTTATCTATCCTTAGCTTAAAAACATTCAATGAGGTAGCCTCAACTGCTTCACTGGGCAGGGAATTCCACAGATTCACAACCCTTTGGGTGAAGAAATTCCTCCTCAACTCAATCCTAAATCTGTTTCCCCTTATTTTGAGGCTATGCTCCCTAGTTCTAGTTTCACCTGCCAGTGGAAACAACCTCCCTGCTTCTATCTTATCTATTCCCTTCATAATCTTATATATTTCTATAAGATCTCCCCTCATTCTTCTGAATTCCAATGAGTATAGTCCCAGTCTCTCCTCATAAGCCAACCCTCTCAACTCTGGAATCAACCAATCAAATGGGCTGTTTTGTCTTGGTTGGTGTTGAGCTTCTTGAGTGTTGCTGGAGCTATCTTCATACAAGCAAATGGAGAGTATCCCACCACACATCAGTTATCTGCCTTGTATATAGTGATCAGGCTTTATAGAAGCAAGAGGTGAGTTACTTGTTGCAGAATTTCCAGTCTCTAACCTGCACAGTGGCATGTTGGCACAGTGGTTAGCATTGCTGCCTCACAGTGCCAGGGACCTGGGTTCGATTCCTGGCTTGGGTCACTGTCTGTGTGGAGTCTGCATGTTCTCCCTATAGCTGCATGTGTTTCCTCCGGGTGCTCCAGTTTCCTCCCACAGTCCGAAAGACGTGCTGGTTAGGTACATTGGCCATGCTAAATTCTCCCTCAGTGTACCCGAACAGGTGTTGGAGTGTGGCGACTACGGCATTTTCACAATAACTTCATTGCAGTGTTAATGTAAGTCTACTTGTGACACTAATAAATAAACTTTAAACTTAAACACTTGGTGGTCATTCATTCAATCACAGTGGCTGATCCATTTAGGTTTTTGTCAATGGTAACCATCTGAATGCTGATGGTGAGAGAATTCAGCAATGAAAATGTTGCTGAATGTCAGGGAGAGATAGTTAGATTCTCGCATTGTCTGGCAATTGTATGATGTAAATGTTGCTTTCTGCTTATCAGCCCAAGCTTGAATGTTGTCCAGGTCTTGCTGCATGCAGGCTTCATTATCTGAGGTGTTGCACTACTGAACAATCATCAGCGATCATCTCATTCTTGACCTTATGTTGAAGGCAGTGTCATTGATGAAATAGCTGAAGATGGTTATACCCAGGCTGTGACCTTGAGGAACTCCTGAAGCAATGATCTGGGGCTGAGATGATTGGCCACAAAAAACTTCCTTTATCATGGGTATAATTCCTATTCACTTCAATTTTGCTGGGACTCCTTGGTGCCACACTTGGTCAAATGCTGCCTTGATGGCAAGGGCAGACTCTCTTACCTCACTTCTGGAATTCAGCTCTTTCATCCATGTCTTGATCAAGGCTATAATGAGGTCATCATAGAATAGAATCCCTACAGTGCAGAAGGAGGCCATTTGGCCCATCGAGTCTGCACCGACCACAATCCCACCCAGGCCCTACCCCCACATGTTTATCCGTTAATCCCTCTAACCTACGCATCTCAGGACTCTAAGGGGCAATTTTTAACCTGGCCAATCAACCTAACCCGCACATCTTTGGACTGTGGGAGGAAACCGGAGCACCCGGAGGAAACCCACGCAGACACGAGGAGAATGTGCAAACTCCACACAGACAGTGACCCGAGCCGGGAATCGAACCCGGGACCCTGGAGCTGTGAAGCAGCAGTGCTAACCACTGTGCACAGGTCTGCAGCTATGTGTCCCTGTGGAACCCGAACTCAGCACTATTGAGCTGCTTATTGTTAAGTGTCACTTAATAGCACTGTCGACTGTGATATGTTTTCATTCATTGTAAATGTACCAATCATACGATGAGGATTGATAAAACAATCATGTGGGTCCTTTATTTGAAGATAAGATGATATAAAGACAAGGTTAATTGGGATTCTGTGTATACATATCTGACTTCTACAAGCTCCTGTTGTAAACTGAATTCAGAGTTCATGGGACTAATCCATCACATTCTATACATGTAGATCATATCACAACATGGTTAAACCTTTCATTACTTTGCTGATGATTAAGAGTAAATTGAAAGGGCAGTAATTGGCCAGATTGGATATGTTCTGCTTTTGTGGGTAGGACATACCTGGGCAATTTGCCACATAGTCGCTGATTGGAACAGCCTATCTAGGGACCTGACTAATTCAGTACAGCTGCTGGGATATTGTATGCAGTGCCTTCAGCTGTTCCTTGTTAGCACATGGGGTAATTTGAATTGGCTGAAGACCTGCATTTGTATTGCCAGGGTCCTCAGGAGGAGGTCAAGATGGTTCATCCACTTGGCACTTCTAGCTGAAGATTGTTGCAAATGCCTCAGCCTTTCCTTTGCACTGGCAAGTTAGGCTCTACCATCATTCAGGATGAGACTATCCATGGAGCTTCTTCCTCTAGCTTGTTTACTTGTCGCCTACCATTCAAAACTGGATGTGACAGAACTGTGAAGCTTAGATCTGATATGTTAGTTGTAGGATTGCTTAGCCCTAACTGTAGCATGCTACTTTTGCTGTCTGGAGTACATTTATCTGTCCTGTGTTGTTACTTCATCAAGTTGAAGGCACGGGGTGGCATGGTGACACAGTGGTTAGTACTACTGGTTCACAGAGCCAGGGACCCGGTTTCGATTCCCGCCTTGGGTCACTGTGTGGAATCTGCCCGCGTGGGTTACCTTCGGGTGCTCCGGTTTCTTCCCACAGTCCGAAAGACGTGCTGGTTAGGTTCATTAGCCATGCTAAATTCTTCCTCAGTGTACCCGAACAGGCTCTGGAGTGTGGCAACTAGGAGATTTTCGCAGTAACTTCATTGCAGTGTAAGTGAATTTGTGACATTAATAAGTAAACTTGAAAATAGTAAAAACATCAGTATTGTACCTCCCAAACCTCTCTGCTAAGAAGTTTGCTTCAGCTTTCACACATGGTTTCTCTGAATTTGATGTGGCTATCAATAAATAAGCTTAAGCTTATTTTTTTATTAGTGTCACAAGTAGGCTTACATTAACACTGCAATGAAGTTACTGTGAAAATCCTCTAGTTGCCACACTCCAGCGCCTGTTCGGGTACATTGAGGGAGAATTTAGCATGGCCAATGCACCTAACCAGCATGCCTTTTGGACTGTGGGAGGTAACCCACGCAGACACGGGGAGCACGTGCAGACAGTGACCCAAGCTGGGAATTGAACCCGGGTCCCTGGCATTGTGAGGCAGCAGTGCTAACCACTGTGCCATCATGCCACCTTTCCTTTATATTGGCAATGTTTAGTTTCAAAGCCAGAACAGCTTCTGCCCAAGTGGACTACCTGGTGTCGCAAATTCATTTGACCGCCAAATGTTTTCCATATGCCTGCTCCAAGCATGATTGCAGCATATTCCATCGATGCGTGGAAACTACAAGAAAGGCACACAAGTTTTGAACAAAATCAATAAAATGTACGGCTGCCTCTCACAATTCAGCTGCTGCATTGCAGATTAAATTCAAGGAATGACTGGAAAAGTTTAAGGTTTATTTATCAGTATCACAAATTGGCTTACATTAACAGTGCAATGAAGTTACTGTGAAAATCCCCTAGTCGCCACACTCCGGCGCCTGTTCGGGTACACTGAGGGAGAATTTAGCATAGCCAATGCACCTAACCAGCACGCCTTTCAGACTGGGAGGAAACCGGAGCACCTGGAGGAAACCCACGCAGACACGGGAGAATGTGCAAACTCCGCACAAACAGTGACCCAAGCCAGGAATCAACATGGGATGAATAATGTACAGGGGCTTGCATTGTTCAGTCTTGCTTATGGACTTGAATATTTTCCTGCCATATTTGAAGTGTTATCGAAGTTCTGCCCATGACAATTTTTGATGTCTATATCTAAATTTGCAATGATTTCCAAAACAGTTATCTCTAGGCACTCAGTAGTGTGGGATTGTTGGAGGGCTGGGGTGGCCAAGACAGCAGGAAGGGGAAACCTGGGTGATTGCGGGGGGTGGGTGTGGAGGCTTCAAATGGGTCCCAGGGAGCCTGTTAAGGAGGCACCTTGCATTGCCACACAGTCAAAGTTGCTGGGCTGGATGCTTGGCAAGGGCCTTCCCTGCCTCTGGTTAAATTCAAGTGATGGTGGGGTGTGAGCCTTAGATGGCCATTGATTAGGCTTCCTGAAGCCTTCCCTACTACTGGGAAAATTGTGGTGCGGGCAGGAGCAGACAGCAGACTCGGTGCTTAAGGCATGGCTGCCAATTTTACCGGCCCCCACCCACTTGCCAACCAATTCCATTCCATTATCTACCATGCAGTAGTGGCATCATAAACATCAGGAAGATTTCTTCAAGTTGCTATTTTGTAACTAAATTGTTACAAATGTTTGAAAAGAACATTGAAAGTTCAGTTCGGGGAGAATCTTCCTTTGTTTATAATGCTACTAATGTTCAGTGATCAGAGACAATGGCTGGAATTTTACCGACACGCCCGCCCCGATTTTGGGGGAGGGCGAGGCTCAGAGAACGGCATTCTCTGTTGGCCTCAGGCGGGATCGTACGAACCTCGGGCGGATGTGCCGGTAAAACTCCACCCAATGGGTGGCATTTTCTGGCTGTGTTCGCCTCAAGACCGGAAAACCCTGCCCAAGGTCAGTGGACCAATGCGTGGTTCTCCCCCGCCTGCTATGATTCAGGACGGGAAAATTCTGCCCAATGTTCTTCTGTGTTTAGAAATAATTATACAAATTATGAAGTCTCACATTGTTGCACTTATCTTGTTTGCATTATAGAATATACTAAAACACACGGAACCAAATCATCCTGATTATTACCTGCTGCCGTTATGCACACATCATTTCCAAACCTTTCTTTCTCGATTCAGCCATCTACTCCAGTATAATGAAGAATTGCTAAAACAGAACCAAAAAGGCTTAACGAGGTGAGTAACTCTGGCACGAGAACCTTTGGAGTTCTGGCAGAACATAAATTTAATATCTCAATCTTGACTGAAATCCAAACTGACCTGAACTCTCGTATAAATATAGAAATAGCTTGATAACAAGAGACCAAAGCTCACCTTCTATCTTCTTGGTAGTCACCTGGTTACAATGATAATGGTGTTGTTGATTAATCATAGCAATTAATCTCTATCAAATAATCTAAAACAGGCCCAGACATTGCACCAGGAAACCCCTAGTGGTGGAGAGCTTTTGTGAATCTTCAGTTCAGAGTCACCTCTTCCTCCCACGCCTGCTCACACACTGTATGTCTCCTCTCAAGTTACTCCTAGACTGTATCCGAAAATGTTATTTTATTAAAGAAATCAATCTCATTTGCATTTTAGAAGATTTATATCAACTGCTTCTGCTGTCTCCCTTAGGGAGTCTGTTTTATAGGTTGTTAGATAAAGTGGGATAGCTGGACAGGGGAAAACAGGAAAATTGTCAAACTTGTTCCACTTTTCCAGAATCCCCTCAATTACCTCATATCGAACAAGTTCTGGCTACAAGCAGGATAACTGAGTTGTAATCCATTCAACTACTCCTCATTTTCATGGGACAACGGTAGTGTTACTCCAATGTTTTTTTTGTAAACAGAATATTGCGGTATTTTCTGTTTTTTGGTTGTGGGGTAAGTGTTAGTGGTGGGTTTCCACACCATATTTTTAGCCACATTGAAAAAAGAATTTTGCATGGGCTTCACGTCACCTCTATGGCAGACAGAGTCTGATTCGACCATCCCGCCATCAGTTCAGAGCTTCAGTCAGCTACTTCAATTAAACGCACCCCAGTGCTCCGTAAACACTTGTTAAAAGTCCACCAATGAGTATGGCTACAAAGAAGTCTGCCCCAAGGTTCAGTGAGACATCCTTTGGCAGAATGCTGGATGCTGTGCACAGTGGCCCCATATTCTGTACCCACAAACAGGGAGGAGACCCTCGAACACAGTCACCAACCCCACCTGGGAGGTTGTGGCTGTGCTGGGAAGCACCAGCACCCTGCACAGGAGGACGGCCATTCAATGCAGGAAGAGGATGAATGATTTCCTCCGTTCTGCAGGGTAAGTCTCTCTTCTCATCTGTCACCACTCACACACCCACCACGCATCCACTGGGAGTTCACTCACTGCCACCTCAAGGGACACCACCACTCGCTCTCCTACACACTTCCTCATCTCCCCTATGGCTCCTCTCCTCTTCACAACCATACATACCAGGCCTCCTTACCATCTGGCCTGACATGTGACCTGCTTACACGCTGCCCGCTTGTGTTCTTGCAGAACAAGCTGACTAACAATGAACAGGGGAGATACCAGATGGGTAGAGGGATGCCCAAGTTCAGCATTTGAGGAGAGAGCCCTCCAGCTGGCCAGGGAGGAAGAGGAACGCTCCTGCACCGAGGGCGAGGTGGGCACCAGAAAACCAAGTGAGTACCCAGCACACTATTATCCAACATGCCAACTAACGTGAATCCAGTTTCTCCTATTCTTCTGCCCCTGCCAAGCTCTGATAACATCTCCCTTCTCTTGCAGGAATAACAGGGGAGGAGCCCAGTGCCTCCACCAGCCAAGATGAATTCTCAGAAATGGAGATCGAAAAGGTGTCACAGCTTTTACCCTCACCCTCCACCAGCGCAGATCACACACCTTGGTGGTAGCAGTAGAGGCCTCAGGGTCACAATCTGGTGAGCACCTCTCTCTGAGGTGGCGGAGGCAGGGACGTCCCAGGGAGCTTGCACTCAGAGGATTGCTGGCATCCAGGACTTTTCTGAGCCCCAGTCAGATGATGGGCCTCGGAACATCAGAAAGGGATGTCAGCTACACTCCCTGGATTGAAAGGCTGAATGGAGGAGTTTTAAAAAATTATTTCATGCATGTGAGCTGGTTGAACCAGCTTTTGTTGCCCATCCCTAATTGTCCTTGAGTGGCTAGGCCATTTCAGGAGGCAATTAAGAGTCAACCACGTTGTTGTGGGTCTGGAGTCACGTGTCGGCCAAACCAGATGAAGACGGCAGATTTCTTTCCCTAAAGGGAAAAACCAGATGGATTTTTACAATAATCGACAATGATTCCATGGCCATTAGGCTTTTAATTCCAGAATTTTATTGAATTCAAATTTCACCATCTGCTGTGGTGGGATTCGAACCTGGGTCACCTAGATTCCTGGATTAATCATCCAGTGACAACGCTACTATGCCACCCCAATGCCTTCTGCCTGAGGAGTTTGTGCTGGTAATTCAAGGCAGCCAAGCCAACACTGTGAGGGTGGCAAATGCAGTGGAGACTTTGGTGCAAGACCTCTGTCCTGCACTGGTGGAGGGCATGAACTTCATGATGCAGGGCTTTAAGTCCATGGTTCAGGCACTTACGGGTATCCACAAGTGCAAATGCCAGAGGATAGCAGAGCTTCTCAACCTCAATCGAGCTGCCCCTCTATCCTAGGGAGGAAACCAGGGGCCCTCGAGCACCCAAAAGAGGCTGGTGCACAGCCCAGGACATTCCACCCAGGAAACTCTGGGAGTACTCAGCCCATCTGACTCCCCTATTCCTGTGACTGACTCAGCTCCAGCAACTCAGGCCAACAAGGGTGGCACCACCATACAGCAGCAGCACCCCAAAAGCATGTGGGCCCTCCAGGTGTCAGCCCTCCAGAGGACACCAGCCAAGGTCATCACAGACAACAGGGCATGGCAGACATCAGACTGTCTCCACTTCTGCTGTGGATCCTGAGGATAGACCAAGATGTAGCAACAGGATTAGAAAGGTTACGAAGGTCTAGTTGCACAGTGTGGGCACGGACATTAGGCATGAGTAGATTATGTCTATCTATATAGGTTAGCAATCACATATGTAAATGAAATAAATCTCATTTGTCGCAATTTCTCTATGGTTCTCTGCTCTCGTAGGATTTTGTCATGTGATGCTGCTGAGACAACTGAGACCACTGAAAGGCTGGGTACTCAATATAGAGCTTCCTCCATCAACTCTCTGACAGGCTGCCAGCTCTTGGTTGGTGTTCCATTAGTGACAGAGCACATCAGTCATACCAGTTTCTTCTTGGTCGTGAGAACGGCTCCATAATGTTCAGAGCCATCACTAAACCCAGTCATTGCAAAAGTCTGATCTCAGCCTATGGATCCCAGTGCCTAGACCTTTATGAAAAGTGTTTGTTTTCCTCCACTGACACTGAATCTCAGGGGCACACCTATCCAAGCAGGAGTCTAGATCAGGAGAGATGAAACTGTCCGTGCTACTTTGGCTTGAAAAGACCCTGGTCACTGAGAGTAAGTGAGCTTCCTTCAGACAGACAGGAGTCTGACATTCACAGTACCTCTTTGAGGAACATTGTATTGTCCCCACTGCAAGTCATCATCACCCTCCTGCAACACTGGGACTATGGGTAATCACTCCCTTCCTTTGACATGAGCCATATCATGAGCATTTTGGTAGATCTAATTCAGGTGGGAACTATAAAATAAATGGCAGAACCATCAGGAGCACAGACACACAGAGAGATCGGGACGTGCAGGTCTACAAATCCTTAAAAGTGGCAGCACAAGTGGAAAAGGTGGTGAAGAAAGCATATGGCATGCTTGCCTTCATCAGATGGGGCATAGAGTATAAGAGTTGGAAAATTATGTTGTAGTTAAATAAAACGTTGGTTAGGCCACATTTGGAATACTGTGTCCAATTCTGGTCACCACACTACCAGAGGGTGTGGAGGTTTTGGATAGAGTATGGAAAAGGTTTACCAGGATGTTGCCTGGATAGAGGGTATTAGCTATGAGGAGAGATTGAATAAACTGGGATTGTTCTCCCTGGAAAGACAGAGGCTGAGGGGCGACCTGATAGAAGTTTATAAAATTATGAGTGGTATAGATAGGGTGAACAGTTGGAAGCTTTTTTCCCAGGGCAGAAATGACAATTACAAGGGGGCACAAGTTTAAGATAAGGGGGGAAAGGTTCAGTGGAGATATGCGGGGGAGGTTTTTTACACAGAGGGTGGTGGGGGCCTGGAATGTACTGCCAAGTGAGGTGATTGAGGCAGATACATTAGTGACATTTAAGACTTATCTGGAGAGACACATGAACAGACGGGGAAATAGAGGGATATAAACAGTTGGTCTAGATAGGACAACGTGATCAGCACAGGCTTGGAGGGCCAAAGGGCCTGTTCCTGTGCTGTACTGTTTTTTGTTCATGTCAGTGAAGGTGTGTGCTGCCAACTGTCACAGGAAAGCAGTACACATGGAAAGGACTTCAGGATGATGTGACATTATAATTGGCTCTACTCATAACCATCCATGAATCAGGAGTTAGTGCTAATGTCCTGACACTCTTGCCCCTTCTGGCCATCGCCATTGCCTGATGACCTTCCTCTGCTTCCTCCAGGGCCTCCTCTTTGTTGTCCACTTCGATATTCTCTTCATCAGAGGAGACATGCCGCTTTTCCATCTACTTCTCAGGCATCTCCTCACCCCATTGAAGTGCAGGTTGTGTGCAGGGCACAGAGGGCAACGACGATATGTAACACTCTCTGCAGACTATATCGCAGGGCTCCACCAGATTGGTCCAGGCACCAGAATTGCATCTTCAGCATTCCGGTGGTCTGCTTCACTAAAGCACAGACAGCGGCATGAATCTCGTTATATCCGGTCTCTGCTGCATTCTGTGGCCTTCATACGGGTGTCATCAGCCACATCCTCAGGTGTATCCCCTGTCACCAAGAAGCCAACCTTGTAGCCTCTGTGCTCACTCAAAAATGTTGGGTATCTGAGAGTGGCTAAGGGTGAAGCATGGCATAGAGGGCAACGATGATATGGACACTCTCCGAGGACCTAGGTGAACATTAAGGGAGTGGAAGCCCTTGCAGTTGTGTGGTGATTTATAGTGATTGTCCCTTTAAGAGCAACACAGCAGAAGAGGGTCACCTCGTTGGAGAACCAACAGGGACTGAGTGTGAGTAATCAGCCCAGGGGTTGGAGTCCTCTCTAAGGCAGTAGACATATAGGGGACTAGGGCAGCCATGTGGACTGCTAGTCTAATAAATACCTTTTGTGTTTCTAATGAAGTCTGTGAAAGTGCATCATTACATTTGGTGAAGAGGATAAAATTATCATGACACTTTCTGGCCTGACATTTGTGAGTATCCTGTTCTTGACCACCTTTTCCACCTGAGTTGCCATCTTCAGGGAGCTGTGGATCTGGATGCCTAGATCCCTCTGTCTACTAATATTTCTAAGGGCTCTACCATTTACTGTATACTTTCCTTCTGCAATAGACCTTCCAAATCACATCACCTCACATTTAACTTGTAGATCTATTGGATTGGATATTGTTTTAGCAAAGGGAAGTCCTAAAAGAGTCTGAAGGAAAAAGGACTCACCTGAATGCCTGACTTTGGCAAATAGACCCATTTGAGATGTTGAGATATTCCCAGACCCGAGCCAGTAGAGTATAAAGTTTAGAAATCATAAAACCCTATATTGCAGAAGGAAGTCATTTGGCCCATCGAGTCTGTACCGACTCTCCAACAGAGCATCTTACCCAGGCCATATCCCTGTAACCCTACATATTTACCTGTACATCTTGGGACACTAAAGGACAATTTAGCAAGGCCAATTGACCTAACCTGCATATCTTTGGACTGTGGGAGGAAACTGGAGCACCCGGAGGAAACCCATGCAGGCACAGGGAGAATGTGCGAACTCCATACAGTCACCCAAGGCTGGAATTGAACCCAGGTCCCTGGCACTGTGCGGCAGCAGTGCTAACCACAGTGCTACTATGCTGCTAAATATATGGAGATGTCACGAATCTGGTTGATGTTAACTGCAAGGGTGTGCCAACTTGGAAACACTGGTCAGCGGTGATGTATAATTTTGTCCATAGGAACAGTGTAAGGGGCCACATGTGATACATAGTGAAAACAGTAACCAGCCCAGTCACAGTATAACACTGATTAAAGACTATTTACTACAACAAAGAAAAGACACATATACATGAGCAGGACTATGATAATCTAAGACAGCTACGTACAAGACTACTAAACACACCCACACAGTTTAAGTAGGAATTATCCCTCTGAACCAAAGTACATTTACAAGATCTGAACTCTTTCAGGACTTCCCTCTGCTAAAACTGCACCCAATCCAATAGATCTACAAGTAAAATGTGAGGTGATGTGATTTGGAAGGTGCACTATAGAAGGAAAGTATACAGTAAATGGTAGAGCCCTTAAAAATATTAGCATATAGAGGGATCTAGGTGTGAAGATACACAGTTCCCTGAAGGTGGCAACTCAGGTGAACAAGGTGGTCAAGAAGGTGTATGGCTTGCTGGCCTTCATCGGGCGGGGTGTTGAATATAGGAATTGAAAAAACATGTTGCAGCTGTATAAGACTCTGGTTAGGCCGTATTTGGAGTATTGTGTATAATTCTGGTCGCCACACTACCGGAAGGATGTTGATGCATTGGAAAGGTTGCAGTAGAAAATTACCAGGATGTTGC
Source organism: Mustelus asterias (assembly GCF_964213995.1). Lineage (NCBI taxonomy): Eukaryota > Metazoa > Chordata > Chondrichthyes > Carcharhiniformes > Triakidae > Mustelus > Mustelus asterias. Next base: position 78,591,580 of record NC_135815.1, on the reverse strand, counting down.
CTGGTTTGGAGGATATGGACTATGAAGAAAGGTTGAACAAACTTGGATTGTTTTCATTGGAGCATCGGAGGATGAGGAGGGACCTGATAGAGGTTTACAAGATTATGACAGGTTTGGATAGAGTGGATAGTCAGAGTCCTTTTCCCAGGGTCAAAGGGTCAATTACTCGGGGACATAGATTGAAAGTGAAAGGGGGAAAGTTTAAAAGAGATGTAAGGGGCAAGTTTTTCCATACAGAGGGTGGTGAATGCCTGGAGCACACTGCTGGAGGAAGTGGTGGAAGCAGATTCTATAACAACGTTTAAGAGGCATCTAGATAGATACATGAATAGGCAGGGAATAGAGGTACATGGACCAGGTAGAGACAAGAAAATATTAGATTAGAGAGACAGCTGTGTCGGCGTAGACTTGGTAGGCCAAAGGGCCTGTTCCTGTGCTGTACTGTTCTTTGTTCTAAAGGCTAGCTTATAGTTACCTCGGTGTATATGATTGACTAGTTATTCTGGGGAACTTCTCTGTGTTTTAACAACTCCACCAAGTTACTCTGCATGCTTTCTTCTGGTCTGCTAACCAGCACTGGCTTACAGGCTGCTGGCTGGACTCTGCGCGTCAGGCTGCTAGATAAATACTGCCTCCCTCCATCCACAAGAATATTGCCAATTGTATCATTGTTTCTCACTGTATATTTAGCTGTCTGTCTCCTTGGCTTCTGTTAGTTTTGACATTAGCATATATATGTCTTCCCTAAATTGTCTCCCCAAAGTATTTCCTAGTAGTAAGATTATGTATCTCTTTTTTGGTCTATCTACACCTACTAATCTCGTTACTGGGACTCACATCCTGTGAAATACCTTCTGAGATGCTGGTGGCTTTGAACCTGCTGGCACAGTCATGACAGAGAGATACAAGAGAAAATAACTGTGAGTTTAAGGAAAATAGAACTTGGGCTAAAGAAAAACGAAGAGTTACTGCAAAGTTTTTTTTCTAAAGAGAGAGAACACAGAGAACACATTTTGGTTGAACAGGAAAAAATGCCCTAAGGAGCTGTGTCGAGTTCTCCAGAAGCTTGGGAAAATGAAGAGGCTGAAGCTGCCAGGCTCCCGATCGGAGCAGAGCCTGTGGGAGTTCCATGGCAGCGGTCCCTGCACTGAGGGAATTCATGATGTGGAGATGCCGGCGTTGGACTGGGGTAAACACAGTAAGAGTTTTAACAACACCAGGTTAAAGTCCAACAGGTTTATTTGGTAGCAAATGCCATTAGCTTTCGGAGCGCTGCTCCTCCGTTGACGAAGGAGCAGCGCTCTGAAAGATAATGGCATTTGCTACCAAATAAACCTGTTGGACTTTAACCTGGTGTTGTTAAAACTCTTACTGAGGGAATTCAGGCAGTGAAGTTTCAAAGGTCTACAAAGTAGAGAAGCCCTCAACCTGTTTGAAATAATAGTTTCAAAGTTTTTGGTAAAAAGACAATGGCCCTGAACGGACCACATTGGATCTCCCAGTGAAATTGACAAAAGAAACTGGCACGTCAAAAAGTAGAGGGAAAATGGATTCTCCAAATGACCAGAGAAGAAAAACTGCTGAGATCGCTGAGAGAGCTTTCCATCAGTAAGAATAACTGCTGAGATCGCTGAGAGAGCTTTCCATCAGTAAGAATAACTGCTGAGATCACTGAGAGAGCTTTCCATCAGTAAGAATAAGTTTTAAAAGTTTTTTAAAAATTAAAAAGAGCAGCAAAGTTGGCACCAAAACTCCAAAAATGTGGAAAAAACACTCAGAGAAAGTCAGCAGCTGTTGGCAGTTAGAAACAAAATGACAGTCTTAAAGCCGCAATGCATTTAAAAAGAAGCAAACAGCAATGGACTGGAAAATTGGAGAAGACCCCAGATAGAGAGCAGCTCTCAAAAACTGTCCATAGACAAAGAAGACCTTGTGGAAGAGGCAATGCAAGACGTCAGAGGAGGAAATGAAGATCTCAGAGGAGGGTAATGTAAGACCCCAGAAAGAGGATAATGTAAGACCCCAGAAAGAGGGCACTGAGTGGCCCAAAAGGAGGGCAACGAAAGACCCAATGAAAGGAAGGGCAATGAGAGAATTGCAGAATGGAAACAAGATAACATTTTCGTCAGAGACAGACAGACCTGACCAACAGTGAAGTCAAAAGGGTTTGGTTGAAATTAAGACAAGTAGAAACCGGTTCCATCTGTGAAATATATTATCCAGTCAGAACAAGGTAGGTTTCTCCTGGAAGAAACACAGAAATTAAAGACTTGAAAAGAAATTAGGAACTACTGAACATAAACTGGAATTAGTAAAAAGAATTAAAGCTCTAAAGAAGGCATTAAAACAAGATGAAATTACTCAGCAAACTTGAAAAAAGTGGCAAAAAATTATCAAATGAAGTTAAGAAAAAGGAGAACTTAATGAGACAATGGAGAATAAGCTGAACTCAGGCAGTGGATGTCCAAGCCATACCAGTTTCTGGAAAAAGTTGCACAGATGAACCATTCTGTCCTTGGACAGGCAAAGACATTATCGACAGTGATGCTCACTCATCTCTCAGAAGGTCAGGTGCTGTCTGTAGACCCTGAGCCATAGAAAACCTCCAAAGGCCAGTCTCCAGGGTCTCTCCTATGGCAGTGGAGCAGGCCCTGCCACCTCTTCCTTCTCAGGATTCATCTCGAGAACTAGATGCTTCTGTTGAGAACATCGCTCCTCTCGACAGGCTAGAAGAATGATAGCCAGTTACACAGGCTCCATCTCTCTCTTGTGCTACGCACTGCAAAGGGAAGGAGAGAGCAAACATTGGGAATTTGCCTCCCTGGGTTGACCTTTTGCCCTTCAACCCCTGTTAGCAGTGTCTCAATGGTCACTGACTACTGTGCTAGCCATCACATTGAGGACCTTTCCCATACAGTCTCCCAAAACAGACATTACCCCACATCACCCTTTCACCACTCAGAGCGAGCAGCTAATGCTTTGGAAACCCTCCTATCTCCTGAGCTCTCATGCAAGATGCTTCTTGGGCACTGCGTGCTACCCTGTTACAGGGGGAGGGGGGAAGTGGGGTGGGGGGCGGGGTGGGGGACCTTGTAAGGATATCACAGCACCCACATGTTTTGGAGCAGCATGCTCCACTAAACCTTTTAGCCTTTGTCCTTTGTTAAGGAGGGTGAATGTGCTTGCCTTCTCAGCAAATGGTGCAGGAACATCATGGTATTAACAGAATTGGGAGGTCTGTGCATAAGTAGGCATAATGCGCTCTGCTGTCAAAGTAAAGGAATATTAATAGACTAGCAGTTCAATGATCTGGACGGCAAAGGTATACTTATTGATGTCTTGCCTCTCTGTCAGAGTTAACATAGTAAAAAGTTTAACAACACCAGGTTAAAGTCCAACAGGTTTATTTGGTAGCAAAAGCCACACAAGCTTTCGGAGCTCTAAGCCCCTTCTTCAGGTGAGTGGGAATTCTGTTCACAAACAGAGCTTATAAAGACACAGACTCAATTTACATGAATAATGGTTGGAATGCGAATACTTACAACTAATCAAGTCTTTAAGAAACGAAACAATGTGAGTGGAGAGAGCATCAAGACAGGCTTAAAAGATGTGTATTGTCTCCAGACAAGACAGCCAGTGAAACTCTGCAGGTTCACGCAACTGTGGGAGTTACAAATAGTGTGACATGAACCCAATATCCCGGTTGAGGCCGTCCTCGTGTGTGCGGAACTTGGCTATCAGTTTCTGCTCAGCGACTCTGCGCTGTCGTGCTTCGCGAAGGCCGCCTTGGAGAACGCTTACCCGAATATCAGAGGCCGAATGCCCGTGACCGCTGAAGTGCTCCCCAACAGGAAGAGAACAGTCTTGCCTGGTGATTGTCGAGCGGTGTTCATTCATCCGTTGTCGCAGCGTCTGCATAGTTTCCCCAATGTACCATGCCTCGGGACATCCTTTCTTGCAGCGTATCAGGTAGACAACGTTGGCCGAATTGCAAGAGTATGTACCGTGTACCTGGTGGATGGTGTTCTCACGTGAGATGGTGGCATCTGTGTCGATGATCCGGCACGTCTTGCAGAGGTTGCTGTGGCAGGGTTGTGTGGTGTCATGGTCACTGTTCTCCTGAAGGCTGGGTAGTTTGCTGCGGACAATGGTCTGTTTGAGGTTGTGCGGTTGTTTGAAGGCAAGAAGTGGGGGTGTGGGAATGGCCTTGGCGAGATGTTCGTCTTCATCAATGACATGTTGAAGGCTCCGGAGGAGATGCCGTAGCTTCTCCGCTCCGGGGAAGTACTGGATGACGAAGGGTACTCTGTCCACTGTGTCCCGTGTTTGTCTTCTGAGGAGGTCGGTGCGGTTTTTCGCTGTGGCGCGTTGGAACTGTTGATCAATGAGTCTAGCGCCATATCCTGTTCTTATGAGGGCATCTTTCAGCGTCTGGAGGTGTCTGTTGCGATCCTCCTCATCCGAGCAGATCCTGTGTATACGGAGGGCTTGTCCGTAGGGGATGGCTTCTTTAACGTATTTAGGGTGGAAGCTGGAGAAGTGGAGCATCGTGAGGTTATCCGTGGGCTTGCGGTACAGTGAGGTGCTGAGGTGACCGTCCTTAATGGAGATGCGTGTGTCCAAGAATGCAACCGATTCCGGAGAGTAGTCTATGGTGAGCCTGATGGTGGGATGGAACTTGTTGATGTCATCATAGAGTTGTTTCAGTGATTGTTCACCATGAGTCCAAAGGAAGAAAATGTCATCGATGTATCTAGTGTATAGCATCGGTTGAAGGTCCCGTGCGGTGAAGAAGTCTCGTTCGAACCTGTGCATGAAGATGTTGGCATATTGAGGTGCGAATTTGGTCCCCATGGCTGTTCCGTGTGTCTGGATGAAGAACTGGTTGTTGAAGGTGAAGATATTGTGGTCTCAACCGGGAAAAGGATATTGACGGCCTCAACCGGGATATTGGGTTCATGTCACACTATTTGTAACTCCCACAGTTGCGTGGACCTGCAGAGTTTCACTGGCTGTCTTGTCTGGAGACAATACACATCTTTTAAGCCTGTCTTGATGCTCTCTCCACTCACATTGTTTTGTTTCTTAAAGACTTGATTAGTTGTAAGTATTCGCATTCCAACCATTATTCATGTAAATTGAGTCTGTGTCTTTATAAGCTCTGTTTGTGAACAGAATTCCCACTCACCTGAAGAAGGGGCTTAGAGCTCCGAAAGCTTGTGTGACTTTTGCTACCAAATAAACCTGTTGGACTTTAACCTGGTGTTGTTAAACTTTTTACTGTGTTTACCCCAGTCCAACGCCGGCATCTCCACATCAGAATTAACATACTCAGCCATGAACTCACAGGCAACCCTGCACCCCCATCTTGGTAGATCCTTCATGCCTTGTCTACTGGACAACCAGTCAACCCACCAACCTAGGCTTCCCTTTCCAGTGTCAGGGCCCTTCAAGGAGGCAGAGCTGAAGATGGTAGCCTCAAGATGGATCGCTTTAAAAATAGCTTCCTTCCCCTCTCAGTGATGATTCCTCCCCCCTTTCAGGGGCCAAACCATTCCCCCTTCTCACTAAGAGGTCATTGCCACTGTGACACCTCCCCAATGCCTCTGTGAACTGCCCTCTCCCCACCTCCCCCCCTTGTTAACAGCCCTATCATCTCAACTCTCCAAAGCCCCCTAACCACCCCAGATGCCTGGCTCGTCCGCAAATTCACTCCTCCTCCCCCACCCACCCAACCTCAACCCTTGCATAGAAAGCAGGGTTGCCCCCCGGAACCCTAAGCCCCATCACCTGGTTATTCCTAGGTTCAGCCCTAGAACCCAAAGTCCTATTGTCTGGTGTGTGTTTTCCCTACTCCCACTTCCGCACCCTGCCACTTCAGGCATATGTCTTTGCCTGCCCTGGCCTTCAACCCTCCCCACCCTGATGGCCCGAGACCCTCTGTTTGCTCTGACCTTCAACTGCGCACCCCTCCCGACACAAACACAAACACCGCCCCCCCCGCGCCGATATTCTGAGACTCTTTGCTTCTCCGACCTTCAACTGCGCTCTCCCCGAGGCAAGGAAACAGAAAAAAATCCCAAGGCCAAAAAGGAAAAAGTACTTTCAAAAATTCCTCTCTGCCTATTCAGGGAATCAAATCAAATCCAGGAGATCACCTCTTCAAGAGAAAAGAGCTCTATGTATCAACTCCCTCCCCTTTCATGTGGATTATCACTCCAATTTAAGCTGTTTTTATCAAAGTTTGCAGAATGCACGAATTATTTATATTCCTTGTTGCATTTATCAGCATTTATGATGTACTGGTAGGTAAGTAAGTTATGAAGAGGACATAACGAGGCGATAAAGGGTCATAGATAGATTAAGTGAGTGGGAAAAGATCTTGCAAATGAAATATAGTGTGGGCAAATGTGAAATTATCCATTTTGGCAGGAAGAATAAAAAATAAGCACATTATCTAAACGGTTAGAGATTGCAGAGCTCTGAGATTTAGAGGAATCTGTGTTCCAATGCAGGAATTGCAAAGGGCTAATATGCAGGTACAGCAAGTAATTAGTAAAACTAATAGAGTGTTATAATTTATAGCGAGGGGAATTGCATACAAAAGTAGAAAGGTCATGTTTTAGTTGTACAGGGCACTGGTGAGACATCTGGATTACTGTGTACAGTATTGGTCTACTTTTTTTAAGGAGGATGTAAATACATTAGAAGCAGTTCAGAGAAGGTTTACTGGACTGATACCAGGAATGGGTGGGTTGTCTTATGAGGAAAGGTTGGACAGGCTGGGTTTGTATCCACTGGAGTTTAGAAGAGTAAGAGGTCACATGATTGAAACTTTGAAAATCCTGAGGGTTCTTGACAGGGTGGATGTAGAGGGGTTCCCTCTTATAGGAGGATCTAGAACTAGGGGGTCACTTTATTTTCCATCTAGAAATTGGACTTCAATCTACTGCCACCCCTTTTAATATTGTATTTTAGGATGCATATAATATTGCCCTAAGTCCAGTCCAAAATTGACTTGATTTGCTACTTTCCCCAATAATTGCACTTAAAGTTGCATTGTTGTGACTACCATTAATTTTCTGCACATAACTTGTATTATATAACTATTGTGCACTCACTCCAATTTGCTGGAGAAACAATTCTGCTTCTATGGGGGTTTCTACTGGAGTTTTGGTCACAACTCTGTCTGCTGTAGTTTGTTATGATTAATTAGATTCTGTTTGCTGAGTAAATAGACAATGGGTGGGACTCTCCCAAAAAAATTCTAAGTGGTGTTTAATTCGCGTAAAAACTGGAGCAAATCCTGCTGTTTTTTTCAGTGGGATTTTCAAAATGAATCTCCCATACTCTACATTGCAGAGTGCACTCTGCAATGCAGAGTATGGGAGATTCATTTTGAATCACGCTGATTCCCAATGGGCAGGGCCTACTCTTGCTGAAGAGGTTGGCAACATAGCACCGAGTAGGTCACTGCGCATATGCCGATCTATCAGTGCCAAGGTCGGCACATGCACAGTGGCCCCGCACTGCTGGCCTCCCGATCGCTGGCTAACTCAATTGCTGGCCAACCCCTCCACCCCCGCATCGCTGCCCATCTGACCCCATCACAGCCTGATTGCTTCCCCCTCCCCCCCCCCCCCCCAGACGTGTCTGGGCAAGCCCCCCCTCCCCCCACCTTGGCAACTCTTTCATCCCCCGACCTCCTGGGGATCTCGATGTCCGCCCTTCCATCCAGTGGGGTCAGACCATCAGCTCCCCGTTAGTGGGGAGCTATTGTAAACGCTGCTGGAGTGAAACACTTCTGGGTTTATGCTTGTGAGTCCGGAGACTTCAGTCCCAGGCTCGCTAATGAGATGTAAATCCTATTTTAAGTAAGTTATGCAGCTCCGCGCCGATTTCTGGCATGAAGCTGATGGCGCCGGAAATCTAGCAGCTGGAGACTTGTGGAGGCCATGGCGCCCAGCGGGAAGCCCGCTACCGGGCCTCCGCTTGAGCCTGCTACAGGGTCTCCTGGAAGCAGCGTAGTGGGCTGGGAGAATCACCCCCACGAGTGGGATTTTACACCTCAACCTCCAGCAGCATGTTTTCCATAAGCAGAATGAACCAACACTGGGATCCTCTGGTCCCACCAATGTCAATGGTGTTGTGTGTTTCTCGCTGGCTGAAATACCGGGGAACCCAGGAGGTCACCGTTGGCAAAACTGACGGGAAAAATTCAGTCCTATGTTTGCTGTGACACTCTCTGTTTGTCGTTAGACTCTATTTGCTGAGTAAATAGACACTTTGCTGTAAATCCTAGCCTGTCTCCAACTCATCAACTGACATGGTGGTGCCAATACTCTCTCTGGGATTCTCTGCCACCATTTTGAGCAGGCAGGAAAGCCGGTGAATGTGGAGAATGCAATGGGAGTCTCCAAATGGCTTTTACCAATTAGATCGTTCCCCCCACCCCCCTTCCCCCCCCAGCTATTGCTGTATTATCCCTCATATTAGGAATCACCTCCCGCCAAGGTGATTCACATCGGTGAGATTTACAACAGGTCTGGGCCAACGGAGACCTGGCGAATGGTCCCCACCAGGGGCACACAGGTAGGTACAACTCCCGGAAGGAGGGGATCATGCCCGTGCAATACCCTGGCAGTGCCTGTGACACTACTGGGACTTCCTTTGGGAGATTCAGGGTGGGTGGGATTTACTGGGGAGGGCTGTCATGTCTGTGAAGGGAACCCTGTGTCCGTGAGGAGTTCCTTGGGACTTGGTCTTTTTATTTGTTTTTGTTTTTGATTGGGGCACCCTTTAAAAAAATCTCTCAGCAGCCGAGGTTGCTGGCAGGACGGGCTCATTCAGAGTCTGTCCCACTAGCATGAAGTTGTGAGACCCCTCCCTTAACTTATTTTTTTATGTAAGTGTTTGAAAATACAGCAGGAAATCCCAACAAGGCAGTTGATGGTTTGTCCTCCAATTTTTCTGCCTGAGACGACACTGAGGAAAAAATTGGAAAATTCCACCCTGTGTATTTTATCATTTTTCATATGATATTAGGAAACCATATTAGGTGGGATTCACCTCCCCCACCCACCCCCCCTCCCACTTGCCCCCAAATTGTGGGTTTTTTTGGAGGTGGAGGCAGCTTACCATTGGCCTCTAGTGGGATCTTCCGGTCCCACCGATATACATGGCATTTTGTGTGGCTTGCCCATCCTGCCGCTGAGGGTCACCTTCAATGACACCAGGAAACCCCAGAAGGGGCGCAAAATCCCATCCATTGTTTATTGCTTCCCACTGATAAAAGTCACACAAATAAAATACAAATCAGTAGACAGATGGACCAGAGAAGAGGAGTAAAAATGTATTGCTTGCAGGACACCTAACCCTCTCTGAAATCCTTTACCAAAAAATCAGACTCTTCCCTATTTCTCCTACATTGCAACAATGATTACCTTTCAAAAGTAGTTCAATATCTGTGAACTGCTTCGAAACATCCAGAAGCTATGAAAATCATTTTGTAAGTGCAAGTCTTTGTTTTTCCCCAAACCTTGTGATGCACAAGGAACTTGGCAATGCCTTTTAAAATGGTTAAGTCCTACGTGTAAAAAATGTACAGTAGAGATAATTTAACGTATTAATGGTACAACCTTTACTATTAGGGCATTTCAGAAAGTTGTTAACTGTGATTTACGTATGTTTTGTTTCGTTTTCAAGAGATAATGAGCATACAGTGTAAATGTGGTCACTCCACAATTATCTTCAGTACAGCCTTCACTGCCTTTATAGTCATTTCTCTTCATTTGACTCAATAACCAAAGTTGAATCTGTTACATAAAGAGACTGCTTCATCAGTGACAATAAGTCACCTCATTAGGGAAGACCTCACAACTCACGAGTTCCACAGTCATGAACAAAGACATCAGGTGACTTTTAGTACCCTGTGGGCAAAAGGCCTCTGACTAGGCTTTTTATACATATACAAAGAGCAAGAGGGTAGCCAGGGAGAGGGTTGGCCCACTCAAGGACAGGGGAGGGAATCTATGCGTGGAGCCAGAGGAAATGGGCGAGGTATTAAATGAATAATTTGCGTCAGTATTCACCAAAAAGAAGGACTTGGTGGAGGGTGGGTGGGAAAGGGTGTGTAGATAGTTTGAGTCATGTTGAGATCAAAAAAAGGAGGTATTGGGGTTCTTGAGAAACATTAAGGTAGACAAGTCCATAGGACCTGATGGGATATACCCCAGAATACTGAGAGAGGCAAGGGAGGAAATTGCTGGGGCCTCGAGAGGAATCTTTGTATCCTCACTGGCTACAGGGGAAGTCATGATGTGGAGATGCCGGTGTTGGACTGGGGTAAACACAGTAAGAAGTCTAACAACACCAGGTTAAAGTCCAACAGGTTTATTTGGTAGCAAATGCCAAATTGTTGTTGTTAGACTTCTTACAGGGGAAGTCCCAGATGATTGGAGAATAGCCAATGTTGTTCCTTTGTTTAAGAAGGATAGCAAGAATAATCCAGGTAATTGCAGGCTGGTGAGCCTTACATCAGTGGTAGCGAAATTATTGGAGAGGATTCTTCGAGACAGGGTGTACTCCGACTTGGAAATAAGTGGACGTATTAGCAAGAGGCAACATGGTTTTGTGAAGGGGAGGTCATGTCTCACTAACTTGATCGAGTTTTTCAAGGAAGTGACGAAGATGATTGATGAGGTAGGGCAGTGGTTTGATTAATAAGTTTGCGGACGACACAAAGGTTGGTGGATTTGCGGATAGCAATGAGGACCAGAGGATACAGCAGGATATAGATTGGTTGGAGACTTGGGCGGAGAGATGGCAGATGGAGTTTAATCCAGACAAATGTGAAGTAATGCATTTTGGAAGGTCTAATACACATAGGAAATATACAGTAAATGGCAGAATCCTGAAGAGTATTGATAGGCAGAGGGATCTGGGTGTACAGGTACACAGGTCACTGAAAGTGGCAACACAGATGGAGAAGATAGTCAAGAAGGCATATGGCATGCTTGCCTTCATCGGCTGGGGCATTGACTTTAAAAATTGGCAAATCATGTTGCAGCTTTATAAAACTTTAGTTAGGCCGCACTTGGAATATAGTGTTCAATTCTGGTCGCCACACTACCAGAAGGATGTGGAGGTTTTGGAGAGGGTACAGAAAAGATTTACCAGGATGTTGCCTGGTATGGAGGACATTAGCTATGAAGAGAGGTTGGAGAAACTTGGTTTGTTCTCACTTGAAAGACGGAGGTTGAGGGCCGACCTGATAGAAGTCTACAAAATTATGAGGGGCATGGGCAGAACGGATAGTCAGTAGCCTTTTCCCAGGGTGGAAGAGTCAATTACTAGGGGGCATAGGTTTAAGGTGCGAAGGGCAAGATTTACAGAAGATGTATGAGGCAAGTCTTTTTACACAGAGGGTGGTGGATGCCTGGAACCCGCTGCCGGGGGAGGTAGTGGAAGCAGATACGATAGTGACTTTTAAGGAGTGTCTTGACAAATACATGAATAGGCTGGGAATGGAGGCATATGGTCCCCGGATGGGTCGGGGGTTTTAGTTAAGTCAGGCAGCATGGTCGGTGCAGGCTTGGAGGGCCGAAGGGCCTGTTCCTGTGCTGTAATTTTCTTTGTTCTTTGTTATTATTACAATCTGATGCCATTCCATAGAGATCCAAGAAAACAATTAGTATGATCCTTCAAAATCACTCACACTTTTGAAGGAAGAGGAAGTTGACAGAAGAGGAGACATTATTTAGGGGCAGATGTGACCCTTGACCCCATCAGAAAATTAACACCTGTGAGGGTTTTGAGTCTTTAATGTGATTGAAAACACTAAAACAAGTGAAATTGTCAGATTATTATGATACTTGGTGTTGACACCACAAGGCTTTGCTAAATATCCAGAAAGAACTCAAATCCATTTAATATTTGTCTCTCTTTGTTATTTGGTGTGAATTATCAGTTGACCCTGAAATTAAATTATTTGCAACTGTTAAGGTAAAAGACCTGTAAATATACTGTTATAAAAATTTTTTTATCCTTATTTTCCTTGGTGATGGTTCACTAAATCTTGAAAACCTAAATTTCAAAATGCTGTGAATTTTAGGCACATTAACACTCCTCAGTTTTTCTGCTTAAAAAAGATTTATTTTCACTCCAAAAACTGTGCACAGTAGAATGGTAGTTATGCTACTGACTAGTAATCATGATGTGGAGATGCCGGCGTTGGACTGGGGTGAACACAGGAAGAAGTCTCACAACACCAGGTTAAAGTCCAACAGGTTTATTTGGTAGCAAATACCATAAGCTTTCGGAGCGCTGCTCCTTCGTCGGATGGAGTGGAAATGTGCTCTCAAACAGGGCACAGCGACACAACATCAAGTTACAGAATACTGATTAGAATGCGAATCCCTAATCTAATCAGTATTCTGTAACTTGATGTTGTGTCGCTGTGCACTCTTTGAGAGCACATTTCCACTCCATCCGACGAAGGAGCAGCGCTCCGAAAGCTTATGGTATTTGCTACCAAATAAACCTGTTGGACTTTAACCTGGTGTTGTGAGACTTCTTACTGACTAGTAATCCAGAGGCTTAGACTCATGAGTCAGTGAACATGCTCAAATCACATCATGGTATCTGGGGTATTTAAATTCAGTTAGTTAAATAAATGTGGAATAAAAAGCTAACATCTGGAATGCACTGTCAGGGGTGGTTGTGCAGGCAGATATGATAGGGGTGCTTAAGGGGCTTTTAGATAAGTACATGAATATGCAAGGAATAGAGGGACATGGACCAAGTGCAGGAAGAAGGAATTAGTTTAATTTGGCGTCATGTTTGGCATAACATTGTGGGCCGAAGGGCCTGTTCCTTTGTTGTACTGTTCTATGTTCTATCAGCAATGACAACTATTAAATTACTGGACTGTCTATAAACCCATCTGATTCACTAATATCTAGGGCTGGTTAGCTTCGTCAGCTAGATGGCTAGAGTGTAAAACTGAATAACACAAACAGTGTAGGTTTAAATCCCACACTGGCTGTAGTTCTTGGGGCCTGCGCCCTTACTTTGCTCCATTCTGATATAATTGCATTGGCAAAATTCAAAATCCTCTAATACTGAAGATGTAACATGAAGAGAGAGGGCTTTGGTACAATTATTAAAGTTATTCTAATCCTGAAAATGCTGATCCGACAAGAATATCACATCATAGTATCAACCTTCTGAGAATTATAGTAATGTGACATAATATTTCTACAGAAGGGAAGGAGGATATTTTTTCCCTTCTCATGGTACCAGTTCTGGGACAGGAAGGAGCTATAGTGATGGGATGGGCTCCACCTGGATTGAAGAGTAGAGAAGTAGAGAAGTTAATGCTAAACCTGTACAGAAACTTAGAATATTCTATGCAGTTTCAGTCACCTTATTATAAAAAGGCTATGGAGCATTGGAGAGTGTGCAGAGTAAATTTACAAGGATTATACCAGAAATTTGTGGGTATACAATATCAGGAAAGGATCGACAGACTGGGTCTCGTCTATTGAAAAAGAAAGCTGAGGTGTGACTCAGTAGAGGTCTTTAAAATTATGGAAGGCTTCAATAGATTGGATGTAGAGAGAATATTTCCTCTTGTGGGAAAGAGCATTAACTCCAGACCATCAATACAAGACAGTATCAAAAAATCCAATAGAAAATTCAGAAGAAACTTCTTTACATTAAAAAGTGGTAAGTGGAACTCGCTACTTCAGGGAGTGGTTGAAGCAAATATTATATTTGCTAATATAATATAAGCAAATATAATATGTATTTGGGGGATTTAAGTGAGGCTAGATGAGCATTTGAGGAAGATGGTTAAGATAATAGATTCAGATGAGAAAAGAGGGGAGGAGGGTGGAGTGGAATGTAAACACTGCCAAAAACTATTTGGGCTGAATGGCCTGTTTCTGTGCCATATATCCTATGTAATCCTCTGTAAGTACTTTGTGAGTTGTGAACTAGGATACTTATCCTAAAGGAAATTACTGCAGATGATGGAAATGTGAAATAAAAAAAAACAGGGAGATCTGATAGAAGTGTACAGGATTATGACAAATTTAGATAAGCTACGCAAATAAAAGCTGTTCCCATCACCTGATGATACAAGGACAAGGGGACACAGATTTAAGGTTTTGGTCAAGAGATGCAGGGGCAATTTGTGAGGAAGAACGTTTTTACACAATGAGTGGTAATAGCCTTGAATGCATTGCCTACAAGGGGGTGGAAATGGAGATAATCAATGATTTCAAAATGAAATTGGAAGGGAGCCTCAGGTCATTAAGTTTCCATTTTTATTGCGTACTATCAACTGAGGGCTATGGGGACAGAGCGAAGGAATGTGACTGACTGGATTCCTCTACAGAAAGTTGACATGGACACAATGAGTCAATTTACTTCTATTTTTCAGAATACTAACAAAGAGAACATTAGTAATAATATTACCTATAGATTATTTTAGCTGAATGCTATGAGGTTAAAGTTCTAGCTTTAATGATGGAATTGAAGTAGAAAGATAATTACCATTGATGATTGTTTTTTCTTATTTGAGGTGTGTGATACCACCAGTACAACAAAGCAAGGTGAAAGGGTTGGAGCAGATTCAATGTTTGAAGTCAGATGAATGGGAATACACATCCAGAAGGTACCAGAAACTTGATAATATGGACTTTCGCCCACTTTACACCAGTGACATTGAGCTGGAGTCAAAATTACTGAAAAGTTCATCGGAGCCTGAATGCCAGATTTTGTGTAAGGAAACCAGGGATGATTTCAACATTAACAAAGCAAAGTCCACCATAAGTCACGCAGATCCTATCTGTTTCTCAAAGGATAATGCAAAGGACATTACTCCAGGCTACCAATATTTTCTGTACAGAAGATTTGGAGAAAGGATAGGAGAGCAAGCACAGGAAGCTCCAATTCATCCTGAAGATGAAGAATCCATTCAAAATGCTTCTTTGCTCGATCAGTGTTCAGTCAGATCTTCAGATTCTAGCTTGGATGTACATTTTATGAAAACATTGAACTACATTCCTGAAAGGGAGTCTGAAACAATAGATTACTCTATGCAAATCAGACCCTGTCATTCCATCAGTCAAGAAGATTTCACTAACATGTACCGGCACCATTGTTACGAAACAGGACATGATATATTTAATGAAACACATTCAGAGATTTATTCCAGCACAGAATACACAAGCAACCCCACTGAAAACCTGAAAAATTCTCATTCCTTAAGTAAC
The DNA here is from genome assembly GCF_964213995.1 of Mustelus asterias. Classification (NCBI taxonomy): domain Eukaryota; kingdom Metazoa; phylum Chordata; class Chondrichthyes; order Carcharhiniformes; family Triakidae; genus Mustelus; species Mustelus asterias. The sequence goes on along the minus strand of NC_135815.1, from coordinate 78,576,299 downwards.
ACCGGCTGCCGATCACTGAAAACCAAAGCAGGCAACCCGCCTCAGATGAAATTATTTATGAAAGAAAGTTCCCAGTGGGCAATCTCTTCAACGCCTAGATCTAAGGATTACAGCAACCAAACTTCAGATGAATGGATGGAATCAGAAAAAGTAATTTACCTATCCTACATATATATATATATATATATAACATATATAGTCACATTGGGCAGGAGTTTCTGGCTGCGCTCACCCCAAAACCGGAAATCCCGTCTGAGGTCAACGGACTTTTGCATGGTCCGCCCCGCGCCCGTTACGATTCCCATGGCGGGTGGGATGGGAAAATTCCCCCCATTGTGTCTGACTTATAAAAATATTTAAAAGTGAGTTATGGAATAATTACAATTTTAGATTGTAATATCTGCCCTCATTTTGTTTCACTTTTCTTTGTTGGTATTATTTATTTTCTCCTATTTCTCTTTTTTCCCTTTTCTTTAACTTCCGAAAGACAGATGTTCGTGATTCTACCATTCACTCCTCCTCCAGACATAGTGTCAGTGTATAAGTTGACCTTAAAACCTCAAACAATTTCTCCAAAAATGGGGATTGATTTGCACGTTGAGTATAAAAGGGAATCACCAGAGTGAGTGTGGGTGAATGCCACTTTGAAAATTCGTTAGCATCTGACATAAAAAGTGGTTGTGTCTTAAACTCCCGTGCATCTTTGCAACACAGCCCATATCACATCCTTGATACTTTGCACCCAGCCATAAGGTACCAGTAAGTAAGACATGCATTTATGCAGTGGAAAATTCAGGCTGACTACTAAAGGGTTGACTTATGCACCAAGTATTCAGAAACATGATTTTTGGAGCTAGAAAGATAGAGTCACTTAAACGCCATGTCAACCTATACATCACAATTTACAACATCTTTAGTTCTTTCTTGTCCTTTTAGTTGTTGCATCATCAATTCTTCTGTCATTTAATCCCTCCTTCCACCTGATCTCACACTTCTTTTTCCCGCCTCTCCCTTTCACTTATTTAAAACTCTAGCTTTACTCTGATCTAATGAAACGTCACTGACCTGAAACATTAACTGTTTCCCTCTCCATAGATGATGCAAAACCAGCTGAGTATTTGCAGCATTTTATGCTTCTATTTCTTATTTTCAGCATTTACAGCTTGTTGCTTTCGTACAGACAGGTCATGTGCCGAATCAGGTTGCGAATAAAGTAATCTAGCTTCTTGGAAACATTGCTAAAAGCTAATTGGATATGATTTTGAAAGGTTGATTGGTAGATTGTGAAATTGATGTATCACATGATTTTACATAAGTTTGCAGTACATACAATATACAGCATAGAAACAGGCCATTTGGCCCAACTAGCACAGGCTGGTGTTTCTGCTCGATTCAAGCTTCCTTTCCTTCTTTTCTCATCCAAATCTACCATCGTAACCATCTATTCCTACTCACTCAAATGATTGTCGAACATTCCCTGTATGAGTGTACTTGTACAGTCCTTTATGAATATCTATAGTGATGTATCTCCTCAAGTGCCAGTTGGAGGTGGGTGTGGCTCATATCCAATTTGGAAAATATATGACTCTCAGCCAGTTTTGCATACAAGTCTTCTATGCATGGCATAGGATACCTGTCAGAAGCTCTGTAGACCGTCAACTTATAGTTCCCACAGAGACAGACCGAATTGTTGGGTTTTAAAACTGGCACTACCGGCTAGGCCCATTCGGGAAATCGTGTTGGGCGTATAATGCCAAATTTCTCTAGTCGTTTCAATTTGGCCTTTACTTTGGCACATAGGGCACTGCGGACTAGTCGTACCTTGAAGTATTTAGGCTAGACCTCTGGGTCTACATTGATACGAACCAGGTAAAACGCATATCACCCCGGCGAAGGGCAAAGCCACCTAAAGACAGGGCTTTGTAAATAAATCAGCCCGAGGATGAGGAACTAATGCAACTAAATTGCATCACTGCACCCAAAGTGGCCCCAATTCAGATTCACCTCCAGGAAATGGTCACCTCCTAGACCTGGAGGCCTTCTTGGAACACTTTCACTATAATAACTTCGCACAGGTTGCCAGCACCCATTTTAAAGATCTGTTACCAATCTAGGTAGATTTTCTGCAGCCAGTCCCTTCCCAAGAGACTGGGCCCTGGTCTTTGTGCTACTTTCGGGGGAGTCCGACTGTCTGTTGCCCATGTGTAACTGGGGTTACAGTGCTCCCAATAATGTCTAAGGCTCCCCAGTGTACATGGCCAATCTAGCCTTGGTGTCTCGCAGGCTTAAAGGCAAGATATCCAATTGGAGTCGCCTAATGGCTTGCTCCCCAGTGATAGATACTGTGGCACAATGTCTATCTCCATGTCTAGGGGGTGGCCACTTACCTGGAGTTGAATCTGGATTGGGGCCACTTTGGGTGTAGCGATGCAATTTAGTTGTGTCAGTTCCTCAACCTCGGGCTGATTTATTTGCAAAGACCTGTCTTGAGGTGGCTTCGCCCTTCGGCTTGGGTGATACATGATTTGCCTGTTTTGGTAGCCTTGTTTGGTGTGGACCCTATGACTGCAGTACAGCATGGATATGCATGTTCCTCACCATATTGTGGAGAAATCTCCCATCCAGTTCCAGAATTTTGCGATCCTCGTCCAATCGCTCTTCCTTGGCAAAAATGGGAGACGTGAGTGTTATCTGCTGGGGACTTGGTTCTGTAGTATGGGGGTCACCCAAGGCTGAGAATGGTACTCTTTCTGGATCCTTGTAGCTCCTGGGCCCCTTTCTCTGAGTTTTCGTGAGAATGAGCTAGTTCTATAGCTTTCTTAAGGTCCTGATTTGGTTCAGTCAATAGCCGCCTTTGGGTCGCTATATTATTTATTCCACATACCAAGCGGTCCTTTAACATTTCTGGAAGTGCTGGCCTGTGCACAGTGTTCTGCAAATTTCTGCAGTCTTGTCAAGAATTCTGTAACCGGTTCTCCAGAAAGTGTAATTGTCGTGTTGTAGCACTGCAACATAACAGATGGTTTGGAGCCATAGTGGTTTGCTACCAAATCTTATCAGTTCATTGAAGATTTTTGAACCTGGAGCTGCCGGGTAGGTTAAACTCTTTATGATGCTGAAAGTTGGGGCCACAAGCGGTCAGGCGGATGACTTTCTGCTGGTTGCCCCTTCTATCCTGTTTGCCCTGAAGAAGTATTTCATTAGTTTGATGCACTGGGTACAATCTTCCACACCTGCATCATACAGTTCCAATTTTCCAAATAGCAGCATTTTCAAATCTCTTTGTTACTGTCTTAACGAGTTTGTCCAAAGGCAAGGTTATCCAAAATGTTCCTTGTTTCTCGTCGCCAATGTAATAATTCAGGAAGCGTGATGGAAAGGAACGGTACCTATTGTTAAACATAAAGTAAAGCCACTACTCAGTGGTGTACATACGCAAATCCAAATCGGGACCCTTCCCAGTGTCTGCGTTATAAAGGGCTCAGGTGATGAGTTCCACCTGGGCAGGCAATTGTCTGTTACTAAGGGAACTTGTATTCAACGAGCCCCACAGGGAGCTAAATTAGAGATTCCCTATGGAGCTCATGTGGGTTATCGCATTTAGCATAACTTCTCTCCTTTTTAATTCTATCCATGTAGAAATAAAGGGGGCGATTCTCCCATCCCATTATGCTAATTTTCTACTGCAGTGGGGCGGGAGATTCCCGTGTCGGCCGATTAGTGGGGTTTGCGTGAGTGTTCACACCCCGTTTGCGTCTCCCAACCCAAGTTTTTTGGCGGCGACGGAGCCGTGCCAAAAATCAGCGTAACCATCATTTGCATGCTTTTGCATCCCTACGCATCTGATTAGCAGGTCTGAGACAATAATCTCCGCCCTCGTTAGCGTCTTACATCTCTCTGGCGTGATGTCACTCTAGCGCGGTTTACACTAGGTATATAAAAGTTGGGAGTTCGGTTGGCAGCGTTGAACAGGAGTAAGGAGGTATGTTTGACGGCGCCTCAGCCCCTGGAGTGCTGGGGAGTCATAGAGTCATAGAGGTTTACAGCATGGAAACAGGCCCTTCGGCCCAACTTGTCCATGCTGCCCTTTTTTTTAAACCCCTAAGCTAGTGCCACTTGCCCGTATTTGGCCCATATCCCTCTATACCCATCGTACCCATGCAACTGTCTAAATGCTTTTTAAAAGACAAAATTGTACCCGCCTCTACTATTACCTCTGGCAGCTTGTTCCAGACACTCACTACCCTCTGTGTGAAAAAATTACCCTCTGGACCCTGTTGTATCTCTCCCCTCTCACCTTAAACCTATGCCCTCTAGTTTTAGACTCCCCTACCTTTGGGAAAAGATATTGACTATCTACCTTGTCTATGCCCCTCATTATTTTATAGACTTCTATAAGGTCACTCCTAAGCCTCCTATGCTCCAAGGGAAAAAGGTCCTAGTCTATTCAGCCTCTCCTTTTTTACTCAAACTATCAAGATCCGGTAGCAAATTAGTAAATTTTTTCTGCACTCTTTCTAGTTTAGTAATATCCTTTCTATAATAGGGTGACCAGAACTGTACACAGTATTCCAAGTGTGGCCCTACCAATGTCCCGCACAACTTCAGCAAGACGTCCCAACTCCTGCACTCAATGTTCTGACCAATGAAACCAAGTATGCCGAATGCCTTCCTCACCACTCTGTCCATCTGTGACTCCACTTTCAAGGAGCTATGAACCCGTACCCCAAGATCCCTTTGTTCCGTAACTCTCCCCAACACCCTACCACTAACTGAGTAAGTCCTGCCCTGGTTCAATCTACCAAAATGCATTACCTCACATTTATCTAAATCAAACTCCATCTGCCATTCATCAGCCCACTGGCCCAATTGATCAAGATCCTGTTGCAATTGGAGATAACTTTCTTCACTGCCCACTATGCCACCAATCTTGTTGTCATCTGCAAACTTACCAACCATGCCTCCTAAATTCTCATCCAAATTATTAATATAAATGACAAATAACAGCGGACCCAGCACCAATCAGGGGAGGTCCCAGAGGATTGGAGGATAGCCAATGTTGTTGTTCAACCATATCTAATGCCTCAAACTGATTGCAGTATATGAAGGAATCTTTGTGTTCAGAGGGTTTACGTTTCATTAAGAAACTCAAATGGCAAGATTACAGCTTCCATTGTGTACAACAGGAGCAATTTGGACTTATGTGGCCCCTTTCATATGGAACAACCTCTCATAGAAACAGAGAAATGTATAGCACATTGGTCCATTGGGTGGCACAGCAGTTAGCACTTCTGCCTCACAGCACCAGGGAACCCGGGTTCAATTTTGCCCTTGGGTGACTGTCTGTGTGGAGTTTGCACGTCCTCCCATATCTGCATGGGTTTCCTCCAGGTGCTCCAGCCTCCTCCCACACTCCAAAGATGTGCAGGAGGTTGGAGGCAGGGCCTGGAGTTTTGCAGCTCTGTCTGAAGTTTCTTGCAGATGTTCAGGTTGTGTGCCCTGGCCCTGTGGGGTGGGGTGGGGCCCTTAACGAATGCTGGTCAGGCTGTTCAGGAAGTGGCAGGCCTTCCGGAAGGAGGGCAGGGGGCTGCCGCTGAAGGCCAGGAGGTGGGACAGCAGTCCCCTGAAAGGGTGGCCAGGAGATGGAGGATCAGAGGCCTAGGCAGTACCGGACCAGACATTCATTTGAGGGGATGTCGGAGGTTATGTGCCGTCACCGGCTCCACATATCCAAGGTCACGGTCCGCCACCTGTGTGAGATGCTCACAGACCTGACACCTCAAGGGAGGGGAAGGGTCACCCCCTCCCAGTAGAAGTTAAGGTGACAGCGGCCCTTAACATCTACGCAACAGGGTCATTTCCGGCACCCAGTGATGACTCTGTGGAATATCTCAAGCTTCTGTCCACAGATATGTTCACCAGGTCACAGATGCCTTGTATGCCGGGCAGGCCAATACATCCATTTTGATGTTGGGCAGGGTCAGCAGGAAGCCTGGGCTGCAGGTTTCGCCGCCATTGCAGGGATGCCGCATGTCCAGGGGGCAGTGGACGAGCCACATATCACCCTGCGATCCCTGCGAGGTGAGCGGCAACCATTCAACAACCGCAAGGGGTTCCACTCCCTCAATGTCCAAATAGTCTGTGACCATCGCATGATCATCATGCAGGTCTGTGTACACCACCCAGGGAGTGTCCACAACAGCTTTGTGCTGAGGCATCCCTGGGTTCTTTGAAGGCCAGCCCAGGCTGCCGGGCTGACTCGTGGGGTTCAAGGGCTACACACTGAGGTCATGGTTGATGACGCCTATGTGGAGGCCCGAGACCGAGATGGAGGCCTGTTATAATGAGGCCCACACTGCCACCCAGTCCCTAGTAGAGCGGTGCATAGGCCTGCTGAAAATGTGTTTCCGCTCTGCCTGGACCGCTCGGGGGGCCCTGTAGTATGACCAGGTGTGTGCCTCACGCATCATAATTGTGCGCTGCATCCTGCACAACATCGCGCAATGGGGACACCAACTGGTGGAGGAGGAGGAAGAGTGGCGACAGGGCAAAGTGGTTGTCCTGCCATATGAGGAGCCGGAGGATGGAGGGCATGTGGCGACGGCAGGTGTCTGGCAGGACAGGGCAGCGAGGGAGGCGCTGATAGCAGCCGGTTCATGTAGCTGGTGCTGTGCAGTGTGGGAGCTGCTCCAAACACACTTCCACCACACCCCAGGTGCCACAGCAGCCGCCACCCCCCCACAACCCCAAACTGGCCCCTCAATCCACAAGACCCTTCCTCTTCCCCAGCCTCTCTCAGCCCACCACCCCGTCCCTGAGAAACATCACAACCAGTTAAAGGGCCTGGGCTGGCACGAGTCATTGATGAAGGCTGGAGGATGATGATGACGACTCACTGTAAGGCACACTGGGATCCTACCCCTGAAGTTTGACTCCTTTTCTCCAATTGCGCAGTGCCACCTTGGCCCACGTAGCAGTAAAGGTTGGCAACACAAAGGTGTGAGGCAATGAGTTGGGGGTGTCATTGTGGGGGGTGGGGCAGGGGGTCCAGTTTGACTAAGGGTCCGGTGGATGGTGGGGAAAGTAGAGCAGGCAGTCTGTGAAATTTGGCCGAGTTTTGCGCAGCACAGCACTCGGTGCCCCGATGCATGGGATTGAGAAACACTCAGCTCTGTGGAGGGGGAATGAGGGACAGATTAGTCACTGCTGTGAGGGGCAAATAACAGCTTATTGTGCTTTTAATATTTAACCCTGACTACTGGTGACCTTCATCCGTGCCCTCTTAATGAAACTGCAACTTTCTAATCTTGTGTGGCCTATTGCTTCATCTAGGTGCTCGTCCAGGATACACATCAAAGATGGGGTCCAGCTGTGATGTACACTCCGTTGCCTGTGATGCCCTTGGCGGCCGTCCGATGGGGGGGCTGAGACCTGGAGGGCCCCGGCTGACTTGCGGATGGCACTGATGTTTCATAGAATCATAGAACCATAGAATCCTACAGTGCGGAAGGAGGCCATTTGGCCCATTGAGTCTGCACCGACCACAATCCCACCCAGGCCCTATCCCCATAACCCCATTCATTTACCCTAGCTAGTCCATCTGACAATAAGGGGCAATTTAGCATGGTCAATGTACCTAACACACACATCTTTGGACTTTCTGTGCCACCCTGTTCATCCAGCTTGACCTGAGATGCCCCAGTGTGAGGAAGGGGGGCATTGGAAGGTCTCGGGACATCTGGAGCCTCCTGGGTGGAAGGCTCCGGCATGGGCTCAAGCCCTTCCTCCTCCCTCAGGGTGCCCAGACGCCCCGGGATACTCCATGGGATGCCAGGACAGCTGGACTGAGCTCCAGAAGCTCTGGTGCCACCTGGCTCTGCCAGCCCTGGAGGCATAGATGCATCTGCCCCATGACCTGTGATCCCTCAGCCCTGGCCCTCTCAGACTGGGCCAAGCTCTGGAGCCCCTCCGCTACAGCATTCTGTGAGTGAGCCAGGCTCTGGAGCCCCTCAGCAGTAGCCCTCTGGGATTGGGCTAAGTTGTCGAGGCTCACAGCCACGACCTGCTGTCTCCAGAATGCCAGCGAGAGTCCCAGCCATGGCCAGCAGTGTCTCCCACATGCCCCCGACACCCATGGCCACGGACTGATGTGCCTTCTGGATGCTGGCGACACCCTAGGCCGTGGCCCGCTGTGTCTCCAAGATGGCCTTGACCTTGTCCCTCATGAGGCCTAATCCCTGACCCAGACTTTCCACTGCGGACGCTATCTTTGCAGTGTTGGCCTAATTTCCACGCTGTGTTGGCACCACCTCCTGCGACAGCAGTCACAGCATGGTTGCTGACAACCCATCCACAACTCCCTTGGTTTTCTGATGCATCTCCACCAGCTTCGGGACAAACGAACCCTGAGTCCCCGGCATCAGGCTTGGGGCCAGCTGATTCCTTGCATCCATGTGCCCGAGCCTTGGATGTGCCCACCTCCACTCGATGTGCATCAGCAGTTGTGATGTGCTCTCCAGTAAGTGATCCAGAAGCCTCAGCACTAAAATGACCCACTGTCGTGATAGTCTCTATGTTGGTGGGTTGTGTGGTTGATAACTGTGCCAAATCACTGGTGTTGTCCTCGGAGGAATCTTCAAGGCCTCCCTCCGAGGTGTTGTCCGAGGTGTCCTGGGGAGTTTCTTCATGAGCAGCAGGGGAACGCCGACACCCGAAGGGCCTGGTGCATCAGGGCCCAGGACTGTAACAAAGAACACACATTAGGGAAAGGGAGGGAAAGCAGCCCACGCAGCATTATTTACTTCAAAAATAACTTAGGAAGAGGGTTAAGCTGATAATCACTTAAATGCCAGACGCCGACCTGGCTGTTAGTTACCATTCTAGGCATTGATTCTCCCCCTGCCAGTTCCAGGGCTCACTGCTTGCAGACCGTCAGGTGCCACAGCCCAGACACACCGCCACCAGTCTGTGCCCCCACGCGCCAGTTGTTTGCACTTTTCTCCTGTGGGGAAATAAGGGAGATTGAAAGCATGGATATATTGAAGTGCATGGAGTGCAATGTGTGCCTGAGTTTTGGAGTTTGTGCTGGCCATTTCAGGAAAAAGGGTCATCAATGGGGGGGGGGATTGGATGCAGTTCTTGGAGGGTGGAGCTGTTGTTGGATGTCCTTCATGGTCTGAGCATGGTTTGACATGGTTAGTCCAGCACGTGTGCAGGTTTCAGAATGGGATGCACACTCACCCTTGCTGCTCGAAGAAGGTCGTTCAGTTTCTTGTGGAACTGCTCTTCGGACCGAGGTGTCAGGCTCCTGACATTAACTGCAGCTGTCACCTCCCCCCACAATGCCTTTGCGGCGTGGCCCCTTGGGCAGGTGGGTCTGCTCAGCCTCAGTGAACCTCAGGGCAGGTTTATTTTGGTGCCATCTTCCTGGCACGACTGGGTGTGTGTCCATTATTGCAGCTTATATACAGCTCTGGCTTGTTAGGGGAGTAAGAAGTTTAACAACACCAGGTTAAAGTCCAACAGGTTTATTTGGTAGCAAAAGCCACACAAGCTTCAAGTGGTATTGCTTTTGCTACCAAATAAACCTGTTGGACTTTAACCTGGTGTTGTTAAACTTCTTACTGTGTTTACCCCAGTCCAACGCCGGCATCTCCACAGCATTGTTAGGGGAGTGCAGGTACGGTCAGTTTGGGCCAGTCATGGGCCCGTTAGTAAAAGATCCTTGTGAGAAATATAAACCTGGTTTCAATAGAGGGTTAAACATCTACCAAGGTGCTGATTGGCTCTCATTCAACAAGGGGGAATGCTCGCAGGCAGGAGGTGTACATGGCAGCACAGTGCTATTTGTGTCCAAGGCAGCAGTGAGGCCAGTATGTGTGAAGGGGGGGGGGAAGGTGCCAGTGATGTCCATGGAGTGGGGGGGAAGGGGAGCCCAGCGATGTCCATGGGGAGGGGGAGGGGGGCCAGCAGTGTGCGAGGGTGGTGAGAGGCCAGCGATGTCTATGGGGAGGGGGGTTGAGGGCAGTGATCTCAATGCTGGGAGGTCTGTTTAGCGATTTCCCAGAGATGTGCCCATGCGCAGGGCCCCGCTCATCGTGCCAATTGCAGCCTCCTCAGCGGGAATAGGCTCCGCTCCCTGGCTTTTAATGATAATCATGCGAGTGACTTCTGCAGTGCACAGAATGTGGGAGAGTCATTTCTGGAAACACGCCGGAAACACCAGTGCGATTTACTCCAATTTTCACACAAATTTGACACTTAGAATTTTTTTTGAGAGAATTCCGCCCATAAAATCTGGTGCTTGGTTTACATTTCTTATGGACTTGTCCAGTCATGCAACCTTTAGCTATTTCTGGTCCCTTTGTTCCCCTATCTCCATCTGGACTTCCAATTAATAAGTAACCTCCCTACCAAAATGTTCGACCTCACGTTTATCTGTGTTGAATGTCATTTGCCAATTATTTGCCCATTTTGCAAGTTTATTAATGTAATTTGTTCCAATCCTCAGTATTTACAAACAGCCCACCCCAACTTGATGTCACTGCAATTTTAAAAATTGTGCTTCTCATTCTAAAGTCCAAATTATTCTTGTAATTGTGAATAGCAGTGTTCCCAGCACTGATCCTTACACACCCCTTCCCACCTTCTGCCGCACTGAATAATGAACTACCCTTTACTCCCACTCTCTGCTTCCTACCTTGATAGTTAGCAATCCACTCTGCCACTTACCCCATGTCTCTACATTCTCTAACCTTATTCATTAGTCCATTCTGGGACACCTTATCAAAGATCCTTTAAAAATCTAGGTAAAACATACCTACTGCATTAATACAGTGTACACTCTCTGAAACCTCCTCAAAAACGAATGAATTTATTTCAAGCAAGGTTTGCGTTTTTGAAATCCATGCTGACAATTTGTGATATTTCTCATTTCTAGGCGTTCTTCTATTCTCTCCTTTAGTAAGGATTCTATTATTTTTTCTCCTGTTGATGTTAAGCTGAATGGTTTATAATTCCTTGGATATACCCTGTCCTCCTCCTTAAATATAGGAATTGCATTAGCTAACCACCAGTCCTCTAGCACTACACATTTTTCTAATGTATTATTAAATTATGAGTGGTATTGCCTCTGCTAACTCTTTCCTAGATTATTTTAAAACATGTGGATGTTTTATCCAGGGGTTTTATCCTCTCTGAGTTTGATTAGTTAATTCAGTTCATTTTTATTTTAAATGACTTAGCTCATTGCTCTTCTCACCATTCAATGTAAAAATTGATACAAAATCATTTTTTTTACAAAAGTATACTTAATTCATAAAATATCTAAAAGAAACATTACAAAACATTTCAAATTGTCATAACAAGAAAGTGCAATGATATTCACATTTTCTACAAGGATCAAAATGCACTCTGAGGTGCTTCAATACAGTAATGAGAACATTACAACATTTTAATATTTTTGTTCCAGAGAGTAGTGATGTTCAAGTTATATACGTAGGTCAGTTTGTGCTCTGAGGTGCTTCAACACATTTGCATTTACTATATACAGTCAAGAAGAAGTTTATAGTCCAAGCGGTTTTACCTGGTTACTAGCCTCTAGGTGTACATTAACTGAAAGGCCTTACACAGTGCCCTATCCTGATTATGTCTTGGCGGCAGCTGCCCACACTTGAGTGTGTCCTTCAGCACGTAGTCCTGAACCTTGGAATGTGCCAGTCTCAACACTCGGTTGAGGGCAATTCTTTGTATTGGAAGGTCAACAAGTTTCGGGCGGACCAAAGAGTGTCTTTCACCGAGTTGATGATCCTCCAGCAGCAATTGATGTTTGTCTTGGAGTGCATCCCTGGAAACATGTGGAGAACAGAGTTCTGCGTCATGGAGCTGCTCGGGATGAACCTCGACAAAACCCACCTCATCTCTCTCTAGAGCCTCTTTGCAAAGGCACATTCCAATAGGAGGTGTGTGACCATCTCCTTCCCTCCTGCAGCTCCTTCAGGATCAGTGTACAGCAGAGCAAAGACTTCAAGTGTGCATGAAGGATCTAACGGGGAGTTGCTGCCACTATTCATCTGAGATGAAGGGATTGAATGTTTGTGGAAGGGGTAGTAATCAAGCAGGCTGCTTTGTCCTAGATGGTGTTGAGTTTTTTGAGTGTTGTTGAAGCTACACTCATCCAGGCAAGTGGAGAATATTCCATCACACAGTGACACAGTGGTTAGCACTACTGCCTCACAGCGCCAGGGACCCAGGTTCAATTCCAACCTTGGGTGACTGTGTGGAATTTGCACATTCTCCCCCTGTCTGCATGGGTTTCCTTCGGGTGCTCCAGTTTCCTCCCACAGTCCAAAGGTGTGCAGGTAAGGTGGATTGGCCATGCTAACTTGTCCCTTAGTGGCCCAGGATATATAAGTTAGGGGGTTAGTGGAGTAAAAACGTGGGGCTATGGTGATAGAGCCTGGGTGGGATGCTGTGTTGGTGAGTTGGTGCAAACTCAATGTGCTGAATAGTCTCCTTCTACACTTGGGAGTCTATGATTCTATGACTCCTGGTGTGCCTTGTAGATGGTGGACAGGCTTTGGGGAGTCAGGTGAGCTCTTGCCACATGATTCCTGACCTCTATCCTGTTGTTGTAGTCACAGTATTTATATGGTTAGTCCAGTTCAGTTTTGGATCAATGGTAACCCCCAGGATGTTGATAATGGGATTCAGTGATGGCATTGCCATTGACTGTCAAGGGGAGATGGTTAGATTCTCTAGTGTTGGAGATGGTCAATGCCTGGCATTTGCATAGCATGAATATTATTTGTCACCTGTCAGTTCAAGCCTGAATATTACTTGGGTCTTGCTGCATTTGGACATGGACTGCTTCAGTATCTAAGGAGTCATGAATGGTGCTGAATATTGCACAATCATCAGTGAACATTCCCACTTCTGACCTTCTGATGGAAGTAAGGTCATTGATAAAGCAGCTGAATATGGTTGGTCCTAGGACACTACCCTGAGAAACTCCTGCAGAGATGTATTGGAGCGGAGATGATTGACTTCCAACACCACAACCATCTTCCTTTGTGCCTCCAATCAATTGAGGGTTTTCTCCCTGATCCCATTGGCTCTAATTTTGCTCGGGCTCCTTGATACCATACTTGATCAAATATTTCCTTGACATCAAGGGCAGTCATTCTTACTCACCTCCTGAGTTCAATTCTTTATCCATGATTGAACCAAGGCTGTAATGAATCATAGAATCACTACAGTGCAGAGGGAGACCATTTGGCCCATTGAGCCTGCACCGACAACAATCCCACCCAGGCCCTATACTTGCAACCCACGTATTTACCCCACTAATCCCCTTAATCTTGGGACACTACGGGGCAATTTAGCATGGCCAATCTGCCGAACCAGCACATCTTTCAGACTGTAAGAGGAAACCAGAGCTCTCACGCAGACACAGGGAGAACGTGCAAACTCCACACAGTCACCCGAGGCCGGAATTAAACCTGGGTCCCTGGAGATGTGAGGTAGCAGTGCTAACCACTGTGCCACCATGCCATCCGGTGAGATTAAGAACTGAGTGACCCTTGCTAGATCCGTCCGAAGTCTTTCCCATTCAGTATGGTGTAGTGCCTTACAACTCAATGTGAAGACGGGGCTTTGTCTTAACAAGGACTGTATAGTCACTCCTAGCAACTCATGAACAGTTGCATCTGTGGCAGGTAGGTTGGTGAGGGTGAGGTCAAGTATGTTTTTCCCACTTGTCAGTTCCTTCACCATCTGCCACAGTCCCAGTCTAGCAGCTATATCCTTTAGGACTCGACCAGCTTGGTTTGCGGAAGTACTACTGAGTCATTCGTGCTAATGGACATTGAATTCCCCCACCCAGAGTACATTCTGCGCCTTTGCCACCCTCATTGCTTCCTCGAAGTGTGTTCAACATGGAGGAGTACTGATTCATCAGTTTACAAAGGAGGGTACATGGTAATCAGCAGATATTCTTGCCCATGTTTGACCTGGTGCCATGAAACTTCATGGGGTCTGGCATCGATATTGAGGGCACCTGGGGCAACTCCCTCTCCACTGTATACCCCTGTGCTGCCACCTCTGCTGGGTCAGTCTTGCTGGTAGGACAGGACATACCCAGGTATGATGATGGCACATTATCTGTAAGTTATGATTCAGTGCGTATGACTACGTCAGGCTGTTGCTTGACTAGTCTGTGAGACAGTTCTCTTAATTTTTGCACAAGTCCCCAGCTGTTCGTAAGGAGGACTTTGCAGAGTCAACTGGGCTGAGTCTGTTGTTGTTGTTTCCAGTGCCTAAGTTGATGTTGGGTGGTCCATCTGGTTTCATTCCTTTTTGCTTTCTTTGTAGCGATTGGATACAACAGGGTGAATATAGACAGCAACAATCACTAGATGAAACATGCTGCCATCTTCTAGTCATAGTTTTTGAGTTGTGGCAGACATGGACATTTCTCAGACATGGAAGATCCCAAAGCAGAAAAATTAAACACTAATCTTACATTTTCAACCATCACACGTGCCAAATTTTAAAAATAAAGCAGGGCTGTTTTGGAGTAGAATGTGGAAGCAGTTTTTCCACAGAAGTGCTTTGGTGGCTCAAGAGCAAGATTGATAGATTTTTGCTGGGTAAAGACAGCAAAGAATTTGGATCAGAGGCAAGTAAATGAAGTTGAAGTACAGACCTTTCAAGGTTTAACTGAATGAGCCGCAGAGTTTTGTGTTCGTTTGATCCTGTAAAACACCTTGGGGCATTCTACTGCATTAAAGGTGCAATATAAATGCAAATTGTTACTGTTGTTGGCATGAGGAAGTGGAGGGTACATTTTTATATAAACTACTTGGACTTTAGCAGTCTCGATAGGTTACATTATTAATTTAATTAGCCAGACAACTTGAAATGCAAATTCACAAATAGAGACCTAAATGTTGCACAATGGAATCTCAGCTCAGTGCAAGTGATTATTATTATTAGCCCATTGTGATGCTGTCTTGTGCACCTGATAGTCCTCATACGTAGGGATGGATGGAAATTGTTCATGATCGTTAAACAACTATGCATGGAATATGCATCCCAACCTAGAGCTTGAGGTCAGTGAGAAATTGAGCTTTGGACCTTATGCCAAAAATTTAAGTGCACGGTTCATGATTCCTCAGGGGGAACTCACCTAGTTAAAACCACAAGAGGCCCTTAGGTAACTCCTGGAGACTGGGAAGAAAACAATGGAAAGGGAACCAATCACGATTGGCAACAATCCTTGGCGTGTAATGGAGCTGGGAGGGGCACTTCTGGGATACTTCCTCATGTACCCGTGGAAAAGATTCTGATTTCTGCACAGTACTCAACCAGACGCAGCATTTAGAAAACTGTGAACACAAATTTACATGTTGCTACCCAGTGGCAGTGCATAGCATAGCTCAACATGCTGTTTGCAGGGGTGAAATGTTTCATGACATGGCTGCAGTAACAAAAGCTTTTACTTTTAATTTCAGAGTAACTCTGCCATGGCTGTAAAATTCGAACAGGCAGGTAAACTCTGTAGGAAGGAAGAAAGCAAGCAGACAGCTTTGGCTGAACAAAACAGAAAACAAGAACAAAAAGGAGGCTTCAGAAACTCCTTTCGCAAGTTATTCAGGAAAAAGTAAGGAAATTATAAACTGATGTTCTGAAACCTAAGGGAAAATATATTCAGAGTATTAAGGTGACAATTAATTGTGCTCAGTATCTCCCCATTTAACAACATTTACAAATATATCACAATTTTATTATTTGGCATGGAGTGAGACAGGCTCAGTGATAGAATTCCCTACCTGGAGTCAGAAGATGAAGTGTTCGAACCCTGTTCCAGTGAATGAAGACTGAAGCTCTGGTTTGAAATTCTGGGTTGACATTCAGCAGAATACTTGCATTTGATGTTTCTGTTTTTGGGTGTGAGTGCTCCCCTTCCCCCATCTTATTGATGGAATAAGATGGAAGCCTTTAAACCCGCCTGCCAATAGGCCACATACCCCCCACACACAAATACACCCGCTTCTACCACTCCGCACAAAGAAAAGACTAACATGAATAAAAATGGAAAAACTCCAGGGGACAAGAAGACAACAAGCTACAGTACAAGAGCAAGGCATCACAAGGGGCAACAAGGGTTGGGCGCGAACCAAACAAAAAGTGGCAGAGCAAGAAGAAAAGGGGTCATGTCCTCTCTCTGTCTGACCCTAAACACCCTATGAACTGATACAAATATGGTTGTGGCTATAGGAGTGATCACATTAACCTGTCAGACTCTTATTGTCCAAAAATCCTTCTCATTGTGACTTATGACATTGCAATTGCATAATCTGAATGAATCTCAACTTTTCTGGTAAATTGTGATCAATTATTGAAATAACAGTTACATAATCACTGTTACCTACTTATTATTTTTACCAAATATATAACAAATTATTCAGATTGCTTGATGCTCTAGCAATCTAGAAGGGGCAGCACGGTAGCATAGTGGTTAGCACTGCTGCTTCACAGCGCCAGGGACCCGGGTTCGATTCCTGGCTTGAGTCACTGTCTGTGTGGAGTTTCCACATTCTCCCTGTGTCTGTGTGCGTTTCCTCCGGGTGCTCCGGTTTCCTCTCACATTCTGAAAGATGTGCTGGTTAGGTGCATTGACCCGAACAGGTGCTGGACTGTGCCGACTAGGGGAATTTCACAGTAACTTCATTGCAGTGTTAATGTAAGCCTTACTTGTGACTAATAAATAAACTTTATGTCCTTTGCCTATTCCTACATCTTTGTTTTTAATCCCAAAAGAGAAAATGCTGGAAAATCTCAGCAGGTCTGGCAGCATCTCTAAGGAGAGAAAAGAGCTGACATTTCAAGTCCAGATGACCCTTTGTCAAAGCTTAATATCTTCCACTTTCTATGCCTTTTAGCTTTGACAAAGGGTCATCTCTGGTCAGCTCTTTTCTTTCCTTACAGGTGTTGCCAGACCTGCTGAGATTTTCCAGCATTTTCTCTTTTGGGTTCAGATTCCAGCATCCGCAGTAATTTGCTTTTATCTTTGTTTTTAATATTTAGAGATGCATAAGAAAATTATGGCTTCCTAACACTGGTGTGTCTCTTCTAGGTCAAATCAAAATTCCTGCAGTTTGGAGAACAAGCAGAAATCTGATGGTAATCTCACACAGGATGCTGCAAGGATAGAAATCCAAGAATTCAAGGAGAGGGTTGCTCATGTTAGCACTATCGATCGTGGTACTGCTGTTTAATCTTTCATTTTTGTAAAACTCTGAACCAAATATCATAAATTTGAACTGACTATTCTTATGCTCATGTTTTGTGGAAAATAATCTTGATCCAATTCATATGGATTGGTGAGAATCACACATTAGATTGACAAGTTTCAAACATTAAATGACAATGTTCCCCATCTGGATACAACTTTGTGTATACGTTTAAAAGAAAAAACAAAACTTGGATTTATATTTCATCTTTCATGTTAAAATTTCCCAATTACAGCTTTACTGCTAATTAAGAGTTCTTGTAGCAGTCCCTGTTGTAATGTAGGCAACACACAGGCAATTTGCGCATAGCAAGCCCCCAAGTACAGCAGTGTTAAAGTGACCAGATAATCTGTTCATGATGTTGGTTGGGGGAGAAATATTGGCCAGGACACCAGGCAGAACACTCTTCCTCTTCTTTGAGTAGTGTCATGGGTATTTTCATCTCAACCTATGCACATATGAAAAATATTTCATTTGTCCATATTTTTTCTCTGCTTTCAAGACACCTGAGGAGCTTAGATTTTCTACCACTTCCGCAGGATGGGATAGTTTGTGGGTTTCTCCACAACCATTGTAAATGGCACCCTGTGATTAGCTGGTAAGACCCAAATCATTCATGGTTTACTTCAGAAAAAGATGGAAGAGTGGTAAGTTCTATGCAGTCCTCCACCTACTAGCCTAGCTAATAGCTATCATAACTTATTTGGCTGATGGATAATTCAAGAAGCAGACAAATCTGGGATTGGAATTCATGACATTATGTACAGCAAAGCTTTACTATTTATGCTATCAGGCAAATTCTGGTTGATATATCAGAACCGTATCTAAAGTTTCAGCTTATTACTCCAAAATTATGATGAAAGGAGTTGTACTGAAGAAAAAAGTTAGGGCATTTAGGATGATACATGAGCTACTAAAACCAAAGAGTTGCTAAATCTTATTGCCAAATATGAACTGCTGCTTTTAGAATATTTCAGTGAAATGTCCATGTAAATATTATGAATAACCATATAAACTTTGGAAGAATACTTTAAAATATTTACATTTTTACAGTATTCAAGTTAGGTGCATTGACCCGAACAGGCGCCGGAGTGTGGCGACTAGGGGAATTTCACAGTAACTTCATTGCAATGTTAACGTAAGCCTTACTTGTGACCAATAAATAAACTTTAAACTTTAAAACATACCACACATTGCTTTAAAGATATTGGGCAGTGAGTATCCACCAAGCAAGAGTAATAAACGATGAAGTGGATAAGAAATAATTGCTAAAAATAAGTCTTAAGATTTGTGAAGGCAGTGAAGGAGATGGCAAACCAGAGATTCTGAGGAAGGCAGTTCCAGAGGGTAAGGGTAAGGAAACTAAAGCAGCAACCACTGATAGTGGAACAGGGGAAGTGGGGAATGAGAGGTAAACTAATAGTGGAAAACTGGAGGCAATGACAAAGAACAAAAAGGTATCAATTCTATTATATTCCACTTTATGTGTTTGATAGTATAGCATGGACTTGGTAGAATTATGGAATACAAGTGTCAGCTTGCATTTAATCAACTGTAATACTGCCTTCCCCTGTAGATTAATGTAATTATCTTGAGTTAATAGTATATTTAACCTCAAAATGGATGTGGAATACATTAATAAAGGAATGCATGAGAGAAAACAGGGATAGAAGATGGATGAAGTGATATAAGCATCACAATGAAAATAGTTTTTGTGAGAGTGACAGAGGAAAAAAGAAAGGTAAAGGTAAATACACCAACCAAGGGTTAAAGCGTAAAGTGGAAAGTCAGACTGGAGGGGAGAGTGTTATTTTCTGTTCAAAATACTCTATTATCTAATCTAATAATAATATTTTGCCATTTTCAATATTTCCTTACATTTTGAGTTTTGATGGAGGCCTGCCATCTCAGTCTTCACTTTCTAGTTAGGAAGCATCAGAAGTTCCAGTCAATTTAATAAGAAACACAGTTTTAAAATGATCAGTGATCAGAGCACCCACCTAATGTGACAATACTGTGCCTTTAAGAAATATATTTTAAAATTGTTTCTTGTGCAGGTCTGTTTTAGCAGTTTTTTTCTGCAAACCTGCAGCCTCTATTGTTACTGCAGCAGCAGAATTGCTCCTAATTGCTAGAATGTTTGTTTTAATCTGGATTAATGCTGTTCTGCTGTTTGTAGTGTTCCTCTGGGGCTTTGCCGAGTAGGACTTGATTGGGTTGACTGACAATAATATCAGTGTTATATGGTGACATAAAATACCTTGGAGTTTCTGATCTGGTCCCTAACATCAGGAAGAAAAAATGTTTTATGAAAGTAGGCCCAAAATACAATTTGTGAGAGATTGAGATGGGCCAATGTAGGAAGTAGTTGGGGAAAGAAGTGAAGAAGACTGTAGATCCTCATTGCAGTTGTGAAGGACTTGTAAAAAGTTGTGTTTGGAGATGCACCTGGAAACTGATGAGTTACTACAATCAAACATGAGTTCAGATGAATGTCAGGAAGTTCCAAAACTCAATTTTACAACCTGATTTGTGAAACAGCTTTTTATACTGCTGTTAGACTATCACATAAACCTTACTTTTCCACAGGGTGATAGGCCACAGCTAGGCTATAGTGTGCCATTCTGGAATTCACATTAAAGAAGGATGGAAGAGCACTGGAAAGGGTGAAGAGATTTAAAGGAGGTTGTCGGGGCTGGAGTGTTTTAGTTAAGAGAGATTGGATAGACAGGTTGTTTTCCTTGCAGCAGAGGAGCCTGAGAGGGGACATACATGATTGAGATGCATAAAATTATGAGGGGCATAGATAAAGCAAACAAGAAGCAATTTTTCCTCTTGGTGGAGTGATCAATGGCTAGGGGCATAAATTTAAGGTAAGGGCAGGATGTTTAGAGAGGATGTGAGGAAAAAGATTTTCACCCAGAGGTTGGTGGGAGTCTGGAACTCACTGCCTGAAAGGGTGGCAGAGGCCGAGACCTTCATAATATTTAAGAAGTATTTAGATGTGCACTTGTGATGCCAAGGCATACAAGGCTATGGGCCTGGGAAATGCAATCAGAATAGTTAGGTGATTTGTCTTTGACCGGCACTAACTTGATGGGCCAAAGGTACTTTTTCTGTGCTATGCTTTTTCTAAGTTATCTCTATGACTCGAAATGTAACAGACCCAAAACTGCAAAATTACATGTAGAGATGGATGCTGCCATTCTAGTGAATCTTTTCCTAAATTAAAGTCAAATTGTCAGAAAAATCTTACCATCTCACTTGTATTTAAATATATTTTACAATGCTTTCATTAAATGAAACTCTGGGCTAAGATATCTAAACTCATTAAAGGAAGCAAATGTATTTTAAAAATCTGAGTTGTGATCCTTTTCCATGTTTTTGTACAATGTAGCCTAGAACCTCATTTGCATTTCTTTGGCTTGTGGCAGGCAGGTTATGTCCTGCACCAGAATGGTGAGATGTGATTTGCCCTCAATATTGAGCTCCAGGTAAAGAAATTGTAGCCTTAGGTGGTTAGAGATTGTAGGTTTCAAACAGGGCAAGGAAAGAGATTGGAGCTTTGGGGGTAGAGATTGCTCAGGTACCGGGGAAGGATTAATTTCCAAAATAGGGTGGCATAGTGGCACAGTGATTAGCACTGCTGCCTCACAGCGCCGGGGACCTGGATTTGACTCCCAGCTTTGGTGACTGTGCAGAGTCTGTACATTCTCCCCATGTCTTGCCTTGTAGGCACTTGGCTGTCCTCAAATGTTGAGATTGCTTGACAGGCTCAGAGGTTGGCTTTCAGAATGTCTTTATATCTGAGTTTGAGACATCCTGTAAAGCAGGTTCCCCTGTTCAACTGTCTGCAGAATAACACCTTTGGTACAGTATGTGGAAATCCTCCATGGCCAACCCAGCAAAACTGAGGACTGATGATCATGCTGTCAATACCAGATATGCAGCACCTTGCAAGAAATTCAGTGTTAGGGATTTTGTCCTGCAACTTGATATTACTGATCAATGTTCAGCAAGAAAGAAGAAATGCATCCTCTTGCTTTATGTGATGCCAAAAGGTTGTCCATATGCCCCAGTGCCTTAGAGAAGTGATGTGAGAACCACTGTGTGGTAAACTTGGATCTTTATTTTGAAAAACTCTGTACTCCCTCCAAAGCCTGTGGGTGAGTCTGCTGAGCTTGCTTTTTCCAGGCAATGGGCAGTTGCTTCATTCAACGTGGTGGCATCAGAGAGAATACTCCCAAGCCAGTAAAACATCTCAACTGAGTTGAAGAATGTATTATTGATTTTTCTTTGTGCTTTCACAGGATGTGGCATCGCTGGCTAGGACAGGATTTTTGTTGTTATATATTTAAGGGGTTTCATGATTGCTTTCAGAGCAGGTCACATAATTTGATCATGAAGTCATTGAGTGTTTCACAGGCTTCTGTCTTATTTTCATTTTCTGTTCTGCACCGAGAACAGCCCTTTCAATACACCTGTTGTATGTTACTTTGAATCTATGTGTGCAAACTAGGTCTTTTTCCTTTTTGTTTAAAACCCACAAGTCCTAATGTAGTTAGGGCATTACAAAAAGAAAATGAGCGACAAGTCAGGATTTTGTTGCATCGAGAACATTGAGAAAATATCCTAAGTAAAAATAACATTGTGGGTCCTCGCACTTTGAATATTACAAGGCTTGGTTGGGGGGGGGGGGGGGGGGGGGGGGACCAACAGCAGGATTAAAGACTGAAGTGCCAGTGAAAGACGACAAGTAAGAAAACAGAAAAGAAAAAATAAATATTGCGTATACTCCTCTGAGCTCCAGAGTTCATGCATGTGTTGCAATATGAAAGCTCTCTGTCTGGTTTTAAAAGAGGGTGTTTTGCAATCAGAGAAGGGAGGGATTCCAGGCAGTATGTGACATATTTGAAAAGAGGGATGCATTACAGTAGGGTGATTACTGTACAAGTGAATAAAATTATAACTAAGTTACCCGTATCAGCTTTTCTCAGTACAATAGGAAGTAAAACCTTCCATTTGCTCTGGAGCCTAGTTCTTCCAGCAAAACCAGGAACCAAAACTCACAATTTGACAAAGATCCTTGAACAGTAGTATTCTCTGAAGCAACTGATCATTGTGGAATGGTTTAGGTTCTGCTGTAGGAATCAAGTGGAATGTGAAAGCATTGCTCAATTTGAGGCAACCTTAAAAAGGTTAGCATAAATTGTGAGTTTGATAAGTCATTAGAAGATACTCTGAGATCATCTAGTTTGTGTTCTCCAAAAATGAGGCTATCCAAAAGAAGATTGCTCACCGAACATGCTTTCACTTTAAAGACAGCAGTTGAAATCACAGTGTCAATGGATCGAGCTGCTAAAGAGGCATCACAATTTGGTGCAGGAATGAAGATCCACAAATTGGAAACTGCTCATAAGAAGTCAAAACAGCAACAAGCATGTTACAGATGTGCCAAAAATGGGCCATTCAACAAATTAGTGCTGGAGCAAGGAGAGTCAATGCAAGAATTGTGGCAAAATGAGTCATACTGTAAAAGCTTGTTGGGCTAGACCAGCTTCCCCCGAGACGAATATTCAGAATAGGAATCTGGGCACCTTCAAGAAGGACAAATTGCATTCTACAAAAATAATTCACAACATAGAAGAAAGAATTATGACTGTGAGGTAGTGAATGTCCAGAAATATGATGAAAAACACCAACTGAATGTCTTATCTATACAGGGTAGATCACATAGATTTTGGGTGATTCCAAAGTTAAGTGGACAACCAAGTAGGATGGAGGTTGCTACTGGTGCTGCTGTATCTTTAATTCCGGAGACTACATACCAACAAAAGCTGAAGCTTTTTCATTTAAAACCAGCTGATGTGATTTTCAGGACATTTGTGAAAGAGGTCATGTTGTTAAAAGGTTACAACATGGTCAACGAGGAGTTGAGTGGACAAACAGTGGAATTGCCTCTCCATGTGGTAATTCTCTAGCTCTATTTGGGAGTTCATGGTTGGAGAAGATAAAGCTTAACTGGAGTGAACAAAGAATAAAGAACAAAGAAAATTACAGCACAGGAACAGGCCATTCGGCCCTCCAAGCCTGCACCGACCATGTTGCCCGACTGAACTAAAACCCCCTACCATTCCAGGGACCATTTCCCTCTATTCCCATCCTATTCATGTATTTGTCAAGACGCCCCTTAAAAGTCACTAACATACCCGCTTCCACTACCTCCCCTGGCAACAAGTTCCAGGCACCCACTACTCTGTGTAAAAAATCTGCTGTCAATAGATTGGTCTTCAAAGAGATACTTGGCTCAATGAACGGAGTTCAAGTGAAACTCAAGATAAAACCTAATAGTCAACCAAAAAGTCTCAAAGCAAGAACAGTATCGTATGCAATTCATCCCAAGGTCGAAGAAAAGTTTGTATGAATTGCTAACACTGGTGTGTTAGAGCTGGTTACAATGAGTGACTGGGCTACCCCAATCACATCTGTCATGAAACCAGATGGTTCAGTTTGTATTTGTGGTGATTTTAAATTGACCATAAATCCAGTGTTGTGTGCTGATCAATTACCACTTCCTTTAATTGAAGATTTGTTTGCTGGGTTATCAAGTGTGCAGCAATTCAGCAAGATTGATCTTTCACAGGCATATTTACAGATGAATGTAGCCACTGAATCTCAATTATTGCTTACCATTGTAACTCATAAAAGTCTTTTTCATTATAAAAGATTGTCTTTTGGAACAACATCCACACCAGCCCTATTTCAAAGATTGATGGATTAGATTGTAAGTGGTTTCTCTGGTATACAATGTTACCTGGATGATATTCTAATTACAAGATCCAGTGAACAACAGCACTTGAATAATTCAGAAGCAACATTGGAACCTCTTCAAGAACAATACCCTGGCCGGGAGGATTGCTAGTGTTGCTCAGGAGAGTTTAAACTAGTGTGGCAGGAGGGTGGGAACTGGAGCAGCAGATCAGTAAGTATGGAGACTGGGGAAGAGCTTGAGACTAAGGCAAATGTAGCTAAGAGGAAGAGCAGTCAGGGAGATGTTGCTGAGCTCAATAGGACTGGAAGCTTGGACTGCATTTGCTTCAGTGCAAGAAACTGGTAAGACAGATGAACTTGAGCCTGGATTAACATGTGGAATTATGAAGTTGTTACTATCACAGAGACATGGTTGAAAAAGGAATAGTATTGGCAGCTTGAAGTTCCGGGATATCGATGTTCTAGTCGAGAAAGAGAAGAAAGCAAAAAAAGGTGGGGGAGTTGGAATACTAGTCAGGGAGCATATCACAGCTGTGTTGAGGGAGGACACTTGAGGGATTGCACAGTGAGACATTATGGATAGAGCTCAGGAACAGAATGGATGCAATCACAATGCTGGGATTGTATTGATCTCCCAGCTGGCAATAGAGGAACAGATATGTAGGCAGATTCTGGACAGATGTGAAAATAACAGGGTTGTTGTGGTTGGTGGTTTTAATGTCCCCCATATTGACTGGGACTCCCTTCATATCAGGGGTTTGGATGGGGGAGTAATTTGTTAGGTATCCAGAATGGGTTTTTGAAACAGTATATGGATAGTATGGGGGCCATACTGGACCTGGTATTGGGGAATGAGCCCGGTCAAATGATCAAAGTTTCATTAGAGGAGCATTTTGGAAATAGTGACCATAATTTGGTAAGTTTTCAGATACTTATGGATAAAGACAAGAGTGGTCCTCGGGTGAAGGTGTTAAATTAGGGGAACCATGATGTGGAGATGCCAGAGTTGGACTGGGGTGGGCACAGTAAGGTGGGCACAACACCAGGTTAAAGTCCAACAGGTTTATTTGCAATCATGAGCTTTCGAAGTGCTGCTCCTTCCTCAGGTGGTGTAAATTAGGGGAAGGCCAACTATAACCGAAATAGGGAAGAATTGAAGAATGTGGATTGAGTGTCGCTGTTTGAGAGTAAATCCACATGTGACATGTGGGAGTCTTTTAGAGACTAATTGATTAGCGTGCAAGACAGGCATGTTTCTGTGAAAATGAAGGACAGGAATGGCAAGATTCAGGAACCTTGGATGACAGGGGAAATTGTCAGCTGAGTCAAAAAAAGGAAGCATAAGCAAGGGCTAGATACCAAGGGCAGACAAAGCCCTTAAAGAATATAAAGTAGGAAGGAGCTCAAACAGGGAGTTAGCAGGTGTAAAAGGGGCCATGAAATGTCCTTGGCTAGCAGGATTAAGGAGAATCCCAAGACATTTTATACATATATTAGGAGAAAGAGGGTAGAACAGTACAGCACACAACAGGCCCTTCGGCCCACGATGTCGTGCCGAGCTTTATCTGAAACCAAGATCAAGCTATCCCACTCCCTATCATCCTGGTGTGCTCCATGTGCCTATCCAATAACCGCTTAAATGTTCCTAAAGTGTCTGACTCCACTATCACTGCAGGCAGTCCATTCCACACCCCAACCACTCTCTGCGTAAAGAACCTACCTCGGACATCCTTCCTATATCTCCCACCATAAACCCTATAGTTATGCCCCCTTGTAATAGCTCCATCCACCCGAGGAAATAGTCTTTGAACATTCACTCTATCTATCCCCTTCATCATTTTATAAACCTCTATTAAGTCTCCCCTCAGCCTCCTCCGCTCCAGAGAGAACAGCCCTAGCTCCCTCAACCTTTCCTCATAAGACTTACCCTCCAAACCAGGCAGCATCCTGGTAAATCTCCTCTGCACTCTTTCCAGCGCTTCCACATCCTTCTTATAGTGAGGTGACCAGAACTGCACACAATATTCCAAATGTGGTCTCACCAAGGTCCTGTACAGTTGCAGCATAACCCCACGGCTCTTAAACTCCAACCCCCTGTTAATAAAAGCTAACACACTATAGGCCTTCACAGCTCTATCCACTTGAGTGGCAACCTTTAGAGATCTGTGGATATGGACCCCAAGATCTCTCTGTTCCTCCACAGTCTTCAGAACCCTACCTTTGACCCTGTAATCCACATTTAAATTAGTCCTACCAAAATGAATCATCTCACATTTATCAGGGTTAAACTCCATTTGCCATTTTTCAGCCCAGCTTTGCATCCTATCTATGTTTCTTTGCAGCCTACAACAGCCCTCCACCTCATCCACTACTCCACCAATCTTGGTGTCATCAGCAAATTTACTGATCCACCCTTCAGCCCCCTCCTCTAAGTCATTAATAAAAATCACAAAGAGCAGAGGACCAAGCACTGATCCCTGTGGCATTCCGCTAGCAACCTGCCTCCAGTCCAAAAATTTTCCATCCACCACCACCCTCTGTCTTCGATCAGATAGCCAGTTACCTATCCAATCGGCCAACTTTCCCTCTATCCCACACCTCCTTACTTTCATCATAAGCCGACCATGGGGGACCTTATCAAACGCCTTACTAAAATCCATGTATATGACATCAACTGCCCTACCTTCATCAACACACTTAGTTACCTCCTCAAAAAATTCAATCAGTTAGTTAGGGTAGTTAGGGAATGAGTAAGCCCACTTAAGAATGAAGGAGGGAGGTTATGCATGGAGCCAGAGGAAGTGGGTGAGAACCTTCATGAGAACTTTGCATCAGTATTCACCAGAGGGACATGAGGGATGTTAAGGTTAGGGAAGGGTGTGGGAATATTCTCGGGCATGTGAATATAATGAAGTAGGAAGTGTTGGGAGTCTTAAAATGCATTAAGGTAGCCAAGTCCCTAGGGCTGGATGGGATCTATCCCAGGATACTATGGGAGACATGGGAGGAAATAGCTGGGGTCTTAACAGATGTCTTTGCATCCTCTTTGGCCATATGCAGGGTTCCAGAGGACTGGAGAAAGGCCAATATTGATCCTTTAAGAAGAGAAACATAGATAATCCAGGGGAAGGTTATGTCTCACCAACTTGATTGAGTTTTTTGAGGAGGAGATAGGAATAATTGATGAGGGATAGGCAGTGGTTATTGTCTAAATGGACTTTAGTAAGGTGTTTGACAAGCTCCCTCATAGCAGGCGGGTACAAAGGTAAAGTCTCATGGGTTCAGGGAGGTGCTGGCTAGATGGATACAGAATTGACTTGATCTTCGAAGATTGAGTAGCAGTGGAAGGGTACCTTTCAGAATGGAGATCAGTAACTAGTGGTGTTCCACAGGGATCAGTGCTGGGACCTTTGTTGTTTGTTATATAAATGATCTGGAGGAAAATGTTGGTCTGATTAGTAAGTTTGCAGATGACACAAAAATTGGCGGACTTGCAGATAGTGACAAGGATCATAATGTTTGTAACCATATGGTATTGAAAGGAATAGCTGGAACATCATCCACAACCTGATATGAAACCATCCATGTCAAGAAAGCATGTTTTGACCATTCAAGGTGGGTGTATATTGTGGGGAATTTGAGTGATCATTCCTCCTAGTCTGCATGGAAGAGTTCTTGAACAACTACATGAAGGACAGCCTGGTATAGACTGGATGAATGAATTAGCAGAGTTATTTTTGGTGGCTGGGTGTGGATGCTCAGATTGAAGAAAAAGTAGGATAGCATCAATCCTGTGCATAAATAAGAAATACATCACTGCTGTCTCCTTTACATCCTTGGGAGTGACCTAAAATGCCATGGCAACAATTGCATTTAGGTTTTGCTGGTCCATTTGAGGGTTGCATGTTCTTAGTCATAACTGATGTGCACTAAAGTGGCCTGAAGTTATCATGAGATCTACTATAACTGAACAAACCATTGAAAAGTTTGAATAAACCTTTGCAAGATTTGATAAACTGGAACAGATTGTGGTAAAGGTTCACAGTTCACTTCACAAGAGTTTGAAGATCATCTCAAAATAAATGGTATTCAGCATATAAAATCTGCATCATACCATCCATCAACCAATGGGTAAGCTGAAAGATTTGTACAATCCTCGGAACATTCTGTAGAAGCTTCAAGAGAGCGAGACTCGTTATCACATCATGTGAAAGGCTTTTTGGCATCTTATAGAAACACTATTCATGTGACTACCCAAAGTTCACTTGTAAATGGGTTTATCACAAAATAAAGGATTTTTAATCAAAACTGTCTACGCCACCACATTTTAAGTAATTGAAAAACAACTTTAAAAATATTACACAATCATTTACTAGTTACACTGGTGTACAGCAGTCAGTTTTTTAGTAGAATCATAGAAACCCTACAGTGCAGAAAGAGGCCATCTGGCCCATCGAGTCTGCACCGACCACAATCCCACCCAGGCCCTACCCCCATATCCCTACACATTTACCCGCTAATCCCTCTAACCTACGCATCTCAGGACACCAAGGGGCAATTTTTAGCATGGCCAATCAACCTAACCCGCACATCTTTGGACTGTGGGACGAAACCGGAGCACCTGGAGGAAACCCACGCAGACATGAGGAGAATGTGCAAACTCCACGCAGACAGCGACCCAAGCCGGGAACCAAACCCAGGTCCCTGGAGCTGTGAAGCAGCAGTGCTAACCACTGTGCTACCGTGCCGCCCAACTGATAGTTAGTGACCAACTGAACTGGTTTATTCTGTTTTTGTTTATATACATACACACAAGTGGCCACAGTAGAGTGCTTTTACATAATCGTGCATCCTTAGTTTCATAATAGTTAAGTTGAATGTGTCAGCTGTAGCTGAGTCAGTAGCAGCCTCACCCACTTTGGGATTAAGTAAATTAAGATAAAATGTCTTACGAGCATACAAAATAGAAGTAGGCCATTCAATCCCTTGAGCCTGCTCGCCATTCAATAAGACTATGGCTGATCTGTTTGTGTTGTGAATTCCACATTCTTTGATTCCATTTTCAATGACCCTGCCTCCACTGCACTCTAAGGCAGAGTTCCAAATTCGCAAAACCCACAAGGAAAAAAAGTTTTTCCTCATCTCTGTCTTAAATTTTAAAACAGAGGTCCCCTAGTTCTGGACTCACTTACTACAAGAAACATCCGTGTCACATCCACCTTGTCAAAACCATTCAGGATCTTATATACTTCAATCATGTCACTCTTCTAAACTCCAGTGAAAAAAGTCCAATCTGTCCAATCTTTCCTCATAAGACAACCTGCTCATACCAGTAAACCTCTTCTGAACCACGTCCAATGCATTTACATCCTTCCTTAAATAAGGAGACCAAAACTGCACAGTATTCAAGGTGTGGCTTCACTAATGCCCTGTATAACTGCAACATAACATCCTTACTTTTATGTTTGATTCCTCTCGTAATAAAGGACAGCATTCCATTAGCCTTTGTAATTACTTGATGTACCTGCATACTAATTTTTTGTGACTCATGCAGGAGAACACATAGATCCCGCGGGTTAGGTTGATTGGCCAGGTTAAAAATTGCCCCTTCGAGTCCTGGGATGTGTAGGTTAGAGGGATTAGCGGGTAAATATGTGGGGGTAGGGCCTGGGTGGGATTGTGGTCGGTGCAGACTCGATGGGCCGAATGGCCTCCTTCTGCACTGTAGGGTTTCTATGATTCTATAATCTTGGAATTCTGCAGCCGTTCTCCGTTTAAGTAATACTCTGCTTTTATATTCTTCCTGCTAAAATGAACTTCACATTTTCCCACATTATACTCCATATGCCAGAATTTGTCCCCTCACTCAATCTATCTATATCCAATTGCAACCTCTTTATGTCCTCTTCACAACATAATTCCCTGCTATCTTTGAAGTGTGGTGATCAGAATTTGAATGCAATACTCTGGTTGGGGCCTAACCAGAGCATTATAAAAGGTTCATCATAACTTCGCTGCTTTAGAACCGGTGGATGTACCTGTACCTAGATTTCCAGAAGGCACTTGATAAGCTGTCACATCAAAGGTTATTTGCAGAAATTAAAAGCTTGTTGTGCAGGATGCAATGTATTGGCTTGGACAGGAGTTTGGAGGCTTAACAGGAAAGGGTGGGGGGTGTAGTCAGGCAGTTGGTGAGAGGTTAGGTGATGCCTGGAGTGTAGTTGGTGGTAGTCCTGGGGCTAGTCAAGGGTGGAGGTGGGTAAGTCCCCTGGGAGTTCAGGGTGGTGGTGGGGGGGGGGGGGGGGGGGGGAGGGGAGGAGTTCAGTACTATAGGTACCCAGAAGCTAGAAGTAGTTTTAATTCTTCTTTTTCTGAGTAACTACAGATGTAAGAGACAGTTGAAACCATTCAAAGTTTGCAACTTAAATCACATTTTTGCATGGTTCCAAAGAAGGGTAATTGCCCACGGAAAGTTTGCACTTCACAGAGGCAGTTGTATTTCCCATGGGCAACTGCTGCATAAAGCTTACCAAGAAACATCCAGAGGGTGTAGGTTCTCAGCGTATTTGGAGTACTCCCAGTTGCATTGCCCTGGGGCTTGAAAGTTATGATCCATTACATATACATTTCTCTATATCCGCTCCGATTAAACACTGAAGTAAAGCAAAACCTCATCAATAATAGGGATAGGTATCTAAACTATAAGAAGCTGAATCAGCAAACTATAATATTAAAATGAGCCATCGTGTTTAATACTATCCAGAATGCATTATTATGCTGAAAAAGGACAATTGTGCTCCACACAATTGGATGCATATTTTTTCTCTTGGTAAACAAAAATTCCTTGATAATTCTTGAATTGGTCTAAAGAATGACTCAATTGACTGCAGTATCCTTTGAAGGCGTTCTAAAATTTAGCAGTTAAGAGAGAAACATTGATTCTTACTCATGGATTAAAGATCAGCAGAAACAGATACTTAAAAATGGAAACACTAAGAACAGGTTTCAAACATATTTAATATACAGATTTCATTTTTAAAATATAAATTAAAGAAAACAAAACATCTGACACCTGTAAATTTAACATAACGATTTAAAAATAAAACCCAATTACACACAAAAGTTAGGCAAAAACTCCCATTGCGAAGCATTCTAGGATTTACATACCAGTTGAAAAAAAGACTTACAATTTCCTTAAAAATAATTGTTCCAGGAAAGAAACAAAATATCCTGGTGCAGTACATGAAAAATGTCAGTCTAATACACTCCGGATGAAAATAAGGCAAAAAAAAATTATTTCATTATTGTGTACATTTTTCTGGCTCCTATTTTGTAAGTCAAATGTTACTTTGCCATTACTTAGTTGCTCCCATTCTTTCTGAATATTATTTCTCAGTGTAATCAATACAAGGAAAAGACAGCAATTATTATATTTAATTGCAAAATGAATACTGTTACTCCTAACATAGTATACAAAGTTCTACAGACATGGTTAAAGTATACCGGTCATATTAGATGTGCCAACAAAGGTTACCATTTGTTCTTAAACCTGGTCAACTTCACCTAATGTCTATGTATAATCATTGCTGAAAATAACCATGCCATTAAAACAAATGCATTATATATATATTATATATATAAATATATATATATATATATATATACATACACACACACAAAATTTAACCATCGATATGTACATTTTATGTTTACAACTGAAAGGTTTGTTTTCTGGTGCATCTAACCAGAAATACAATTTTCCTGCCTCCCTGGTTCAAAACGAAAAAGATTAAGAAAAAATCAGTTCAAAAAGTCAGAAAAGAAAATTGAGACATAATAAAAAGGCACATTTGGCAGCTACTGAAACTGGCATGCGTCTGCCACAAACAGTACAGGGCGCTTCACTAAACATTCAACCACCTAGGAAATTCCAAACCAAATTAGGGTGAATGAAAGTTTCTTTTGCATTAAAGATCATCAGTTTCGGTGCTGTGACATGCTGAAATGTCTTCTTCTATGTAGGAAGGCTCATTCAGTTTGCTTTTCCTCAAGAGGGATGTGGAGAAATGATGAGTAAATGAAGGTGAGGTACAAATCATCCATAATCTGGTTGAACGATGGAAAAAGGGTTGAGGGGTTGAATGGTCCAATTCTGTTCCTATTTCTTTACAAATTATATTGTGAAAGTCAATGCACTTTTAAGGAGACACATAGTTAGACTTTTTAAAAAAGAAGAAATTACACTTTGTCTTCTTATTCCTGTATTGTGGTCAATGCCAAGGAATATAACATTTCAAAGAAAATAAAGTCAGCTGTACAGAAAAATACCTATTATTTCTGCACTGGTCTGCTAAAACTACATCAAATCTGAACTTTGAAGTTATGGACATTTACCATGCTGACATGTTCTGAAAATAATTTTCCTTGATTTAATTTGAAGTTTACATTCAACATACAGACAGATACTGTCTCATTTGTCAGCTGCAGAATGATGACAACTATGGATTTCAGCTCATAGACAACCAAGCTTGCATAATTAGGGGATACATTTTTAAGTGCTTTCTCTCATTTGCTGAACCACAACTACTTGACATTAACAGCACAAACAGAAATGCACATTAGTAATGGGGTTTTCCAACTGGTATGTAACCCTGAAAATGAAATTGACTTATCTGCAATCTTTTACTGCCCACATGTTTTTCACTGAGGTCTCCCTTTGAACACTATTAAAATTATGTTCCAAGTTTAACTTTTTGTGCACTCACTGTCTTTCACATCTTCATTCAACTCAAACACCATGCTTATAATTCACATGTGGTTAAGTGTATTGCCGGTCTTAAATAATCCAATAAACACTCAATGGGATCAAGAGAAAAATAGTTGGCAAAGAGACACAACAAGTTTTGACCCAATGACAATATACAACAATTTCTCAATGATACTGGCATTTATGAAGCTAAAAATACCTCTTAAATTATGTCCAAAACTAATGGGTTAATGGGTTTAAGTATGATACTTTTGTGATGCAGCATTTTTTATATCATGCTTGCAAAGGTTAAGCAGTTTTTAGACTTGTTTAACTTACTGATTATAATTGCATAAATATCAAATTTGTCACAAAAGTCATTTTGTATTTTACTTCCAACCCTCTAGGCTCCCTCCTGCATTTTTTCAAATTTACAAGGTCAAAGAAAACACCAGAAGCTGAACTCTTCTTGCTTATAAAAAATGTATTTAATGCCAATTATGCCTTTTTTTCAGGACTAAATATTCTAAAAATACCCACAAGAGTTTATATCTGGCAGCCCTATCAATAGATTAACTGAAACAGTATAGCAAAGATATGTCAAAGTGCTTAAAATGGCCTGCTGAAATGATAGCGTTTTAATATTGTTTGGCTGTCCCATAGATGAAGTACTTTGAGTAAAGCATGATAACATGAAGTTATTTAGGTATAGTAGATTTAACAGTGCTTAGTGAATTTATTTATTCGAGCGACAATAAAGTGATTTATTTTAAAATTAGCATGCATAGGTGTATTTGTTCAAATCACAAATGTAAGCTACTGGAATGAAGACTCGCGGAGAATCCAAATCATAACATCAGTACATTTTGAACCAATAGGCTTTTTGTATTGCTCAGATCTGTAGTTATAAATACCAGAGTTCAGGATTATGCCCTTACCTTCCCTGTATCAAAGGCTTGCTATCAAATTTTGTACTACATCTACCATTTCTCATACAAGATGTAATGGGTTCTACTTTAAAAGCCTTCTACCCCTGTTTCTTGGCTCATGATCTTGGATGGTTTTAATACTTTTGGGAAAACAAAAGCAGGAATTAGTGACACTTTACAAGACCATGTGAATTAAAGGCTTTTAAGTAATTGCAGGTAAATAACATTCAGATGTAACAAAAGAGTCCGAAAAATGAATAATTTTAACTAAATTATGAAACTGTGTTTTGAAAATGCTGATAGAATACAGACAAACCAATGAAAAGAGATGGTTTAAAGGATAAGAAGGGGTCTCTGTACGGAGCAATGCCTGAAAATCTTCCTTACTTGTAAAACTTATATTTGATGCTATTGAAACAATCACTCCATTATTAACAAAAAAATTACTGCTTTGCATGGTGGTTTAACCAGTACATGGTCATCTGTACATTCCAAAGCTTTAGAGCTTAAGATTTTTCTCATTGTCACATGACTTTTGGATCTTTATATACCAAGGATAAATTTTATAATATTTTCTTGTAATACTGTGCTAGTGTTATATACTCTACAGTCCATGTCAATCTGCCTTAGAGTCAATAACCATCCCATTCAAAATCTATTTGTGAATTCAACACTGTCCCCTTTTTCTAAAAGGTGGTCACTAAAAATTATTCAACAGTCCCTTTTACATTAAGCTTCTAGTTAGTTCAATACCACTTGGTCCCTACAAATTTGAGTGTAGTTTGTTCACTTTGCTTCATATGTGACCCAAGTTACCAAATAATATGTATGGGGTATTCAGCTATGCCTCAAATCTTCTTTACGTCAATACCTTTGACAATTTAACTTGGCATAAGGTACGAGAAAATGGGGTTGTCTGAATAAATAGTTTAGCTTTGTCATATACAGTAAAAAAAATGCCATCCAATGGATTATTTTGTAACAAACCCAGATCTTCACTTCCAGATTAAGCCATTCCATTGTACATTGTTCTTAAAAGTGCAGTTTTCGGATACATTCTGCAAGGAACTTCAGACAGTGCAGTGATGTTATGACATGGGTTATCGCTAAAATGCACATTTAAGAGAATGATATTAATATCAAGAACTCATTGAAGATGTAAATGCAGACATCACAAATTTCCACATTTTGCTGTATCTGGTTAAATTCACTTAAAAAAAAACTAATAAAATCAATGAATGTGTTCTCCTTTGTCTAATGAAGATGGGTGCTACATTCTCATTGAAGGATCTCTCTAGTAGGACTGGTTCTTGAATCAGTCTCCACAAAGAATGTGCCTCTTTGGTGTAGCAGGTACCCATATTTCAACAAACAAAAAGTTTTATAGTTACTGCGCAGAGCAAATATTTGCTCAATAGTCTAGGTACCGAAAATGCATTTCCAGAAGTCCCCTTTTTAATACACTTAAAAGTAGTTAAACAAGGCATGATCGCAGGAAACATCAATCCTGTTTTCAGGTTGGAGGTGTAAACCACATTTTCCTCTAACGGACCTCTTCCTGGCTGGTTGATATTGTATCCCCTTTAGCATCAATCTGAATTTACCGTTGGTACAGCGAACTGACAACTATTTTCAGTTACTGGCAAAGTCAATATGGTTAAATTTTTAGTTGCAACTGTTCAATTTGTTTCCCATTGCCCGAATGCAAATCGATGGAAACTCTGTCTGTGTCAGAAGTGATAAAAACTTACCAAGCCAGGCATTAACAGTATTTTTACAGCCTAAGACATTTGCATTCTCCCATGCTGCAACCTCACGTGTTCAGGAGCTTGTAGTGTTTAAGGAAAATACATCAGAGCTATGAAGAGTGGGCATTTTCTAGCAGTGGTAATCCATCTCGATGGAATGATGGATGCGTATGCTCCCTTTTGTAGGTTTTTGGTGGAAGCTTTGGAATTATTTGAGACGTAGAGCTCTGTCTTGGTGGAACAGGTGGTCCAGCAATGGTACCACTATCAACATCTTGTGGCAAAGGAGGTGATGGCAAATGCCTGCGAGATCCAAGTGGAGAAGGTGTTTGAGGAGGCGGTGGAGTAAAAGGTGTAGGGGAGTTGGGGAAAAAAGTGTTAGGGTGCTCCGTTTTTCTACCCAGGGGTGGAGGCTGCAAGGGCAGAGGCGAGCCTGGAAATACATCTGGTGTTCGCAGGGGCTCTCGGGGTGGCAAACTGGGAGGACTGTCAGGAGGCTCTGATATGGATGACCTCTCTGATAACGGGTATCGAGGTGAGTAAACCTTTGCTGTGGGTTGACGGGGTGGAATAGCAGGCGGACTGTCCAAATGTTTTGATTTGATCTGAAACAGACAAAAGCAAGTCTGTTAAAAGAATTCACCAACCAAATAGCCTCAAGAATCATTATTTTCAAAGCATTAATTCTTCAGCAGGTGCTAGAACATGAGAGTTTGAATGAACAGTAACATTCCTTAACATGGAATGTTAAGGGCCAGTTTTATTCCTTAAAAGACAGCAATCAAAGATACTGGATAAACTACTGATCAAGGTAAACTGTTTAGGAGTAAGCTCCTTTCCCCTTTATTTAGCACAACTACTGAAATATATGTTGGCTGACCAGGACTTTCTAATATTCATCAAATTGAGCCTATTTTAGCCTCAGGGAAATGAGTATGTCTCTCCACTGGTTCAAATATTCATACATAATACAACATACCTCAATAAAAGGAACATAAGAATGCAGAAAAGCCAAAAGGTTATTCAGCACGGCCAGCTCTGCCAGGTGGCTTCTACTTTAGGACATAACCTGATCATAAAAGCTGTTGCCCGAGTTAAATTCTAACAGCTTACCCATCAAGAAAGGGGACCTGCGCTGTTTGAAAATGTCACAGACATGCAGAAATTGCTGCACATGTGTGCGACACACACACAAGCGTGCGCACCAAGATGCGCATAAAAATTGGCTGGCATGGACAATAGGAGTTGTAAATTTCTCGAATTGCCAAACATTGTGATTACTTGACAGAAGATGTGCTTTGCAGTTTTGGTCTGGTATGCATGATCATCAGCTAAAAAGGTAATGAAGTTAAACAAGTCTGGACATTGGTTGATAAAATTTAAAGCTTATGACCCCAAATCAGGAACTTTAATGAGTAAATTTAGTGTTAACTCAGTTTAATTGGTTGTGGGTTCAAGCCCAACTCCATGACTTAAGCACATAATCTAGGCCAACATTTGGTCTAGAGAGTGCTCCTGTATCAGAGGTGCTTTCTTTTGGATGAGATGTCATGAGACTCAGTCTGCTCTTTCAGGTAAATATATAAGATGCCTCGCATTATTCCAAGCAGATCAAAGAATTCACCCAGTATCCTCATCAACTCCTTGCTCAACTAATAGCACCAATACAAATGGCTATTCATGCATTTGTTTATTGTGGAACCTTGCTGAGTGAAACGTGGTTGCCACATTTGCCTCCTTATATAAGTGACAAGTTTTCAAAGTTAATCCATTGCACTTTTGAACACCATAAGGACATGAAAACACTACAAATTCAAGTTCTTTACTGTGGCACTCTTGTTTAAAAAATGTAATCTTTCCATGCATTTTCCTTTTCCTTTGCACTTCTGTAAAGCATCTTATATGTTTCTCCATTGTTAAATTTGCTTTAAAAATGTAGATTGCATTTTATTTTTCTCAGGAAGTGGGGAACACTGATAATGCTGCATTTATTGCTCATCCCTAGTTGTTCTGAGGTTGTGGCCTTTCCTCAACTGCTGTAATCCTTATGGCAATAATGCTTCCATAATTCAGGATGTTTAGCCAACAATGAAATAACAACAACATCTGTCCAACTTAGGATGGCGTGTATCTAGGAAGAGAATTTAGAGGTCATAAGGGAGAAGTGCTATCAAACCGTGGCACATTATTGCAAAACATCCTGTGCATTGTACATATTGTGCCACTGTGGAAGTGGTGAATATTCAGCTGAACAATAGTTTGACTTGGATGATGATGCATTTCTTCAATATTGGTACAACTTTACCCATCCAGACAAGTGGCAAGGATTCTATTGCACTCCTTACTCTATGTAAATGGCACAGTGACTATTTATGAAAGGTGAGCTGGTCCCCACCATGCTTTTGTAGTACATTAATGAGAAAGGATCTGGCCTCAGAAGATCATGAAGTAGAATCAGTATGGATAGAAATTTGGAATAGCAAAAGTCAGAAAACACTGGTGGGCGTAGTTTATAGGACCCTAACAGTACTAATACCAGTGGAGAGAGTATTACATGAGAAATTATCAGAACTTGTAACAAAGGAAACGTAATAATGATGGGGAACTTTAATCTTCACTTGACTGGGACAATCAAATTGGCAAGAGTAATCAAGAAGATGAGCTTGTATAATGTTTTTATGACAGTTTCTTGGAACAATGCATTGTGGAGCTGACTAGAGATAAAGCTATCTTAGATCTAGTATTCTGTAATAAAGCAGGGTTGATTAGTAATGTCATAATAAAAGATCCATTGGGAAATAATGATCATAATACCATTGAATCCCACGTTAAATTTGAAAGTGATATCCTCCAATCACATTCAAGAATTTTAAATTTAAACAAAGCCCATTACATAGTTAAGGGGGAGAATTGGCTAAATAAACTTAAATGTATGGAGGAACAGTGGGAAACATTTAAAGAAACAATTCAAAATGTTCCACAAAAATACATTCTGTTGAAAAAGAAAAATTCAGCAAGAAAGACCCAAGGGTAGTACTAAATTAAAACGAGACTTACAATGTTGCAAAAAGCAGTTGCCAGTCTGAGGACTGGGAGTGTTATAGAAACCAGGAAAGGACCACCAAAGAGTTGATATAATGGGAAAAAAACTACCCAGAAATATAAAATCATATTTTAAGAGCAAATGTTACACCATTTATGCCAGTTAGTCTAACATCAGTTGTTAGGAAAACACTGGAATCCATTATTTAGGAAGTCTTAACAATGCACTTAGTAAAGCGTAGTATGATTAGAACAAGTCAACATAGTTTTATTAAAGGAAAATCCAGTTTGACAAATTTATTCATTTATTGAGAATGTAACTAGTAATATACCTGAATTTACGAGAGGTATTCGATAAGGTGCTACACAAAAGGCAAGATAAAGGTTCATGATGCTGGGGGTAATATATTAGTATGGCTAGAGGATTAATTACTGGATAGAAAGCAGAGAGTGAGCATAAACGGAGCTTTGTCAAATTGGCAGGCAGTAAATAGTGGAGTACTGCAAGGATCAGGGCTGGGGCCCCAGCTATTTACAATCAACATTAATGACTTAGATGAAGAGACAGAGAGTAGTGTATACAAGTTTGCTGATGATACCAAGCTAGATGGAAAGATAGGCTGTGGGGAGTATTTAGAGAGGTTGTAAACAGATATAGATAGGTTAAGTGGGCAACAAGATGGCAGGTGGAGTATAATGTAGGGAAGTGTGAAATTATTCATTTTAGTTGCAAGAGTAGAAAAGCAAAATATTTTTTACAAAAGGTATAAAACTTATAACTGCTCATGTTCTATAGAGTCAGGTGTGTTCACACAAACAATGCAGAAAGTTAGCATGCAGGTACAGCAAGCAATTGGGAAGGCAAAATGGCATGTTTTTAAAATTCATGGGCGTCGCTGGCTGGCCAGCATTTATTGCCCATCCCTAGTTGCCCTTGAGAAGGTGGTGGTGAGCCGCCTCCTTGAATCGCTGCAGACCACGTGCTGTGGGTTGACCCACAAATGCCGCTAGGGAGGGAATTCCAGGATTTTGACCCAGCGACTATGAACAAATGGCGATATATTTCCAAGTCAGGATGGTGAATGGCTTGGAGGGGAACTTGCAGGTGGTTGGTGGTGTTCCCATTTATCTGCTGCCCTTGTCCTTCTAGATGGAGTGGTCGTGGGTTTGGAAGGTGCTGTCTAGGGAATCTTTGGTGAATTGCTGCAGTGCATCTTGTAGATAGTACACACTGCTGCTGCTGAGCGTCAGTGGTGGAGGGATTGAATGTTTGTAGATGTGGTGCCAATCAAATGGGCTGCTTTGTCCTGGATGGTGTCAAGCTTCTTGAGTGTTGTTGGCGCTGCACCCATCCAGGCAAGTGGGGAGTATTCCATCACACTCCTGACTTGTGCCTTGTACATGGTGGATCGGCTTTGGGGAGTCAAGAGGCGAGTTCTCACCGCAATATTCCTGGCCTCTGACCTGCTCTTGTAGCCACTGTGTTTATGTGGTGAGTCCAGTTGAGTTTCTGGTCAATGGTAACCCCAAGGATGTTGACAGTGGGGGATTCAGTGATGGTTACACCATTGAATGTCAAAGAGCGGTGGTTAGAGTGACTCTCATTGGTGATGGTCATTGCATGGCTTTTATGTGGTGCGAATGTTAGCCTTTATTGCAAGGGGATTGGAGTACAAGAATAAAGCAGTTTTTCTACAATTGTACAGGGTTTTGGCAAGACCACATCAAGGATAGTGTGCGTGATTTGTTTAAAGTTTATATTTTTAAAAATTTCTTTATTAGTGTCACAAGTAGACTTACATTAACACTGCAATGAATTTACTGTGAAAATCCCCGAGTCGCACAGTCCGGCGCCTGTTCAGGAACATTTCGTGTCCACTTTTAAGAAAGGATATATTTGCATTGGAGGTGTTACAGTGAAAGCTCACTAAGTCAATTCCTGGGACCCCAAACCTGATCTTATGTTGGGGGGAAGAAGCTAAAGATGGTCAGGCTGGAGACACTTCCCTGAGAATCAATGAAAACAATAATTTGGGACCATGGTGATTGGCCTCCAACAAGTACAATGATCTTTGTGTTAGGCATGGCCCCACTCACCAGAAGGTTTACCCTTTGACCATTCCATGTCCCCCACAGTTAATCCAAGTTTTGCTTGGGCTTCTTGGGACCATACTCAAGTTAAATGGTGCCTCAATGTTATGGCATTCCTCTGGCATTCAGTTCATGCCCATATATGGATCAAGGTCAGAATGATGTGGAGATGCCGGCGTTGGACTGGGGTAAACACAGTACGAAGCCTCACAACACCAGGTTAAAGTCCAACAGATTTATTTGGTAGCAAAAGCCACTAGCTTTCAGAGCGTTGCTCCTTCGTCAGGTAAGTGGGAGTTCTGTTCACAAACAGGGCATATAAAGACACAAACTCAACTTACAAAATAATGGTTGGAATGTGAGTCTTTACAGGTAATCAAGTCTTAAAGGTACAGACAATGTGAGTGGAGAGAGGGTTAAGCACAGGTTAAAGAGATGTGTATTGTCTCCAGCCGGGACAGTTAGTGAGATTTTGCAAGCCCAGGCATTCTTGGACACACGCATCTCCTTCAAGGACGGTCACCTCAGCACTTCACTGTACCGCAAGCCCACGGATAACCTCACGATGCTCCACTTCTCCAGCTTCCACCCTAAACACGTTAAAGAAACCATCCCCTATGGACAAGCCCTCCGTATACACAGGATCTGCTCAGATGAGGAGGATCGCAACAGACACCTCCAGACGCTGAAAGATGCCCCATAAGAACAGGATATGGCGCTCGACTCATTGATCGACAGTTCCGACGCGCCACAGCGAAAAATCGCACCGACCTCCTCAGAAGACAAACACGGGACATGGCGGACAGAGTACCCTTCGTCGTCCAGTACTTCCCCGGAGCGGAGAAGCTACGACATCTTCTCCGGAGCCTTGTCATTGATGAAGACGAACATCTCGCCAAGGCCATCCCCATACCCCCACTTTTTGCCTTCAAACAACCGCACAATCTCAAACAGACTATTGTCCGCAGCAAACTACCCAGCCTTCAGGAGAACAGTGACCACGACACCACACAACCCTGCCACAGCAACCTCTGCAAGACGTGCCGGATCATCGACACGGATGGCATCATCTCATGTGAGAACACCATCCACCAGGTACACGGTACATACTCTTGCAACTCGGCCAATGTTGTCTACCTGATACGCTGCAGGAAAGGATGTCCCGAGGCATGGTACATTGGGGAGGCCATGCAGACACTACGACAACGGATGAATGAACACCGCTCGACAATCACCAGGCAAGAGTGTTCTCTTCCTGTTGGGGAGCACTTCAGCGGTCACGGGCATTCGGCCTCTGATCTTCAGGTAAGCGTTCTCCAAGGCAGCCTTCATGACACACGTCAACGCAGAGTCGCTGAGCAGAGACTGATAGCCAAGTTCCGCGCACATGAGGACGGCCTCAACCGGGATCTTGGGTTCATGTCATGCTATCTGTAACCCCCATGACTTGCCTGGGCTTGCAAAATCTCACCAACGGTCCTGGCTGGAGACAATACACATCTCTTTAACCTGTGCTTAACCCTCTCTCTACTCACATTGTCTGTACTTTTAAGACTTGATTACCTGTAAAGACTCGCATTCCAACCATTATTTTGTAAATTGAGTTTGTGTCTTTATTGCCCTGTTTGTGAACAGAACTCCCACTTACCTGACGAAGGAGCAGCGCTCCGAAAGCTAGTGGCTTTTGCTACCAAATAAATCTGTTGGACTTTAACCTGGTGTTGTGAGACCTCTTACTGTGTTCAAGGTCAGAAGCCAGGGAACCAA
The DNA here is from genome assembly GCF_964213995.1 of Mustelus asterias. NCBI lineage: Eukaryota > Metazoa > Chordata > Chondrichthyes > Carcharhiniformes > Triakidae > Mustelus > Mustelus asterias. Next base: position 78,533,911 of record NC_135815.1, on the reverse strand, counting down.
TCTGGCAGAACTCAAATTGAACACCAGGGAGGTTACAGTAGGAGTAGTTATGGTACAACTGATGACTCCTATGATTTTACTGATGATTTGAAGAAAGCAATAAAGAGACCTGATTTTTGTGGATAAGACATACTGGGAAATCTTTCACACTGTGGGATAGATGATATTGTAGTTAATATTTAGATGTCTTACCTTGGATGGGGAAGATTCTGCTGGGGCAGATTCAGGTCGTCTACGTGGTGGAACAGGAGGGGGGATGTGAGCTTCATCAACAGTTTTATTGCAGCTCATTATTGAGGAGATTGATGCTGGCCCTGTGATAAAGAACAATGCAGTTTTGCTAACAATAGTACACAAAGCATTATTCATATCACACAAAGCTTTAAGGTGCAAATTAATTCTATTAGCAAGATTCAAAAGCTGCCTTGAACATTTACTATCAAGTGATTAAGCGCTGCGTTCACATTCTAATACATGCATTGAATTAAGGTAACCTGCATTTCAAATTTCACTACAATACTAGAAGGGAAATGCAATAATAAACATGCAAATTGAAGGTTAACTTACAGTAATGACTGAAATTAAAGTCATATTAAAAGCATTTGAAGCTTTATCCAGGTTCTAGGATAAGGCTATGTAATAAGCTACTCTAAAATGTTCTCATAAAAATATTAAATGTATTACAATATAAAACCCAAATGCTAAATGCAGAAATTGCAATTTACAATAAGGCACTTTTCTGCTTAAAATTAGATGGAAAATGAAAAACCAAACTTTAAAAAAATAGTCCACCAAATCTAAATGGACTTGATTAACTTTTGATTATAATGCTTTTAAGTTTATACCATTTGAATACCAAAACTGTTGAGAAAATCCAGATGCACTTGGAATTATAGGCCAAAGGAAAGCGAACATTTTCAATGTTCCAGCATGCATGCTGTCATCTATGTTAAAACAAAGCTGCTTTTAAGCATAAAAGACAGTGCATGGTCAACTTTAAAAAGCGTGCTGCGTATTAAGTATGCAACATTAAAGCCCAATACTAACTTGCACCATGGGCCAGTGAAACTGGGGCAAATATGGTATCACTGCCTGTGGAAGAAAATAGAGAAAAACTAAGGATGGCACAGCCAAGCAGATTTAGCCATTTTTATCATTTGCAAATGTCAGCTGTAAGCTTCTTGATGTTGTTGGCTGTTTAAATTTAGTGCTAATTTGCTACTGGTTGTATATCAGCAATTCAGAGACATTTGAAGTTTAATCTGAGCACAATTTAGCACTAAAAAATGTAGGTACCCCAAAATATCTTGGGTGATGGGGAGTAATCAAATCAATTATGTAAATAGAATAACACAAATAAAATAACCTAGAATTACTGACAAAATGGGTATTTACAATTGAAAGGCATATTATTTGCCTTTTCTTTTGATTAGGCTACCATATAGGAAGCCCAATTAAAGAAAAATTAATTTACAAAAAAATTCTCCATTTAGTGAGCATGATAAATATTAACATTGTGATAAAAACAGCATAAAGGCTCCACAACTGTGCTACAAACATATTCTTTACATCAATACATAGAAATGCTGTATTACCATAGAGGTTCTCCCAATCACTGCACTAACTTGGGCATATGACCCATGAAAACAGAAGAAATTGCATAAAGTGTTTTACAACTTAAATTCAAAACTACCTTACAGTATTCATTGAAGTTAAGCTTAAATAAAAGGAGATTTTACCTCACTGAGTTGTCATGATCTCTCTCCGCTAAAATGCATCTAGGAACACATTACTTTCTAATAGAACTACTAAAAAATGCATTATCAAATTAAAAGAATTACCTATCTTGACTCTCACAAATTTTCAGAATAAGTGACAAGAGTTCACAGATGAAGTGTGACTATTTCTGAACATTATAATGCAATGGAAATAATTTGAGTATCAACATCCCAAGGGCCTGAACAAAAATCTAAGAAAGCACCTTCTTGTTCTGGGGCACAACATTGAAATTCAAATTTGCAATTCACAGCAGTCATGTCAGACAGGAGAGGGAGGAGAACCAGAGTTAATTTATTTTGAATATATTTCGATGAGTTTTACAAACAAGCACTTACCTGGTTTAGTGTCCAGTTCTGGAAAAAATGGACTTCATACTTTATAAGTCTATCTGACTTGGAATGGAATACCCACTCTGAACAATATTCATCATCATATCACAGCAGTGAAGGATACATAAACTAACTCCATTTTAGATTGATCTCATTTAAGACAAGTTTGCAGTCACATAACTTTGGTGGCACTTAAAATGACGATGTCAGCTTTGCCCAAGTAGACCAAAAATAAATGAAGGACTACTTAGATGAGCCTTGGGCTTTCTTCATACGAGATAAGCCTGGTCTTCAAATAGAATTCTCCCACAATCAGTTCTGATATCCTACAGTGCTAGATGAATCTTGCCCTAATAAAAATGGGCCTTCAATACACCTCTTTTTTTCCTTCTTAGAATTGAAGACCTTGATTTGAACTTTTTCTAGCTCCTGTTTCCATAGTTGATGTAAAGCTGTATTTGCTATTTTTTGTTCCCATTTAATCTAGCCAGGTTATTATTTATCCAGAAAGCCAGACCTAATCTTTAACTCAGTCTTGTATTTATTTAGAGATTGCAGCGTTATAAGCATATACGTCCTAAGCTCAGCCACACTAGTTTCAATAAGTGTGTTTTTACATGTTCTCAAGTGAAATCCCATTGACTGCCCTCTAACTGCATATAATTAAACATAATTGACAGACTATTATCAAGCCCTTTTTTAATAACCATAATTTTTCAGTAAACTGTGTCTGGTTTACCACATATTGATTTATCTTTCTGCCTTCAAACTACTATCAGTTAAATTTAGATTACAGTTTCCCAACTAATCCTCAATGTTAACTTGCACACCTACCAAACTTTATTCCCACATCAAATCATAAAGCACTTCCTTCTTTGCTAAAATAGCAACATATTGACTGAGAAAATGATCTGCAAAACACTTCCTCTCCTCATGACAAACAATGTCAATCTTTTGGATACTTTAAATCTCCTAAAATTATTCTTTGTTGCTTATCCATGAATCTCAAATTTGGCTATAAATTTTATCAATTTCAGTTTTCCATGCAAGTAAAACTGTGAATATGTAAAGAAAATATATACATTTCAATGTCACAGATGTCAATCATGTTCACATTTGCTTCACAAATATAAACTACTTTCAGTAAATTTATTTTGTGACCAAGCAGTTGCCAAAATTAACTGACGTACTTGAATAGAATGGACTAGCTGGATCAGAGTCCCCAAACACACTGCAGACGTCTGTCGAGCTGGATGCTGCAGAAGCAGGTGGCGGTGTCAGCGGTGTACGTGGGGAATTTGGTGCTGATGCTATACTTTCAGTCTCATTTTCCGTGATTCGGCTGTAACTGATTTTCCGTGGCTCCTGCTGTAGTGGTGTGGGATGTCCACGCAAGGTGCCTGACCCTGGATGTCTGGGATTAGATGGCCGAACACCCGGAGATTTCAGTGGATAATTAAATTTTTTTGCCTATAAATATTTTAATTGTAAAGGTCAATTAAAAGGAAGGAATTTAAGTCACATTTCCAAATAGAAACTGTGGTAAAATAAAAGCTCATTCATAAATGGTAGATCCATAATAAGATAAAATTCCAAGTTATTTTGAAATATTCTAAACTCAGGGATTAAATCATCAGAAAATTAACACATTCCATGAGTCCATTATAGTAAAATATTTTATTAGCTGTGGGATGTTTAAACACAGATGGAAACAGATCTGTGAGGTAACAGCATTTAACAGTGACAATGCCAGAACATATCTGCAATCTGTATAACATTAGAAGTTGAAAGTAAAATAATAAAATATGTAAATGCAAAAGATTCACATCATTTGAATTATCTTCCACTTTTAATAATCATGACCAAGGTTCGTGAACTTATGGAATATGAGTTAAATTTCATGGCTCATCAATTATTAAAAAGTTAAGGAATTAAAGTATTAAAATTCAATGTATGCTTAGCTCAATTGGCATTTTCACATTCTTAGACAAAGTAAACTAAGAAATTTTCATACCAACTGATTATAGCCCTCATAGACAAAAACTGAAAAAGTTAACAGTAAGACAAGAATGCTTCAAATGACCAATCTGTGATCATCATATTATTCATTTAGTTCTACTTGAACATTTGAAATGAATTGCGATACTACCTTTTTATACATAGGCCTCAAAGAAACTCTGGAGAATCTGTGGGTCCGCTTGCCCTGATCGCGAAGGCCAAGAGAATCGGGAGTCAGCGGGAAAGTGGGTTTAGCGCCAGGTGCCAAACCTGCTTCAACTCAAAAAACACCCCCCCCCACACACACACACACACACCCCGGCTGTGCTGCCGGCACCAAACAGCTTCCCTGCCAGAGTGGGCAGGAACACAATGCATATTCAAACCCACACCACGCAGGCATGAAGTTTATCCATCCACACTGCCCTTTCCCCCCCTTAGACCCCTTCAGGCCACACACCTTGGCAGTGCAATGCCCCCGAAACTGATACCCTGGTCTGACGCCGGGCCCCATGGGGCTCAAGGAGGTAGGTCCAGTGGCCATTTGCCCCTCTGCTGCTGCCAAGCTTCAGGGGAAGAGCCCCTCAAGGATCCTGGGGGTTGACCTCTTCACCATGATGGGAGTGTCGTGGCAGGACTGCCCACTCTAGCTCTGGCACACCTGAATATCACCCTTGGGATGGTGATTTCAGACAGCCCTGTGATCAATTTCTGCATTCCTGTCTGTCAGCTGTGCCTGAAGTGGTCAGGTAACTTTAACATCCGTGCCCCCCCAGTCACCTGGCAGGATTTTAAATCAGCGCAGCACTCCATTCTGCAGCAGAGATTTTCCTTTCTCCCTGTCAGAAGCTGCAGGGGAGAGCAGACCCTTGTGTTTGGTGTGTGGGTGGGGGGAGAGGACAGAGATTCCAGTCTGCCCAGTTGTGCACTCAGCCCCATTGTACGCACAGCTTTGATTTGAAGCTGCTGAGACTTCCAGTAAGCAGAAATCATTACAACCCGCTACATTGCGCTTGAAGCCTTTGATCTGTAACATGTTCAACATGCAGTGCCTCATAAAAGATTCAGCTGTGAGATCAAGGGATTTCTATTATTCTCCAGCCACCCGTGTTTATTTTGATTTTCCTTCATGGTTGACTGCACCTCAAATATCCCATTGATCCTGACTGCAATGTAGACTGAGTCCAATCATGATTAACAGATCATAGGAGAAAATCACAGGAAACACCTTTGTTAAAAATACTGCAGTCGAATGTTCAGGTTATTTCCCCACCCACTCAGTCATGCCTTCAATTCTTTCTCCAGAGGACTGATATTAATCAAATAAGTGAAATACTATGGATGCTGGAATCTGAAACAAACAGAGAATGCTGCAAAAACTCAGCAGGGCTGGCAGCATCTGTGGGGAGGGAGCGTGGAGTTATTGTTGTGAGTCCACTTGGATGTTCTTCAGAACTGAGGGGGGAAAAATTTGTTAGATGCTATACAGTAGCTGGAAGAGATTGCAACAAAAGTGACACGACGAGACTACCACAGGGCAGTCCTGTTTATGGAATTTCAGAAGGTAGTAGAAGCAGGCTGTATGGGTTTGAGGGATTAGCTTGGGAACTACAGGCCAGTGAGCCTCACATCTGTGGTGGGTAAATTGTTGGAAGGTATTTTGAGAGACAGGATCTACAGGCATTTAGAGACGCAAGGACTGATCAGGGACAGTCAGCATGGCTTTGGTGAGTGGAAAATAATGTCTCACAAATTTGATTGAGTTTTTTGAAGGGGCAACCAAGAAGGTAGATGAGGGCAGTGCAGTTGATGATGTCTACATGGACTTTAGCAAGGCCTTTGACAAGGTACCGCATGGTTGGTTGTTGCATCAGGTTAAATCTCACGGGATCCAGGGTGAGGTATCTAAATGGATACAAAATTGGCTTCTTGACAGAAGCCAGAGGGTGGTTATAGAGAGTTGTTTTTCAAACTGGAAGCCTGTGACCAGCAGTGTGCCTCAGGGATCAGTGTTGGGTCCACTGTTATTTGTCATTTATATTAATAATTTGGATGAGAATATAGGAGGCATGGTTAGTAAGTTTGCAGATGACATCACTTTTGGTGGTATAGTGGACAGTGAAGAAAGTTATCTCCAATTGCAACGGGATCTTGATCAATTGGGCCAGTGGGCTGACGAATGGCAGATGGAGTTTAATTTAGACAAATGCGAGGTGATGCATTTTGGTAGATTGAACCAGGGCAGGACTTACTCAGTTAATGGTAGGGCGTTGGGGAGAGTTACAGAACAAAGAGATCTAGGGGTACATGTTCATAGCTCCTTGAAAGTGGAGTTACCGGTGGACAGAGTGGTGAAGAAGGCATTCGGCATGCTTGGTTTCATTGGTCAGAACATTGAATACAGGAGTTGGGACGTCTTGTTGAAGTTATACAAGACATTGGTAAGGCCACACTTGAAACACTGTGTGCAATTCTGGTCACCCTATTATAGAAAGGATATTATTAAACTAGAAAGAGTGCAGAATAGATTTACTAGGATGCTACCGGGACTTGATGGTTTGAGTTATAAGAAGAGGCTGGTTAGACTGGGACTTTTTTCTCTGCAGCGTAGGAGGCTGAGGGGTGATCTTATAGAGGTCTTTAAAATAATGAGGGAAATAGATCAGCTAGATCGTCAATATCTTTTCCCAAAGGTAGGGGAGTCTAAAACTAGAGGGCATAGGTTTAAGGTGAGAGGGAGAGATACAAAAGTGTCCAGAGGGGCAATTTTTTCACACAGAGGGTGGTGAGTGTCTGGAACAAGCTGCCAGAGGTAGTAGCAGAGCCAGGTATAATTTTGTCTTTTAAAAAGCATTTAGATAGTTACATGGGTATAATGGGTATAGAGGGATCTGGGCTAAATGCGGGCAATTGGGATTAGCTTAGGGGTTTTAAAAATAAAAGGGCGGCATGGACAGGTTGGGCTGAAGGGCCTGTTTCCATGCTGTAAACCTCTATGACTCTATGATGATGTTGGAGGCTGTGCAGGGAAGATTTTCAGAGGCAATGAGGTCAGTGATGGTTCTGGTGGTGGGGTCGTGGTCCATGGGGAGGGGGAGGTAAGAGGAAGTATCTGAGAATTGGTGCTCAGCCTCTGAGGTAGAAGACAGAATGCCAGACAACAATGGCGCCATCCTTGAGCAGTACGGTGGCACAGTGGTTAGCACTGCTGCCTCACAGTGCCAGGGACCAGGGTTCAATTCCTGGCTTGGATCACTGTCTATGGGGAGTCTACACCTTCTCCCCGTGTCAGTGTGGGTTTCCTCCAGGTGCTCTGGTTTCCTCCCACAGTTCGGAAGATGTGCTGGTTAGGTGCGTTGACCATGCTAAATTCTCCCTCAGTGTACCCGAACAAGCGCCGGAGTGTGGCGACTAGGGGATTTTCACAGTAACTTCATTGTAGTGCTAATGTAAACCTACTTGTGACGGTAATAAACAAACTTTATCAGCAGGTTAGATCACAATGTCAGGGTTGGACCTAAGAGAACAGAGTGTAGCAAATTCAGAAGGAGACAGGTTAGAGTGAGTGACAAGGGCAGGGAAATTGAGACAGCAGATGTTGCGCTGATGGTTGTCAGTGAAAAGATCAAGAGCAGGTAGAAAGTCAGAGGGTGGAATCCAGGGAGGAGAATAGTGGAGGCAAGGGAAAATGTCTATTGAACTAGGGAAGACTCCTTGTCTTGTCCAATCAAGTGAGTATGGAGATAGAGGTGATGAAAAGCATTGTGCCAAGCCCAAAATTTATTAATGTGAGGATGTAAGGGGACAGTGCAGAACATTCAGCATCAGAGAGGGGCAGGTCGCTGAATGTGTACATTCAGTGACCTGCCCCTCTCTGATGCTAAATGTCTAATAAATACATGGCAAGGGATGGGATTAGAAGGAATGGTGTCGCTGAGGGACCTTCATGACCTCAACCTTCCAGTTGCTTGCAATTTTAACTCAGCAGCTTGCTCTCATGTCCACTTGCCTGTCCTTGGCCTGTTGCAATGCTCCAGTGAAGCTCAGCACAAGGTGGAGGAGCAACATCTCATTTTCTTAGACACATTCCAGACTTCGGGACACAACATTGATCACAACTACTTCAGGTTGTGAGCTTTCTTCATCTTAACTCTTATTTTTTTATATCTCATACATTTTTGTCTCAATGCAAAAAACACTCCTTCTCCCTCCCCCACACCTGGTCATCTATCTCTTGTTCTTAAGTTTGCTACACTTTTGCTGCAATCTCTCACAGCTACAGTATAGTATTTCTCAGATTTTCCATCTCAGTTCTGATGAAGAGCCAAACGGACCTGAAATGTTAACTCTGTTCTCTCTCCCTGCTGAAATTAATCAATTATTTTGACTTTAAAAATCAGTGACATTTTTTGCTTATAGCACTGTCTGGTTCTTTATTTTAGTAAGAGTTTTAACAACACCAGGTTAAAGTCCAACAAGTTTATTTGGTAGCAAATGCCATTAGCTTTTGGCTACCAAATAAACCTGTTGGACTTAACCTGGTGTTGTTAAAACTCTTACTGTGTTTACCCCAGTCCAACGCTGGCATCTCCACATCTTTATTTTAGTATCAGCTCAACCATTGTGAGGCAATGTCTCACATGGCTGCAAAATTTTCATTAGAGTAAACTTAGCAGGGCAGGCAATTATTGGCAACTTGGCACTTCAGGGGCTGCAGTATTGTTGCTCACTGAAGTTAAAGTCTTCATATTTCAGTGCTTCATGTGCTTGGCATTAGCTGTAGGGGAAACATCTGATGAAGATATTCTTGAAGTTAAAGAAAGTAAGAGGTTGCATAAATGGTGACATCCCCGATGAAGTATTTGCTGCTCCTCTGTCAGGTGGTACTAAGATTGCCCTTTTTTTGCAGTATTATTACAGTTTCAGCTGATGTATATTGTACAAGTATGAGCTGTAATAGGAAAAGCTGTTGCTGTTTTGGGATTGGACAAACTTAAGGTTTGTGAAACCATCTTTTTCTGAAAAATCTCAAAGTGAACTATGCATTCATACGTAAGCCGCTTGATTTACCAGGTGATGAACGTCTACAAATTTGCAGGAAAAGTAGAAGTGCATACTTTGTGTGGATTTACAGATTTTGTAACGGAATGCTGCAATCCGAATAATTCAAGGACAAATCTGAAGTGGATGAATCATTAAGACAATCAATGAAAGTCTTAAAGCAGAAAAAGTTAACACAAAAACACATTGCACTGCCTCCAGTTTTACTATGAATAAATGATGAAAACAAATACTTACAAATCTAGGTAAAGATCTGGCATTACGAGGTTCTATTTCCAAAGACTTATTGAACAAGTAATCTGTAAATTCTTTCTCCAAAGTATTACCCATTGGATTTAAATTTTCAAAAAACTTCTGTAAAATTAAACACAAAACTCTTTATTGTTAAAATAGAAATGTGTGCACTAGAAACCTTTTGAAAATAGCAATGGTGGTAGATTATAACCACACCGTGCATGGCGGTGAGCACTGCTGCCTCACAGCGCCAGTGACCCGGGTTCAATTCCCAGCTTCGGTCACTGTCTGTATGGAGTTTGCACGCTTTTCTCGTGTCTGTGTGGGTTTCCTCCAGGTATTCCGGTTTCCTCTCACAGTCCAAAAGACATGCAGGTTAGGTGCATTGGCCATGCTAAATTCTCCCTCGGTGTACCCGAACAGGCGCCGTAGTGTGGCGACAAGGGGATTTTCACAGTAACTGCATTGCAGTGTTAATGTAAGCCAACTTGTGACACTAATAAATAAACTTTAAACAACTTCCTTTACCTCTCAGGTAAAAAGAGACGATTGACTCAAGTTAAATTCTCAAGACAGAAAATTTGAGTTGGAAGAAAAAAATCAAACAAATCTTCATAAAAAGTTATATAATCTCTTTTTCAAAAATACCCACTTAAGTATTTGACTTTGAATCATCAAATCCTTATAATGCAGGAGGAAGCCATTCAGCCCATTGAGATTGCACTATTCGGCAGCAATTCCATCTAGGCTCTATCCTCATAACATCATGTATTTACCTCGCTAATCCCCGTAACCTACACATCTTGGGGCAATTTAGCACAGCCAATCAACCTAACCCGCGCATCTTTGGACTGTGGGAGGAAACCGGAGCACCGAGTGGAAACCCATGCAGACACGGGGAGAATGTGCAAACTCCACACAGACAGTCACCCAAGGCTGGAATTGAACCTAGGCTCCTGGTGCTGTGAGACAGCAATGCTAACCACTGTATCACTGTGCCGCCCTCCAATTTACAAACAACTGCCCAATCAGAATAACAGACACATAATTTCAGACAATTATGTACTTTTCCAATTTTGTCATTGAAAAAATATCACTGATATATAATTTAACTAGGGCAATATATTGAAACTGTATTTTATTTCAGTTAATTGCAGACATTTTAGGTATTGGAATGCATTGAAAACAAATGTGGACTAGTATAATAGCTACAGTCGTACAGTCTTTAGCTTACAAATTGAAATATCTAAAATAGACAAATAGATTTTCCTTGTCCTGATAAAATTCACCATTTTAGTTCTGGTTGCCATGCCCGGAGTATCCATTAAAGGGGACCCGTCTTTCAGCTAATTTCTATGTTTAGCTGAATTATTAAATAAAGCATTACGTAGCATTGAAATGTTCTTTCGAGAAGGGAAACTAAAGAAAGCACGACTTTAAGAACTCAGTTCTCTGCAATTTGAATGCATCTCCTGCTGAAATTACCAGTTGAACTCAAACAGCAAGTGTAACTTATGTGGTCCAGACTATTCCATCTTCTGTACTGGGGGAAATATATATGGTAGTAAACATGTTGCAATGATACAAAATACAAGAAGTGTATTAAATTAAAAAATCCTCAGTGCATTATTAATTTATTTATTGAACTGTTGATGCATACATCAAGTTTCTATCCCTAAAACTCACCTTAATGTCTTGCTCGACTCGTAAGCAGTATGGCTGGTTTTGGTACTGCTGGATCTCTCCTGTTATTTCTGCCACTTTCCTTCTCTTACTGAAATTTATCAACTCTTTACCATGTCTTTTCAGGAAATCTGGATTACCTTCCTCAGTCTTCAAAATGTTAGTCAGATAGATTCCTAAATAATTAAATAAGTTGTCAGTTGGTTTAAGATATCAATTAATTTTATATATTTAAGGCCTATTTACCAAATTAAGATTCAAAACAATATTTTCAAACTACATAAATTTCTTAGATAACCACATCCACAAAAACAAAATGAGCAATTCCTTTACCCTCAATTCTTGGGATGTGTTTTCTATGCTTTAAAGCCATTCCCAATATTACACATCAGTTTCTAACTGAAACTATCTCCAATTTTACCTCATTAAGAGGTGTGGATGCACCCTACTTCCATGTTTCAGCAGGTCCGGCTTACCTGACAAATAGCAGCAGTCAGTGGTTTGGGCCATCTCCCTCTATCAGATTCCGCTAATAAATTCAAAAGGACACATTTGGAATTTGTGTGTCCAGTTCCTGCCATTTACCATCACTGAGGGAACCCCTCTCCCTTTCACCAGTGCTGGGCATGTACGCAAGAGCATAAGCCGCAGCTGCCAATGCTGGCGAAGGAAGGATTCATTCACCAGGGGAGGAGACAGACACAGAGAGAGGAGAAGGAACAGGATAGGAGCCCCGAGATTCCGGATTGGGCCTCAAACACAGAATGCCCTTTCCAAAGTCAGGGCTCGGAGTCTACCCGACAGCGATGACCTCTGAACCTAACATTCCTGCAGCAGACCTGTTGAGAATCACCGATCTACCTTATATACGCCCTAGAGCATAGGTTTTCAGACTAGAGTCTGCAGTCCAAAGGGTAGTACATTAAATCATTAAACTTTCAGCCAAATCTTACATTCCTAGCCCAAAGAAGTCATCATGACATTTTTCAGACTTGCTTTTGGCAGAAAGAATCCCTGTTTGGTTGTAAAAATACATTTTGGACAGAGTGCTTTAAAAAAAGGTCTACCATCCTTTTCAGTTTTGTACTGTCCAGAATTCATTTGCTCCATTTAACTCCTTGTACATAAGACCAGCTGCTACAGAGGAAGGCAAGAGCGCAAATAGAAAGCAAGGAATAATGACAGAAATTGCTAACATTAAGAATAAAATTCAGCTATAAGAGAATAAATCAGAGAAACAATAATGTAAAAGTGAGAGAAAACAATAGTGATAAAGAAGAAGAGTTGACATGAAAAATGCAAAAGTGTGGAAATCAAAGAGGGGATTCTCATGTATTTTTGTTTTATATGGTGCTAGGCATCCTGTGTGCTTAAGTAGCATCTTTAGGAATTCTATGTTCTTTCTGTAATTGTTAATTTATAATCACATTGTTTCAGTTGGTTTTTGGTTAATTTAAAACATTTTCTGACAGGATGGCACTTCACTTAGGTAGCTGACATTGTCATTTGGAAGTTACAACAGAGGGTCCCGTCCCATGGTCAATATTTTTAGGGATTCCCACCCAGAAATTTAAAATTGTTCTCCTGATTACAGGCACTGTGGCACAGTGATTAGCACTGCTGCCTCACAATGCCAGGCACCTGGTGACTGTCCGTGTGGTTTGCACACTCTCCCCGTGTCTGCGTGGGTTTCCTCCCACACTCCAAAATGTGTGGGTTAGGTTGATTGGCCATACTAAATTGCCCTGAGTGTCAGGGGGATTATTAGCAGGGTAAATATGTGGGGTTATGGGAATAGGGGCTGGGTGAGATTTGATTTGATTTATTGTCACATGTATTAGTATATAGTGAAAAGTATTGTTTCTTGCGTGCTATACAAAGCATACTGTTCATAGAGAGGGAAATGAGAGAGTGCAGAATGCAGTGTTACAGTCATAGCTAGGGAGAAAGATCAACTTAATGTGAGGTGGGTCCATTCAAATATCTGATGGCAGCAGGAAAGAAGCTGTTCTTGAGTCGGTTGGTACGTGATCTCAGACTTTTGTATCTTTTTCCCGACGGAAGGTGGAAAAGAGAATGTCCGGGGTGCGCAGGATCCTTAATTATGCTGGCTGCTTTGCCGAGGCAGCAGGAAGTGTAGACAGAGTCAATGGATGGGAGGCTGGTTTGCGTGATGGATTGGGCTACATTCACGACCTTTTGTAGTTCCTTGCGGTCTTGGGCAGAGCAGGAGCCATACCAAGTTGTGATACAACCAAAAAGAATGTTTTCGATGGTGCATCTGTAAAAGTTGGTGAGAGTCGTAGCTGACATGTCAAATTTTCTTAGTCTTCAGAGAAAGTAGAGGCGTTATTTTCTTCCCACTCCTGCACAATTAACTCTGGTGTCCCATAATAACTTATTCTTGGCTCCCTCCCAATTCTCATCCACATGCTGCACCGCAGCAATATCATCTAAAAATGCAGCATTAGTTTTTGTATGTATGTTGTCAACAGCTAATTCCACCTCACCACCACCTCTCTCAACTCCTTCAACTTTTGTTAAATTATCAGACATCCAGTGCTGAATGAGCAGAACATTTCTCCAAACTATCCACATTAGAACAAAGAAATAGCAATGAATAAAGGAATTAAGTGGATAAAAATGAAACTGACTACCAATGCAACAAGAATCATGTGACATATTTATGTTATATTATGGCTTTTCATAACATCAGTTACCACAGAAAAAGGGTCACAAAGCTTACCAAAGAAAGGCACACATGGAGGGTTGATGGATCTGAGTTTAGCCAAATACTTTTTATAGTGATCTTCACTCAATTCATGAGCCTCTTCTAAAATTTTCTTTTGTCGACTTGGTATTTGCTATGAACGTAAGAAATGAAGAATATACGCTTAGTAGGCAACACTGATAAAAATCCATTTGTCCATCAATCAACTTGTTCACTTTCGTCCCCACCAATCTACAAGCCTGGTCAATACTGAATTTGGACTTGATCCAATTGCTATTTGAATGTTTCAATGAATAATTTACTGTGCTAAATTCATGACATATCCATTAAGTTGATGACCAAGTACGAATATGTTATTCTCTAAGCCATGGGCAAGTTGTGGTATCTTGATTTATCATCATGACCTCTAGTTTTCCAACGGGACAAAACACCCTTCTACTTCCCCAAATTCTTTCCATTGCCCCTTATCTTAAACACAGTGACCATAGCTGTAAACAGTATTCTAGATGTGTGACCATTAAATTTTAAAAGTGGTCAGTAATACTTCCTTTGCTACTCATTCTGTGGAACAACTTGGGCTGAATTTACATATCACCTTTAATGTGCTACAAGGACTTTCCCATTTTGAAGTGATGCTAAAGATGGCACGTAAACTGAATCAATGGTGCACTTGAGTAGAGTAGATCTCAAAAATGACAGTCTACCTCAGCACCTAATGGTTTCAGAGTCCAAATATAGATCTTAGACTGTAGTATAAATGCTGCCTTCTGCTGCTCAGATCCCAAACAGCAAAGTTCAGCAGTGTTAAGGAGGCAAAACTTTAACTAAGATTCATCAACTAGTTATCCCTTCTGTGACAATGTTCAGAATAAATCTCATGTTTTCAAATTACAATCGCACTAAAGCATTGACTGGTTGCATGGGTCACAATATTACATTATCACTACCAAAGGATTTCCCACACTCAGATTGGGTTTTGGAGGTGTCACTGTAAATAACTCTTCAAATTTGAGAAGTGTTCCAGTAATTTGCTCTGTATTTGATTGCTTGTGTTTGATTACACTTTTACTTCAAGTTGAATTGAACTGAATGTTTCTATTGATATTCATGAATCTAACATCCACCACAAATTTTATTCAGCAATCTTGTTATGTCACCAACTCATGTTCTATCCTTCATAAACTTGAACTTATCCAAAACTCGGCTGCGTATGTTCTAAGTTGCACTAACTCCTGTTCACCCATCATGTTGGCCTAAATTGGGTCCCAGATCAGCAACACTAAAAATGTCAAATTCCCTCTATAGCCTTATCCCGTGCTATTGCTGTACCCTCATCCAGCTCTACAAACCTCTGAATTGGAGTTCCTTTCATCCATGATTTCCTTGTGCCTTCAGCTGTCTAGGCCCCAAACTCTGGAATTATCTCCATAAGCCTCTCTGCCTGACTCTACTGCTTTAAGGCACGCCTTAAAACCAATCTCTTTGACTGGGCTTTTTGTCACCTCTCCTAATTATCGCACATGACAATGCCAAGCCATATTTGATAACACTTCTTGCAGCACCTTGGGCAATTTGTTTATTTTATGGGGGCTTTATAATTGCAAGTAGATCTTTAAAATATTCTGAAATATTTACAAACTCTGAACTGTCTTAATTAGAATTATTATTCTTTATTAAAAGCTTGTGAATTGCTTCCTCTATAATTTATATTTTAAAAATATAAGCATCAAGCAAGCAGTCCTCTATTATTAGGATAATTGGAATAATAAAAATAAATTTGAATTTTTGGTCAGCATGTTCCATGGTCCAGACTGGAAACCTGCCATCTGGGCAACATGAGCTTGCATCCATCCATCAAAGGCTGCGTAAAAATTTACTTTTATTGAAGCTCAGCTTAGTTTTACAAAATTCAAACCATGTTTTCTATGATATCCCCTATGACTTAGTAATGTCAAAAAACAGCTAAAACGACATACATAATTAACTACAGACTATTAACTGCATTCTTTGAATAAAGGGTTATTATTCATTAATACAAACTTTTATTTTGTGTATGGCATTTTTCACACTCACTGCACTATAATCTAACAATTAGGCATGTTCGCTTTAGCAACTGCATTCCTTTGAGACTCCCCACATAGTAAGTATTGTGTCAAAACTTGTATTCTCTCTGTGTGGAAATGTGTTTCTTCCATAAAAGAAAATGTGGGAAGGGCAGTTTGAGTGAGTGTCATATACAGGAGCAACTGAAATGACAATATTCAATTATTTTATTTTATCCTTCTTATAGGATTTGATTTATTATTGTCACATGTATTAGTATACAGTGAAAAGTATTGTTTCTTGCGTGTTACACAGACAAAACATATCTTTCATAGGAGAACCTTCTTTTAAATTGACCCGAGGAGCCTTAAAAATGGCTGCCAAAAGTCACCTAAGCTTTTTGCAACCTCAATGTTTGTCAAGCTTTTGGAAGGCTCCAAGTGGATTGCAAACAGACATATCCAGACACATGAAGGCCTTTAAAATTCAATGTGCATTTCCACAAGGGTAAGCAAAAACTCACTGACAATGGCCTGGAGGTGTGAATAGTTCTTTCCTACCTCACCCAACCTGGAAGAATGGGAGCCATTAAAATTAATGTTCGAGATATTTGAAAAATTAATTACATTGGCTAAAAGACAATAGATGGGACTATGCCCAAGACCTGGAGCATCCCAATATCTAATGTGAAAGCATAATTTGACAGTTCGGGAAAACAGCTATTTTGAGTTTTGAATTGTGTGGAGGCTGGCTGAGAACAGCCATTTTATGCAGAGAAAGAACAAGGACAGACATCATCCGAGACAGTTCTTGCCCTGGGAGGGCGAAGAGGGCATTCAGAAATCAACTGCTGTTCTGTTATAAAATGTCATGGCAATCGGCAAATGCCATAACCACAGAACTGCTGAGTCCACCTACAAAGGCAATCTCCAACTATTTGACTACATAGCTGCCGAACACAACTCTTCGCCTTCAACCCTTCACTCCAGGCAACCAACACTTCAACATGAAGTCACAGGCCCGCAACAACATCTTAAAGAGCTGATGTGAATTTCATACTTTTAAGCATCTTTTATCCTCATCTATGTATCTATGTATTCAGTTAGTAACTTTATTTTTTTATTTTAAATAACTTACAGCAGTGTTTTGTAATAAACTAACCGTTATCTTGTTCAAAGAGTAAAGCTTTGCTGCTGGTTATTTTTAAATTGAACCACTTACATGTTATAAGGGGGCTAACATACAAACACACACAAATTCAGCTTGGTGGTTAGCACTGTTGCCTCACAGTGCCAGGGACCTGGGTTTAATTCCCGGCTTGGGTCACTGTGCGGAGTCTGCCCGTTCTCTCCGTGTCTGCGTGGGTTTCCTCCGGGTGCTCCGGTTTCCTCCCACAGTCCGAAAGATGTGCTGGTTAGGTGCATTGGCCATGCTAAATTCTCCTTCAGTGTACCTGAACAGGCGCCGGAGTGCGGCGACTTGGGGATTTTCACAGTAACTTCATTGCGAGTGTTAATGTAAACCTATTTGTGATACTAATAAACCAAACTTTAAAATTCTTAGCTCATGGACCACTTTGAAGAAGCACGTTTTACGTGGTCATGGCACTTAAATAAAGTTTTCTATTTTTCCAAGCAATTCTGCGCATCTGGTTGAACTACATACCTCAAATGTGTGATCCAGTCTATAAACAGGAGATGAATTCATGGCACTGACCACCTCCAAAACTCCGTTAAAATTGTTTAGTTCTTGGAAAACCTGCAGGATCTCAATTATTCGACTGACAACTGCTATTCTTTCCTCCAAGTTTTCAGTTTCTACTATGCATCTGAAAATTAAAAGATCCATAAACTTATCATTTATGTGTATCGCAGTCTGAGTAAACACAAGGGAAAACTTGAAGCAACACTTATTTAAAGCTTGGATGCTATAACTTTGACCATCTGCTTATTGTCACAGAATGTTTAGAAATTGGCTTATTTTAAAGCTGAACAGCATATGACTGAAAAATAATTGTTGGAAAACAATAAATCTCTTCAAGATTTTCAGAAATAGAATATCACCCGAAATGTCCAGCAAAACTTTCAGAATGACCTCACTAAAAATTCATCTCAAACAATATTATATTCTATGCAAGCAGAAGATTCAACGTTCATTGAAAACCATAAATTGATCTTCATTCAAGGTGGCACCATTAAAAATATTTAGGATTTTAATATTGACTATTAACCACTTTGCTTGAATATTGCTGAAGGGAGACATGTTGCCAAAGCTTTTCATCTTGCATTCATCAACGCATTGTTTGAAATTAGGCATTCTTGGGTTTGTCCTGATGAATATAAAACAAAGGGTTTTGGCAACATGACTCTCTTTTCAGCAGTATTCAAGTTCCGTACTACCAACTGACAATTATATTTTTATGAAAATAACATCAGGTTTCGAATCAGGTTTTGGTAGCAAACATAACGTATTACTGTTTTATACGTACACAGCACTAACTAAATTCAGAATTATACTTGCTTCAAAATAATTTGGCAATGTAGCCTTTATACCATGCAGTCTCCTAATCAACAACAAGGAAGGCTGCATTGACTTTTCAGTAAGCAGAATTCTCAGTATAATTTGGTCTTAATATTAATAGTAACATACACAGTGTCACTTTATCCAGCCATAACCTCAAATTTTACTTTTTCTGATGTATCCCCTCCATTCATGACACACTCACAAAATACACATCAACTCCTTACTTTTCAAACCACAAAGTGAGATTAGTAGTGTGCCGTATCATCTTGAGGAGGTTTGAAGAATTTATTTCTTTGTCGTCCTTTGTCCATACACTTCCTACTAGTTCTGAAGGCTGGACAGCTCTAAAATCCAGATACACAAAAACATGAACAATTTCTATGCTCAAGTGAAACTGGTCAAATTCCTTGGCAAGATAATTTGAAAACCACCAACAGGTCATTAAACTTCAAATATTAAATCAACAGTTCAAATTTTATCAGTTAATTTTTGTTTGGTAAATCTTCCAAAAGAATTTTCACCGCTTTAAATCATTACTACAATCAACTATATAATTAATTTCTTAAACAAGCACCTTGTCTAGAAAAATGTTGGTTAAAACTTTAATGCT
This sequence comes from Mustelus asterias, assembly GCF_964213995.1. Taxonomy (NCBI): domain Eukaryota; kingdom Metazoa; phylum Chordata; class Chondrichthyes; order Carcharhiniformes; family Triakidae; genus Mustelus; species Mustelus asterias. The sequence goes on along the minus strand of NC_135815.1, from coordinate 78,514,920 downwards.
CTACTAAGTTACCAATGAGTATCTGGGGAAAACATCACTGCTTTCAACTCTTGAATTCATAATAAATATTTGACCAGAAAATTATTACTAAATCAATATTAAACTTTGCAAAGCTAAAAAATCTGGTAGAATTGTTTGTATTATAAATATACTGTTAAAAGTGACAGAAATTATATATTCCAAGTATGGAAATGATCCCTTTTGATAACTTCAAAAATTTAATCATACAGCTGTAAAATATTGAAAATGTAAATATCATGTCTACAAAAGTTTATTTGTTCATAACAAACTCTTTACTACTATTTAACATGGGGACATTCACTTTCAAAAGCATCAGAAAAGTCATTACCTGTAAAGATCAGATTCTAATAAAGTTAGCTGTCGTGCAATTTCTATTGGATGCAAAGTTAGGAGGTCAAATGCTTCAACTTGACCAATTCTACTTATGTGCCATTCTATAGAAGGGGGCAAACTTTCAAATGTGATCGCATGCGATGGTCCATTTGCTTGTGCCTGTTTTTTCCTCAAGATGATTTTACTGATAGATTCAACCCATTTCTTCATGGCTTTACCTGCATCACAAAACAGTATCAAGTCACTGAAATCACACTCCATTAACAAAATACTGCAGCTTTTGTATATTTATATTTGCAGATTTGCTGTAGTTTAGGTCTCCTCACCTCTAACCGTCCCAATGAATTCTTCTAGTTGATATAATAATTCTGCATCTCTTTCAAAGTCATAGAAATGATGTTCCACCCAGTGTCGACATACATTCAGAACTCTGAGAGAATGCAATAAAAGAAATTTAATCCAGTTCTCACATGGAGATGCTCAGTTGGTGGCGTAAACCTATTCCGTGATATTGCATTTAACTGGCTAAGAATTTGCTAAGGTTCACATTTTGGCAGTTTAAAATATTAGCACACTTCTAAGACATTTATGTAACCGAAGATAACACTGAGACAGAAGGCTGTCGAAGTCCCTCCATTAATTATGTAATCTACATCAAAACTACAGTGCAAAACTAATAGAGTGATGCATCGTGAGATGTGTCTTGCTTCAAATCCACCTTTTCTGGTTGTTCATACATGAAATATAGGGTGCTCATGGTATCCAACATATCTGTCTAAACTAATGCAACATTTATCTCATGCCCTTTTGAAAGTCTGAATAATTGCTTTCATTATTTTCAATTGCGACTGTTAACCTGACCACAATCTTAACAATTATTCACATTATATTAACTGAAATATTTATTTTAAGGTTAATTTCCCCATGAAGCTCCTCATTTAGGGATTTTAGTTTCATTTTACCTTGCATTGCTTCCTGATTATGAAGTTGAATCAGACCCAAATGTTAATGTCCCACAATATTTGAAGTTTGAAAAAACAGATGCTGAGGCTCAAAGTTCTAAATCCAAGTACTCTATGCACAGGTCTCCAGCCCACCAATGACTGTAACCATTTGTTATTGAGCCATTAATGAAGAATATATGTGATGATACTGTGCCTTTAAGAAATGCATTTATATCATGGTTCTGATGAAGGGTTTGCTTAAGAGTCCGCTCTGTTTAATTGGTGCCGATCTGTCTGCTCATGCTGAGGATGTAGAAGAAGATCTTAGATATTGGGGTGTTAGTTTTAATCTGAGTGAATGCAGTTTTGTTTATTTTTGGTTTGTCCCCTGGGGTTTCAGAATATGGTTTGATTAGGTTGATTGACAGAGACAGAGTCATGTGCTAATGGGAGGCACTACGCTTACAGAGACAAGCAGGCAATTTTCTGGTTGGGTCTGCAAGGAGCAGGAGGCCTTTTCTTTTTCTTCTCACTGCAATTGGCTTTTTAGGACCTACCAGAAAATAGTATCCCTCTCCAGAGGTGTTCTGGAGGTTTGAGGACCAGCAGCCCATTTACCAGTACATAAGCCTGTTTGCTAACTGAAGATGCGTTTATGCCAATGAGGAATATTGCTTAAATTGGAACTAATAGAGATTGGCAAGCAGTTAAGAATCGTGTCTTGTCATGTTTCAATTGATAATAGTTACACTAACTTTTTTTGTCATAGTTAAACTGTATTGTTAAATGAAGTTAAACTTCCTAGTGAGTCAATAGAATCACACCTGGAGTGAAACACCTTATTCTCACACTAATGCCACAATCAAAAATAGCTGGGGTCTAGCCTAACTTCAGAATATGCCTTGGAGTTTTTGATGTGGTCCCTAACATGTAACATAAATCCTGATGGACTCCACTTTTGAAAGCTAGGGCTAAATTGACCAATCAAGACATTGGTGATTTCACAAGGTAACATAAATAAACTTGAAAGTAGCTTCAATTTTAGTGCAACAAAGTGACTACCATCATCAAACACAATATATACATGTAACGCTCTGCTGATAGTCACAGCCTTTCGAAATTAAAAAAATGGGCCTGAAGTCCAAATCCGCTGGAAGTAAAGGAGAAGCAATTCCCTAATAAGCCTAAAATGGCACCTTAAAATACCCTAATGATTCTAAATGAGACTGTTATGGTAAGAAACTGGAGGCCCTGAAATATGGAGACTATTAATTTCTAATTATCAAGTGAGGTTGCAAATGTTTTAACATAACTGCATTGCAACTATTCGTGGACTTTTATTAACATGCCAGGGCATGTGCAAGTGTTATTTCTTTCCTTGATTGTGAAAGATCAAGCATCATTGACTACCATAGCTAAAAGTCATTATCCAAGCTAAACTAAATAATTTGTGATAGAGTGGGAAGTAGTTTCACCACAGGATGAAAATTCCCAAATTGTTTAGGGAACAGAACACTAGATGAAGCCTGTGGTTTCCTGGCTTGCTGCTACACCTCAGGAATCAGAATGGAGCAGACATGTTGCCAGCCATGGATGCCAAATGTCTTCATTTACAGGGCCTCATCGTCAGAATTTTTTAACTGTAGAAAATGATACAATTTTACATCTGATTTAGCATCTTGTTGAAATATATCACTTTAGAAGTTTCTGAGAATACTAAGGCATCTCATTTTTTAATGCAATATTATAAAATGCTGCTTACCGAAGCTGCACAGGTTGAACATACTCTTTCCTAAAACGTTTCAATTCTGCACTAAGAGGCTGGTCACCATGCTCCATTGCATTCCGATCAGCTTCTGTAGGCTCAGGTTCTGGAATCTCAAATCTGACATTAAATGCAGTACAAAAATATAAAATCAAAATATGTACATTGAAATGAAGTGTTATAAACATTGATAATTGATTTGGTCAAATGAATAAGAGGGCAGAGAACTAACATTTTACATCAGTAATAAACTCCATAAAATTGTAAGCTGATAGCAAACATAACTAAATTTGGCTAGTAATCAGAACATACTTATCCACAGAATAAATTTTGTACTGACTGAACATTGTGCATGCCATGCCTGTAGTCACCTTCATTAACTTTCTTCTCTCTCACTATTATTCTGCACTTGTGAATCCATCAGATGGCACAAAACAATTCTAGAATTGCATAGAATTTTACAGCACAGAAAAAGACTATTCAACACAACAGGTCTATGCCAGTATTTACACTCTATACAGTTCTCCATCCACCTTACTTCAGCTCACCCTATCAACACATACTTCTGTTCCTTTCTCCTCCATGTATTTATCTAGCTCACCCTTAAATACATCCATGCTATGTGCCACAACTTTCCTTGTGGTAGCAATTCCAACCCTAATTTGTGAAATTGTGAAATTGTCAGCTTTCTTCAACAGTATATGTGGTTACTTTAAGCTTTGAAAAGTTGGACATTTGTGTAATTCTATTTGTTACATTTATAAAAATACTCAGCTCTAGACTGTTTTTGGTCTTGCACAAATACAGAGGATATATTTTTTACTTGAAACTTTTATGGACAAATAATAAATTGCTTTAAAAAATCATATATTACAACAACATACCTTTCAATTAAAAGACTTAGCAACTCTCGGGGCTTGCAGAAGGACCGATATGTTGTAAGGAATGTTCTAACAAAGTTTGGGTCTAGAGAAATATAAAGTATTTTGAGCATGATTCTCTTAACATGGTACCTCTAAAAGAAAAACATTTTCTTTTCCTGAAAATAAAAAGATGCATTAATTTGCCATGAAAAGATTGCTTCCAAATATTTCAGTTTAATCAGTTCCATTACATGATGCCTCAAAAAATCCATTGCTTCAAAAAAAATAGAAGAAAAATGACCAGTTGCCACACTTGATGTACACTCAAATATATAATTTATACACTTTTTATTCATTGGATGTCGGTGGCTGGGCCAGCAGTTGTTGTCCATCACTACCTGAAAACTGAGTGGTTCTTAGGTGATTTCAGAGGGCATTTAAGAGTCAACCACACATATGAAGTCAGCTGTAGGCCAGACAAGGTAAGAATAGCAGATTTCCTTCCATAAAGTACAATAGTGAACCAGATGATTTTTTACAACAATGATTTCATGGTCATCATTAGACTTAATTCCGGATTTTTATTGATTTCAAATTTCACCATCTGCTATGGTGGGATTTGAACCTGGGTGCACAGAGCAATACCCTGGGCCATTGCTTCCCTTTTGTCCTTTTCTTTTCAGTGTACCTTTTTCCTCAGATCATTTAAGAGTCTGCAATACACCTTGGATGCAGACAGTAGATGTCAAAACCAAACATAATTTTGATTTCTGTGAGCAGGTGGCCTATAAATTCTGTTTCTAGCGTTCATTCCACAACATTTTGTAGGTGGCAGAGCATGGTGAGAAGGAGAATAGAGGTTTAACCGTGCATCTCAGATTCCTTCTATGGAACATAAACAATGAAATATCTAATATTTAGTTACTATCAAATAATTAAATACAGCCTGCAGGTACAATGAAATTTAATATAGATATATGATGATTCAAGATAAATCTGTCCTCCAATGACCAAAATAAATGATCAAAGAATGCAACAGTAGCAATGAAATAGCATAGCACTCAGTATTGTGAAGCTGTCTTCAGGTTGGTAATATTAGTGCCACATGTCCTCAGTTTTTACTTGCTGTGTTCCATGTCAGACTTTTAACAAGAGCCAGCAAAGCCACTAGTGGAATTTTAAACATTTTTAAAAATACTTTTCCAATTCAATCAAATCAAATCCAATTCAGAGTCTCAACAAGTTGAGACATTTCAGATCCAGGCTGACAAGACAGGGCGAGCGACCAAACCACCCTGTCCTGGGCCTGATCTACATGAGCCAAGCTGATTGGAGAAGGGGGAGGTTCCTCCTCCAAGACTTGAGCTCATTTGCATCTTAGCCAAAAGGCCGAGATGCTGCTTTAAAAAATTGCTTCATATGAAACATATGAAGCTTCAGTGTAACCTAATGACCTCAACCAAGTGCGGCAGACCATGGGCTGCCGACCATACTACACTTGATCTTAGCCAAAAGGCCGAGAAGTGATAATTTAAAACATTTATCCTTTAGACAGCTGAACTAGGTTCCTTTTCTCTGCTTAATGCCCCAAGACATTCTGACTCATGTTAGAGTATCAACAAATCATTTGAGTGAATACTAGTTTTATCTCCCAGCTTTTCACCTCACCAGAATATTTCTACCTGCTTGCTACTTAAAAAATTATTCAAACTAATAAGATATCAATCATTAAACCTGCCTTCTGTGAACAGACTGTGATCCACTTTGCAACGTTATTTAGCTGTCCACCTATAGCGAATACATCAGTGAGCAAATCATTCGAATAATGAATAGCTGCCTCTCAGCTAGGTGAATCCAGTAATCCACCCCCCCCCATCCGCAAAAAAAATCAAGTTTAGTAAACAGGCGCAGTGCTACTGCGAAATTTGCTCATATGTGACTGTCCAAGGGATGCTGAAAAATGCTGTGTTGTTCGCCCCAATATGAGGTCATTAGGTGCTTTTGTCTCTCCTTTCCTAGTTTGTGTGCATTTTCCTCAAGATGTCACTGCTGCTTAACGCCTACCTTTGAGATCACGGGGCTGCCGGCCTGCCTGCAGCAGCAACACAAAGCTGACGTCTGATTTGTAAAGTGACAGCGCAGTGGACATCCTGGTTCAGGTCTTGTGTCTATGGCAGTTTGACCAGAGCGGCACCAAAACTATGGAACCGCCCAACGAGCTCTGCAAATCAAAACAGCAGATATACGTTTTCATAAACACGTTGGTTTAGTTTTCAAACTGCTTTTAACGCTGACCATCGAACTCTGAACATCGTGGTGCCAGAAACTCCCCAACGGTCAACTTTGATTCACGGATGTCAAAATGTGGCACTTTATGGAGTCATCAGTGTTGGCACCAGGTGTCCACATGGCTGGTTCAAAGAGAATTTAGCGCTGGATCCATTCAAACATCCGGATTGGTGGGCTTGGTGGAGCTGTCTCTTGGTTTGTTGAGAATTTGAAGTGTGCACGCTGCCGCAGGATAGGGGGCCTGAGATTGGAGAGGATTCTAATAAATATGCTGTGTACAAAAAAAAGTACATATTTTCTGACTTCTGTTAATCTTTTGTGCCTGGCCCCTCCCCCCAAGGAAGTGCATGGGGTACACTTAAGCCATGTTTTATTTACTCTGTAGCACTCTAAATTTCAGGTCACTGGTCCTACGACAAAGGTGCACAATGCACACATCTATTTAAAATCCAAACAAAACACTTTGCAAACAGTAGATCCAAATCTCTATAAAGATTTCATCGCAAAAACCGTGACACTATTTTTTCGATCCCCTATCTCTGCAACTTAGATCCTATTTACCACCTGATTTAGCCCCATCTATACCCAACTGCACAGGAAAATATTTATTTCAGCACACAACAAACCCTGTAATCTTCAGCATGTTTCCAAATATTTTATTTGATTCACTTTAGCATAATTAATATTAATTGTTTTGACAAAATCTCTTCCACATATTTACTACACAGCAGAAAAATAAATCTATTTAGTCTTGCTTGACAGCAATTTCAAACCTCTCATTCTGCATTCATAGTTGAATGTGTCAAATAGCTGTTCATACCTATACTTCCCAGCAGTTTAGTGCCTGAATCTGGTTTCTATTTCTCCAAAGAAAAGTGCAGCTCTAAGACGCTCCTTGTACCTATAAACTCTAAATTCAGAATAATCCTAGCCGGTGTCATCCAAGCATCAACATCCTTTTGAAGTAATAATGTGCCAAAACTGCACTTAATACATCAAGTGTGGCTTCAATAGGGTTCTTCTTTCAAACTAGCAGTTTTTTTCCCCTTACCAGAACCAATACTTCCTCTGGAGATCGACTCAGATCTCACAAATGGTGGTACGATACTAACTAGCCAACTGAATTTTTGGGATGACTGTGAATGCACATCTTCTATAGAGAGAAGAGTAATCTTCATCTTGTCAGATCTATTTTATAATTGCGTGGGGTATAACTTTCTTTGTACATACTCCAAAGATGTCAGGTGGATTGGCCATGCTAAATTGCCCCTTAGTGTCCCAGGATGTGCAGGTTGGGGGGAATTAGCGGGTAAATATTTGGGGTTACGGGGAACAGATCTGGGTGGGATTGCCCCTTCGTGTCAGGGGGATTATGTAGGGTTACAAGGATAGGGCCAGGATGGGATTGTTGTCGGTGCAGACTCGATGGGCCAAATGGACTCTTTCTGCACTGTAGGGATTCTATGGCTCTATATATGTTACATGGAAAATTAGTCTTGCCTTTCGGGTTTTTTGGGGCATCAAATTATTTAAAGAACATGAAATAGTTTATGTTGAAACGCAACATGCAAATAGGTGTGGGCATCATCCCATTGAAATAAACCTCGTAAGATCTCAGTCCTTTCACATGGTCTTATGTGTACTCAGGGAATTAAGGGATTAGGGACAGTGGAGTATGGTGAAGTTCAAGTATATCAGCTATGATCTTGTTGAATAACAGGACAGTCTTGAAGGGCCAAAGAGCCGACTCCAGCATCAATTTCCCACGTTTTAATGTCCTACATGTCTTGGGCAATCAATCTCACTCAGACCGCCCTTTTGATTCTTTCACTGCAAAAGACCACAGTGAAACCCAATAAACCAGAATGTGTATAAGTATAACAATAGATTTTTAAAAAATAGTAAATCTAAATGATCAAAGAATGAAATAGTAGCAATGAAATAGCACAGCACTCAGTATTTTGGATCAGAAAAAGAACAGGATGGGAATGAATTTTTGTCCAAGCAAATTAATTTCTTTCAATGAAGAAATACATAACTGCAGTAATGAATCCAACATTTGGGACGTTGGGATTCTTTGGGACCAGTGACCATAATTCCATTAGTTTTAAGATAACCATGGAGAATGATAGGTCTGGCCCAAAAGTAAAAATTCTAAATTGGGGCAAGGCCAATTTTGATGGTATCAGGCAGGAACTTTCAACAGTTAATTGGGGGAATCTGTGGGAAGGTAAAGGGACGTCTCGTAAATGGGAGGCTTTCAAAAGTGTGTTAACCAGGGTTCAGCGGAAGCACATTCCTTTTAGAGTGAAGGGCAAGGCTGGTAGAAGTAGGGAACCCTGGATGATTCGGGATATTGAGGCCCTGGTCAAAAAGGAGGAGGAGGCATATGATATGCATAGGCAGCTGAGATCAAATGGATCCCTTGAAGAGTATAGAGGGTGTAGGAGTAGAGTTAAGAAAGAAATCAGGAGGGCAAAAAGGGGACACGCAATTGTTTTGGTGGATAAGGCAAAGGAGAATCCAAAGAGCCTCTACAAATACATAAAAGGCACAAGAGTAACTAGGGAGAGAATAGGACCTCTTAAGGATCAACAAGGTCATCTATGTGCGGATCCACAAGAGATGGGTGCGATCCAAAATGAATATTTCTCATCAGTATTCACTGTTGAGAAAAGCATGGATGTTAGGGAACTTGGGGAAATAAATAGTGATGTCTTGAGGAGCGTACTTACAACAGAGGAGGTAGTGCTGGAAGTCTTAAAGTGCATCAAGGTAAATAAATCCCTGGGACCTGATAAAGTGTTTCCCAGGACACTGTGGGAGGCTAGGGAGGAAATTGCAAGCCCCCTAGCAGAGATATTTGAATCATCGATAGTCACAGGTGAGGTGCCTGAAGATTGGTGGGTGGCAAATGTTGTGCCTTTGTTTAAGAAGGTCTGCAGGAAAAAACTTGGGAACTACAGGCTGGTGAGCCTCACATCTGTAGTGGGTAAGTTGTTGGAAGGTATTTTGAGAGATAGGATCTACAGGCAATTAGAGATACAAGGACTTATCAGGGACAGTCAGCATGGCTTTGAGAGTGGAAAATCATGTCTTACAAATTTGATTGAGTTTTTTGAAGGGGTAACCAAGAAGGTAGATGAGGGCAGTGCAGTTGATGTTGTCTACATGGACTTTAGCAAGGCCTTTGACAAGGTACCACATGGTAGGTTGTTGCATAAGGTTAAATCTCACAGGATCCAGGGTGAGGTAGCCAAATGGATACAAAATTGGCTTGATGACAGAAGCCAGAGGGTGGTTGTAGAGGATTGTTTTTCAAACTGGAGGCCTGTGTCCAGCGGTGTGCCTCAGGGATCAGTGCTGGGTCCACTGTTATTTGTCATTTAATGATTTGAATGAGAATTTAGGAGGCATGGTTAGTAAATTTGCAGATCACTCCAAGATTGGTGGCATAGTGGACAGTGAAGAAGGTTATCTAGGATTGCAATGGGATCTTGATCAATTGGGCCAGTGGGCTGACGAATGGCAGATGGAGTTTAATTTAGATAAATGCAAGGTGATGCATTTTGGTCGCTCGAACCAGGGCAGGACTTACTCAGTTAATGGTAGGGTGTTGGGGAGAGTTACAGAGCAAAGAGATCCAGGGGTACAGGTTCATAGCTCCTTGAAAGTGGAAGGTACAGGTGGACAGAGTGGTGAAGAAGGCATTCAGCATGCTTGGTTTCATTGGTCAGAACATTGAATACAGGAGTTGGGAAGTCTTGTTGGAATTGTACAAGGCCACACTTGGAATAGTGTGTACAGTTCTGGTCACCCTATTATAGAAAGGATATTATTAAACTAGAAAGAGTGCAGAAAAGATTTACTAGGATGCTACCAGGACTTGATGGCCTGAATTATAAGGAGAGGCTGGATAGACTGGGACTTTTTTCTCTGGAGCGTAGGAGGCTTAGGGGTGATCTTATAAAACAATGAGGGGCACAAATCAGCTAGATAGTCAATATCTTTTCCCAAAGGTAGTGGAGTCTAAAACTAGAGGACATAGGTTTAAGGTGAGAGGGGAGAGATATAAAAGTGTCCAGACGGACAATGTTTTCATACAGAGAGTGGTGAGTGTCTGGAACAAGCTGCCAGAGGAAGTAGTAGAGACAGGTACAATTTTGTCTTTTAAAAAGCGTTTAGGCAGTTACATGGGTAAGGTGGGTACAGAGGGATATGGGCCAAACGCAGGCAATTGGGACGAGCTTAGGAGTTAAAAAAAGGGGTGGCATGGACAAGTTGGGCCGAAGGGCCTGTTTCCATGCTGTAAACCTCTATGACTCTATAACATACATTTCCATTCAACATTCATACACAAACAGGGAAATATATCAAAATCAATAATGGTGATGGTCTAATGAAGTACATCAACAACTTGTATTTATATAGCATCTTTAATGTGATAAAACATCCAAGTGCTTCACATTATCAAACAAATTGACACTGAACCATAGAAGGCTTCAGAAGGGAGGTAAACTTAAGCCATGGCAGGACAATTCAGTTACGTGAATTGTGTACCCTGTAATATGTGGCAAGTTATGGACGCTATTGGTGGCCTCAAAATCACGTGTATAGTAAGTATCACCAGCTGCAGAAACTTGAGCTCTGGGTTTTGGAGCTCGAGCAGCAACTTGAGTCAGTGTGGCACATCCACAGGACTGAGAGCTATGTGGATAGCATGTTCAGAGAGGTGGTCATATTGCAGCTTCAGAGGCTGGAGATGGAAAGGGAATGGGTGACTACTAGGCAGTTGAAGAGAACAGGCAAGTAGTGCAGGAGCCCCTTGGGATCCCGCTCGCCAATCGGTTTTCCATTTTGGATACTGATGGTTGGATCCTCGGAGGAATGCAGTCAGTGACAAGTTTGTGGCACCACAGGTAGCTCTGCTGTACAAGAGGGGAGGAAGGAAGGAAGGAAGGACAGTAATAATAAGAGGGTTCATTAGTTACATGGCTGTAGACACGACTCCAGGATGGTATATTGCCTCCCTGGTGCCAGGGTCAAGGATGTCAGAGAGCGTCTGCAGGGCATTCTTTTGGGGGAGGGCAATCAGCCAGAGGTCGTGGTCCATGTTAGTACAAATGAGTTAGATAGGAAATTAAATAGGGTTTAAACTAGATTGGCAGGGAGAATGAGAACCTGAGGGAAAATTCAGAGCAGAGAACAGTGGGTGGAAAAGTAGCAAGTGACTCTTAAGTACAGAAGCAGCACAGGTTAAAAAGTGCACAGCACAGAAATTCAGCAGTGTTATAAGGTATATATGTAAATACATGGAGTATAGCAAATAAAGCCAGTGAACTGGGGACACAAATAAAGTAAGAAGTTTAACAACACCAGGTTAAAGTCCAACAGGTTTATTTGGTAGCAAAAGCCACACAAGACACAAATAAACACATGGCAGCATGATATCATTGCTGCAACGGAAACTTGGCTTTAAGTGGGGCAAAAATGGCAACTCAACATCCTGGATATAGAGTTGCCAGGCAGGATAGAGGGAGATAAAAAGGTGAGGATATAGCATTACTGGTTAAATAATCAATTACAGTTGTGAGGAGGGTGGTGTACTAAATCATGCATTAAGCAAGGCCATTTGGATTGAGCTCAGAAATAAAATAGAGGCAGCCACACTTCTAGGAGTGTACTATAGACCTCCAAATATTGGAAAGGAGTTAGATGAGCAAATATGTTGGCAAATGTCTGAGTGCAAAAACAACAGGGCAATAATAGTTGGAGACTTCCACCACCCTAATATCAACTGGGATATGAACACTGGTGAAGGTGGCATTTGGCATGCTTGGTTTCATTGGTCAGAACATTGAATACAGGAGTTGGGATGTCTTGAAGTTGTACAAGACATTGCTAAAGCCACACTTGGAATACTGTGTACAGTTCTGGTTACTCTATTATAGAAAGGATATTATTAAACTAGAAAGAGTGCAGAAAAGATTTACTAGGATGCTACCAGAACTTGATGGTTTGAGTTATAAGGAGCGACTGGATAGACTGGGACTTTTTTCCCTGGAGCTTGGGAGACTTAGGGCTGGTCTTATAGAGGTCTATAAAATAACGAGGGGCATAGATCAGCTAGATAGTCAACATCTTTTCCCAAAGGTAAGGGAGTCTAAAATTAGAGGGCATAGGTTTAAGGTGAGAGGGAAGAGATACAAAAGGATCCAGAGGGGCAGTTTTTCAAATAGAGGGTGCTGAGTGTTTGGAACGAGCTGCCAGAGGTAGTAGTAGAGGCGGGTACAATTTTGTTTTTTAAAAAGCATTTAGACAGTTACATGGGTAAGATGGGTATAGAGAGATATGGGCCAAACGCGGGCAATTGGACCAGCTTAGTGGTTTAAAAAAAAAGCGTGGCATGAACAAGTTGGGCCAAAGGAAAAAAAACTGAAGCTGGGTAAGTAGATGAAGTAGCAGTGGGAGACCATTTTGGAGGTAGTGACCATAAAACAGCAAGATTTAGCATCCTTATGGAAAAGGACAAAGATAGAACAGGAGTAAAAGTTCTAATTTGGGGGAAACAAATTTTACAAAGTTGAGCGGTGAACTGGTGAAAGTGGACTGGACACGGTGACTAGAGGGAGAACAGTGTCAAATAAGTGGGAGACATTCAAAAGCGAGATTCTTTGGCACAGTGCAGACATGGCCCCACAAAGAAAAAGGGCAGTATTGCCACATCTAGAGCCCCCTGGTTATACAGAAGCATACAGGGTAATATAAAGCAGAAAAAGAAAGCTTTTGACAGTCATAAAAAGCTTAATACTGTAGAAAGCCTAGTGGAGATAGAATGTACTGGGGTGAAGTAAACAAGGAAATTAGAAAAGCAAAGAGAAGATATGAAAAAATATTGGCAGGTAAAATCAACGGAAACCCAAAGATGTTTTACCAAACATTAAGAGCAAGAGAATAACTAAGAAAAGGGTAGGGACTATCAGGGCAAACGTGGCCATTTATGCGTTGATGCAGGGTTCTCAATGAGTACTTTGTCTCTATCTTCATTAAGGAGATGATGCAGCCATTCTAATTAAAGAGGAGGAATGTGAAATATTAGATAAATAAGCATGATGAGAGAAGAAAGTATTGGAGGGACTGACCAATTCTCAAGGTGGATAAATCACTAGGACCAGATGGATTATATTCCAAGCTGTTAAAGGAAGCCAGGGAGGAAATAGCGGATACTCTGAGGATCATTTTCCAATCCTCACTAGATAAAGGCGAGGTACCAGAGGATTGGAGATGTGAACATTGTACCATTATTTAAAAAGGGTGTGGGGGACAGGCCAGAAAATTACAGGCCAATCAGTCTGACTTTGGTAATAGGCAAATTATTGGAATCAATTGGGAGGGACGGTGACACAGTGGTTAGCACGTTCTCCCCGTGTCTGCGTGGGTGTCCTCCAGATGCCTCCCACAGTCCAAAGATGTGCAGGTTAGGTGGATTGGCCATGCTAAACTGTCTCTTTGTGTCCAAAAATGTGTGGATTAGGTGGGCTAGCTATGGTAAATGCGCGGGTGATAGGGATAGGGTGGAGGGGAGGATCTGGATGGGATGCTCTTTCAGGGACTTGGTGCAGACTCAATGGACCAGATGGCCTCTTTCTGCACTGTAGGGATTATTCTATGGTTGTACTTCTGAGACACAGGATAAACTGTCACTGGCAGTGATTGATCAGGGATATCAGCATGGTTTTGTTTGGGAAGATGGCATCTTAACTTAATCACATTTTTTGAGGAACAAGAAGGATTAATGAGAGTAGGACAGTGGATGTTGTCTACATGGATTTTAGTGAGGCCTTTAACAAGGCCCCACATGGCAGACTGGTCAAAAAGGCGAAATTCCATGGGATACAGGGGAAGGTAGCAACTTGGATCCAAAATTGGCTCATCGACAGGAAACAAAGGATGATGGTTGATGGATGGTTTTGCGGATAGAAAGTGAGTTCCAGTGACATTCCACAGGGTTCAGTGTTGGGGCCCTTGTTGTTTGTTATATATGTTAAATGATTTGGACTTAAATATGGGAAGCACAATTGGTAAATTTACAGGTGAAACAAACATTGGCCGTGTAGTTGAGAGTGAAGGGTATAGGTCTCTAGAATAATATCAATGGTTTGGTTGAGTGGGCAAAAAAGTGGCAAATTGAATTAAATCTGTAGAACTGAGAGCCATTGAATTTGAAGAGGGCAAACAGAGCAAGGGAATACTCAATGTACAGGAGGATATTAGCAGAGGAAATGAGAGGCCTTAGAGTGCATGTCCACAGGTCCCTGAATTTGGCATGACGGATAGATAAGGTGGTAAAGAAAGAATATGGAATGTTTTCCTTTATTGGACAAGGTATTGAATGCAAAAATAGGGATGTAATGCTAGAATTGTATAAAATGCTGGTTCAGGCCACAGCTGGAATTTTGTGTACTGTTCTGGTCATGTTACAGGGAGGACATAATTGATCTGGAGAGAGTACAGAGGAGATGTACAAGAATGTTGCCAGAGATTGGAAATTGCAACTATGAGGAAAGATTGGATAGGCTAGAGTTGTTTTCTTTAGAATAAAGGAGACTGAGGGGTGACCTAATTGAGGTGTACAAAATTTTGGGGCTTAGATAAGGTAGATAGGGAAGACTGGTTTCCCCTGGCTGAGGGACATATACTGAGGATATAGATTTAAGGTGATTGGTAGAAGGATTAAAGGGGATATGAGGAAAAACATTTGCACCATGAGTGTGGTGGGCATCTGAAATGCACTGCCCGAATTGATGGGTTGAAGCGGAAGTGCTCGACTCATTTAAAAGATATCTTCACCTGAAGTGCTGTAACCTGCAAGGCTACGGACCAGGTACGAGAAAGTGGGATTAAAATGAGCAGCTAGTTTCTTTTTACTCTTTTTTGGCTGATGCACACTAGATGGGCTGAATGGCCTCTTTCTGTGCCATAACATTTCAATAGATTTATTACACAGCTGATGAAAGGTTTGGTCCCAGGTAGATTTTAAGGAGCATGTTTTACCCAATTCTTGTGATCTTTAAATCGCAAGGTGAGCGTTTATCGCCCATCCCTAATTGCCTGCGAGAAGATGATAGGAAACTGCCTACTTGAACAGTTGTAGTCACGTGGTATAGGTACACACAGTGTTGTTCAGGATGAAATTCCAAAATTCTGAACCACCAACACTGTCGGAAGGACAATGCTGCTCCAAGTCAGAATGGTGTGTGATTAGGTGAGGAACTTGCAGGTGGTGGTTTTCCCATGCGCCTGCTGCCCTTGCTTTTTTTGTTGACAGAGGTTGCGGGTTTGGAAGGTGCTGTTGAAAGAGTCTTGGCTAGTTGCTGGAGTGCATCTTCTATATAGTACCTACTGTTGCCACTGTATACCAGGGGCGGAGGAAGTGAATGTTGAAAGTGGTGGATCGGGTGCAAATCAACTGGTCTGCTTTATCCTGGGAGGTGTGGAGCTTCTTGAGTGTGTTGGAACTGCATTAATCTCGGCTGAGGAGCCAGGAAGTGAGTTACTCATTACAGAATTCCCAATCACCAACCTGCTCTTGTAAACACAGTATTAATATGACTGGCACAGTTAAATTAAAAAATCTTAAAATAAGAGGACAGTTTAATGAAAGAATTCCAAAACTTAGGGCCGAGGCAGCTGAAGGCATGACCATTAATGGAGGAGTAATTAAAACTGGGGATACACAAGAGGTGGAGATGCCGGCGTTGGACTGGGGTAAGCACAGTAAGAAGTCTCACAACACCAGGTTAAAGTCCAACAGGTTTATTTGGTAGCACAAGCCACAAGCTTCATTAGGTGAGTGGGAGTTCTGTTCTGTTGTCTAACTTATATGCTGCAGGAAAGGATGTCCCGAGGCATGGTACATTGGGGAGACCATGCAGACGCTACAACAACGGATGAATGAACACCGCTCAACAATCACCAGGCAGGACTGTTCTCTTCCTGTTGGGGAACACTTCAGCAATCATGGGCATTCAGCCTCTGATCTTCGGGTTAGCGTTCTCCAAGGCAGCCATCACGACGACGCAGAATCGCTGAGCAGAAACTGATAGCCAAGTTCCGCACACGAGGACGGCCTCAACCGGGATCTTGGGTTCATGTCACACTATCTGTAACCCCCACGACTTGCCTGGGCTTGCAAAATCTCACTAACTGTCCTGACTGGAGACAATACACATCTCTTTAACTTGTGCTTAACCCTCTCTCCACTCACATTGTCTGTACCTTTAAGACTTGATTACCTGTAAAGACTCGCATTCCAACCATTATTTTGTAAATTGAGTTTGTGTCTTTATGTGCCCTGTTTGTGAACAGAACTCCCACTCACCTGATGAAGGAGCAGCGCTCCGAAAGCTTGTGACTTGTGCTACCAAATAAACCTGTTGGACTTTAATCTGGTGTTGTGAGACTTCTTACGATACACAAGAGGCCAGGGCTAGAATTGGAAGAGAATAGAGATCTTGGAGGATTGCAGAGCTGGCATAGTTTCAGACATAGGAAGGGATGAAGCCATGGGGATTTAAAAAGAGAGATTTTTAAAATCAAGGTATTGGTGAATGGGGAGGCAATGTATGTCAATGAACATGAGTGATGGATGAAATGAATGATGCGAGTTAGAATACAGTTTTGTTTTGATCTTAAATTCTTGTAGCATGCAAGATGGGAGGTCAGCGAGGAGAGCAATGGAATAGCCAAGTCTAGAGGGTAACATGACATACATGCATGAGGATTTGAGCAGATGGGCGGAAGTGGAAGTAGGCAATCCTGGTAATGAAGCAGTTGGGTGGTCAGAAGTTCATCTAGAGATAAAAGGAGAAGCGGTGACATAATAGCAATGTCACTGGGCCAGCAATCCAGATGCCTCGGCTAATACTCTGGAACACTGGTTATAATCCCACCATGGCAGCTGATGGAATATAAATTCAATTAATAAAGTTGGAATTAAAAGCTAATCTCTGTAATGATGACCATGACGATTGTCATAAAAGTTCATCTGGTTCATTAAAGTCCTTTAGGGAAGGAAGTCTGCCGTCATTACCTGGTTTGACCTAAATGAGACTCCAACCCACAGCAGGGTGGTTGACTCTTAAATACCCTCTGAAATGGCCGAACAAGCCACCCAGTTATATCAAACCACTACGAAGCCTAAAAGGAATGAAACCAAATGGACCATCTGGCATTGATCTCGGCACCAGAAACAACGTCAACAAACCCAGTCCTGTCAAGACCATAAGACATAGGAGCAGAATTAGGCCACTCGGCCCATCGAGTCTGCTCCGCTATTCATTCATGGCTGATTTTTTTCTCATCCCCATTCTCTTGCCTTTTCCCCATAATCCCTGATCCCCTTATTAATCAAGAATCTATCTATCTCTGTCTTAAAGACACTCAATGACGTGGCCTCCACAGCCTTCCTTGGCAAAGAGTTCCACAGATGCACCACTCTCTGGCTGAAGAAATTCCTCCTCATCTCTGTTTTAAAGGATCATCCCTTTAGCTTGAGGTTGTGCCCTCAGGTTCTAGTTTTTCCTACTAGTGGAAACATCTTCTCCACATCCACTCTATCCAGGCCTCGCAGTATCCTGTAACTTTCAATAAGATCCCCCCTCATCCTTCTAAACTCCAATGAGTACAGACCCAGAGTCCTCAACTGTTCCTCATACGACAAGCTCTTCATTCCAGGGGTCATTCTTGTGAACCTCCTCTGGACCCTTTCCAAGGCCAGCACATCCTTCCTTAGATATGGGGCCCAAAACTGCTCACAATACTCCAAATGGGGTCTGACCAGAGCCTGATACAGCCTCAAAAGTACATCCCTGCTCTTGTATTCTAGCCCTCTCGACATGAATGCAACATTGCATTTGCCTTCCTAACTGCCGACTGCACGTCAACCTTAAGAGAATCTTGAACAAGGACACCCAAATCCCTTTGTGCTTCTGATTTCCCAAGCATTTTCCCATTTAGAAAATAGTCAATGTCTCCATTCCTCCTTCCAATGTGCATAATCTCACACTTTTCCACATTGTATTCCATCTGCCACTTCTTTGCCCACTCTCCTAGCCTGTCCAAGTCCTTCTGCAGCCCCCCTGCTTCCTCAATACTATCTGTCCCTCTACGCATCTTTGTATCATCTGCAAACTTAGCAACAGTGCCTTCAGTTCCTTCTTCCAAATTGTTAATGTATATTGTGAAAAGTTATGGTCCCAGCACTGACCCCTGAGGCACACCACTAGTCACCGGCTGCCATTCAGAAAAAGACCCCTTTACCCCCACTCTCTGCCTTCTGCCAATCAGCCAATCCTCTATCCATGCCAGAATCTGACCCTTAATACCATGGGCTCTTAACTTAGTTAACAGTCTCCTATGCGGCACCATGTCAAAGGCCTTCTGGAAATCTAAATAAATCACGTCCACTGGTTCTCCTTTATCTAAATTCCTCGTTACCTCCTCAAAGAACTCTAACAGACATGACCTCCCCTTGACAAAGCCGTGCTGACTCAGTCTTATTTTATCACACACTTCCAAGTACTCCGCGATCTCATGGCTCTAATAATGGACTCTAAAATTTTGCCAATGACTGAAGTCAGGCTAACCGGTCTATAATTTCCCATCTGCTGCCTCCCTTCCTTCTTAAACAGCAATGTTACATTAGCTACTTTCCAGTCCTCTGGGACTCTCCCTGCCTCCAGTGATTCCTGAAAGATCACATCACCAATGCCTCCTTACTAACATCTGGGAGTTTGTGCTAAAATTGGGAGAGCTGTCCCACAGACTAGTCAAGCAACTGCCTTTCATTCTTATATTCACCAATCACACCTTACAATGTGCCGGAAAGCATCATCACCGTCCCACTGGCAGGAAAGACACACTAGATGTGGTGGCGCAGTTTTATATTGTCGGGAGGGAGTTGCCCTGCGAGTCCTCAACATTTATTCTGGACCCATGAAGTCTCATGGCGTCAGGACAAACATGGGCACGGAAACCTCATTCTGATTACCACCTCTCCCCTCAGCTGAGGAATCAATATGCCCCCACCACCTGGAAGAAACATTGAGGATGGCAGGGGTCTCTGGATGGGTGTCCATCACCAAGAGTGGCTCAGTCGCATCATTACTGACTGAACTGGCTGACATAGGACATAGTTGCTAGATTAGGTCTGGAGCAGGTGGTGAGTGAACCAACAAAGGGACAATCCTACTTGATCTTATCCTCACCAATCTACCTGTTGCAGATGCACCCAAGAATGACAGTATTGTTATGAGTTCACTGCACAGTTGTTGTGGAAACAAAGCCACGTCTTCACATTGAGGACACACTGTCCATCATGTTGTCTGGCACTACCACTAAGCTAGAGGGGATAGATTGTGAACAGGTCCAGTAGCTAAAAACGAGGTATCCATGAGGCTCTCTGAAGCAACAGAATTGTATTCGACCACAATCTGTAACCTCATGGCCAGGCATATCCCTCACTCTACCATTAAACTGGGGGGAGCAACCCTGGTTGAATGAAGAATGCAAAAGGGCTCAATAGAAGCAGCAGGAAGCATACCTAAAAATGAAATGTTAACCTGAAGCTACAACACAGGACTACATATATGCCAAACAACGGAAGCATCTTACAATAAACAGAGCTAAGCAATCTTGTAAAATCCAGTCATGAATGATAATGGATAATTAAACAACTAACTGGAGGCACCAGCTCCACAAACATCCCCACCCTCAATGATGGGGGAGGCTAGCACATCAGTGCAAAAGAGAGGGAATCATTCAAATCATAAGGTGACATGGGGGCCAGGAAGAGAAGTTGAATGGTAACTATTTTGTGGGAATAGGTTCAAGGGAGCAGGTGATGGGGTTTTGTGGACAAGATGAGCATGAGGGAGAAATCTTCGAGAAACTAGAAAAAATATAAATTGAGGCTAGGGTAAGAGGGAGGGAAGGGGCAGTAGCAACTGAATGGATGGTCTCAATTTTCATGAAAAGAAATCTATGAGTTCTTTGCACTTCCTGTGGGTGAGGGTGGAGGACCTTAGCTAGAGGTGTTCAAAAAAGTCTACGTGTTCCAGAATTATTGTGGAACAGCAAGCAGAAGACACCAGGTCCCAATACTGCTTTACGTGGTCTGAACAGATCTGGTTATGACCAACTAATCCAGTTATTTTGCCATAAATGTTCAAGCATGCACTTTGAGCATTAGGGAGTAGAGATGAGGGGTGTACAGGAATAATGATCAGGATGAGAGAGAGTCATGATTTTAATTGGCCAATATTGGTGGAGGTTATGGTGTGATTGAGCAGACCTATAGTTACAGAAATGTTGTGGTAAATGGAGGGCAAAAAACTAGACAGCCGGAAATTTGGAAGTACAGTTTTAAGGGACCTCAGAAGTAGACACAGGAGGAAGGGATAGAAGGGGGATTTAGACACAGAGCAATACAAGGAATGAATCAGAAATGATTGTTCTGTGTTGACACAATGGAAATTAAGAGATGAGGCCAAATGAAATAGAAAAGTCAAAGGGGTGGCTGTGTATCTACTTAAGGGAGTTTACAAGGAACAAGAGACTAAGGGAGTATAAAGAATCATAGAATCCCTGCAGTGCAGAAGCAGGCCATTTGGTCCATCGAGTCTGCACCAACTCTCCAATAGATGTATCTTACCCAGGCCCTATCCCTGTAACCCTACATATTTGCCCTGCTAATCCCCCTAACCTACACATCTTGGGACATTATGGGGTAATTTACCATGGCCAATCCACCTAACATGAGAGCAGTGAATTCAGAGAAAAGAGTATGATGAGTTGAGATGAGGGTTTACATTACCGTGAATGGGAAATTGCTCAGTGCAGAGTGAAAAATAATGAAGATCTCTTGGTGAGAAACGAGGTGAGAGAGTGGAAAAAGATGCCGGAGGAGAATGGAGACAGACCAAGCTGTGATTTTGTGATAAGAGCTACACACACTGCTACAGTGGGGCAAAGGACAGGTGGAAGATATAGCCAGAAGGAGAGAACATCGCCCGTTAACCAAGTTTCCGTCAACACCATGATGTCAGTGCAATCAGCCACAATAAGTTGTGGATGGCAATGGCCTTGTTCACAACTGAATGAACATCCTGGAAAGAAATTGGCAAGATTAGCCCTGGGGGTGCATTGAGCAGGAGGGACTGCAACCATCCAGGGTGAGGGAAGTTGGACAACCTACAGAAAAGTGATAGACATCTGCACTGGAGATCACCTCTCTTAGGAAAACACTGAATAACCCATGCAGTGGTGAGCACTGAAATTTGGTTCAGCATGCTTGAGGGCCATTTGTCAAACTTGCAACATCCAACATGCTCAGAAAATGGCCAGAAATTGCACAGCTGCAGAAGTTTATTTAAGTACCAACAACACCAATATTAACATGTCGATTCTGTGGATGTCCATGCTAATCTCGCACTAGATTCTTCAGTCATGAGAGACCACCATAACAGACAGTGAAGTCATTTATTGACTGGACATACGCCAATAGCGAGGACTCTACCCATCAAGCAAAGAGGATTTCAATTTCTGGCTTACTTTGGAAAGCAACTCCATAGCATAAATGAAGGTATTAAGAAATTCTGGTTAAAATTTGGTGATACATCTGTAATTTACTGAGATAATCAATTATTGCTGAAAGATAGATGCAGGCAAATGGGCTTCCGGCCCCTAACAATGTGATGAGACCGATGTAATTCTTTTGAAGAGTGTGGCTGAAACTTAGAAAAACAGGGCTAAATATTCCTGACTCCAGATGTCAGAGACTGAATATTTGACTGAAGATGCGTATCAGGACCCTGTGGAAGTCCTGACCTGCGGACCTATGTGGGAATTCCTGGGAAGTTTAAACTTCCAATGGGCAAATCCCTGCTCCCCAGAAACCTCTGTGACAGTCTCAGACTGTGAGTTGGAACTGTAGACTTCGGACAGTTCTGTAGTACTTAACTAAATAATTATCCAGGGAATGTTAGATGGCTTAAAACTTAGTCCAACACCTGGATAACTCAACAACACTCCCCCCCGCCCCCCCCAATCACCGTCCTGACTGCACGATTACCGCAATGACCTGACTATGCCCTGACCCAACTCATCCACTCAATTTAAACTTACCACAAGGCATCTAATGTCATAAAAATGGGCATGTCCTGTTTTCACCTGACTCTACTCTGTTCCAACAAAGTTCAGTAAGAAGTCTCACAACACCAGGTTAAACTCCAACAGGTTAAACTTCAACAGGTTTATTTGGTAGCACAAGCCACAAGCTTTCGGAGCACTGCCCCTTCATCAGGTGAGTGGGAGTTCTGTTCACAAACAGGGCATACATAGATACAAACTCAATTTACAAGATAATAGTTGGAATGTGAGTAATTTACAGGTAATCAAGTCTTAAAGGTACAGACAATGTGAGTGGAGAGAGGGTTAAGCACAGGTTAAAGAGATGCGTATTGTCTCTAGCCAGGACAGTTAGTGAGATTTTGCATACCCAGGCAAGTCGTGGGGGGGTTACAGATAGTGTGACATGAACCCAAGATCCCGGTTGAGGCCATCCTCATGTGTGCGGAACTTGGCTATCAGTTTTTGCTCAGCGATTCTGCGTTGTCGTGAAGGCCGCCTTGGAGAACGCTTACCTGAAGATCAGAGGCTGAATGCCCGTGATTGCTGCAGTGTTCCCCAACAGGAAGAGAACAATCTTGCCTGGTGATTGTCGAGCGGTGTTCATTCATCCATTGTCGTAGCGTCTGCATGGTCTCCCCAATGTACCATGCCTCGGGACATCCTTTCCTGCAACGTATCAGGTAGACAACATTGGCCGAGTTGCAAGAGTATGTACTGTGTACCTGGTGGATGGTGTTCTCACGTGAGATGATGGCATCCGTGTCGATGATCCTGCACGTCTTGCAGAGGTTGCTGTGGCAGGGTTGTGTGGTATCGTGGTCACTGTTCTCCTGAAGGGTGGTTGGTTTGCTACGGACAATGGTCTGTTTGAGGTTGTGCGATTGTTTGAAGGCAAGTGGGGGTGTGGAGATGACCTTGGCGAGATGTTCGTCTTTATCGATGACATGTTGAAGCCTCCGGAGAAGATGTCGCAGCTTCTCCGCTCCGGGGAAGTACTGGACGACGAAGGGTACTCTGTCCACCGTGTCCCATGTTTGTCTTCTGAGGAGGTCGGTGCGGTGTCGGAACTGTCGATCAATGAGTCGAGCGCCATATCCTGTTCTTATGAGGGCATCTTTCAGCGTCTATAATGATCCTCCTCATCTGAGCAGATCTTGTGCATACGGAGGGCTTGTCCATAGGGGATGGCTTCTTTAACGTGTTTAGGATGGAAGCTGGAGAAGTGGAACATAGTGAGGTTATCCGTGGGCTTGCGGTACAGTGAAGTGCTGAGGTGGTCATTCTTGATGGAGATGTGTGTATCCAAGAATGCAGCCAATTCCGGAGAGTAGTCCATGGTGAGTTTGATGGTGGGATGGAACTTGTTGATGTCATCATATAGTTGTTTCAGTGATTGTTCGCCATGAGTCCAAAGGAAGAAAATGTCATCGATGTATCTAGTGTATAGCATCGGTTGAAGGTCCTGTGCGGTGAAGAGGTCTTGTTCGAACCTGTACACAATGATGTTGGCATATTGAGGTGTGAATTTGGTCCCCATGGTTGTTCCGTGTGTCTGGATGAAGAACTGGTTGTTGAAGGTGAAGACGTTGTGGTCCAGGATGAAGCGATGAGTCGTAAAATTGCATCTGGAGATTGGCAGTTGTCGGCGTTGAGTATTGAGGCAGTTGCAGCAATGCCATTGTTGTGGGGGATGCTAGTGTAGAGTGCTGAGACATCCATTGTGACGAGGAGTGCTTCTGGTTTAACTGCTCCATGTGTGCTGAGTTTTTGTAGAAAGTCTGTAGTGTCGCGACAAAAGCTGGGGTTCTTTGTACAATGGGTTTCAAGATGCCCTCGACGTAGCCGGAGAGGTTCTCGCACAGGGTCCCATTGCCTGATACGATGGGACGGCCGGGTATGTTGGCGTTCTGCATCTTCGGGAGGCAGTAGAGATCTCCAATGCGGGGAGTACATGTGATGAGAGCACGGAGGGTGCTCTGAAGGTCCGGATCAAAGGTCTTGATCAGTCTGTTGAGTTGACGGGTGTGTTCTTTGGTTGGATCTGCGGGTTGTCTGTAGTTGTCGGTACACTTCTTTGCAGTAATCCGTTCTGTTCAGTATGACGGTGGTCCCTCCTTTGCTGGTTTGATGACAACATTGCGGTTGGTCTCGAGAGCGCAGATGGCGTTGCGTTGTGCTTGGTTGACGTTCGGGGCTGTCTTGTGAGTGCGGCTGATGAATCTGGCATTGACGCACCTCCTGATGGCTTGGGCATACATGTCGAGTCGAGGGCAGCAACCTTCCGGAGGAGTCCAATTCGACTCTTTCCTCTTCGGTTGCTGCACCGCGGATCTCTCTGTTGGCTGTTTCGGTTCACTGGCTGTCGCATTGTGTTCGCTGTTGGCCTCTTGGGGTTTGTGGAAGAACTCCCGCAGCCTCATTCGCCTGATGAATTCCTCTGTGTCTGCTGCGAGACTGGTGGGGTCCATTTAGGTGGTGGGGCAGAAATTGAGCCCTTGGCTGAGAACTTCGATTTCATCTGGTTGAAGTGTGTAATCCGACAAGTTGACAATGGACTTCCCTGCAGTGGTACTGTTTTCTACTGTGGTACCGGGGGAGGCTTGGTTGCTGCTGGTGGTGATGCCGAGTTTCTCAAGTTTTCTGTTCTTGGTGTGCATGTAGATGCTTCATCCTGGACCACAATGTCTTCACCTTCAACAACCAGTTCTTCATCCAGACACACAGAATAGCCATGGGGACCAAATTCGCACCTCAATATGCCAACATCTTTATGCACAGGTTCGAACAAGAGCTCTTCACCGCACAGGACCTTCAACCGATGCTATACACTAGATACATCGATGACATTTTCTTCCTTTGGACTCATGGCGAACAATCATTGAAACAACTATATGATGACATCAACAAGTTCCATCCCACCATCAGACTCACCATGGACTACTCTCCAGAATTGGTTGCATTCTTGGACACACGCATCTCCATCAAGGACGGTCACATCAGCACTTCACTATACCGCAAGCCCACGGATAACCTCAGATGCTCCACTTCTCCAACTTCCACCCTAAACATGTTAAAGAAGCCATCCCCTATGGACAAGCCCTCCGTATACACAGGATCTGCTCAGATGAGGAGGATCGTAACAGACACCTCCAGATGCTGAAAGATGCCCTCATAAGAACAGGATATGGCGCTCGACTCATCAATCGACAGTTCCGACACGCCACAGCGAAAAACCGCACCGACCTCCTCAGAAGACAAACACAGGACACGGTGGACAGAGTACCCTTCGTCGTCCAGTACTTCCCCAGAGTGGAGAAACTGCGACATCTTCTCCGGAGCCTTCAACATGTCATCAATGAAGATGAACATCTCGCCAAGGCCATCCCCACATCTTGCCTTCAAACAACCGCACAACCTCAAACAGACCATTGACTGCAGCCAACTACCCAGTCTTTAGGAGAACAGTGACCACGACACCACACAACCCTGCCACAGCAACCTCTGCAAGACGTGCCGGATCATCTCATGTGAGAACACCATCCACCAGATACACGTTACATACTCTTGCAACTAGGCCAACGTTGTCTACCTGATACGTTGCAGGAAAGGATGTCTCGAGGCATGGTACATTGGGGAGACCATGCAGACGCTACGACAATGGATGAATGAACACTGCTTGACAATCACCAGGCAGGAGTGTTCTCTTCCTGTTGGGGAACACTTCAGCAGTCACGGGCATTCAGCCTTGGATCTTTGGGTAAGCGTTCTCCAAGGCGGCCTTCATGACACACGACAATGCAGAATCGCTGAGCAAAAACTGATAGCCAAGTTCCGCACACGAGGACGGCCTCAACCGGGATCTTGGGTTCATGTCACACTATCTGTAACCCCCACAACTTGCCTGGGCATGCAAAATCTCACTAACTGTCCTGGCTGGAGACAATACACAATATCTTTAATCTGTGCTTAACCCTCTCTCCACTCACACTGTCTGTACCTTTAAGACTTGATTACCTGTTAAGACTCACATTCCAACCATTATCTTGTAAATTGAGTTTGTATCTATATATGCCCTGTTTGTGAATAGAACTCCCATTCACCTGATGAAGGGGCAGTGCTCCATAAGCTTGTGGCTTTTGCTACCAAATAAACCTGTTGGAATTTAACCTGGTGTTGTGTGACTTCTTACTGTGCTTCCCCCAGTCCAACGCCGGCATCTCCACATCATGGCCAACAAAGTTCCCCAGAGATCGGAAGATCCTGGAGGATATGTGCTGCACCGACGAGTAGGTGAATCTTCAATCACAATGGCAATCCACTCACCACTGATGCTGCTCAGAAGATTTGGGCTAATTTCTAAAAGCAAAGTTCCACAGATGAGTATTACTTCTGTGAACTCTTAAATAAATTATAATGCAGCCTCCAAGGAATTAATTACTTAGGTTCTTAATATCTCACCCCGACTTTCTTTTGTGAACTCAGAATTTTTCAATCTCAGCGAAAACTGCCAATCCCATAATGAATACCCCTCATACTCAGCAGTAGCAGCTGGAAATCACTAACCTTCAGGCCAAGGTAAAATTCCTAACTCAAGCCTAAGGCTCAAGATAGAAGGGCTTATCAAAGGGAAAGCATTAACGCTAAACAATTAATTTTGAGTAAATTGTGATATTTCTCCGGAATCATATATTTTAATACACATGTATTGGGGAGTTTCCATGTTTTGTCTAAACAGAGAAGCAAAATTGAGCTAAAATGCAGTGGCAATTATTTGACCCACTTGATTGATTTGTTTTGAAGTACTTCCTGGTTTATGAAAGAAAGCTTTGTTTAGAAAAAGTATTTGAAGTTCAGTTTTTTGCTGCTTATCTGCTGCAAATGTTGTGAAGATTGAAGCCATTGTTTTTGTCTCTGTTCCAAACTCTGCTCCCCAACTCTCAACTCTATCCCTCTCCGTGGCAACAGTCTGAGATTAAGCCAGTCTGTTCGCAAACTTGGTGTCACAAATTATTTGAAATGAGCTTCCAACTTCATACTCATACCATCTCCACCTCATCGCTTAATAATCACTCAACTTCACCTGTTGCAGCTCATCCGCTGCTGAAACCCCTTCATTCCCTCTAGACTCGACTATTCCAATGTATACCTAGCTGATCCTCCCACCTTCTACCCTCTTAAACTTGAAATCATCCAAAGTTCTCCTGCCCATGTCTTAATTCACAGCATATCCCATTCCCCTATCACTCGTGTTCTCTGACCTACACTGGCTCCCAGTCAAATGAAATCTTGATTTTAAAATTCTCATCCCTTCAAATTCCTCCGTGGTCTTGCCCCTCCCTATCTCTGCAATCTCCTCCAACCTCACAACCCTCCCAAGATATCTGAGCTTCTCTGACTCTAGCCTCTTGTGCATTCCCAATTTTAATTGCTCCACATTGGTGGCCAGACTTTTCTTTGTACGAAGGTTCCTTTCTGTTAATGAATTCTTAATCCCTGGCAGCATATTATTTCCTATCCCATGTGTTTTAATTTTGCTAACCAACCTCCTGTGGGCGGACTTTATCAAAAGCCTTCTGAAAATCCATGTACACTACTTCCGCTGGCTCCCCTTTATCAATTCT
The DNA here is from genome assembly GCF_964213995.1 of Mustelus asterias. Taxonomy (NCBI): domain Eukaryota; kingdom Metazoa; phylum Chordata; class Chondrichthyes; order Carcharhiniformes; family Triakidae; genus Mustelus; species Mustelus asterias. Next base: position 78,486,893 of record NC_135815.1, on the reverse strand, counting down.
GTTGGTAACATCCTCAAAAAACTCCAACAGGTTCATCAAACATGACTTCTCATTCATAAATCCATGTTTACTATGCCTAATCAGATCATTGTTATCCAACTGTCCATTTATCGCATCCTTCATCATATATTTCAGCATTTTTCCCAATATTGATGTTAGGCAAACAGGTCTGCAGTTCCCTGACTGACTAATCTGCAGGTTCTCTTTACATCTCAAGACTTTTCTTTGTACGAAGGAATTTTCCCCATTTGACTGGACTATATTTTGATAATACATGCTGGCCCCTTATTTTGTCAGTTTTGCATAAACTGGAGCATAGATTGGCATATATTCAAAATAGTTTGCAGCAGAGTCTCTTGAGTTTTGGATTAGGTTGGTAACCAAGGGAAGAAGATACAGGTCTCCTAACTGGGTCAAGGTGGGGATAACGAAATTGCTCATACCTTTAACCCTGGAAGTATGAGCAAAGGTGAAATTTCATTACATTTCCACCGCAATAAATATTTTAAATAAATGGCAAAGCCATCTGAAGTCTCCATGCTTTCCCTTCTTCATAAACACCAATATCAGAAGTCTAAAAAAAAGTATTTTTCTCAGGTTAAGAGGAGTATTATAACAAATAAAACCATAGAATTGGCCATCACCCTGCCATAATTCCAGTGTTGCTAATTGCAAGATGGCCCTAAGAGAAAGTGGAAACTGGCATTCAACAATAACATATGAGATTAAGTCCCCTGTTAAGACTATAGCACATACGATCTCACCATCCAATGTTTTGTTACTTGTTCCTTAAATTGGCCAAAAGTTATTCAATGAATACGTCAAAATCAGAGGAGGTAGACATGGAAATACGTCAAAATCAAAAGGAGGTAGACATGGAAATAGTGGGAGAGTTGGTTCTCATCTTCCAAATTTCTGTAGATTCTGGAACAGACCTGGCAAACTGAAGGGTGACAAATGTAACCTCATTCTGTTTAAAAAAAAGGAGAGGGGGAGAAAAGAAGGAATGACAGACCGGTTAGCCTAACATCAGTATAGGGAAAATACTAGAGTCTATTATAAAGAATGCAATAACAGGACACTTAGAAAAGATAAACGGCATTAAACAAAGTCAACGCAGATTTATGAAAGGGAAATCATGTTTGAGAAACCTATTTGAGTTTTATGAGGATGCAACTAGTAGAATAAATAAGGATGAACCAGTGGTTTTGATAAACTCTCACATTTGAGGTTAGCGTGCAAACTTAAAGTGCGTGGGATTGGGGTGACATATTGGCATGGATTGAGAATTGGTGAGCAGACAGGAAACAGGAGAATAGAAATAAGGGATTTGTGTGAGAGCTGTGTGGGGGCGGGGTGGGTGTGGGGGAATGCAGGCTGTGCATGTGAGAGGGCAGGGCCTGGGCGGGCGGTGGGTTGGGGGGAGAAGAGGGCCTGAGCGCGCAGGGAGGAGAGGGGGGCCGACCGCAAGGGGGGGGGTGGCTGAGCCTGTGGGGGAGGGGGGGGGGGCCGAGCCCGCGGGGGGAGGTGGGTTTGTCTTGTGTTGGGGAAGCCAAAAGTTCAAAATAGTTAGATGTCTAGACTCTAAAAGGTGTTGAAAGGTATGGGGAGAGGACTGGAATTTTAGTGTTGAGATAAAGGAGTAGCCGTGATCCTGTTGAATGGTGGAGCAGTCTCGAAGGACCAAATGGCCTACTCCTATTTTCTATAAGATTATGGTACAGGAGAACTCTGTTCTAATTCAGCATAAACTGCTATCTTTTTATATATATATATTTAAACATCTTTTATCAGTGGCTGCAAAGCTTTTTCCAGGAAGCTTATTAACCCAGAATACCCAAATGCTAATTACTGCACCCACCCACACCAACACTTCTGAATCACGAATGAACAATAAGCTTCTTTGGAAACAATTATCCTTGAATTCCGCAAGAAAGGAAATGGACACACTGTTTATCTACAAGCAGTGAACTAAAGCACCAGAACACTAAAAATAGAACACATTACAGTGACATATGTGCTGGGCAATTGTCAACAGCTTCATGACTTTGAAAAACCTGTGCCTACTTGCTGAGTTTATATATTTCTTTTGAAAGCTGAAATTGAAGGATCAAAATATTTACTTCTTTTTGGACAGGAAGTCAAAAGTCAAAATGAATTTCATGAATGGTAGGAACAGCCCCTGTGAATGACCCAGTTGCGGGAGGTGCAATGAACAGGAAGCACCTTTTTCCCCCCACCAATAAAAATACACATCATGTACATCCCACATGGAACATTTTTCTGACTTATATGCCAAATTCAGCATATTTGACACAAATAGATGGAAGCAGTGCATACATTGAAACTAATATCTCACTAACAGAACACAGGTCTTACTTAACATTTAACCATGTATCACTCATAAATTACTTCAAACTGCATCAGTACAGTGCAATATTTATAACTCTACTGACAAAAACCTGAGGCAAAAACAACCAATTCTATAATATCAAAATAAAATAGAACGCTGGCAGATGAGGAAAACTTTAAAAAAGCATGTTGGTGCAGAGTTCCTCCTCTAGAGGTTAGATTTAAACAATTTGTTGGACAGATTAACAAACTTTACTTTCCAACTCACTGACCCACGAGTGTTTCACATTGACAATGGATGAAAAGCAGAGAAAAATGTTGCTTTTTCTAGCACTCTCATTTTCATAAGCACAAAATTTACCAAAATTAATATCAGTTATCATTAGCTTTATTACAAAGCCAAATACAAATTATTTTGTGTACTCTTTAAAAACTGGAAGCTCAGGGGTAAGAGCAACAAACAAAATCTTAACTGGGCAAACTGCTGATGGTCTATTGCGGACCCTTGCTTCCAATTAAGCCTACAAGGGCATCAATATATACCATGGTTATCATCATTAACATAATTTAAACATGCAAGAAAATCTGAGACATCTACGTGGCTAACAATGAAGTTTCACCGTGGAAAAGGCATTGCCCAAATTTGAAGTTAACTTTCCTGCTTTATGCAAGCACAGATGAAATAAGGAAAAGATGACTCAAGGAGGTTGAATCAGTAATAGTTCCAAGACTAGAACTGACCTTTGTTCCAACAATGTCAACTGATATAAATATGTACAAAAAAAAATTATTGGAATAAAAATAACCACGTGACATTATTGAGACAGAAGAAACAGATGTGTTAAACAACTTAGAAAAGTAATGAACTGGATGGATAAATCGGATTCTATTCATACATGCACTTTGGAATAGCACTTGTCATTGGTGAAGCTTATACAATAATATTGTTCTGATGATCTCTATTATGTATGATGCTTAAGCTCAGCCCATCAACCTTTGAATTTAAACAGGAATGAAATCATATTTTTGAAATAGTTTCCCAACTTTTCTTCCTCGTATTTCTATCATCCTTTCAAATTATTGACAGAAACTTGCTGTTCAAGCTCGCTGTTCTAGTGCTCACTTGTTGAATCGCTTATAATTTTATTAGCTTCACCCAAAGAAAATGTTAAAAGTTCTCGGGTAGAAGAATATTTTTTAAACTGTGTAAATAAATAAAAGAAAGATAGGGCTGCCATAACTGCCATTCCATAGAATAGAAACCATAGAAACCCTACAGTGCAGAAGGAGGCCATTCGGCCCATCGAGTCTGCACCGACCACAATCCCACCCAGGCCCTACCCCCACATATTTACCCGCTAATCCCTCTAACCTACGCATCTCAGGACTCTAAGGGGCAATTTTTAACCTGGCCAATCAACCTAACCTGCACATCTTTGGACGCAGACACGAGGAGAATGTGCAAACTCCACACAGACAGTGACCCGAGCCAGGAATCGAACCCGGGACCCTGGAGCTGTGAAGCAGCAGTGCTAACCACTGTGCTACCGTGCTGCCCTCCTAAATAAATTAGCAATAGTTTAAATTTCTTACAGCATCTGACCCATTTATATAGAAATAATTAAGTATGAAATCCCTCAATACAGAACACAGGTTGCAACAAGGAGGCAATACTTACCTGCATACATGTGGTAAGTAAGCCGTTCGATCAGTTTTATGACAGTTCCAGCTTTGATAATGGGAATTCCAGATTTAGATTGCACATTCTCCTCAAACACAATGTTCTCCTCAGAATCTGGCTCCGCAAACCTGTACACTTCAGGACTTGGGAGTCTAAGTGGCTCCTCTTTTTCCTCCTGTAGCATAGTGGTGTCCAACATTCTCTCCAGTGTACTGCGATATTGTAAAGAAATTAAAGCTGCCATCCAATTATTTTTTTCTTCTGCTGATTTAGCAGCAAAAATTACACTGTTTTCATCCTTCAAGATAACTTCAAAAGCATGTTTGTATTCATTAGTGTCATCTTTGTCATTGATCTGTACCTTGCGCATGAAAAACTTCTCTTTGAGACGATATTCTGCATAACTTCCACCAGGCAACCTAGGCTGACCGTGATTTGATTTGCAGCAAATCATCAAGCCATCAAATAGGAATATATGTCTTTCATGTTTTGCACCCACCCGTGTGAGCGTGCCTTCCATTATAAATTCATTACAGCACTGTCCAATGTCCTTGCCTTCCCAACCATCAATGTTTTTCTGGATCTCATTCATTTTCTTAATTGCCAGGTGTTTGCTTTTCATTTGTTGATTATAAAAACGACAGGCAGACTCACTGGAAGAGAAAATAAATGACCAAATTTCAATCAGTTGAAATTAATGAACTCAAAGATGTATGCATTGGTGTAAGCAACTCTGAAAACTACTTTTTTTTAAGTAATGCAGCTACAAAATAAAAACAAACGGTTTCATAGAAAACATGAAAACTGGATACTCTGTTAAAATTATATACGTCAAGAAGTTTTAGTAGACTTTGTTCCTTTTTGTGCAACCCACTAGCACATCTCATCCTTTAGTCAGAAGAATCCAAGTCACAAACTTTTCTTGTGCTATTGTTAGCAAGCTCACGATTGGTTAATAGAAAGCATACTTCTGCAATGGTGGGCCAGGCCTGCTGCTTTTCCTTTTCTTTGTGGGAAGTCACACCTTTCTGCATACAGAAGTATTCCATCGAGCATTCCGAATGAAAAAGCAAAATCACTCACTGTGGGTCGTTTGGAATTTACGTTTTGGCTCTCTGCTTAAAAGATCACTCTTGAATGACTGAAACTGCCCAGCTCTTTCTATTTAAAGTCGTGATCATTTGTTGAACTTAAAAGTGAACAGACCAACTCTATTGTCTTTCGTCTCCACAAAAACAAAAGCTGAAAAACACGACTAAACAAAAAAAAAATGCCTTACCATGTCTTATCAGTAGGTAATACAACAATATTTGTTGAGCATCTTCATAGAATATCTCTAATTTTTAATGAAGAAAAATTTGTGCTTCTTAAAACAAACCTTTTCAGCAATTCCTTTTAAAGTGCGTCATTGCTTACCATCTGATACTCAGCAAAGTCGTCATGTTCGTAATCGGGATGCTGCTCTGTTTTAAGCTTCAGTTGTACAAGCAATTTAACAGCATAAAATGCTTTGAACAAAAACAAGCTTTTTGCACCTGATGTCACTTCCTGTGTAAAATCAGCCCTACCAGTGAAGCTCTCTACTGTTGTTCTTTGCTAACAGTAAGAGGAAGTGTGAACAACGGGAACTTACAGATGTAGTCAGTCAATCAGGAGAAATGCGGGATGAATGGAAATTGCTTACCTCAGCCTCCTTTTTGCAAGCGATTTTGAACAAATCCTTTCCATACTGCTCTGGAGGTTAAGAAGAGCGGTTATGGCTTGTTTTAGGCATTCTTTGTCTTCTTCATCTTCACTTTTCTCTTCTAATTGCTGTTATTATAAGGTGGGGAACAAAATAATATGTTTTAAATGGTTTATAGCTGTTAGAGGAGCGCATATGAAAACAGATACTCAGGGTTTACCCAGGTATCAACATATTTGACTGCTTTTCCTCCATCAATTAGCAACAGGCTCATTATCTCCAATACACTACATAGTTTTGACCTTCAACCAATTATTTATCGAATTTATGAAGAATGCCCGACAAATGAACAACCTTTATTCCATCATGATGACAACTACTGCTTGCAGCATAAAGATAAGCTACAGCAGAGCAAGCAACCCCTACAAACAGGAATAGAAATACGTGAGCTCTGAAGTGCTTCTTTACTGTAATGATGAGCTTCCTTTTTCAAGTTAAGCAACTATGTCCAATAAGACACCAGAACATGTTCTGCTTGAAGCCAACACATGCCAAGTTTCTATAACAATGAAACTGTGGAGCAAATAAGTAAATAAAAATCAGATGCAAGTATATCACTCGGCTATAGATTGACAACCCGTAAGCACTAGGAATCCAGTAAACTTAAATGTGCATGCTGCTACTGAAAAAGAAGAACCTTGTTTATTTTTTTCTCTTTCAGTTAAATGCTTCATTATCTTTTAAAACTGATCCAAGATACACAGATCATAGATTTTATACATAAATAGATATTTATCTTGCTTTAGGGTAATTTTTCATTTCCCATTCTGATCTTTCCTTTTCTATTTTCTGACATTGGTTTTTTTGTTCATTTGCCTTTTTGTTCTTGAACACTATTTCTTATTTTTATCAGAGTTTCAAATCTATATATTATTAAAACTCTTCTGTTCACACATGACTTACAGTATTTATGCTTAGGTATCAATTCCTTTGTAATAATGGCTAAACTGTCTTTTGCATCTTTTATTGCAGATTTGATTGGATGCTTGAGGCTCACTTTGAACTTTAGGCTTTTGATTAGCACTGTGATTTTGTCAGGTCAATACAATTAAGTCTGAACAGGAGTTTTCCATGATACATCAGTAACTGTTAGCTGTTAACTGATAGGTAGTATATATCATGATATATGATAGAAGAACACAACTTGTGCTTGACTGGGTGGAGGATAAATTCAAAATTAATCTGCATAAACAATATTTCACTGGTCAAGTAGTAAACATATGGAGATGGTGGAAAAAAGTTTTTTAAAGTTAAAGTTTATTTATTAGTCACAAGTAGACTACATTAACACTGCAATGTAGTTACTTTGAAAATACCATGGTCGCCACACTCTGGCGCCAGTTCAGGTACACTGAGGGAGAATTTAACATGGCCAATGCATCTAACCAACATGTCTTTCAGACTGTGGGATGAAACCGGAGCATCTGGACGAAACCCATCCAGACACGGAGAGAAGGTGCAGACTCCACACAGTCAGTGACCCAAGCTGGGAATCAAACCTGGTCCCTGGCGCTGAGGGGCAGCAGTGCTAACCACTGTGCCACCAAGCAGTTAAAATTAGATTTCTTTCATAAAATATCATTTTGGGATATAGTATAGGAGTAATCTGAGACAAACATGTTCAGTTTGGAATGCTTGGGATGAAAATGGTAACTTCGGACCTATGGTTCCCAAAGTGTTCCACCACTGGGATGAGCTTTAGAAAGCAAATAAAATTTCCAAATAGGAAGATTTAAGAAAATGGTGTATGACAGTGTGGTTTGAATTTGGATTTAAATAACGAATACTAGCCTTTTTGGATTGAGATATACACCCACTCTTACACAAACGATTCTTGCACATTCCTGGTAAGCGTATACAACATGGTATAATGATACATCATATGTGATTTGAAGCTATACCAAAGATTAATCTGCTCTATACTGACAGTTTTTGCAACTTGTTGGCAGCATTTCCACTCGCTATCGAAAAACAGATCACTAAGTAAGTTGAATTTTTAATGCAGAAACATTTACTGTAGTAATGTTTTGATATACGTTTAAGTTGCCCAAGGTCAGCTATGATCTATTTTTTATGAATATAATTATAAACAGCCACAATTCCCAAGTTATGCACAAGACTTCCTTTGTACATTCATATGCTAAAAATGAGAGAATCACTAAATCTTGCTATAAATAACAAAACAGATTCAATAGTGACTTCAATGTAGGTGAACACTAAAAAGTAGTGGCCTATGAAGATAGGATTAAAAAAAAATCTTAACATGAATATAAGGACACCCGAACTGAAGAGGGCACAATTCAGCAAGACAAATAGTAAAGTAATGATGTAAAATGGAAAGAAAAATTGGTTAACAATGGGATGTTTTTACAAAGAAAGCTGCAGTGTGTTGAATATATGGAAATAAAAGGTACTTGAAGTATAAATATAGAAGTTAGACCCTAAATGAAAATGGAAGGATGTGTATGGTCTTAAGCATGATGAAAATTATTAAAAAGAGTGAAATGATCAAGTAAAGAAATGTTGAGAGAGATCAGGAAAGCCAAAAAGGAGTGAAAAGAGAATCTCAAAAGTATTTAAAAAATGAAAAATTCAACAAACACTGTAAAAAAAAAGTCAGATAAGCCCACAGGATTGGATAGTTAGCAGAGGATAAACAACTATTTGCATTTATAAATCATCCCCAGTTTCTTCATAGCAGCAATGAGAGAAAATCTGATTCTGAGCCACAAAGAGATATGACAGATGACCAAAAACTTGGTCAAAGAGGTGGGTTTTGAGGAGCAGCTTAGAGGAGAGGTAGAGACACAGATGTTCAGGGATGGAAATCCTGAAAGTAGCTGAAACTCATGAGATACAAGTATTTCATAACATTATTTAGAAAAGAGAAGGACATTGGAAAAAAGGTAAAAGAAATGAGATGTAATAAATCAAAAGAATACTTGAAATTTTATTCAGCAAAATGAGGACAGTGTATTGAGACCATCTGTCCAGGAATCCTGAGGGAAATGGGAGAAGACACAGCAGAGGATCTAGAAATTAGATTGAATGGGGATGTGCGCTGGATTTCTGACAAGATGACAATATAACACACATTTTCAAAAAAAACAAAGCTAACCAAGGCAATTTAACACCTGTATTGGAGCAAATTTTGGAATCATGAATTAGTGATGTAATTACTAGATTATCCAGAAGGAAGAATAATTACAAGTCACCAACACAGATTTTAGAAAGGAAGATCATGCTCAGCAAACCTAATAGAGTTCTTTTGAGATGCAACAGATTATCGTGGATTTGGAAAACCTACATAGAACTTCAGAAAGTCTTTCTCAAGGTATCACACTATCAGAGACTATCAGAGATTAGGTCAGAGTAACAGCAGTTTCTCAGAGTTACCAGGTATGAGTTGCAGTGGTCCATAGGATTCGGGTCAGACTAAAGGTGGCCCACGTTCCATTTGAAGTTTTTGACAAATGTCTGGACACTTTTTTGCAATCCCTCACTGCTAAGGTGTGCAACAAGGACACCAATCATGATGTATGATTCATCATTTTCTTTTTCAAACTCTAGTAATGTGTAATGTTGTTACTCCATCTTTTGTATGTTTTTGAGAGATAAGTAGTTTATCAAACATTTAATAACATTTGTTACTTTATGCTGTATGTATGTTGCAACAGTTTTTTAATGTCGATATATGATTTAGGTTTTAAATAAATAAAATAATTCCTATTCATACCTTTAGAAGTTCAAAATAATGCAGGCAATGGTAAACAGGTGCCAGTAACAGTCTGGGAAGAACATATTGCACAGCTTCTTTGAAACCTTCACCTATTGACTGAAATTAAATGCATCGATTAGTTTTGTAGAATCTAGGTTATATTTGTAATTTCTGCACAAAAGGCAGAATTTCAGTTGTTCACAGTTGTGAAAATGCTCACCTGTAAGTAGAATGCAGCTCCTGGCTTTGATAGAAGGCTGAGAAAATGATCATGAAAGCCAGGCCGTAGTATGTCCTGTGCATAGTTTTCATATGGATCAAATGCTAATTCCTGAAAAATGTCAAATATAGCTGCCTATCAATATATCAGGAGATCAATCAATTTAATACTGATTAAGACAAAACATCTGCAAACAGAAGAAATCAGTTAATTTATAAAGCAGCTTGAAGATGATCAATCTAGCAACTAGTATTTTAGGAAGATATAGGGATAATCTCATGTAACTACCCTTGAAGTTTATTTCAATTGAAGCTTTTGAAATAGCTCAGGAGTTCAAAAACAACCTTGTAGAACCAACCACCTTAAGTACCTAAATTTAAAAAAATATTCTGATTAAAGTAAAACTGCAAAATTTTCCAAACATTCATTTTCAAAGGGTAACACTACAGGTGAGAACATTTCATCAGAAAAACTGGTGGCGTGGTAAATAGCAAGGAGCAAAGCCTTAGATTACAGGACGATATAGATGGGCTGGTCAGGTGGGCAGAACAATGGTAAATGGAATTTGACCCTGCAAAGTGTGAGGTAATACATTTTGGGAGGACTAACTAGGCAAGGGAATATATAATGAATGGTTGAATCCTAGGAAGTAAAGAGGTTCAGAGGGACCTTGGTGTGCATGCCCATAGTTTTCTGAAGACAGCAGGACAAGTATATAAGGTGGTTATGAAGGCACATGGGATACTTGCCTTTATTAACCAAGGTAGTGAATATAAGAGCAGGGAGGTTATGATGGAGCTGTATAAAACGCTGGTTAGGCCACAGCTGGAGTAGTGTGTACAGTTCTGGTCACTGCACTATAGGAAGGAAGCGATTGCACTAGAGAAGATGCAAAGGAGATTCACCAGGATGTTACCTGGGCTGCAGTGTTTCAGCTATCAAGAGAGACTGGATAGGCCAGGGTTGTTTTCCTTGGAGCAGAGAAGGTTGAGGGACACATATAAAATTATGATGGGCATAGATAGGGTGGATAGGAAAGAACTTTCCCCTTAGCACAGGGATCAGTAAACAGGGGGGCACAAATTTAAGTTAAGGGGCAGGAGGTTATAGGAGTTGTGAGGAAAACCTTTTTCACCCAGAGGTTGGTGGGAATGTGGAAATCACTGCCTGAAAGGGTGGTAGAGGCAGAAACCCTCACAACATTTAAGAAGTATTTAGATAAGCACTTGAAATGCCATGGCATACAAGGCTATGGGCCAAATGCTGGAAAATGGGATTAGAATAGATAGGTGCTTGATGGCTGGTGTGGGCACGATGGGCTGAAAGGCCTCTTTCTGTGCTGTAAACTATGACTATAAATGTGATAAAACATCCAAAGATGCCTCTGAAGGAAGAGTGGACACTGGAAGAGTTAGGGGCTGTAATCAATGGAATTAAGATGATTCTGAAAGTGGATAAGGATATAGCAGAGGATAAAGATAGGAAGAAAATTCCAAGGTGAAGTAACACGATGGTTGAAAGTGCTGGCATTAGTGCTAGAATAGAGACAAGGTGGGGATGCACAGTCGATCAACTTCTGAAGAGCAAAGGTATAAACTGAATTAAAAAATGGAGAAGATTGCCAAGTTTGGAAAAGCAAAAAAATTGAGAAATTTGTAAACACGGTTCAAAACTATAACTCAATATAAAGGAGATCAATAAGGATAAGGTTAATAGATGAGTAGACCTTAAGTGTGAAATAGGCATAAGCAAAAGGGTTCTGGACAAATCATGTCAAGATTTCCTCCCACAGTCCAAAGATGTGCGGGTTCGGTTGATTGGCCATGCTAAATTGACCCTAGTGTCGGGGGATTAGTAAATGAGGGTTACGGGGATAGGGCTTGGGTGGGATTATGGTCGGTACAGACTCGCTGGGCCAAATGGCCTCCTTCTGTGCTGTAGGAATTCTATGATTCTATAAGAAAACTTCATCCAGAATAACGTCAGAACAAACACTATAAATTTCAAGTATCATTTGAGATTCAGTTTGAGATTAATTTTTCCCTCGGAATTTGATTAAGGTCTGCTTGATAGCCACTTTAGTGTCTTTGCAACAGCAAAACAGGTTTTCAAGTAGAGATACAACTGTGCAAGAGTTGTAACTGAATTACAAGCTGGTGAGTCAGAGATTTTTACAGATTTTTGAAGTTGACAAATGAAAAGCACCCTGTATTTGCAACCTTTTCCATGAAAGGAAAGCCTCAGCAATTCTATTTGTATCAACTAAAATAGCCATGTGAATTGAAGGGCAGCATCAACTGGTTTCATGACTTCCATTTTAAGGATATTATGAATCCCAAGGTCCTGGAAACATTAGATGTGGGCTGGGAACCCAAGACTGACTCCGTTCTGAAATTCAGCAGGAGACACCTCAAGCCACATTGCATCTTGTTTCAAGTAATGCTGTTTTAACAGTAAATGGAAGTGACAGAGCCAAATCAGTTAGTGTCAAGAGAAAGATGCTGTCAGAACAAAAATGAATAGCATAGCATAAATAACCGAATCTACACTAAATTCAGAAAAAACTGAGCCAACTAGCTGATGTCAGCAACATGCACATGCTGGAACTTGGTTTTAGTAGCATTGGAATACCAAAATATCTGCAGAATTAGAATTGCAATTACAACTGTAATTCCATTGTTGCCAAAATCAAACCGATGTTTTGCAGGTTTGGCATTGTTCATATAATGTGTATTAGTGGGAAGGCAAAAATCTTGAATAAAGGCCATCTTTTCTTGTACTTTCTCTTAACTAATGCATTGTCACACAGAGACCTAGCTGTGCGTGAATATCTGGAAATAAGAAGAAAATGACAGATTATTTTGCTTTAAGTTTAGAAATACTCAGTCATCCAGTATATGATTAGTCAATGCCTCACTGCCAACTTGATTACCACAGACGCAGTGTGTCCACAGCGCCGGGTCTGTCCTCAAGGCTTCCATAATCAGCACCTGCAAAGAAATGTGTGGTCACTCAACCAGGAAACACCAAGACTGGTTTGATGAGAACAACCAGGAGATCCAGAAGTTGATAAACCGCAAGCTCAAGACTTTCCTGAACCTGAAAAAGCAACCCAACTCAAAAGCAAGAAAGCAGAATCTACAAATAACTGAAGGCTGAGGTCTCGCAGTTAGCTGACAACCATGACAAATGATGTTTCTTTTGTGCAGTCAAGACCACCTATGGCCCAAGCACCCAAGGCTCCACCACACTGCTGGCCAAGAATGAAGAGGTGTTCACCAACCCCTTCACCTCTGTTTCCAACAACAGTGGGACTGAGAAAGGACTGAGAAATGAGGGGAGCCATTTTAAAAACTATTTGAAAAATATGAACAATCATACATTTTTAAAAAATGTACGTATCATTGAGTTGAAGACTGACCTCATGCTTTAGCTCGTGATGTCAAACAGAGGTGTGGCTTTCCTGCAATATATTACACTGAAAGTCCTTGCTGCTACCAAGGGTAGGCCATGCAGCAGGAAGAAGTGGAAGCTGCAGCCTATGGACAAGGTAAGTATGATTTTTTTTGGGCAGAGGGGCGAATGCTGGAGCTTCACTGCCCAGAGGAAAATTCCAGTCCAGTAATTAGCATATAACAGGCTTTCATTCTCAAGGTATCCCTTGTCTCACCAGGAACTATTCCACAGGAGATCAACTAGCATACATAAAATCTTGCATCAAGTAGAATGCACTGCTTGAACAAGTGGTGGAAGAAGATTCAGTCGTAATTTTCAAAAGGGAATTTGATGTACACTTTAAGCTGAAAAGTTTAGTGGTCTGGCAAGAATGAGTATATTGGGCAGTGGAATGAGTACAATTGAAAAGCTCTTTGCACAAGCTGACATGGGCAGAATGGTCTTCTTTTGCCATGACCATAGTGTGGAAATGTTGTGTGTAGGTGCTGCATACAATTTACAACAAAGAAACAGGACATCTAGTCAAGCCAGTTTGTGTTAATAACTCCTTCCCCCCCCCCCCCGGATAACCCTCAGAGAAAAAAAACTCTCCTCATCTCTGTCCTAAAAGGGAGATCACTCATTTTAAAACAGTGTCCCTTAGTTCTGGACGCACCCAAAAGGGGAAACATCCCTTCGGTTTCCACCTTGTCAAGACCATTCAGGGTCGTATTTATTTCAGTCAAGCTTAAAAGTGGATAAATCTCCAGGTCTGGATGAGTTGTGTCCCAGGCTGGTGTGAAAAGCAAGGGAGGAGATTGCAAGGGCTCTGACCTGAACTTTTAATTCCTCTCTGGCCACAGAGGAGGTACACACAGTAAGAAGTCTCACAACACCACGTTATGTAGGAACTTGATGTCTGTGTCGATATGCGCGATCTTCTTGGAGATCCTCTCCACTTGGAGCCGGCAGTTTGCGGTGTCGATGGTAGCCATGATGTGGAGATGCCGGCGTTGGACTGGGGTAAACACAGTAAGAAGTCTCACAACACCAGGTAAACACAGTAAGAAGTCTCACAACACCAGGCAAACTGCTGGCTCCAAGTGGAGAGGATCTCCAAGAAGATCGCGCATATCGACACAGACATCGAGTTTCTACATAACCTGGTGCTGTAAGACTTCTTACTGTGTTTACCCCAGTCCAACGCCAGCATCTCCACATCACAGGGGAGGTGCCAGAGGACTGGAGAACTGGTAATGTGACCTGCTATTCAAGAGGGGTTGTAGAGATAAGCCAGGGAACTGCAGGCCAGTTAGTCTTACATCAGTGAAAGGGAAGCTAATGGAGAAAATTGAGAGAATCTGTCTCCACTTGGAGAGGCAAGGTTTGGTATGGGATCGCCAGCATGACTTTGTCAGAGGGAGGTCAAGTCTAACAAATTTGATTGAATTTTTTTGAGGTGACCAGATGTGTAGATGAGGATAGTGCAGTTGATGTAGTTTGTATGGATTTCAGCCAAGCCTCTGACAAGATCTCAAATGAGAGACTTATAAAGAAGGAAAATGCACATGAGATACAGGGTTATTTGATAAGGTGGATTCAAAATTGACTTATTTGTAGGGAGACAGAGGGTGATGACAGAAGGCTGCTTTAGTGACTGGAAGCCAGTGTCCAATGCTGTACCACAGGGATCTGTCCTGGGTCCCCTATCATTCTTCATTTATATAAACGACATAGATGGCTACGTGAGGGGTTGACAAATATTAAGTTTGTGGATGACACAAAGATTGGCTAAGTGGTGAGTTGGGCCATAGGAAGATATAGACAGGATGGTCAAATGGGTAGATAAGTGGTAGATAGAATCTAACCCTGAAAAGTGATACACTTTGGATGCAGAAATTTGACAAGGAAGTATTCAATGAACAGCATGACACGAGGAAGTTGACGTACAAAGAAACCTTGGCATGTTTGTCCATAGATCTTTGAAGGCAGAATTTGATTTGATTATTGTCACATGTATTAGTATACAGTGAAAAGTATTGTTCCTTGCGCGCTCTACAGCCAAAACATACCGTTCATAGAGAAGGAAAGGAGTGCAGAATGTAGAGTTACAATCATAGCTAGGGTATAGAGAAAGATCAACTTAATGCGAGGTAGGTCCATTCAAAAGTCTGATGGCAGCAGGGAGGAAGGTGGAAGAGATTATGTCCGGGGTGCATGGGGCCCTTAATTATGCTGGCTGCTTTTCCGAGGCAGCGGGAAGTGTAGACAGTGTCAATGGATGGGAGACTGGTTTGACTGATGGACAGGGCTTCATTCACGACCCTTTGTAGTTTCTTGCGATCTTGGACGCAGCAAGAGCCATACCAAGCTGTGATACAAACAGAAAGAATGTTTTCTATGGTGCATCTGTTAAAGTTGGTGACAGTCATAGTGAACATGCCAAATTTCCTTATAGTCTTCTGAGAAAGTAGAGGCGTTAGTGGGCTTTCTTAACTATAGTGTCGGCATGGGGGGACCAGGACAGGTTGGTGGTGATCTGGACACTGAAAAACTTGAAGCTCTCGACCATTTCTTCGTCCCCATTAATATAGACAGGGGCACAGTAGTTAGCACTGCTGCCTCACAGCACCAGGGACCCGGCTTGGGTCACTGTCTTTGTGGAGTTTGCATGTTCTCCCCGTGTCTATGTGGGTTTCCTCTGGGTGCTCCGGTTTCCTCCCAGTCTGAAAGACGTGCTGGTTAGGTGCATTGACCCAAACAGCGCTGGAGTGTGGCGACTAGGGGAATTTCACAGCAACATCATGCAATGTTAATGTAAGCCTTGTGACTAATAAATAAACTTTAAAAAAAACTTAAAAAGGCATGTCCTCCACTACGCTTCCTGAAGCCAATGGCTATCTCCTTTGTTTTGTTGACATTGAGGGAGAGATTATTGTCGTCACACCAGTTCACCAAATTCTCTATCTCATTCCTACTGTCTTGTCATTGTTTGAGATCCGACCCACTATGATGATGGTGTCATCAGCAAACTTGAAAATCGAGTTGAAGGGGAATTTGGCCACACAGACATAGTGTATAAGGAGTATAGTAAGGCGCTGAGGACACAGCCTTGTGGGGCATCGGCATTGAGAATGATCGTGGAGTTCTTGTCTATTCGTACTGAGTGCGGTCCGTGGGTTAGGAAGTTCAGGATCCAGACGTAGAGGGAAGAGCCGAGGCCCAGGCCATGAAGTTTGGAAATGAGTTGTAGTCAATAAATAGGAGTCTGACATAGGTGTCTTTGTTATCTAGGTGTTCCAGGGTTGAGCGCAGGGCCAGGGAAATGGCATCTGTTGTGGACCTGTTGCGGTGGTAGGCAAACTGTAGTGGATTCAGGCAGTCCAGGAGGTTGGAATTGATTCGTGCCATGACTAGCATTTTGAAGCACTTCATAATGATGGATGTCAGAGCCATCGGACGATAGTCATTAAGGCACGCTGCTTGGCTTTTCTTAGGTACCGGGATGATGGTCATCTTCTTGAAGCAGATAGGGACCTCATATTGTTATAACGAGAGGTTGAAGATGTCTGCGAATACCCCCGCCAGCTGGTCCGCGCAGGATCTGAGTGCTCATCCGGGTATCCCATCTGGGCTAGTCGCTTTCCAGGAGTTGACCTTTGAGAAGGCAGCTCTGACATCTGCAATGGTGACCCCAGATACAAGTTCATCTGAGGCTTCTGGGGTGGAGGACGTGCACTCACTGACCTCTTGCTCAAAACGGGCATAGAATGCTTTGAGCTCATCAGGGAGGGGGGGTGTGTTGGTGCTGGCAATTTTACATGCCTTCATCTTGTAGCCTGTTATGTCTTGCAGACCTTACCATTGTCGGCAGGGGTCTGTGTAGCTGGCCTGGGACTCTAGCTTGCTCCGGAACTGTCTTTTGGCATTTTTGGTGGATCTCCTTAGATCATATCTGGCTTTCTTGTATAGGTCAGGGTTGCCTGACTGAATGCCTCAGACCTAGACTACAGCAAGCAGTGGATATCCCTGTTCTTCCATGGTTTCTGGGCATGTTAGTGGGGTGGTGAAATAGGCATATGGGACACTTGCCTTTATCAATTAAGATGTGGAGATGCCGGCGTTGGACTGGGGTAAACACAGTAAGAAGTTTAACAACACCAGGTTAAAGTCCAACAGGTTTATTTGGTAGCAAAAGTGACCCCGAGGCATGGTACATTGGGGAAACTATGCAGACGCTGCGACAACGGATGAATGAACACCGCTCGACAATCACCAGGCAAGACTGTTCTCTTCCTGTTGGGGAGCACTTCAGTGGTCACGGGCATTCGGCCTCTGATATTCGGGTAAGCGTTCTCCAAGGCGGCCTTCGCGACACACGACAGCGCAGAGTCGCTGAGCAGAAACTGATAGCCAAGTTCCGCACACACGAGGACGGCCTCAACCGGGATATTGGGTTCATGTCACACTATTTGTAACCCCCACGGTTGCCTAGACCTGCAGAGTTTCACTGGCTGTCTTGTCTGGAGACAATACACATCTTTTTAGCCTGTCTTGATGCTCTCTCCACTCACATTGTTTTGTTTCTGAAAGATTTGATTAGTTGTAAGTATTCGCATTCCAACCATTATTCATGTAAATTGAGTCTGTGTCTTTATAAGCTCTGTTTGTGAACAGAATTCCCACTCACCTGAAGAAGGGGCTTAGAGCGCCGAAAGCTTGTGTGGCTTTTGCTACCAAATAAACCTGTTGGACTTTAACCTGGTGTTGTTAAACTTCTTACTGTGTTTATCAATTAAGGCATAGATTACAAAAGCAGAGAGGTCATGTTGGACTTGTGTAGAACCTTGGTGAGGCCACAGCTGGAATACTGTGTGTAGTTCTAGTTGCCACATTATAGGAAAGATGTGATTGCACTGGAGGGGGTAGATTCAGTAAGAGTTTTAACAACACCAGGTTAAAGTCCAACAGGTTTATTTGGTAGCAAATGCCATTAGCTTTCGGAGCGCTGCTCCTTCGTCAGATGGAGTGGATATCTGACGAATGAGCAGCTCTCCGAAAGCTAATGGCATTTGCTACCAAATAAACCTGCTGGACTTTAACCTGGTGTTGTTAAAACTCTTATTGTGTTTACCCCAGTCCAATGCCAGCATCTCCACATCGGGGGTAGATTCACCAGGATGTTGCCTCAGATAGAACATTTAAGTTATGAAGAGAGGTTCAATCGGCTTGGGCTGTTTTTGATGGAGCAGAAAAGACTGGAGGGTGACCTGTTGAGATGTACAAGGTTATGAAGGGCATGGACAGGGTGGTTAGTGAGCAGCTAGCTGTTCCCTTCAGTTGAAGGGTCAATTACAAGGGACACAAGTTCAAGGTGAGGGGCAGGAGGTTTAGGGAGGCTATGAGGAAAAACCTTTTTATCCAGAGGGTGGCGACAGTCTGGAATACACTGCCTTGGAGGATGGTAGAGGCGGGTTGCTGGATGAGCATTTGGCACGTCACAACATTCAAGGTTATGAGCCAAGTGCTGGTAAATGGGATTCAGTAGGTAGGTCAGATGGTACAGATTCAAAGGGTTGAAGGACCTCTTGTGCACTTACAATCACAGTGATTTTGTGAAGAAGACAGGCAGTCAGCACACGTTGGAAGGAGCACTCCGAAGACCTCCTTAACAGACTCAATCGTCAACACAAGTGTTTTCAAATTCAGCCCACAGCATGCTGCCTGTCACCATCTCAGCATGATCCCAACCAGCATGATGTAGAAAAGGCCATCTGACAGCTAAAGAACAAGGCAGATGGAATCCCTGCCAAAGCACTAAAACAAAGCAGAGATGCATTATTGGCATGAATAGATGACCTAATTTCCCTTATCTTGAAGGAGGAGAACATGCTCGGAGATCTCAGAGAAAGATGATAAATCCGAGGAATATCCTTGTCGACCCCCAAAAATTTGTTACCATCCTCTACCTGTTCCATGATGACATGCAAGCCATGATCCTGACTTATGGATCCACCGCATACCCAATTCATGTTTGGACTGGGACCAAGCAAGGCTGTCTCATCACACTCCTCTATCTGCTTTGCTGCATGCTCTATCTCACCCCCAGCAAGCTCCGCACTGGAGTGCAGCTGAACTACAGAAAAAACGGGCATCTGTTCAACCTTCGCATCTGCAGGCCAGGTCCAAGATCATCCCATCCTCTGTCATGAACTACAGTACAGTAAGAAGTCTCACAACACCAGGTTAAAGTCCAGCAGGTTTATTTGGTAGCACAAGCCACAAGCTTTCGGAGCACTGTCCCACATCATGAACTACGGTATGCAGAGAACGCTTACATCTGCACATACTGGGAGGCCAAGCTCCAAGCAAGCCATTTTCAACACCATTACTGAGGCACATGAGAGCATGCCTTGCACAAAAACATCCATAAGGCAAAGGTCCTGTATCAACCTGCCCCCCGCCACACAGCAGCACTACCCATGGTTATGATTATTCATGATGAAGCCTTGGACAGTGTGGTCTGCTTTCCATACCTTGGGAGCCTACTGTCAACAAGGGCAGACATTGACGACTAGACATTCAACACTGCCTTTAGTGTGCCAGCATACCGTTCAGTTACCTGAGGAATAGAATTTTTGAAAACCAGGACCTCAGAACTGGCATTAAGCTCATGATCTACAGAGCAGTAGCAATATCACTCCCTCCCAAATTGCTCAGAAATTGGACAATGTACAGCAGGCATCTCAAATCCCTGGAGAAGTAAAACCACCAGCGCTCGCTTCACAAGGTCCTTAAAATCCATTGTCAGGGTAGGCACAACAACATCAGTGTTTTCGATCAGGCCAACATCCCCAGCATCAAAGCATTGACCATACTTGATCAGCTCTGCTGGGTGGGCCACATCGTCCACATGCCTGACTCGAGACTGCCAAAACAAGCACTGTACATGGAGCTTCAACATGGCAAGCAAGCCCCAGTAAGCCAGAGGAAACACTTTAAGGACACCCTAAAAGCCTCGTTGAAAAAGTGCAACATCCCCACTGACATCTGGGAATCCTCGGCCTAAGACTGCCTGAAATCAAGGAAAAACATCTGGGAAGGAGCTGAACAGAGTTTAATTGCTGCCAACACGCCAAAGCCAAGTGTTGACAGCGAAAGATGTGCGTGGCAACCCAGGCACGCCAACCACCTGCTTCTCCAACCATTGCCTGCCCCACCTGTGACAGAGACTATAGGTCATGTTTTGGAGTCCTCTGTTAACTAAAAACTAATTTTTAGTGTGGAAGCAAGTCGTCTGAGTGACTGCATAAGAAGAAGAATGTAATTAGGTTTAAATGATCACCGATTCTAGCTGTATCTAGATATAAACTAAACATAGAAATATAGAAAATATAAGTAGGGTAGGCCATTCGGCCCTTTGAGCCTGCATCGCCATTTATTTTGATCATAGCTGATCAGCAAATTCAATATCCTAATCCCACTTTCCCCCAATATCCCTTGATCCCTTTAGTCCCAAGAATATCTAATTTCTTCTTGAAATCACACAACGTTTGGCCTCAACCAGTTTCTTGATAGTGAATTCCTCAGATTTACCACTCTCCGGGTGAAGAAATTTCTTCTCACCTCTGTCCTAAAAGGTCTCCAAACTATGACCCCCAGTTTGGACTCCCCCCACCATTGGGAACATTCTTTCTGAATCCACTCTGTCAAATCCTGTTCGAATTTAATAAGTTTTTATGAGATCCCCTTTCACTCTTCTAAACGCCAATGAATACAATCCTAACCGACTTTGTCTCTCCTCATATGACAGGCCTGCCATCCTAGGAATCAGCCTAGTAAACCTTCTCTGTACTCCCTCTATAGCAAGGACATTCCGCCTCAGATAAGGACAGCAAAACTGCACACAATACTCCAGGTGTGGCCTCACCGATGCCCTATAGAACTGCAGTAAAACATTCTATTCCGACAATCAAATCCTCGCGCTATGAAGGCCATCAAACAATGAATAAAGAAACATTCCAAGACAACAATCCAACAGCGTGATACTCAAGCAATTGAGGACCGAATGTAAATCTGTGAAGTATAATATTCCAAAAATTCAGGAAGAACTAGGAAAAAGATTAAGTTCCTATACGCCTCTAATGAAACATGAAGCAGAAATCCAAATGGTTACAAACGCCCTAAATGAAGACCTCACTAAAATCGCAGCATGGATTTGGGCCCAGGAAGACAAGGTATTTAAGACACCAAAAGATATTTCAGTGCACAATTAAGGAGTACACTAGTGCAATGGAGTACCACTGGACATTTTTTTCCAATACACATATTCATAAAATTTGTAAAAGTACATTACATAATAGTTCAAATTTGACAATACATGAAGTGCAATACAATTTCAATACATGAAGCATACCCCTATACCTACAGTTACTGGTCATATTTACAGTTCAGATTTAAATTTAATGTCAACCATTATATGATGCATACAACCTTAGAGGTTTTATGTGGGTTCCAGCCTCAGTACATACTCCGATCGGAGGGCCTTAGACTGTAGTCTTAGAACCAGGAATATGCTAGTGTGCAAGACTCAGTCATGGACAACTCCTTGCACTGGAAAGCCAACATGTTTTGGGCTGAACAAATGAATCTTTTCTCAAATTGATGGGCCTCCAGCAACAGTTGATTTTCGTCTCAGTGGGGGTTCCTGGGACCGTTTTCTGCATAACAGAGTTACTTGGATGAACTGCAACAAAAACAACTGCATCTCTTTCCAGGCCTTCTTTGCACAGTCACATTTCAAATGGAGGTCTCTTCCCCATCGTAGATTCCTCAAGGCAAGTATACAATGATGCTGAAACTCGGTGTGTATGAAGGACGTGACAAAAGGGGCCCTTCTCACCATCAGCCATGTTGCATCTTGTGCTTGGTTGAAAGTTCTGGAAACAAGGCACTCTGTCAAATGACTTGCTTGGGGAACCATTCAACAAGATCCACATCTCCTTTTCCTGTAGTAACCTTGAAGACGTTATGTGTGGATCACTGCCCGAAGGACTAGTGGTCAAAGGCGTTTTCTGCACAAATGTTTCCACAAGGGACAGTGGTATGGCATGGTCCTACTAAATTGAACCTTTCGGAGGATCGTCATCTTGCTGTAGTCCATTGAACCCAAGAGCGCATGTTCCTGGCAGGCCTCCCATGGTGAGAAGTTTGAGAGGGCGGTCCCAGAGAAAGAACAATTCAAGTAGTCCTCAATGGCAGAGCAAGCGGAGGAGAAGCGGCAGCCCCAATGGCTGCAAAGGCGGAAAGCGGCTGCGATGGGTAAGTGACCCCAGTTGTTGTGGTCTGCCCTGCCACACCAACTGCTAAGACTGTATGGAATCTGGCTGCACACCAGCATTCCCACAGTACACACATCACACGCAGGCCTCCATTAGGCAACAACAAAAACCCTGTGGCTATAGAGGATTGGTGACAGGAATGGGGCTGTGATGCCTGGAGGCTCCAGCCAAGATTCCACACACAAGCAGTGGATATGTGATGGTTGCCTGGCACCTGTATCAGGGCAAGGTGCCCATGAGCAGCTGCATCTGTGATTGAGCAGCCCTCTTCAGGGTATCTTCTGCTCAGTTCAAATGGAGAGACGGCTAGAAAAGATGCCCCAAGGTGTCCAGTTTCTCTTCATTGAGAAACTGCACTCAGTGGGATCTCCATCCCTGGCTGGTGACTTTATGCAAGCCTGGCAGCTTTAGTCATCCACGTCCCCACCAACTTTCTGTCTTCCTGTTAGTCAGCCAGTTAGAGACTGTGGTCAGAGAAGGAAAATGGCTTGCTGTTGGCAGATCTGACTGTAAGAGCTTGAGACAGAAAGAGGAAGTCTCTCTTGGAAAGGATGGGCTTGTCTGGTCTCAACCATGTATATCTATGTAGTGTTCTTCCTGCAGAATTACTGAAGACATTGTGCACCTTAGCATCCATTATCATTTCCAAAAGAAGTCTGGAAACGGCATTTAGTTTGCTGTTGGCACTGCCAGATTGTCCAATGAGAGCTGCTGGAAAACTGCTTGCCACTTTCTGTTTAGAACTTGGGCGTACACACTAATTAACCAGAATGCAACATTTTTGTAGATTGCGTCTGCTATGCGCAGGGAACTACCCACCACCTCCTTAACTTTGATGATGGTTTAGTTGACTTCCTTCAGCATTAAAGCCAGGCTGAAGGAACAGCAATCATTTCCTTCTCACCAGATCAATGGACAATGGGACTCCAATTGCAACCACTGCCTGTAGGTGCTGAGATGCGGCCTTTCACACTCATGCAAAAGCAGTACGGCAATTTTGACCTTAGCGAAGTATCCCAAGTTGGAAACACAACCTGTAGTGTCTTTCACACTAAGTATCTTTATGGAATTGAGATTCATTTAAACTGTGTAGAATTTCACAGTCCAATTCTCAATGTGATCCCAAGTTCCTGCATACCCATAGTATTAGCAAACCATTCACACTGCGGCTGACCTGAGATAGCAGTCCTGGTCACTGACAAGAGTGCTGTTCCACCAGAGTGACATTGGGACAGTCATATAAGCAGGGAAGTTTGGGCTGATCTTCACTGGGGCTACCTTTCCCTCCTATTCTTCATAGAGGACATTTTTGCTCCTGACTTGCTGGAGCTAGAGTACGTTGGGCGCTTCAGTGTGCCATTAGTAGCGCAGGCAGGAAACTGAGCTAAGACCACAACGAGATCAGCCATGATCTTACCGAACGAAGAAGCATGTTCGAGAGGCCAAATGTCCTATTCCTGCTCCCATTTCTTATGAGTGAGAATGCTACGCATTGTCCTTTATTATCATATATTGCTTACACAGTTTGCTCCCAAATTTAATTTGATAGCCAGTCTTAAAACAAAAAAGACAAGGAGACATATTAATTGTACAGATTGATAATCTTTTATACCAAAAATGGATGGAGCATCCGTTTCTGTGGGCAAATTATGATTGAAGTACATCAAAAATGCTTGCCCAACCACTCAATCTGCCTCTCAGCTGCAGCTACAGAAGAGTTTAAAATTTATGAGCACCTCATGGCTTAATTAAAATGGCCAAGGAGAGCACCCTACATTAGTCACTATGACATCGAAACTCAGAGCAGATCAATGTCATCTGAAAGCAAGCATTCTTTAGGTCTACTGCAGGCGTACCATGGTTGATCTGAAGCAGTGCTGCCATTCTGAGCATTTCTTTTTTTTTTGAGGAATTTGCTCAGGAGTCTGAGGCAATGTTCGCTCTCATTTCTGTTTGTGGTGTCTGGCCAGCATATTGCACTGCATTGTCTCTTTAAGAATGACATTCGGCTGTGCACGTGCACATTTTAATGGGAACATGCCCAGTTTGTTCCCTGCCCAGTGCATTTCCAATTGCTGTACAACTGCACACCTACAGAGCTGAGACAGAATATTGGTCTGGAGGTTCAAAAGTGGACCTAAAGTTTTGAACCCTTTACAACTAAGCACCGGGAGTACAGGTTTTTCCCCTCATCTAACGTGTCACAGATTGCTTAATTACTGAAGAGGACAAGAAATTGTTGACCTTATGTACTAGCATTACCACCAGTGTTACAACCATCGGCATTACGGCAACAACAATAAGTTGTTTCGATACAGCATCTTTAACATAATAACATGTCCGCAGATGCCTTGAACTGCGTGCCACTGCCCACCAGCCTACCTTCTCCTCCGACGATGGATGAAGTCGTCATGACTCTGACTTTGAATTTCATGGATACTCTGTCAATATCCACCAAGCAAATTCAGGCATGGACGTTTGTGAAACTGCATCACGCTGTCCTAAATGGTGGACCACAAGGGCGTCCTACGGAGGATTTGAAACCTTAGGTAGTTGTCCTGTATCCAGGCCAGCGACCAATACTTCAAAAATTGCATAATGGCCACTCAGGAATTTCTAAGCTGAAAATGCCTGCAAGGAGCTATGTTTGGTGACCTGGCATAGACACTAATATCAAAAACCTGGTCAAGCGGTGCGAAGCTTGCCAGGAAAACCAGAAGGCCTCATCAGTAGCCCTGATGCACCCTTGGGAATGGCTGGGGAGACCTTGGATGCGAGTGCATGTAAACGTCATTTATGGGCTCCATGTTTTTAATTCTCATCGACACCCATTTAAAATGGATCGACCTGCACCGGATGGCCTCTATTACCTCTTACAATATTATAGAGAAACTCTGTCAATCTTTTAGTGTGCATGGTATACCCGAGGTTCTCGTGAGAGAAAATGGGACCCTGTTTAACAGCAAGGAGTTTCAGACCTCTATGAGTACGAATGGAGTAAGGCACATCCATCCGCATGGCACCCATCCTCAAATGACCTGGTGGTCCAGACATTCAAAAGTGGTATAAAGAAACAAACCACAGGTTCTCTCGGAATAAAAATGGCACGTTTCCTTTTTAATTATAGGACTTGGTCGCATTTAATGATGGGAATAGCCCTGGCGGTGCTATTGTTGGGTCGCACCTTCGGACTAGCCTTAGCCTGACGTTCCCAAATTTTCCTGGCAACGTAGAATTAAAATAAGAAGCCCAGAAAGGGGCCATAATGGTTAGAGACTGGCTGAAAACTTCAACCAGGAAGATATGATCCACGAAAGGAACATGGGCAACAACCTTCCATAGATTCCAGGAGCTTTTCCCAAGGAAACAGGACAGGTGCCGCATAAGGGAAAAATCAGAGAGAAGACCTTAAAGCAGCAGGCAGATCATCTCTGTCACAGGGAACCCTCCGCAGAGGCGACAGTCACTGGGCAGGAAACTCTGTCCTCTAAAAACCCAAGAGCCAGTCTTCAGGATGATGAGTTGTGATACCTGGAAGCACCAGCCAAGATTCTACACACAGGCAATGGATCTGTGGTGGTTGCCAGGCACCTATATCAGGACAGGATGCCTTTCAGCAGCTGCATCTGTGACTGAGCAGTCCTCTTCAGGGTATCCTCTGCTCACCTCAAATGGAAAGGCGGCTAGAAAAGATGCCCCAAAGTGTCCAGTTTCTCTTGGCTGAGAAACTGCACCCAGTGGGATCACCATCCCTGCAATCAAAACAAGCTAAACTTCAGAACCCGCGTATGAGCTCCCCTGGTGACAGGCAGTGGCCTACCCAGCCGGAACTCATTGCCTCATCCTTTTATAAGACAGATCTAGGACAGGGCCTGCTGAACTGTAATCTCGGTATGGAGATGCCAGCGTTGGACTGGGGTAAGCGCAGTAAGAAGTCTCACAACACCAGGTTAAAGTCCAACAGGTTTATTTGGTAGCACAAGCTTTCGGAGTGATTCACTCCGAGAGCTTGTGCTACCAAATAAATCTGTTGGACTTTAACCTGGTATTGTGAGACTTCTTACTGAACTGTAGTCTCAGGCAGGACTAGTGTCTGTACACAATGATAGTGGTTTTACTTTGCATTCTGTAATAAGCTATGTTGCTTTCCAGTTGGGCTATCTGAGTCATTTATTAGCCCACCAGAGACAATCAATTTAAACAAGTATAAATGAACCACCTCTTGAAACATTCACAAAATATCCAAACATAATGTGTATTCATGGGGCTGTGGATCAAGGCGTTAAACTTGATCACTTTGGACAATGCCCAGCCATGTAATCTAATCACTCCAAACTATGGATCTGGAACGAAGGTTCCCCAGATTGCTGTGAGTATATGTGGAAACTGGCCAGTCTGTGAATGGAGGTCATGGAAATAGCAGGTTAATCTATGTTTTAAGACAATAAATGAAAGCAAAATACCGCAGATGCTGGAAATCAATGCTGGATAAACCCAGTAGGACTGGCAGCATCTGTGGAGAGAAACAGCGTTAATGATGGCCTATATTATGTACTTAAGTACACAATATAGGCCAGCATTCCAATGCAATAAATAAAAGGACACAACCATGGAGGTGCTATACTTCAGATGAGCTATGAAACCAAGGTTCGGCTGCCGATTTTCAGATGGATCTGAGGGTTGATAACACTATTTGAAGAATGCCAGGGAATTTTTTCAACGTTGTGGCCAATATTCCCCCTTAATCAAACATTCTGGTAGAAAAGTCATCCAGTCCAGATAGGATGCATTCCTACTTGCTGATGGAAGGGCTCTTCCGCAATCTTCCAATTCTCTTTAGATAAGGGGTTGGGCCAAAGGACTACAGGATTACAAATGTTACATTCCTATACAAAAAGGGGAAAGGAATAAACCAGGAAATTAGTCAGTCAGTCAGCTTACTGTCAATATTAGGGAAACCTTTGGAGACAACAATAAGAAACAAAATTAATGGGCGCCTGTAAAAATATATGGGTTAGTAAAGGAAAGTCAGCACTGATTTGTTCATAGTAAATCATGTTTGACTAACTAGATTGAGTGAAATGATGGAGAAGATTGATTAGGGTGAGGCATTTGATAAAGTATCATATTATAGACTTGTTCGCAACTTTGAGGCCCACTAGATTAAAGGTGCCGTGGCTGCATGGTACAAAAATAGCTAAGGGATTGAAAAAAAAGAGTTGTGGTAAATAGATGTTTTGTAAGCTAAAGGGGACCGTTCACTGGTGTTTCTCAGAGGTCAATACGAAGACCTTTGATATGTATGAATGACCGAGGCTTGGGTATTAATTCAAATGACACAAAACTCAGAAATGTATTTTAAACAATGAGGAATATAGTAACAGTCTCCAGAGGATATAGACTGGTAAAATAGGCAGGCACCAGAGCAGATGAAATTTAAGGCAGGTAAGTGTGAAATAAAACATTTGGTGGAAAGAATGATGAAGGAAATATAAACTTTATGATATAATTTTATAGGAGGTGCAGAAAGAGGGAGACCATGGGGTACATGTTCAGGACAAATTAGGAAGGCTGTTAAGGCCTTTTACATCCTCAGCTTTACAGAAGCAGAGTACAAAGGAAGGTATGCAAAACCTTTATAAAATACACAGCATGAGTCGGGAAATGGCCACTGAGTTTTGGATGAGTTCAAGTTTATGAAGGTTGGCAGGTTGGCAAATCTAGATGTAACAAGGCATAGAAGTGAATTTCAGAGGCAGATAGGCTGAGGCAGAGGTAGAGATGTGTAATGTTATGGATTTAGAAACAGGCAATCTTGGTGATGGAGTATGTGGTTAGAAGCTCATCTCAGAATCCAAGATAATAGCAAGGTTCAGAACCATTTGGTTCAGCCTCAGACAGGGACTAGGGAGTTAATGGTTAGGAACAGTTTGCAGGGCTGTGGTAAAAGACATGGGGAATCGCACCAATTGGATGGTTCTTTTCAATGTCCTGTCACAGGTAAGATGGACCAAACAACCTCTTTCTGTGCTGTACAACTCTTTGTATGCTGCAAAATTAATCAGTTTAGAGATTCACATGACCTGACCTCACATTTTCTCAGTCTACTCTCAAGGAATTGAAGAGTGCAAAAGAAACAAATTTCTAGCTTTTATACATGTGGGTTACACCATCATATTGTTGGATATTTGACAGCTCAGAATCACCCCAAAATGTAAAATGCTCAGACCACTTACATGGGCGACTAGTAGGGAACTCAATTAGAATATCTAAGTCTATCCCAAAATGTATAACCATGTACTTGAAAGTAATTAACATACTTTGCAATGTTTTTGAGAAATTATAAGCTGAATTTTAAATGTTTCAGTGTCTATAACTATTAGGTTACAGAGATGGACAGCTCTATCCTAGCCTTTATACAAGAGATAGCATGAAGACGCTATTTGACTTTCAGGCATTTTTGCATCTGGTAGGTGTCCAGATTCCACCCATCTGAAGTTGCTGCAAAGGTTTATATGCAGCACCTGCTGGAAGCCTAAACTGCAAAGCGAAGCAGATTAATACACCACCACCTACTGGCCAATGGATCAAGTTCCTACAATGGGAAGACCCATCTCTCTTTGTTCCTACAGTGATGCAGCCTTTTAATAGGTCAACCAACAGTGGAAAAGGAAGCTCTTAATTAAGACTTGCATAAACAGATGCCATTTGCAGTCATTGTGGCCTTTGCAAAGTAGACAGAAAACGCAGTCTTCAAATGCTTGATGTTTTTTCCCCCAAAGGCATTTGCACAATGCATTTGTGTCTGAAGGGACTATAATTGCTGTCTATATTTAGTGAATTTCTGCTTTGCCAGGCCATTAACAAGCAGGATTAATGGCAACATTCTAAGCACCCAAATCACATATGAATTTAGTATTACAGACATCTCTCCAAGTTATTTGTCATTAATATTTGTATTTCAAAGATTTTGAGGTATTATTTGTTTTGGAACAGTGATTCTGAGTTTAAATAACATTTTGTATTCTAGTTAAGTCTGCTGTGGTTGCTATTACTGCTACTAATTTTTACATCTTAATAAACCTAATCTGTGATTTATAGCTCGAGAAATGAGGCACAATTTTAAATCCATTAGTGGGTGGGTTTTATGCACAAGAAAAACATCTGGAGAATATCAGAATCACTGATCAACGAAGAAGCATCAGGCATCATAGACACAGGAGAAGCCAACGGTGGGCAGTTTTTGCGAAGTAGATTTACACTCTATGTACTTTTCAATAAACGCCTGAAAACATTAGAAACTGTTGTATAGGCTCTGGGATGAAAAGCCTTGACAAACTTGGCAGCATTACAAAACAAAACGCTAAGAGTGGTCTTGACTATCAGATAGTGCCTACTCACTTAAAACTTAATATTCCAAGCATAATTTATTTTCGATTCCATTTGTCAAATTTGAAAGTGAAAGAATCCCAAAATTGTTCAAAAAGGATTAAAATTGCAAAATGAAATAAACCAACTACCTCGTAAATAATGTGCAGTCAAAACATTTTCCTGCTCGAGTAAAACAAGCTGAAGTCTCTCAACAGCAGCCCACATTTTAGACAATAAGAGGATAGGGAGGTTCAAAGAGTGGCATTTTTGATATTTAACCATCTCCTTCAGGTAACATGCCTTAAGGGGGCACTGGTGACTGGACTTCCATTGCACTGATTTGCCATTGCCTACTGCGGTCAGGCTAATCAGGAAGCTCATCTGCTCTTACTGCTTGCCATCAGGTGTACTGGAAAGATATACAGGCTGAAAATCAACCTGTTTGGCCACATTACGAATGTACCTTCCATAGTTATCAAGTCCTTTGATGGGACTTAAACCTCGAGCTTCTGGCCCAGAGGTAAGGATGTTACCACTATGCCATAATACCTACCCCCTGATAATTAATATCAAACACTTCAATGGAAAATTATCTTTTAATAAGCTTATTAATTTAAAGAGGCACTCATGTTCAATTCTCAATTACTACTACTATCAGAAATTTTATTTAGACAAAAATATCTAATTCAAAAAATAATTGTGTCAGGTAAAAGGTTTTTTTTGTCAAAAAAACTTACCTCAGCTAAGTCTTCGAAACAGCTTCCCACTAATGGATGAGGGCTCCCTTCGTCTGTCATTTCTACAGTATCTTCAATTAGGCCCAATAACTTCACAGTCAACTCATGGATATCCACAATACGACTAAATATGATTTCTACATCCTGTGAGAATACAATGATAAAATCTTAAAAATAAAACTTAACATCCACAAAAGAACATGCGAACCAGGTTTAAGCAGCAAAGATCAACTGCATCCAAGTGTTCAAGGCAATGGACAACTTATGCATCGACAAAACTTTTCATTAGTAAGAGCTATGTTTCTGAAGTAAATGCCAAGCTATGGGTGGTGTCTCCTTTGATATATACAATGCCTAGTCACCAGAATCAAACTACATTTCAATTCAAGTTATTCCTCTTTTATAATAATTTTAAGGAATGGCAATTTCCTGTGCATGAAATTCTAAAATTCTCACAAGAATTTTGGTTGGGATTAAATAGGGCTGTCGACAACATTGTCATGAGTTTGCTGAATCATTTACACAAAACTACAGCTTTCAGGGTAACAGTCTGTAGATGCAATTCGATTAAGTTCATTAAAAAATAGGAGTTCATTTGGGAATCAGCACCCACAATATAATCAGGTTCAATTTAAGAACAGGTAACAAAAAAGCCAAAGAAATGAGTACTCAACTATAAAATAAACAATTTGAGATAAGAGAGGGTATTGACCAGATTAAGTGGAAGGAAAAGCAGCAAACAGCTGCAGATAAGCAATGGAAAATATTAACACAGATGAAAAGGGTACAAATCAATTTTATGCTCATAAAAGAAAAGATGAATTTGAGATTACTTGAGGTGAAAAGGTCCTCCACAAGATCCTGACACAAAGGAAGATTTTTTTTTGTCAGAGGCCATGGGCATCACTGCAAGAGCTCCTCAAGAAAGCATCTTCCACCTAATCAGCTTCAACTGCTGTAATGACCTTCCTTCTGGCATAAAGTGGGGGGCAGAGGGTTTGAGGGAGCGCATGCTATTTGTTGCTTATTACGTCATGTTGAGTTCCATTCAAACTCCACCAATAAATAAGCAGGCCATGCCAATGTAGAGCAGAACCTGGATAACACATGAGCTTAGATAATTGTGACAGGAAACATTCGTGCCCCGTAAATGCCAAGTATTGATCATGCTAACCAACAAAATCCAACTATTTTCTTTGGACCTCTACATTACATAATCAGAGTTAAACTATGACTATTGCCACTCTGTTTCAACTAGAGTGTGGTGTTTGTACTGAGTTAATTTTTGCAATGGTCCAATTCTAATAGATGGCAGACCTTAGAATTAAAATGTTTTGACAAGTTAGCAAGCCACATGAGTTATATGGGGCTCCAGTGCAGTTACCTGCATCTTTGCATTCACAATTTTCTTTCTCAGGGTCCCTCCTGTGAAGAATCTGAGACATTTCACATAATTTATCACAAAAATGAGCTATACAGGCATCAACTATGGCAAGTCTGAAGGCGCTGGAGCCTTCTGTTTTCTTCAAAAAAATGATAGACGAATTAAAAGGAAACAAATGCTGCCAGAAAACCGCAGAACAATAATTAAAATTCTCCATGTGGAAACCAGCAAAGAGCAACAACCTAACTGCCAATAATAAACAATAATGTCAGCCTCGGAGAGGCACCAATATGACGAAAAAGACCAAGTGAACATCTTTCGGATTTTAATTTCTTGTTACTTGTGTTGATAGCATAATCATATACCAACAGAATTTATTTAACCTTATAACTATTTTAAGTTGAATATTTGTATTGCAATTTTATGAAAAATTTAGAAATTCTAATTAAACATTTCATCAATATGGAAAACAAGTTAATATTTTCAGAGTTAAAAATCACATTTGGCAATGTATTGCCATCTCGTGCTAAACACTGTAAATGCAGTTGTTTGCACTCCGAAGTGCAATTTAATATAAATGTAACTTTTCATTTTTTTAAACCTAAAACATCTAAAATTTAAGACTATAAATCTACATCTTAAAATGAAACACTTGGAAGATAGCATGTTAAAAGAGGTATTTTTCTTTCCTAACTATGAAACAAAAACATGTTTAATGGAGACCTGTATGGAAAAAAATCTTGTGGCTTATTAATGAATGCTAGTAATTCAGGCACTCTCTTAAATGGAGAACAAACTGAAGCATCCAGTATGCTTTACAGCAAAGAGCAAAGTCAAATGAAATTGCAATGAATTGAAAAGGGACATGTCCAGTGGCAAAATGAGTTTCAGGTCTAAGCCACAGAATTGCTGGAATTTGGTGGGTAGAGGAGCCTGTACATTTAGACATTTGTTTAAAAAGGGCTGCAGGGAAAAGCCTGGGAACTACAGGCCAGTGAGCCTCACATCTGTGGTGGGTAAATTGTTGGAAGGTATTTTGAGAGACAGGATCGACAGGCATTTAGAGATGCAAGGACTGACCAGGGACAGTCAGCATGGCTTTGCGAGTGGAAAATCATATCTCACAAATTTGATTGAGTTTTTTGAAGGGGTAACCAAGAGGGTAGATGAGGGAAGTGCAGTTGATGTTGTCTACTTGGACTTTAGCAAGGCCTTTGACAAGGTACCGCATGGTAGGTTGTTGCATAAGGTTAAATCTTTTGTAATGGATACAAAATTGGCTTCTTGACAGAATTAGAGTTTTAACAACGCCAGGTTAAAGTCCAACAGGTTTATCTGGTAGCAAATACCATTAGCTTTCAGAGCGCTGCTCCTTTGTCAGATGGAGTGGAGATCTGCTCTCAAACAGGGCACAGAGACACAAAATCAAGTTACAGAATACTGATTAGAATGCAACTCTCTACAGCCAACCAGGTCTTAAAGATACAGACAATGTGAGTGCAGGGAGCATTAAGCACAGGTTAAAGAGATGTGTATTGTCTCCAGACAGGACAGCCAGCAAGTCCAGGAGGCAAGCTGTGGGGGTTACTGATAGTGTGACATAAACCCAACATCACGGTTTAGGCCGTCCTCATGTGTGCGGAACTTGGCTATCAGTTTCTGCTCAGCGACTCTGCGCTGTTGTGCGTCGTGAAGGCCGCCTTGGAGAACGCTTACCCGAAGATCAGAGGCTGAATGCCCGTGACCGCTGAAGTGCTCACCCACAGGAAGAGAACAGTCTTGCCTGGTGATTGTCGAGCGGTGTTCATTCATCCATTGTCATAGCGTCTGCATGGTTTCCCCACTGTACCATGCCTTGGGACATCCTTTCCTGCAGCGTATCAGGTAGACAACGTTGGCCGAGTTGCAAGAGTAGGTACCGTGTACCTGACAGATGGTGTTCTCACGTGAGATGATGGCATCCGTGTCGATGATCCGGCACGTCTTGCAGAGGTTGCTGTGGCAGGGTTGTGTGGTGTCGTGGTCACTGTTCTCCTGAAGGCTGGGTAGTTTGCTGCGGACAATGGTCCGTTTGAGGTTGTGCGGTTGTTTGAAGGCAAGAAGTGGGGGTGTGGGGATGGCCTTGGCGAGATGTTCGTCTTCATCAATGACATGTTGAAGGCTCCGGAGGAGATGCCGTAGCTTCTCCGCTCCGGGGAAGTACTGGACAACGAAGGGTACTCTGTCCACCGTGTCCCGTGTTTGTCTTCTGAGGAGGTCGGTGCGGTTTTTCACTGTGGTGCGTCGGAACTGTCGATCGATGAGTCAAGCGCCATATCCTGTTCTTATGAGGGCATCTTTCAGCATCTGGAGGTGTCTGTTGCGATCCTTCTCATCCGAGCCGATCCTGTGTATACGGAGGGCTTGTCCGTAGGGGATGGCTTCTTTAACGTGTTTAGAGTCGCTGAGCAGAAACTGATAGCCAAGTTCCGCACACGAGGACAGCCTAAACCGGGATGTTGGGTTTATGTCACACTATCAGTAACCCCCACAGCTTGCCTCCTGGACTTGCTGGTTGTCCTGTCTGGAGACAATACACATCTCTTTAACCTGTGCTTAATGCTCCCTCCACTCACATTGTCTGTATCTTTAAGACCTGGTTGGCTGTAGAGATTTGCATTCTAATCAGTATTCTGTAACTTGATTTTGTGTCTCTGTGCCTTGTTTGAGAGCAGATTTCCACTCCATCTGACGAAGGAGCAGCGCTCCGAAAGCTAATGGTATTTGCTACCAAATAAACCTATTGGACTTTCACCTGGTGTTGTTAAAACTCTTACTGTGTTTACCCCAGTCCAACGCCGGCATCTCCCCTTCTTGATAGAAGCCAGAGGGTGGTTGTAGAGGGTTGTTTTTCAAACTGGAGGCCTGTGACCAGCGGTGTGCCTCAGGGATCAGTGCTGGGTCCACTGTTATTTGTCATTTATGACCTTGTCAAAGGTAGGCTTCTGAAGATTGTGGAGGAACAGAGAGATCTTGGGGTCCATATCCACAGATCTCTAAAGGTTGCCACTCAGGTGGATAGAGCTGTGAAGAAGGCCTATAGTGTGTTAGCTTTTATTAACAGGGGGTTGGAGTTTAAGAGCCGTGGGGTTATGCTGCAACTGTACAGGACCTTGGTGAGACCACATTTGGAATAGTGTGTGCAGTTCTGGTCACCTCACTATAAGAAGGATGAGGAAGCGCTGGAAAGAGTGCAGAGGAGATTTACCAGGATGCTGCCTGGTTTGTAGGGTAGGTATTATGAGGAAAGGTTGAGGGAGCTAGGGCTGTTCTCTCTGGAGCGGAGGAGGCTGAGGGGAGACTTAATAGAGGTTTATAAAATGATGAAGGGGATAGATAGAGTGAACGTTCAAAGACTATTTCCTCGGGTGGATGGAGCTATTACAAAGGGGCATAACTATAGGGTTCATGGTGGGAGATATAGGAAGGATATCAGAGGTAGGGTTCTTTACGCAGAGAGTGGTTGGGGTGTGGAATGGACTGCCTGCAGTGATAGTGGAGTCAGACACTTTAGGAACATTTAAGCGGCTATTGGATAGGCACATGGAGCACACCAGGATGATAGGGAGTGGGATAGCTTGATCTTTTCAGATAAAGCTCGGCACAACATCGTGGGCCGAAGGGCCTGTTCTGTGCTGTACTGTTCTATGTTCTATATTAATGATTTGGATGAGAATATTGGAGGCATGTTTAGTAAGTTTGCAGATGACACTAAGATTGGTGGCATAGTGGACAGTGAAGAAAGTTATCTCCAATTGCAACGGGATCTTGATCATTGGGCCAGTGGGCTGACGAGTGGCAGATGGAGTTTAATTTAGACAAATGCGAGGTGATGCATTTTGGTAGATTGAACCAGGGCAGGACTTACTCAGTTAATGGTAGGGCATTGGGGAGAGTTACAAAACAAAGAGATCTAGGGGTACATGCTCATAGCTCCTTGAAAGTGGAATCACAGGTGGACAGAGTGGTGAAGAAGGCATTCGGCATGCTTGGTTTCATCGGTCAGAACATTGAATACAGGAGTGGAAAGTCTTGTTGAAGTTATACAAGACATTGGTAAGGCCACACTTGGAATACTGTGTGCAATTCTGATCACCCTATTATAGAAAGGATATTATTAAACTAGGAAGAGTGCAGAAGAGATTTACTAGGATGCTACCAGGACTTGATGGATTGAGTTATAAGAAGAGGCTGGATAGACTGGGACTTTTTTCTCTGCAGCGTAGGAGGCTGAGGGGGTGATCTTATAGAGGTCTTTAAAATAATGAGGGGAATAGATCAGCTAGATAGTCAATATCTTTTCCCAAAGGTAGGGGAGTCTAAAACTAGAGGGCATGGGTTTAAGGTGAGAGGGGAGAGATACAAAAGTGTCCAGAGGGGCAATTTTTTCACACAGAGGGTGGCGAGTGTCTGGAACAAGCTGCCAGAGGTAGTAGTCAAGGCGGGTACAATTTTATCTTTTAAAAAGCATTTAGATAGTTACATGGGTACGATGGGTATAGAGGGATATGGACCAAATGCGGGCAATTGGGATTAGCTTAAGGGTTTAAAAAAAAGGGCGGCATGGACAAGTTGGGCCGGAGGGCCTGTTTCCATGCTGTAAACTTCTATGACTCTATGACATGTGCATGTACTGGCAGCCATAAAGAACTCAGCAACAGACTGCATAGCATTACAGCTACAGACGTAGTTCAGGAAGCACAATGAAGGGAAAGAAAAGGCAACATTTGTATTATGAAAGAGGCCAACAGACTTATAAGGATGTGTACATTTGAAAAAGGTGTTTATAAAATTTACAACATACGTTTGCAGAAAACAGCTTAGCATCTGATACAAAGGGTTCCCTGAAGACTTTGATGATGAGATTCAATTCTCTTAGATATTGCCGAATCTCAGACATGTACATCTTCACTAAATCATAGTAAGTTTGTTCGCCAGTGGTAATGGGTTCCTCTTCAATTACACCTAAATCTTCCTCATCTTGATGGAACATATCCATTAGTACCTAGAAAACATAATTTTGGCTTTCAGTTTCTACACTGTGCAATTGGAGAAAACTGATAACACATGTTGGAGAGTGGTTGCATTCTTCTACATGCAGCTAAGATAAATACATCGCTAAATTTCCAACCAGACGAACTTGCAGATTGAGCATGACTACATTCCTGTAACATCCATACGTAAAGGTGTTCCACTTTTAAGCATCAGTTCTATACTCAGGAGCAACAAGATAACATAAACGACCCATCACATAAACCTCAGAGAAATTTAGAATTTTCCAAGTGAGAAGCTATCTTCAATTCAAACATTGCACTCTTGGGTTTATGGAAGGCCAGATTCAGGTTCTACACTGGCACCACAGGTTTCCCATTTGGATCAATTTTTGATCTCTTCACCAGTTAGGAGTCAACCTGAATCCTTAGAGCAATCAGAAAGTGAAAAACCACAAGGCCACGAATTGAGCTTGATTTTAACTCCAGAGTTGATTTAAGGTCGATAAATCATACCTAACCTGACACACAACAGCAACTGATACAATCAAGTTCTCAGCGGCTGAGTCTGCAATAGTCATTATGCTTACTTGCGCCTTCACTGGGAGTATCGACAATAAGCACCCAGAAATCCAGCAAGAATTGCATGCGATGAACGGAATCAAATTGCAAAGATGTGAAGGTAGACTGAGCTAAAGATCAATATTCACCTACAACCAGGAACCTCACCCATCTTGAAAAAAAATAAAGCAACAAAGATTTGGAATTGCTAGAAAGCATGCAAGTGTGCTCCAAGATCATTGGATTAACATTTCATTCTCAAGCATATTTACAATTTTTGCTAAAGAACGGGGTGCCAAAGAATAATTTACTACTGATGAATATTAAAGCCTAACAGGGACAGTGAATATTATCTCAAATTTAGCCAGGTTAATTTTATGTATATAAATTTTATGCAGACTGGACTGAAGTGAAAGGATAGTGGTGCTCAACGGATGAGTTGACCCCTTCACGTCAAATGAGAATGAGGTGACGTGGAGTAATATCCTGAAATCACCAATAATAAATCACATTATCTTATCGCACCAGTTACTATGTTATTCTTCATTTTCGGAAAGTTAAAGCCTGTTAAACCCATAATCTTTGGAAGATGCCAAAATAAGCATTTGCTCCAATTGCCTTTTCATGGTATTTCACAGGATTTAAATCTTAAATACAATATATAAGTGAACAAAATGTAAACTTCAACCTATTGGAGGCCTTGTTTGTATCTGAACTATATGGAATACTCAAGTGTCTGCAGTAAAACTAGTTTAAATCTCAATTTTGCTCTAGATCCGGTGTTGGTGTGGTGGGAGGTACAAAATACATGTTAATCTCAAGCATACACTATGAAACAGAATGAATATTATAGCAGCATTGGTCCTTCCAAACAATAAAAGTTAAAAAAATTTCCATCACTTCTACATTTAACTCCCTGCAGAAAAAGATCTGCAGTATCTTGACAAAATAAAATCTCGATGATGGCTAGTAAACTTGAATTAGGTAAGCAGAACTTGTTAATCTAGAATCTACATGTTGGTTGTCCGTCAGTACATCAGTTGTCTCCTATGAGTTGGTTTAACTGAGCAGGGGTTTCTCCTGTAATGAAGACAAGCGGAATAGTCTGACTCTGAGCTATCAAAAGACTGTGCATGGTGTTAGTCCTGGACGAGAACCCCAGATGTTTGATATGATCTGATAAGATTGGACAAAAATTGAGATTCCAGACACTTGCTAAGAGAATAAAGCCACAAGATCCCACAAGTTTGGAACAAAGATAGACTTCACTATATAAGGTCAGAAAATTGAAACAATTTACAAGATCTATCACATACTCTAACATTCAGGGTTAATATGAGAGGCATGTGAATTAAGTAAGCAGTGGCTGAACGCGCCATACTTCACAATAAGTGGCAGATGCAACCAAGACAGATTCCACAGATTTCTCAACAATCCAGCTAGAATCAGTAAACACAGTCAACCAACCTCTATGAAATTCTGTCTCTCACACACAAAGATTCCAGTCTTCATTTTTGAAGATCTTGCCATGGATTTCTTTCCAAAAGTTCCAAAATGGGCTGCAGTATGGAATCACCAACCTTCTGCTGTCTTCCCTGATCTCCAGGGCTTCTCCTGGGCCATCATTACTTAAAGTCTACCAAGCGCAACCCTTTGTCTGCTTGGAGCATCTTTCTCTGCTCTTCTTGGTTTCTTCTTATCTGGGACTACTTCAGGATCACTCCCTGCCCCCTACCTGGCACTCTTCTCTCTATCCCTCTGATGATTTCTCCGATAGTTCCTTTCCACTGTCTCTGGACTCCTGCCTTACATGGCACCATGCTAGGTCCTGTGATTGAATTCTTGTATTGTTTATCTACATGGACACACTGCTGTTAGGGTGCCCTTGAACTGCAGGACAGGAAATCCAGAACAGAGCTTGCGCAACCAGCCATGCTGCTGCACACGGCAGAAGAATCATAGAAACCATAGAAATCCTACAGTGCAGAAGGCAGCCATTCAACCCATCGAGCTTGCACCAACAATCCCATCCAAGCCCTATCCCTGTAACCCCACGTATTTACCCTGTTAATCCCCCTGACACTAAGGGGCAATTTATCATGGCCAATCTACTTAACCCGCACATCTTTGGACTGAGAGAGGAAACCGGAGCATCCGGGGGAAACCCGTGCAGACACGGGGAGAATGTGAAAACTCCACAAAGACAGTGACGCAGAACTGAACCCGGGTCCCTGGCATTGTGAGGCAGCAGTGCTAACCACTGCCACCGTGCCACCCAAATCCACTGAAACTCGCAGCCTGCTGGGGATTGCAGTCCTTGGCCTCGACCCAGGAACACCCCTCCACCATCCTCGAGAGAAAGGTAAGTCAGTTTCATTGGACAGCATTAGCATGTGACTGGAAAAGTTATTTTGTGTATCATGGCTTTGTCTTGAGGATTCCCTTGATCCGTTTCCTGCTCATAGTTTTGACAATAAATGAAATAGCTGGAATTGTAAGTTCTTA
Source organism: Mustelus asterias (assembly GCF_964213995.1). NCBI lineage: Eukaryota > Metazoa > Chordata > Chondrichthyes > Carcharhiniformes > Triakidae > Mustelus > Mustelus asterias. The sequence goes on along the minus strand of NC_135815.1, from coordinate 78,446,814 downwards.
AGACCAGAGTTGGGATGGGAAAACTGTGGGTTAGTCCAGCATGGGTTGAGATCATGCATCCAACTGAAAAAAATATTTTGTCCTGGTGCAATTGCCCTGAGGTTTGTTTGTTTGATATGGGAAAAGAGTTTTTGTTTGTTTGAGATGGGAAAGGGTTGCATGCCACATGGCTTTGGAGTTGAGTTAGTAGGGGGCAGAGTTGTTGGAAAGAAACATGCATTCCAGTCTGAACCTGTGGCAAGGTAGTAACCAATGTTGAAATTTAGAAAAGGAAACATGGGCTTCAAATCCAGTTGTAGCTGTCAGTCTAACTCAGATCAGGTAACTCAGCATAGGCGGAGTTGAACCTGCTCTGTATAGCTCAGAACTACAATGGACAATACACTTACGAACTGAATGAATTGAGAGAATGTGTGCAACACATGATGTGGGGGAAGGATGGTGGAAAGAAAGACTTGCCAATCTGTGGGCTATAATTATCTGAAACTGGTGTAATTCATTCCTGAAGGTCTTTAGTCTTGAGTTCATAAAATATCTGACCATATGTTTCTCTAACAGACAGTTAGGCCCATTCTTGGTGTACGTGTCCTTTAAGCAGTGATAAGGTGGGAAGGAGAAGGAGGAGGTTGCCTTTGTCACTAAAATGATTTAGGACACTGATGTCAAGTAGATAAACTTTATTTCCCTCGTGTTATTGCTGTTGCGGTTAATTCGTATCACTGGCTTTCATCATGTTGAGGTTTGGTTTTGAAATATTCATTATATCACAGGGGTCTGGAGAGGGACCATGGAAGGCAAGGGGAAAGAGTATAGCTTTGTGGTGCAATAAGTACAGTTCAAAACAGTCATTTAGAATATATCTGAACATATGTGTTTTATTTTCAAAAAGTATGCTTTTGCAAGTGTGCCTGGCATTCCAGTGGGGCTTAAGGCTCTCCAAATTGTATAATGATCCTTGTGCTTTTGGAAAAGCCTGTATGTTCTTTTTATGCAGTGTCCTTTTAATTTCAAAATGAAACTGGGGAGTATTTTGAAAAGGATATTATCGGAGACCCCAGCAAGCATTTTAGTCCCAAAAGATGTTCATGTGACCTGAGGTTGCTATGGGGATGAAAGTTCAAAGGTAAAGAGTAAGTAGACAACAATTGGGAGATCGAATTGCAGTTGATCTCGGAATCTGCAGTTCAGAACAGATCCTATTAAAACAGAAGTGCTGAAATAATAGGTTTAGCAGCATGTGGAGAGAATCAGGGCTAACATTTCATCAGTACTGGGAAAGTTTGAGATGTTATAGGTTTTAAGCAAGGGGTGGGTGGGACAAGGACAACAGGAAGATCTGTAATAGAGTGAAAGACAGGAGAGATTGAATGACAGAAGAGTTAGTGCTCCAGGGCCAAAGGAAATGATGATGAGATAAGAGAAGAGACGAAAGATATGCCTGAGCAGGTGTGCTGTTGGCTGAAAGGGGAAAAGAAGAAAATAAAATGGACTAGAGATTATGGCCTGAAATTGCTGAACTTAGTGATGAGTCCGGAAAGCTGTAAAGCACCTAAGCAAAGATGAGGTGCTATTAGTTAAGCTTACATTGAGCTACAGTGGAACGATATGATCAACCAAGGACAGAAATATCTGTAAGACAGCCAGGTGAATAATTAAAAAGACAGGTCGCCAGAAACTTGAGGTGATGTGTGTGGACTCAACGAAGGTATTTTACAAAGAGGACAACCTCTGCCTAATGTAAAGACATTCTGAACAGTGAAAACAGTACACTAGATTGAAAGTAGTACATGTAAATCGCTGCTTAGCCTGGAAGGAATGTTTGGGGCCTTGGACAGTAAGGAGGTAGGAGATAAAAAGGGTTGCATCTCCTGTGTTTACATGGGAAGGTGCTGTGGGAGAGGGACAGGCTGTTGGGGGTGACCGATGAATGGGAAGGGTATCACGGAGTGAATGATTCCTTTTGGAATGCTGAGAAGGGAAGGAAAGATTTATTTAGTGGTGGTATCACTCTGGAGATGATGGAAATACCAGAAAATGATCCACTGAGTACACAGTATTGTGCTGGAGGTGGTGGAAATAGTAGAAAATTATTCATGATACTCTAGTCTCAAATTTCTGCCCATTCACTTAACCTATCTATATCCCTTTGCAGCTCCTTATGTCGTCCCAACCAACTGAATCATATTTCATTGCTTGGTCAGGGGAAGGCGTAATTTTGAAAGAGTAAATAAAAACATTGGTGAAACAGCTTTCAAGAAAAAATAGTTTGCTTTCTTACCTTATCAGCACACATGGCAACTTTAATGTCTTGTTGGGTGATTTCGAAGTGCCGTATGTTTCGTACATAATTGCCCGCTAGCTTAAGTATGTCAGCAGATATGTATTCCAACACTGCTACGATGTAAACAGAAACCTGATGGTCAACTTTGTAACCAAGAACCTCCTGAAAGGTGATGAAAAATAACATCCATCAAATACTGGACTGAAGGAACAAATAGATTATCTACGTTCTGTAATAGGGACTGAAAAGCCCGAATTAACAATGCAATAGATTAATTTTGGACAGCATATTATAACTTTTATGTCTGTTATGTTTGAGAATGTACAATGTGATGAAGTCGGATTGGTAATTTGAGCTTGCTAACTTGATAGTTGTGGGAACAGTTAAGTTAATGGAAAATAGTAATGGTCAGTTTATCTTTGCCATCAAGCTCTTAAGAAGAAATGCAATGTCTTGAAGAGGGTATAGACAATAAAATGACGAAGAAGCCTGTAAGTATTAAGGGTCAGGAAGCATACCAATTGTGTCAATACATATACCAGCAAGACACTCACAAGACTCTCCGAGGAAATTTTGAGACTTTTGACTTCACTGGGTCATAATTGTAGTCAGGGAAGTGAGAAGCCTTGAAACAGTGTGCTTATCAAACATATTGATTGTTTGGGGGTCTTGCAGGATCAGTGCTCCAGTTGTGAACAGGTATTAGGGTATTTCTAGCATTCTGTGAACATGTGTAACCCTTAGGCTCCTGATCAGTTAAAGCAGAGAGCTGGAGGGAAGGGCCAGATTTTCTGTGGGTTAAACACAGAAGGCTTGGATGAAAGAGACCAGTAGATTTTTTTCTACTGGTTCAAGTAAATAATGAGGGGCAAGGTTGTGTGGATGAATCAGCTTTGTGGGTAATATCCAAACAACTGGATGTGCAAACTTTTGATCTCATAGTAAGACAGGGAGCTAGATGAAAGAGGCCAGTTGTCGTGTAATTTAAAAGGTAAAACATGAACTAAATTAGGAGGATTCCATTTCGGAGGTATATTTATAAAATGAGGATATAACTGAATTGAAATAAATCAGTTTGAAAATTTTGTTTTTCATTAATAGGTCCTACATGTTATTTACCTTTTCGTCAACTAAGTGTGCTATTCCTATCCTTGTGATTTTGAAACATAATTGAATAAAATGAATTTGAGAATGTTATAATCCTACACCTTTGCCAGTGTCATTATTCTATTCAAATCTGAACTCTTGCAATAATTCAAGTGTTACTTCAAATCAGAGTATCCTTCCTCTGGAGTTGGAATGGATCCAAAGATCAGAAACAAAGTCCTCAAGGTACAATATCTTCTGATACGCTTTCTCTTCTGAATATACTGGTTGATCGCCATAAAACTTCACACAGAATGTCAAAAAAATTTATATCTGGTGCAAAAAAGATGCAATGACAATACAACAAATAAGGAAAGCTGTGCCGACAATAAGATGGAGATGAACAAATAACGGAATAAACTGAACTTAAATTAGAACAAATATTTCACTGGTTGTTTTGATGTCAATCACAACAGGAAAGCTAAACTCTCAGAAACAAATAAATGCCACATCATCTCACTGAGCGCAAAAAAAGACATTGCAGCACAGCTAGGTAGGCACCAATGGATGGAAGAATCACTTAATGAAACAGCAGGTACCATAAAATGAGAAGCAACAAGACACCAGCAAATTCATAAATTCAAACAGCATCAGGTGTACTGATGAATTAAAGGAAAACTGGAGTATCCGGCAGTGAACTAATAAATTAATACAGCAGAAGGAATCATCAAATTAAATGAAGAGACAGATGACACATTAAACTGAAGACTTTCTTCCCTCTCCAGTGAAAGTAAAAGGTCTGATATCCCTATTTCAAAGACCAGGGAGTCCTCCAGTGTCAAAGAACAGTACAGCACAGGAACAGGCCCTTCAGTCCACCAAGCCTGTGCCGATCATGTTGTCCTATCTAGACAAACTGCCTGTATCCCTCTATTCCCCACCTGTTCATGTATTTATCCAACTAAGTCTTAAGTGTCGCTAACGTGTCTGCCTCAACCACCTCACTTGGCAGTGCATTCCAGGCACCCACCACCCCCTGCACATCTCTACTGAACCTCCCCCCCCCCTACTTTGAACTTGTGCCCCCTTGTAATTGTCATTTCTGCCCTGGGAAAAAAGCTTCCAACTCTTCACTTCATCTATGCTCCTCATAATTTTATAAACTTCTATCAAGTCGCCCCTCAGCCTCTGTCTTTCCAGGGAGAACAATCCCAGTTTATTCAATCTCTCCTCATAGCTAATACTTTCCATACCAGGCAACATCCTGGTAAATCTTTTCTGTACTCCCTCCAAAGCCTCCATGTCCTTCTGGTAGTGTGGCGACCAGAACTGAACACAGTATTCCAAATGTGGCCCTAACTAGAACATAATTTGCCAATTTTTATACTTGATGCCCTGGCCGATGGAGGCAAGCATGCCTTATGCTTTCTTCACCATCTTTTCCACCTATCCTGCCACTTTTAAGGATCTGTGGACCTGTACTCCCAGATTGCTCTGTGTGTTTATGCTCCTGATGGTTCGGCCATTTATTTTATAGCTCTCAACTATCAAAATGCATCACCTCGCATTTGTCCAGATTAAATTCCATCTGTCATTTCTCCAATTTTCCAGCCTTTATCCTGCTGTATTCTCAATCTTTATCACTATCCGCAACTCCAGCAATCTAAGTATCATCCGCAAACTTGCTAATCAAACCAGCTACGTTTTCTTCCAAGTCATTTATATACATTACAAACAACAGAGATCCCAACGCTGAGCCCTGTGGAACACCACTAGTTACAGACCTCCAATCAGAAAAACGCCCTTCCACCACTACCCTCTGTCTTGGATGGCCAAGCCAGTTCTGAATTCATCTAGCTCATTCACCCATGATCCTGTGTGATTTAACCTTTTGCACCAGTCTGCCATGAGGGACCTTGTCAAATGCTTTACTAAAGTCCAGGTAGACAACATGCACGGCCCTTCCCTCATTAATCATTTCTGCCACCTCCTCAAAAAACTCAATCAAATTAGTGAGACACGACCTCCTTCGTTCAAAACCATGCTGTCTGTCACTAATAAGACCATTCAGTTCCAAATGTGTATAGATCCTATTCCCAAGAATCTTCTCCAACAATTTCACTTCACTGACGTCAAGTTCACTGGCCTATAATTACCTGGGTTATCGTTGCTACCGTTCTTAAATAATGGGACAATTTTGGCAATCCTCCAATCCTCTGGGGCTTCACCCGAGGCCAAAGAGGAACCAAAGATTTCTGTTAGAAGCCAGCAATTTCCTCTCGTCTCCCTCAGTAATCTGCCATCTGGCCCTGGTGATTTGTCTACCTTAATGCTTTTTAATACACCTAACACTTCCTCCTTCGTAATGACGACTTGCTCTAGAGGGTTTACATACCCCTCTGAGACTCCATCAATCAACGAGTCCCTCTCCTTTGTGAATATCGATGCAAAGTACTAATGAAGGATCTCACCCACTTCCTTTGGTTCAGCGCATAATTTCCCTTCTTTGTCCTTGAATGGACCAACTCTTCCTCTAATAAATGCCTTGGGATTCTCCTTAATCCTGCCTGTCAAAAGAATTTCATGACCCCTTTTGTGCCCTCCTAACTCCGTTTGAGTTCTTTTCTACTTGCCCTGTATTCTTCAAGTGCTTCATCTGTTTTTAGTTGCCTAGACCTTATGTATGCATCCTTTTCCTTTTTGACTAGGCTCGCAATTTCCCTAGTCATCCACAGTTCCCGAATCCTGCCTTTCCTGTCCTTCCTTTTCACAGGTACATGCCTGTCCTGCACTCCAATCAACTGCTCCTTAAAAGACTCCCACATGCCAGATGGATTTACCCTCAAACAGCCTCTCCCAAACAACAGCCTCCAAATCCTGCCTAATTTGGTTGTAGTTAGCTCTCCCCCAATTTAGCACTTCAACCAGAGGACAACATTTGTCCTTTTCCACGAGTATCCAAAAACGTAAGGAATTGTGGTCACTGTTTCGCCACACGTTCTCCCACTGCAACTTTGATGACCTGGCCGAGCTCATTCCCTAATACCAGGTCCAGTATAGCCCCCTCTCTAGTCAGACTACCTACATATTGTTCCAAAAAACCTTCCCGGACGCACTTAACAAATCCCTCACCATCTGGATCCCTAGCCCCAAGGGATTTCCAGTCAATATGAGGAAAATTAAAGTCTCCTACTACAACAACCCTATCATTTCTACATCTGTCCAGAATCTGCTTACATATCCGTTCTTCAACTTCTCCTGGGCTGTTGGGAGGTACACCCCCATCATAGTGACTGCCCCCTTCCTGTTTCTGAGCTCTACCCACAGTGTCTCATTACATGATTCTTCCAAGGTATCCTCCCTCTGTAGTTGTAATAAGTTCCCTAACTAATATTGCAACTCCCAACCTCTTTGCCTTCCCCTCTGTCTTGCCTAAAACATGTATATCCCGGAACATTTAGCTGCCAGGCCTGTCCCTCTTTTAACCAATTCTCCGTTACCGCAATCACATCCAAGTTCCATGCATGAATCAAGGCCAAGTTCATCTGTCTTCCCTGTTATACTCCTTACATTGAAGCAGATGCACTCCAGACCTCCAGGTTCACTGAGTTCGACCTCCCCCAACCTACTCTTCCTCTTAGCTAGCCTCGCCTTGATCCCATGTTCATCCCCAATCTCTACACTTGCTGACCCACTGTTCTGATTCCCATTCCCCCCCCGCCACATTAGTTTAAACCCACCTGAACTACACAAGCAAACCTCCCAGCCAGGAAACAACACTTACATAACATTGATCAACAACTAAAAACAAAATATCTGGTCGTTGTCTCATTGCTGCTTGTGGGAGTTTACTATGCACAAATTAGCGACTGCGCTGCCTACTTTACAACAGTTACCACATTTCAAAAAAGCAGCTGAAAAGCACTTTAGTTTGACCAGTGATCATGAAATGCATTACATAAATTTATTTATTTTGATGTAGCAGTGCACCAACACCACTTCCTAATTTGGGCCACAGCTATTATGTTCTTGCTCCACAGCAAATAGATTCTGCTAGTTTGACAGGCAGTTTATTTTTCAAAGAAATCTGCATAAAGCTTGTGCAATTGTTGACTAATTGTAATTTTTTAAAAAACCCTCTTTCAACTAAAAGGTTTGTAGTTTGCCAATGAACTGAATAGTTGTTCCATTCAGATGTATAGCATAAAATCAGTTTAAGATTTCTACCCTTCAAAGTTCAACAATGCTTTGCATCACAAATAGAGATTGTTTGGGGGAAAGATCCCAGAGATTGGGTGGGGTATGAGACCCGAAGATACTGAAACAGAGTTACTATTTCAGATTGATGACCTTTTGTTAAAGTCAGATTTCAGGAGGCCTCTACCCAATATCAGGAGATCTCCAAAAGGCCAAGGGTTCCAAATGCTCCAATTATTGACTGAGTAGGGAAAAATCACATTTGAAAGGCTCAGTATGCCAAGGGGAGAAAAAAATCCTCTAAAATCTGGGAAAAACATAAAATGACAACCACAGTCGGGGGCCCGATAAACATTCCACAGTACCACCTAGTGGCTGAAATCCTTAGCTGCACTGTAACCCAGAAACCCCACAACCCCAGCTGCAAGAATACTATTAATCTGGAAAGAAGCCCGCTACAATATGAGGTTTGTCCTCAATACCCTCTTATCTAATGCCGTTTTATAATTTCCCAAAACAGCCCTTTGTGTTTCAAGCAAATAATAATCTTTCGGATTTGTACTTCGCTAAAACTCAGCCGAGACTGAGTGAACACTCAATGAGACAAGGCTAGATATGAATCATTAAGCTAATTTATTTCACAGGGCTCGAAAACTGAGCATCAATAATCATAAAAGGCCACTTATTTCATGAGCTTCATTTCTCTTTCCGTACAGAAAACAATGAATGATCCCATTATGCTGCTTCCACAATGTAGATTGCCATACTTGTACTTGCAGAATTATCTTTCTGTACAAATGCTGGATATAAGAAACATAAGCCTTGCATTGTGACCCTCAGCCCAAGGGAGAATCTTCCTCTTCTTGTCTTTTGCTTCCTCCCGTTGACTTTTAGTCAAACTGACCATCGCACCCACTGGAGACACATGACAATGGCCCCTCCCAACTGAGTTTAAATGAATAATTTCACAGAACAGCATGTGTGGACAATTATTAGAATGTTAATATTTCATTGCCTGCAACATATTGTATTAGACTTCAGATGGGGTGTCTGAATCAATGTGGCTCAATATAATGTATTAACATGTCCACCAAGGTCATCGCGCATATTCAGAAATAGCAAAATGTGATGTCCTCTGAAAATGCACAAAGTTTGTCCAATCTGATACAATGGAGAACTAGCATAAGCATTGACTATAGGTAGAATCTGAATCTGGCTGAGAAAAGGCATCATTAAGCTAGGCCAACCCTTTTGAGAATGAGTGGATCATCCCCTTCCACCAGGTTGGTGAATAAATTTCATCTCCACTAACTGCAAAATAAATACTTCATCCCACGTCACAGTTGTGCTGCAAAAATACAATACAAACCAACCCTGATCCAAACCACTCCGTATTTCTATCTTGACTACATCTAGACCCTTTGCTCGAAGACAAAAGAAAATGGCAGCATGGGAATGAGATTTACTTTGCGAGACTGGGCAGGAAGAATGGAGATTGGTACAGAAACAAAATGTTTGCAACTACCAATTGCAGCTGAATGCAACAGTTAGTTTAAGATTAAATAGAGTTCCACATTCCACAGGTGCCCCACAAGTTATAATCTTTTCCTGAAAATGACTGCTTAACGTACGACAAGTGTATAATTCTACACATATTTTGGTTGCCTTACATTCTGGACTGCAGTCAAGAGAAGAAAGAAACTATGATGAGGTTCACAATTTCTTCAGACTGAACCATATACCTTCTGGCCTATCCAACTTAAGCATCCTAATGAACATAGTGGAATCAGTATCTTAATGCCAAAAAATGATGTCCAGTAACTTCCTGGTTCCCCAGTATCACATTTAGGGGTACCACAATGATGTGCTGAGGAATCCCTCTAGGAAGTTTCCACATAACAGTTTACCTGGCAATTGATCAAAAGTGCTAACTTCTGGACAATTGTGCTGAGCTGGGAACCATCTGACAGAAGCGATCTAAATTGCTAACTTTGGATGGTTCTGGCACCACAGCAACAACTCCCTCCTCTGAGCTGCCCTCAGTCCATCTCTCCCTTCTGCCCTGCCTCTGGTAAACGACTTACCTTTGACACCTACCTGCTCCTTAAAGGGGAGTGACTTACTTCGCTACGCCTCAGTTACTCCATGCCGATGCTGCTGGGGGCACACTTCGCTGCTCCTGTCTCACTCAGCCGGAATGAGGAAGCTTGGACAAGACAGGGACAATGCAATTTCAGCAAGCTTATTTGGAGTGGTAATCTGACAGAGATTGCCACTCTGAGAAAGTTACGGGCCAATGTGATGGACAGAGGCACAGTATAACTATTTGCTACTGAGGAACAAGCTTGCATTACGAACTTAATCCAAAGCTTCAGGACAATCCAATTATTGGTGCAAAATAAGATAGGACTATTCAAAGACTACAGCTTGCTGATCACGGAATTTTGTAGCCAAAACAGCAGTATAGATAATGTCTTCCTCATATGTTAATAAAATTTAACTTGCGTGTAAATGGTGCAAAAGTCCTTAATTAATTATGCAAAACTTACCTTCAGAAGGGGGTGAATCTTGTCAACAGGCAACAAAAGGGGATTTCTACGTTTGCGTTTTTCTATGGCAGATTGCGCATCTGCTATGGCCCACTTGTCGATTGGATGTGGAAATGATTTCTGCACACGTTCCTAAAGAAGTTCAAAAACAAACTGCTATATTCTGTGAAATCAGTTACATGTCACTTGCACCACACCGACATTCATTAACATATTCCATTTGTACCAATTATTTACTTGGAATGCTGAACTGACTATGTTAACATCCATCCCAATCAGGCCTTAAACCTTTCAGGAGGAAAACTGATATCCTGGCTTAACGAAGAGCAATTCATTTAACTTTTATTTGTGCTTCAGAGTTCAATATTTGTGAGTAAATAATGACCTACTTAATCAGATATCGTTCCTGGAAAAGTTAAGTATTTGAAATATTTCCTTATAGAGAGGTCATTTCTTTCAATACGCTCCATGCATTTCCAACTGATTTTTAAATAAATACACAGTAAAATAGACAATAGTGCAAATTCATTGCTTAAGGCATATATATTAAGCCCTCTGTTTTTCTCAAATAATAAAATACAATACTCCTACAGCTTTTGGAGAAAAGTGGCTACAAGTCAGTCAGACTTAATGTACAATTAAGGCAAAAGCAATGCTCAGAAAGTCTCATGACTGCTATAACTTGGTAGTATTCTGAAAGCATCAGTGTAATCATGTGGTTGATGAACAAATAAATGCTAAACAAATAGGATGCTTTAAAAAATTGGTGACTGATGTTGAACAGCGTTATATATATCGAACACGACGCTTAACTACATTTTGAATCAAATGCTGATGCAGCAAGTTTTGAAGAATTTTTGGCTCCAGTACAAGGAACTATCTTCTTGAATGAACAGATGTTTCTTTTTAAATGTACAACAAGCCATTTTGTACACTAATATGTATAGCAATTAACCAATTTGTTGGGTTAAACCCGGATTACTTCAAAAACATAGCTGCAGATGTCTTAAAACTTCTCTGAAACCTCAGCACATTCTAAACTTCACTGTACCTTGTAATCCTCATTGTCAGCAGTGTTAATCATTTCAATCATTAACTGCAGTGACCATGACATGTCTCATGAAACTTTCATGGTTTGGCATGAATTTAAATGATTCCAAAACATAATAAAATAATCCTGCAGTTGAGAATGTCAACAAAATATGGCCTAGGAAATACAGGAGGATTATATTGGATTTATTGAATTTGGGGCTGCAGCATATTAAAGAATACTACCTAATGGTCCCAATTTACAGAAATTAAATGAGGCAAACTAGCAGTTAAGTAGGAGAATGACCTGGGTGTAGAAGACTACAATGCCCTAAAACAAAGTCCTAAAAATCAATTAGGCCTTACATATTAATAAGATGAATGTATGATGAGTGGGTCACAATGGGAGTTAATTTGGCACACGGAAGGACGTATTTTAGGAGCAATCATCATTTTAGGTAGGAAAAAGCAGTTCGCATCATCAAAAAAAATGATAGTGTCTCCCTCCACCAAGTCACATTTTAACCTTCCTTGCCTACTTCACTGCATTACTTCCTCCTTGACCACCTCACTCTGTTCCACCTTTCTTAACTCTCCTTTGAAATTCTTATCTATTGCCCACTCTAAACTTGCTCACCCCAACTTTCTCTTAAAGATGTGCTCCTCTTTCTTCCCTCAGCTTTTGCATCATGGAACATTTACAGCATAGAAGAAAATCATTCCACCCATCCAGTCTGTGCCGGTGGTTTGCAAAAGCAATTTAGTTAGTCCAGCTGCCCACCTTTCCCTTGCAGCTCTGCACTTTTTTCTCTTCAGGTGCTTATTCAATTCCCTTTAGAAAGCCGCAGTTGAATTTTCCTCCACCATACACTCAGGTAGTACAGTTTTGATCCTAAACATTTGCTGTGTAAAACAATGTTACCGTTGTGCTTTGGCCAATCTCCATGAATCTGTCCCTTCTCATCTTTGACCTGTCAACAGTTTCTCTCCATCGGCTCTGTCCAAATCTATCATAATTTTGAACAACTCTATCAAATCTTCTCTCAACCTCTTCTTTGTTAATCTTTCCTAGTAACTGAACTCCCTCATCCCTGGAACCATTTTTGTGAAACTTTTCTGCACCCTCATGTCTTCCTAAATTGCCCTGAAGTAAAATGCTCGAGTTGAGAATGAATCAATGTTTTAAAAAAGTTCTTCATAATCGCCTTGCTTTTGGACTCAATGCCTCTATTTGTAAAGCCAAGGACCATGTATGGCTTTTTAAACCACTTTTTCAACCTGCCCTGCCACCAATGATTTGTGTACGTTTATGCCCAAGTATTTCTGTTTCCGGCACTCGGTTTAGAATTGTACTCTTTAGCTTGTACTGCCTCTCCTTGATCTTCCCATCAAAATGTGTCGCCTCACATGTCTCTATATTAAATTTCATCTGTCACATGTCCACCCATTCCAACGTTTAGAAACATAGAAAAACTACAGCACAATATAGGCCCTTCAGCCCACAAAGTTGTGCCGAACATGTTCCTACCTTAGCAATTACTAGGCTTACCTACAACTCTCTATCTTACTAAGTTCCATGGACTTATCTAAAAGTCTCTTAAAAGACCCTATCGAATCCGCCTCCACCACGGTTGCTGGCAGCCCATTCCACGCACCCACCACCCTCTGAGTGAAAAGCTTACCCATGACATCTCCTCTGTACCTACTCCCCAGCACCTTAAACCGGTGTCCTCTTGTGGCAACCATTTCAGCCCTGGGAAAAAGTCTCTGACTATCCACTCGATCAATACCTCTCAACATCTTATACACCTCTATCAGGTCACCCCTCATCCTTCGTCTCTCCAAGGAGAAAAGGCCGAGCTCACTCAACCTATCCTCATAAGACATGCTCCCCAACCCAAGCAACATCCTTGTAAATCTCCTCTGCACCCTTTCTATGGCTTCCACATCCTTCCTGTAATGAGGCGACCAGAACTGAACACAGTACTCCAAGTGTGGTCTGACCTGGGTCTTATATAGCTGCAACATTATCTCACGACTCCTAAACTCAATTCCTCGATTGATGGAAGGCCAGTAACTATACGCCTTCTTAACCACAGCCTCAACCTGCACAGCTGCTTTGAGCGTCCTATGAACTCGGACCCCAAGATCCTTCTGATCTTCCACTCTGCCAAGAGTCCTACCATTAAATATTATATTCCGCCATCCTATTTGACCTGCCAAAATGAACCACCTCACACTCATCTGGGTTGAACTCCATCTGCCACTTCTCCGCCCAGTCTTGCATCCTATCAATGTCTCGTTGCAACTTCTGACATCCCTCCACACTATCCACAACACCTCCAACCTTTGTGTCATCAGCAAACTTACCAACCCATCCCTCCACTTCCTCATCCAGGTCATTTATAAAAATCACAAAGAGTAAGGGTCCCAGAACAGATCCCTGGGGCACTCCACTGGTGACCGACCTCCATGCAGAATATGACCCATCTATAACCACTCTTTGCCTTCTGTGGGCAAGCCAGTTCTGGATCCACAAAGCAATGTCCCCTTGGATCCCATGCCCCCTCACTTTCTCAATAAGCCTTGCATGGGACACCTTATCAAATGCCTTGCTGAAGTCCAGATATAATTCATCTACTGCTCTTCCTTCATCAATGTGTTTAGTCACATCCTCAAAAAATTCGATCAGTCTTGTAAGGCATGATCTGCCTTTGACAAAGCCATGCTGACTATTCTTAATCATATTATATCTCTCCAAATGTTCATAAATCCTGCCTCTCAGGATCTTCTCCATCAACTTACCAACCACTGAGGTCAGACTCACTGGTCTATAATTTCCAGGGCTATCTCTACTCCCTTTCTTGAATAAAGGAACAACATCCGCAATCCTCCGGAACCTCTCCCGTCTCCATTGATGATGCAAAGATCATCGCCAGAGGCTCAGCAATCTCCTCCCTCGCCTCCCACTGTAGCCTGGGGTACATCTCATCCTGTCCCGGTGACTTATCTAACTTGATGCTTTTCAAAAGCTCCAAAACATCCTCTTTCTTAATATCTACGTGCTCAAACTTTTCAGTCCGCTGCAAGTCTGCACTACAACCACCAAGATCCTTTTCCATAGTGAATACTGAAGTAAAGTATTCATTAAGTACTTCTGCTATTTCTTCCGGTTCCATACAAACTTTCCCACCGTCACACTTGATAGGTCCTCTTCTTTCACGTCTTATCCTCTTGCTCGTCACATACTTGTAGAATGCCTTGGGGTTTTCCTTAATCCTTCTTAATTTCCTTAAGATCCTTCCTATTAGCCGTATACTCTTCAAGATCTCTAACATTACCTAGCTCCCTGAACCTTTTGTAAGCTTTTCTTTTCTTCTTGACTAGATTCATTACAACCTTTGTACACCACGGTTCCTGTAACCTACCAAAGTTCCCTATCTCATTGAAACGTTGCTATGCAGAACTCCAGACAAATATTCCCTGAAAATTTGCCACATTTCTTCCGTACATTTCCCTGAGAAAACCTCTTTCCAATTTAAGCCTCCAATTTCCTGCCTGATAGCCTCATAATTCCCCTTACTCCAATTAAACACTTTTCTAACTTGTCTGATCCTATCTCTCTCCAATGCTATTGTAAAGGAGATAGAATTATGATCATTATCTCCAAAATGCTCTCCCACTGAGAGATCTGACACCTGACCAGGTTCATTTCCCAATACCAAATCAAGTACAGCCTCTCCTCTTGTAGGCTTATCTACATACTGTGTCAAGAAACCCTCCTGAACACACCTAACAAACTCCTCCCCATCTACACCCCTTACTCAAGGGAGATTCCGATCAATATTTGGGAAATTAAAATCTCCCATCACGACAACTCTGTTATTATTACACCTTTCCAGGATCTGTTTCCCTATCTGCTGCTCAACATCCCTGTTACTATTGGGTGGCCTATACAAAACACCCAGTAAAGTTATTGACCCCTTCCTGTTCCTAACCTCCACCCACAGAGACTCCGTAGACAATCCCTCTATGGTGTCCATCTTTTCTGTAGCCGTGACACTATCCCTGATCAACAGTGCCATTCCCCCACCTCTTTTGCCTCCCTCCCTGTCCCTTCTGAAAGCCGGCACTTGAAGTAACCAGTCCTGTCCCTGAGTCATCCAAGTCTCTATAATGGCCACCACATCATATTTCCAAGTAGTGATCCACGCTCTAAGCTCATCTACTTTGTTCACAACACTCCTTGCGTTAAAATAGACACATCTCAAACCTTCGGTCTGAGCACTCCTCTTCTCTATCACCTGCCTATCCTCCCTCTCACACTGTCAACAAGCTTTCTCTATTTGTGAGCTAACCTCCTCTCTCCCAGTCACTTCAATTTGATTCCCACCCCCCAACCATTCTAGTTTAAACTCTCCCAGTAGCCTTAGCAAACCTCCCCGCCAGGATATTGGTCCCCCTGGGATTCAAGTGCAACCCGTCCTTATTGTACAGGTCACACCTGCCCCAAAAAAGGTCCCAATGATCCAGAAACCTGAATCCCTGTCCCCTGCTCCAATCCCTCAGCCACGCATTTATCCTCCACCTCATTCCATTTCTACTCTCATTGTCGCGTGGCACAGGCAGCAATCCCGAGATTACTACCTTTGCAGTCCTTCTTCTCAACTCCCTTCCCAACTCCCTATATTCTCCTTTCAGGACCTCTTCCCTTTTCCTACCTATGTCATTGGTACGAATATGTACCACGACCTCTGGCTCTTCTCCCTCCCACTTCGGGATATCTTGGATGCGATCAGAAACATCCCGGATCCTGGCACCAGGGAGGCAAACTACCATCCGCATCCACAGAATCGCCTGTCCGACCCCCTCACTATAGAGTCCCCTATCACTACTGCCTTCATCCTCCTTTCCCTACCCTTCTGAGCTACAGGACCGGACTCTGTGCCGGAGGCACAGCCACTGCTGCTTCCCCCAGGTAGGCTGTCCCCCCCCCCCCCCCCCCCCCCAACAGCTCTCAAACAGGAGTACTTATTGTTAAGGGGCACAGCCACTGGGGTACTCTCTAGTACCTGACTTTTCCCCTTCCCCACCGTGACCCACTTGTCTGCCTCCCGTGGCCCTGGTGTGACCACCTGCCTGTAACTCCTCTCTATCACCTCCTCATTCTCCCTGACCAGACAAAGGTCATCGAGCTGCAGCTCCAGTTCCCTAACGTGGTCCCTTAGGAGTTGCAGCTCGACGCACCTGGCGCAGATATGGACGTCTGGGAGGCTAGGAGACTCCAAAGATGTGTGGGTTAGGTTGATTGGCCAGGTTAAAAAAATTGCCCCTTAGAGTCCTGGGATGCGTAGGTTAGAGGGATTAGCGGGTAAAATATGTGGGAGTAGGGCCTGGGTGGGATTGTGGTCGGTGCAGACTCGATGGGCCGAATGGCCTCCTTCTGCACTGTAGGGTTTCTATGATTTCTATGAGGACCTCCCACATCCGACACCGAGAACAACAAACTGGCCTCACACTCATAATTCCCCCTTTCATCAAATAACACAGGAAAAACTAAGAACTAAACCTACCCTGCCTCGCCCGTTCAGCCTTCACTCTGCTCCCTCTCACTCCGCCGCCCGCTCACAACGCTGCCCGCTGGATAGAGCGGCCTGCTTTTCAAAGGAAAAAAAAACTTCCCAGGTGTCACTGGGGCCGACTTCCAGTTTTACCCTCCCAGCTGCCTTAGAGAAAAAAAAACACTCCGAAAATAGAGTAATTTAAAAACGCCTCTTCCCCACTAGCTCTCCTCTCCTGAAATGCTCCACTGGAACAATGTCCTCTTAAAGTTTATCACCATCTTCCTCACAGTTCACAATACTTCCAAGTTTTGTGTCATCTGCAAACGTTGAAATTGTTCCCTATATACCCAAGTCTAGGTCATTAACATAGATCAAGAAAAGTAGTGGTTCAAGTCCAATCCCTGGGGAACCCACTGAATATTTTCCCTCAGTTCAAAGAAGAACTGTTCACCACTACTCTGTTTCCCATTACTCAGTCAACTTTGTACTGATGCTGCCATTGTCCCTTCTATTAAATGGGTTTCAATTTTGCTGACAATCTTATTATGCAGCACATTTTGGAAATCCGTTTGGACTACAGAAACCACATTACCCTCTGTTACATCATCAAAAAACTCAATCAAGGTAGTAAACACGATTTACCCTCAACAAATTTGTACTGGCTTTCCTTATTTAATCCACATTTGTTCAAGTTACTATTAATTTTGTCCCAAATTATCGTTTAAAAAAGCTTTGCCAGGTTAAACTGGCTGACCTGTAATTGCTGGATTTATCCATACACATTTTTTGAACAAGGGTGTCATATTTGCAATTCCCTCGTCCTCTGGCACCACCCTGTATCTAATGAGGATTGGGAAGTTATGACCAGGTTAATCGTGGTGGGCATGATCTTACTGGCTTGCTGTGGCAAACTCACCCAAAAAAACTGTTTTCTGACTGTTAAGACACTTAGTGTTTTTGGGAAGATTGCCCCCCCGTATGTTAATTAGATTGTTAAGTTGCACAGGTGAATAGGCATTAAAAACTTGAGCACTTAGGGACAGTTGGGACCAAGCTTGTAGATAGCAGGCAGGCACATGTAATGCTACATTCTGTAAATAAACCAATTATCAAGAATAGTATTTCCATTCTTCAAGATCCGACTTGGGATCCAAGTAACAAGTATCTGCATAATCTCCACCTTATTTCCCTCAGCATCCTTGGATGGATCCCTTCCAGTCCTGGTGACAAGGAACACATCAATCTCGGTGCTTCAATCTCTGACTCAGCTCTGACATCCAACCTCTTTCGGCTCTTCCTCATTCCCAAGCTTTTGTCAAACTCACCTGAACACGAAAATCCACTTACATCTCCCGCAAACCCATTCCCACCAGCTGATATTATAGATGGTTCACTCTTCTCGGGTCGTGTTCCCGACCTATCAAAACCATCATCATTATCCCCTTCCTTAAAAAACCTACCCTCAACCCTTTCTGTCGAGTTAATAACTATCTCATCTCCCCTTCCTATGCTAACTCAACCTGTTCTGTTGCTGCATCCCAGATCCATGCCCATTTCTCCCAATATTGCCATCTCGCCTATCCAATTGGAGCCAAAGCACATTTAGGAACAGTTTCTCCTCCCAAACCCTGTACCATCACCTCCAGTTTCTTCAAGGATCTTTTCCTTAGCCCCTCACTACTTCTTTATCTATATGGTCTCTCTCTGCATTATACAAAGTCAAGAGCTCACCTTCAAAATGAAGGCAAAAAAGCCCAACTTCAGCCTTGGCGCCTAGTGTGATAACTATTGCTGGATTTTGCTTAAAGCTTTAAAACCTATGGAATGTTGTTTGGGGAGGGTTAGCTCTGAGGGCAGTAAAATAGAAGGTTTTAGAACTCAGTAAATTTAAAGACATTGTGGATAGCCCTAATGTAATTAATTGTATTTTAACTGACTTTCTTGATCTGCGTTTTACTATTTAATATACCTTTATTTTCTTTAAAATCATCACAAGTGAGTCTGGAACATCCTGCACTGGTTTTCACATCTTTTCTCACAATATGTTTGACCAATCTATTAGAGTTTTTCGAGGAGGTTACCAGGAAAGTGGATGAAGGGAAGGCGGTGGATGTTGTCTACCTAGATTTCAGCAAGGCCTTTGACAAGCTCCCTCATGGAGGGAGGCTAGTTAGGAAGGTTGAGTCGCTAGGTATACATGGGGAGGTAGTAAATTGGATTAGACACTGGCTCAATGGAAGAAGCCAGAGAGTGGTTGTGGAGGATTGCTTCTCGGAGTGGAGGCCTGTGACTAGTGGTGTGCCGCAGGGATCGGTGTTGGGTCCATTGTTGTTTGTCATCTATATCAATGATCTGGATGATAATGTGGTAAATTGGATCAGCAAGTTTGCTGATGATACAAAGATTGGAGGTGTAGTGGACAGTGAGGAAGGTTTTCAAAGCTTGCAGAGGGATTTGGACCAACTAGAAAAATGGGCTGAAAAATGGCAAATTGAATTTAACGCAGACAAGTGTGAGATATTGCACATTGGAAGGACAAACCAAAGTAGAATGTATAGGGTAAATGGTAGGACTCTGAAGAGTGCAGTTGAACAGAGGGATCTGGGAATACAGGTACAGAATTCCCTAAAAGTGACGTCACAGGTGGATAGGGTCGTAAAGAGTGCCTTTGGTACATTGGCCTTTATAAATCGGCGTATCGAGTATAAAAGCTGGAGTGTTATGGTAAGGTTATATAAGGCATTGGTGAGGCTGAATTTGGAGTATTGTGTACTGTTTTGGTCACCTAGTTACAAGAAGGATGTAAATAAGGTTGAAAGAGTGCAGAGAAGGTTCACAAGGATGTTGCTGGGACTTGAGAAGCTGAGTTACAGAGAGAGATTGAATAGGTTGGGACTTTATTCCCTGGAGCGTAGAAGAGCGTTGATAGAGGTGTATAAGATTTTGATGGGTATAGATAGAGTGAATGCAAGCAGGCTTTTTCCGCTGAGGCTAGGGGAGAAAAAAACCAGAGGGCATGGGTTAAGGGTGAAAGGAGAAAAGTTTAAAGGGAATATTAGGGGGGGCTTCTTCACGCAGAGAGTGGTGGGAGTGTGGAATGAGCTGCCGGATAAAGTGGTAAATGCGGGGTCACTTTTAACATTTAAGAAAAACTTGGACGGGTTCATGGATGAGAGGGGTGTGGAGGGATATGGTCCAAGTGCAGGTCAGTGGGACTAGGCAAAAAATGGTTCGGCCCAGACAAGAAGGGCCAAAAGGCCTGTTTCTGAGCTGTAATTTTCTATGGTTCTAATATACAAAATTGCAAAAATACAGTTAAAACCAGCATTCCAAAGTTTCCTCTGGGTTTTGCAATACCCTAGGATTTAACATCAGCTGCACTCTTGACACGTGTAACTCAAATTCATCTCACCTCTACATCTTGAACACTGCGAGGTTGGGCTAGACAGAGCATGCTCAGCAATTGTAGGATCAGCTCTTCAATGTATTGCAAGGCATCCTCAGTAGATGCAAGTTTGGGATGTACCTGTTGCTGAACCTGTCAACAGAAATGAAACAACAATTAACAGTTAGAAAGCATACACTAAATTCAACTATTAATAGATACAAAGTCTGAAATGCTAACAAAAAGGAAAAATATGCATTTATATAGCAAAGATGTGCAGGTTAGGTTGATTGGCCAGGTTAAACATTGCCCCTTAGAGTCCTGAGATGCGTAGGTTAGAGGGATTAGCGGGTAAATATGTGGGGGTAGGACCTGGGTGGGATTGTGGTCGGTGCAGACTCGATGGGCCGAATGGCCTCCTTCTGCACTGTAGGGTTTCTATGTTCCATGTTTCTATATTTCATTTCCTTTAGACACTAAAACATGTCACATCAGAAGTGTAAACTCAAAGCTGTTACACGGGCAAATGTAGAGGCCAGCTTGATTCCAAAACAGCTGACTGGGAAATAAATGCTGGCCAGGACAGCTCCCTATTTCTTCTAAGAGAGCTCAAGATCTTATTATTCAGAGACAATAAATGCTCCTGTAATCAATGAGTCAGTGTTGGAAAAATACCAGTAGATTGTAAACAAAATAACAAGATCCCCACCACCCTCTTGACTCAAGACCACAGTATAATTCTCCAAGTAGCCCCAACAAATGTTCCCCAATACTCAAGGAGTTCTGCAATCTATTCAATCGTCTCAATATCCATTACGTGTCATTGTATCTATGTCCAGCAATTCACTTCCCTCTGTTCCTCTAACCAAGATATTCCTCATAAAAAAAATCATCCCACTCATAGCCCAAAGCCATTCTCCCAACGTTAACAGACCCTGAAAACCCTGCCCACCACTGTGACATTCCAGCACCAAGACTCCAAACTCTGCTCCTGTTAATCTTAGATTCCTGCGTCACAGAAAGTCTCACAAACACAGTTTACATTACCCAACCCACACACCATTGGTCATCCTCCCAATACTAACAAACCACATAACACTTGCCTATCAAGACCTTCTATGCACCTCTACCCACAATCACTGAGCGTTTTTCCCAACATTAGCCAACAGATAGATCCTCCAGACTTCAAATAAAAAGGCAACAGTAAGGAGACAGGAAAAGGTATCAGAATCTAAGCCAATTATTTACAGTTTCCATAAAAATGCTGAAGTTACAATTTAAACTAAAATAGCATTGATATTCCAACAAATTAAATCACCATAAACCAGAGACACTGAACCTATACTTTACCAAACATAATGAAACTCAAGAGTATGAGCAGGATAAGGGGGATCTAGTATTACAAAAATTTAACACACTTCCTTTGCATCACTTTAGCCATAATATTTGTATACACAGAGTCAGCATCAAACTTCCACCTGATTGCTTATTAACACAAAATTCAAGCCACCCACATTTGAACAGATAGGCACTATACCACTGAATGCAAAAACGTGGATTTCTAAGCCTCTAATCAAAAGTTGCTAATGAAAAGAACTAATGAAAACTGATCCTCAATAACCAATCAGAAGAATCTATGAATAAATTACACAAGCATAGAACTGCTTTGGGAGCTCCCCCCCACAGTTGGCTATCGACATTTATACGCATTTGCTGGCTTATGCAGAAAGCACACTAATTATCTGCAAGCATTCAAAAAGGAGTTGGACAAGCTGAGATTGATATCCTGTGTACAAAGGAGAGTAAAATGTTAGATCATTTACCTCATGGTTACCATGGTGTTCTAAAACTCCCGCAGGGGTAGAGGGGCAGATGCACTAAAGCTGATGGTAGCCACCGCAGAGGCACAATGGGGAATGGTCACTGTTTCAGTGTGATGATGTTATTGTTTTTAAAAATGTGAGGAATATAGAGTCATAGAGGTTTACAGCATGGAAACAAGCCCTTCGGCCCAACTTGTCCATGCCGCCCTTTTTTTTAAACCCCTAAGCTAGTCCCAATTGCCTGCATTTGGCCCATATCCCTCTATACCCATCTTACCCATTTAACTGTCTGAAATGTCTGAAAGCTTGTTCCAGACAATCACCACCCTGTGTGTGAAAGAAATTGCCTCTCTGGACCCTTTTGTATCTCTCCCCTCTCACCTTAAACCTATGCCCTCTAGTTTTAGACTCCCCTACCTTTGGGAAAAGATATTGACTATCTAGCTGATCTGTGCCCCTCATTATTTTATAGACCTCTATAAGATCACCCCTCAGCCTTCTATGCTCCAGAGAAAAAAGTCCCAGTCCATCCAGCCTCTTCTTATAACTCAAACCATCAAGTCCCAGGAGCATCCTAGTACACCTTTTCTGCACTCTTTCTAGTTTAATAATATCCTTTCTATAATAGGGTGACCAGAGCTGTACACAGTATTCCAAGTGTGGCCTGACCAATATCTTGTACAGCTTCAACAAGACGTCCCAACTCCTGTATTCAATGTTCTGACCAATGAAACCAAGCATGCTGAATGCCTTCTTCACCACTCTGTAAACCTGTGACTCCACTTTCAAGGAGCTATGAATCTGTACCCCTCGATCTCTTTGTTCTGAACTCTCCCCAATGCCCTACCATTAACTGAGCAAGTCCTGTCCTGGTTCAATCTACCAAAATGCATCACCTCGCATTTATCTAAATTAAACTCCATCTGCCATTCGTCAGCCCACTGGGCCAATTGATCCAGACCCCATTGCAATCCGAGATAACCTTCTTCACTGTCCACTATACCACCAAAAGTGATGTCATCTGCAAATTTACTAACTATGCCTCCTGTATTCTCATCCAAATCATTAATATAAATGACAAATAACAGTGGACCCAGCACTGATCCCTGAGGCACACCGCTGGTCGCAGGCCTCCAGTTTGAAAAACAACCCTCTACAACCACCCTCTGGCTTCTGTCATCAAGCCAATTGTGTATCCATTTAGCTACCTCATCCTAGATCCTGAGAGATTTAATCTTATGCAACAACCTACGATGTGGTACCTTGTCAAAGGCCTTGCTAAAGTTCATGTACTGCCCCCATCTACTTTCTTGGTTACCCCTTCAAAAAATTGAATCAAATTTGTGAGGCATGATTTTTCCACTCACAAAGCCAGGCTGACTGTCCCTAATCACTCCTTACATCTCTAAATGCCTGTAGATTCTGTCTCTGTGAGGCTCACTGGCCTGTAGTTCCCAGGCTTTTCCCTGCAGCCCTTTTTAAACAAAGGCACAACATTTGCCACCCTCCAATCTTCAGACACCTCACCTGTGACTATCGATGATTCAAATATCTCTGCTAGGGGACCCGGAATTTCCTCCCTAGCCTCCCACAATGGGATACACTTCATCAGGTCCCGGGGATTTATCTATCTTGGTGCGCTTTAAGACTTCCAGCACCTCCTTCTCTGTTACAAGTACACTCCTCAAGACATCACTATTTATTTCCCCAAGTTCCCTAACATCCATGCTTTTCTCAACAGTAAATACTGATGAGAAATATTCATATAGGATCTCACACATCTCTTGTGGATCCGCACATAGATGACCTTGTTGATTCCCAAGAGGCCCTACTCTCTCCCTAGTTACTCTTTTGGCCTTTATGTATTTGTCGAAGCTCTTTGGATTCTTCTTTGCCTTATCTGCCAAAACAATCTTGTGTTCCCTTTCTGCCCTCCTGATTTCTCCCTTAACTCTACTGCTACACCCCTATATTCTTCAAGGGATTCACTTGATCCCAGCTGCCTATGAATGTCATGTGCCTCTTTCTTCTTCTTGACCAGGGCCTCAATATCCCGAGTCATCTAGGTTTCCCTACTTCTGATGTGGAGATGCCGGCGTTGGACTGGGGTAAACACAGTAAGAAGTTTAACAACACCAGGTTAAAGTCCAACAGGTTTATTTGGGAGCAAAAGCCACACAAGCTTTCGGAGCTCCAAGCCCCTTCTTCAGGTGAGTGGGAATTCTGTTCACAAACAGGGCATATAAAGACACAGACTCAATTTACATGAATAATGGTTGGAATGCGAATACTTACAGCTAATTACAGCTGTATACTTACAGCTTAATACTTACAGCTAAATATTTACAGCTTGATTAGCTGTAAGTATTCGCATTCCAACCATCATTCATGTAAATTGAGTCTGTGTCTTTATATGCCCTGTTTGTGAACAGAATTCCCACTCACCTGAAGAAGGGGCTTGGAGCTCCAAAAGCTTGTGTGGCTTTTGCTACCAAATAAACCTGTTGGACTTTAACCTGGTGTTGTTAAACTTCTTACTGTCCCTACTTCTACCAGCCTTGCACTTCACTCTAAGAGAATGTGGTGGTATTCTGTAAAGAAGGCAGTGTTTCTGTGTGTCCCCTTGATTAATTAAACTGGGAAAGGTTAATAGAGACAGCTCATCTGTGAGAACTGACGATAAAAGACTAAGGTGCTCGGTGCATGTATTTGTAATTTGAGGCTATGGTGAGATTGCATTTACAAATGAATAGGTTAGGTTTAGAATTTGCATTTGGAGATGCATGGGGCCTGGCTTTTCAGCTACTAAATTTCAAAGGGGGTTTAGAAGTGACAGAGGGACTTCTACATCTTAGAAATGTTTTCTAAGTAAACAGGGGAAGCTAATTAAACTTTATTGACCTGGAAACATTTTATATTTTGAAAAAAGTTGAGTTCAAAGAGGTGCTCGAGGACAATGGAATCAGAGATGAAATGGGGAAAAGGGATATTTAATGAAAGACTTTGAGCTGAGTTGAGGTGGCTGTGTGGGGGAGGTGTTCCGAGACCAGCTCTGTGCTGGGAGAGGGTGTGAAAGTTGTAACAGCCATCCAGTCAAGCCAGAAAACTCTTGGTTTTCAGAAAGCAGCTCGTTTCTGAATCTTCTTGGATTCCCACAGCTTAGATAAAGTGTTTGAGGAGTCATGTGGTACACCTTTATTTTAGTAACAGCAATTTTTGCCTTGGGTAATATTACTGGATTTTATAGCTAAAAATCTACAAGGGGGTTGTTACCAAGAAGTTTACTTGTGTTCCGACCAAGAAGGTTTCTTGGAGGATGTTTTGTAAGATTGTTTTAACTGTGTAACTTTGATCTTATGTACTTAAGTTTTTCTTCTTGTTAATAAATCTTATAAGTGTTAAAAATCCTCATGGTGTTATTAGTTCTGGGATCAGTTTCTGGGATCAGTACACTTAGGGGCTGGTGAATTCCTTAGCTGTATGCCTGACGAGGGATGTGTATTCTAAACATCAAAAATATTGCAATTGTATTGAGGTACCTCAGAGTGGAACATGTTGAATGAAGAAAAGTTGAATTTTACTGCATTCCATTATTCAACTTGAAATGACTTGAATGTACTTTACAAATTTTATGAAGAATATTTCTGGGGAAAATATCCATAATTCCTAATTCCATTGAAATGGCCAATGGATTTTAAAATTATTTTTCTTTGTCACTCTGAGAACATTACATTGGTTCTGGTCAGTGTTCTATTCCACATAGCTAGGCAGTGAAGGATAGAACCTAATTTTTACACATGCAAGCTTGTACCTACAGAGACACATATCACAAACGTGCACTTCCTAACCCAACAGCCACAATTTCAGTCTGCTCCTACCATACCTTTTTTGATCCAAAGATTACCAATAAAGAGGAACTATGTGTCCCTTCTGAAAGAGGCACCACTAATATATTGTAACAAAAAACCCCTTAAAAACCTTTGAAGGAAGCTTAGTGAATCAGATTAAAGTGACATTCTCAAGGGTGATGCACAACACAGCCCCTCCTGGTTATAAAAAACCTGGAACGTACTGGTGGAAATTTTAAAATAAGACTTCACTAGTATGGAAACCCAGGATCTCACATTTACTTGATAGGTGCTTTAACCAACTCAGTCACATCATAACTTTCCTTGTTGATCTCAACTCGCTCCAGTCCTCCACTGCAATAAATTAAAAACTTCCATCTTTCTTTGAAGCCTGATACATCTCCACTCTGAATTCTTTTGGGATATTTCCCAAATAAATGCACCTACAACTGAAAGCTCAAGACTCATAACTAAAGAATGACTACTAGGATAAGATACTGACAACAGCCCAGATGAAGTAGTACCTTGGAAAGATATAGGAAGAAAATGTGAAGAAAGAAATGCCACATTAATCTTCACCCAAAGTGTTGTGAATCTGGAATTCCCTGTCCAGTGAAGCAGTTGAGGCTACCTCTTTGAATGTTTTAAGGCAAGGATAGATAAATCTTTGAACAGTAAAGGAATTAAGGGTTATGGTAAGCCAGCAGGTAAGTGGAACTGAGTCCACAAAAAGATCAGCCATGATCTTACTGAATGGCTCGAGGGGCCAGATGACCTACTCCTGCTCCTAGTTCTTATGTTCTTATGTTACTTGATTAAGTCAGTAAACAAAATAGCCATAAGAAAGTTAACAGGTGGTTGGTTGGCAATGAGATACAAGGCAGGAATTTAATCTTAAATTTGTATGATGTTAGAAGAGCAGGACTCTAAAACAGCAGTTTCGGTATCAAAATCCTGAAATTCAATTATTTCCTTTTAAGTCTGCCAACTGAATCCCATACATTGTTTAAGGCATGGAGCATATAGCATTTGTGTCTTGGCGTGACATCAGCCACGGTTCCATTGAAATAGATCAAGGATTATGGGGCAAACAGGAAAGTGGAGTTAAGTCCACAGTTGGCTGAGCTATGGTCCTAATGAACGGTGGAATAGGTTCGAGAGGCTACTTTTGTTCCTACTTAGGTTCTTACGACAAGCTGGTTTTTCTGCCAGTCAACAGCGAGTTTGTTTACTCCAACTTCCAAAATGCTTGCTCTGCGTTAACCAAAATTATTTGTCTGGATATTGCCAGTGCTAATACAATCACCCCTGTTAGGAGTTTAATGTGTTGAAAACAGTAAATTTAGCAATGACATCGTTGAATTATCCATTTTATAGCTCTTCAAAATAATTCTGTTTTTGGGAAACAAGGGAAAATAGCTTGGTATCTAAGGAAGTGGTATTCGTACAGATGGCTAGGAATAATTTCCTGTTTCTGTTATTCACAACTGAAAACTAAAAATAGGTGACAAAGTCCATATTATGTGGTGCTATACTTCCCTCACATTTAGTTTCTGCTATGTTGGTGAGCTATAGTTCAAAAACCAATCTTACCAAAATTGGCTTACTCCAACAACTCCCCAAACATTCTTGCAGCATTATTTGTCTGGTTATTGCTCATACTTGTGTGCAATCATTACTGCTAGGAAAGCAATGCTAAATTTAATGTTTACAATGTAATGAAGTTATGTGAGGTTACACAAAAGATTACTTTCAAACTGCTTTCCTACATAAGTGACTATACTTCGCAAATTTATTCTATAGAATATTATGGTGCAGACACAGGTCATTCGGCTCAACAATTCTACTGGTGTTTATGTTTCTTAAGACACTCAACCCATTATACCTCATTCTACTCGATTTAACATTATTAATTGGCTTAGAGCTCTTGAGATATTGAGAATATATGAAAGGTGCAAGGTAAATATTAAGAACATAAGAAAATAAGAACTAGAGGCAGGCGTAGGTAACTCAGCCCCTCGGGTCTGCTCCGCTATTCAATATGATCATGGCTGATCTTATCTCAGCCTCAACTCCACTTTCCTGTCCATGCTGCATAACCCTTTAACCCATTACTAATTAAAAATACGTCCATCTCCTCCTTAAATTTACTTAGTGTCCTGGCATCCACCACACTCTGGGGTAATGAATTCCACCAATTCACGACCCTTTGAGAGAAGTAGCTTCTCTCCATCTCTGTTTTAAATCTGCGACCCCTTATCCTAAAACTATGACCTCTTGCTCCAGATTGCCCACAAAAGGAAACATCTGCTCTACATCTACTTTGTATCATTTTATATAGCTCATTAGATCTCTCCTCATTCTCCAAAACTCTAGGGAATATAGGAATGTATACTGGTCAATCTCTTTCCATATGAGAAACCCCTCATCTCTGGAATCAATCCAGTGAACCTCCTCTGAAATGTCTCTAATGCCACTACATCCTTCCTCAAATAAGGGGACCAAAACTATACTCACCACTCCAGCTGAGGCCTCACCAATGTTTTGTTTAGTTGCAGCAACACTTCCTTACTTTTATACTCTAATTCCTTAGCTATAAATGTCAAAATTCAATTTCCTTTTTCTTATTACCTCCTGTACCTGCATACTAGTTTTCTGCGACTCATGCATGAGGACACCCAGATTTCTCTGCACCAAGGCACCCCAAAGTCTCTCTCCATTTTAATAATAAGTTGCCTTTCCATTTTTCTAACCAACATGGATAACCTCACACTTATCTACATTAAATTCCATCTGCCACATTTTGGTCCACTTAACTAACTTACCTATATTCACTTGTAAATTTCTTATTTCCTCATTGCAACTTACGATCTCACCTATTTTAGTGTCATCTGCAAATTTGGCTACAGTACCATCTATCCCTGTGTCCAAGTCATTCATATAGATTGTAAATATTGGGTCCCGAGCACCAAACCCTGTGGCACCCCACTAGTTACACCTTGCCAACCAGAAAAAGACCCATTTATCCCAATTCTCTGCCTTCTATCAGTTAGTCAGTCTTCCATCCAAGCTAATAAATTGCTCCTAATCCCATGTGATCTTAACCTTCTGTACAGCACCTTATGAAATGTCTTCCTGAAGTCCAGATATACTACATGTACAGGATCTCCATTATCCACTTGGCTTGTTACATCTTTGAAGAACTCGGAGCAAATTAGTCAAACATGAGTTACCCTTCATAAAACCATGCCATCTCTGATAGATTGTGTTTTGACTTTCCAAATGTCCTGTTATTAGTTCCTCAATAATGGATTCTAAAGTTTTCCGAACAACTGATGTTAAGGGTCTATAGTTTCCTACTTTTGCCTCCCTCCCTTTTTAAATAAGGGTGTTGCATCAGCATTTTTCCTGATGTAGGACATCAGGACCTGGGGACTTGTCTGCCTTCAATCTCAATAGTTTGTTGAATACTATTTCCCTATTGATGGGAAAATTTCAACTTTATATTCTCAGCATTCCAACACCAGTTCTTGTCAGCAGATTTTATCCTATTTGATTTGAAAGTTGCATCTTTTCTATGCTTTGTTCTTGCAGTTATGTATGCCTGATCTTAATTGCTTATTGGACTTACTGCAGTGTCACAGGATAAGAACCTGTCTTCAAATTGGTACCACAGATCACTAGTTTAAAAAATAAACTTAAATATATTTATTTGTAACTGGCAATACAAACCATAGAAAACTGTAAATGCCAAAAGTACAATGTGTACAAGCATACACAAAAGTCAATAATGTTTTAATTGAAAGAGCAAAATAGTGTAAATGCTAGAAATCTGAGATAAAAACCAAAAATGCTGGACCTGCTGCATGTTGAATGTTTCTGTTTTGCAATGGAGTAATGATCCTCCATGACAAGAGCTTTTGATGGAATCAGAGTCTTTGCTACTGTAATACCAATTTCTGTTTCCTGACAGCAAATTCAGCTTCCTTACTTTTTCTCGTGCTGAAATCTTAATTTAGCCTCAAATCAAGCATGTTTGTCAGCTCTTCCAAATGATTCAAGCAATCGATTTTCCAAAGAACCTCATACAGCCACAAGTGTCAAACCCACCACTTTTTGTTAACTTCTCTAACTGCATAGATTCTTCAAGAAACTTCTATTCTTCATAGGTTTTTAACTGAAGTATAAAAATTAATGAGACAAATAAGATGCTAAATATCACATAAATAATGAAAAGAGGGAGCGGGACAGAATATAGGAAAAGCAACATCCATTACAGTGACAGATACGATCCCATAAGCAGCAATAAAAAGTGACCTGATGATTTACTTTAGATTTTGGTTGAGGAATGAATATTGGCCAGGACACCAAGGATAATTCACTGGTTCCTTGGAATTAATATCAGACCTAATAAGGGCTTGTTTCTAAGCCTTGTTTTAAAATTCTGATATCCAGAAAATGGAACCTCCAATAGGCACCACTCCCTCACTAGAGCACTGAATTGCTAGCCTAGATTATATACTCAAGTTTGGAGGTGTGGTGTGAAATGTGCCATAGAGGGAGTGCAACAAAGGTTCACTAGACTTGTTCCTGGGATAGAGGGACTGTCTTATGAAGTAAACTGGGCCTGTATTCTCTCGAGTTTTGAAAAATGAGAGGTGATCTCATTGAAACCTATAAAATACTTCAAGAAATTGACAAGGTAGATGCAAGTAAGATGTTTCCCTTAGTTGGGGAATCTCGAACTAGGGCCACAATTTCAAAATATGAGGGATTCCATTTAGGACTGAGAAACTAGAGTCACCTCGCTCGTTATAGTTTGCCAATCTAAAAATGCTCTTCTTTTGTTAGTTAGCCAATACTCTATCCACACGAATTCATGACTCCCAACACCATAAACTAGTATTTTGTGCAGTAACCTTTCACGTGGTACCTTATCAAATGTCTTTTGTAAATCCAAATATATTATATCTTCTGGTTCCACTTGTTTGTTATACCTTCAAAGGTCTCTAATAAATTTGTCAAACACTATTTGCCTTTAATGAAAACACATTCCTCTGTTTGTTTGGATTATGGTTTGCTAAATGCCGTTCTATCAATTTCTTAAAAATTGATTCTAGCATTTGCCCAATGACAGATGTTAGGCTAACCAGCCTAAAGTTTCCCATTTTCTGTCTTCTTCATTAAGGACATCGCCTCAGGGCTGAAGTGGAACTTGTAATGGCAGGGGAAGGATCCAGCTGTCGTTGTCTAAGTGGGTACCAATGACAGCTTGAGGGTAAATTATAAAACCGAGCCACATAAGTAATAATCTCTGGATTACTGCCTGAACCACAAATTGACATAGGGTAAATAAGATCAAAGAGTTGCATGTGTAGCTCAAAGATTGGTGTGGGAGAAATAGGTTTTGATTCATGGAGCAGTAGCAGCAGAACTGGGGAAAGAAGCTGTACCGCTGGGACAGCCTTTACCTGAACCCCGCTGGCGAATCGTATAATTAGGGTTGTAGGGAGGGCTATAAACAAAATAGTTGGGAGGGAGGGTTCAAGTGAGGGGGGAACTTTGAAAAGTAAAGAGAAAGGACAAGGCAAGAGTGCAAGGTACTTACACCAATGATGATCAGAGCATGATAGGAGAGGACAGAGTGCACCAGCAAGTAAGGTCAGAGTAGGCAATAAAGGTAAAAATAAATAAATTATGGACTCCGTATCTGAATGCTTGCAGCATTCGTAATAAGCTGGATAAATTTAGAGCACAGAAAGGAATAAATGAGTATGAAATGATGGCCACTATTGAGGTCTGGTTGCAAGGTGACCAAGGCTGGAACCTGAGTATATGGTGTTTGACATTTCAGAAGGGCAGGAGGAAAAGAGATGGAGTAGTTCTGATAATAAAAGAGGAAATCAGTACAATGATGAGAAATGATCTTGGTTCAGAATATCACAATGTAAAATCAGTTTTGGTTGGAGTTAAGAAATAGCAAAAGAAAGTCACTGGTGGGAGTAGCTTATAAATAAGCACCTCACAGTAGTTACACAGTGGGGAAGAGTGTACATCAAGAAATCATTTGAGTTTCCAAGAAAGGTGCTGCAATAATCATTAGTGGCTTTAATCTTCACATCAGTTTGTTCAAAAAAGATTTACAAGGATGATGCCAGACTATAAGTTACACCATCAGGAAAGGATAAGACAGTGGGTCTCTTCTCTTGAAAAGAGAAGGCTGAGAGGTAAGCTAATAGGTCTTCAAAATTTTGAGGCTATTGGAAAGGGCAGAAGGTATTTCCACTTGTTGAGGAGACTAAAACTGGAAATTGTAAATATAAGATTGCCACTTATAGACTCCTGTGAAACAATAATTCTTTACTCTGTGATCTTTGCCCTGTACCTCTTTGTTTCTTGATCCCTTACCTTTACTGTATGAGTAAAAAGGAGGCTCTATTGTGATCTTCTTCTCACATTTGTGTGTGTAAATAAACTAACCCTCCAAGTTTACCCTATCTCAAGTTTTCTATGGGGTTATTAGTAAAATTGCATCAGATGAAAACAGATAGATTGGGGAATATGCCACCGCTTATAAAACAGAAAACCCAAATCAAAACAGAGAGGGCGGGGGTATCAGGATATTGAATTCGATGATCAGCCATGGTCATAAGAACATAACTAGGAGCAGGAGTAGGCCATCTGGCCCCTCGAACCTGCTCTGCCATTCAATAAGATCATGGTTGATCGTTTCAGCTCCACTTACCCACCCATTCACGATAACCATCAATTCCTTTACTGTTCAAAAATGTATCTATCTTTGCCTTAAAAACATTCAAGGAGATAGTCTCAACTGCTTCACTGGGCAGGGAATTCCACAGATTCACAACCCTTTGGGCGAAGAAGCTCCTCGTCAACTCAGTCCTAAATTTGCTCCCCCTTATTTTGAGGCCATGCTCCCGAGTTCTAGTTTCACCTGCCAGTGGAAAGGACCTCCCTTCTTCAATCTTATTTATTCCCTTCATAATTTCATATGTTCCTATAAGATCCCCCCTCATTCTTTTGAATTCCAATGAGCGTAGTCCAGTCTACTCAGTCTCTCCTCATAAGCCAACCCTCTGAACTTCAGAATCAACCTGGTGAATCTTCCCTCCACCCCAACCAGTGCCAGTATATCCTCTCTCAAGTAAGGAGACCAAAACTGTACACACTACTCCAGGTGTGGCCTCATTGCAACATAACTTACCCATTTTTAAACTCCATTCCTCGAGCAATGAAGGACAAAATTCCATTTGCCTTCTTAATTACCTGCTGCAACAGCAAACAAATGCCTTGAGATTCCTGCACAAGGACACCCAGGTCCCTCTGCACAGCAGCATGCTGCAATTTTTTACCATTCAAATAATAGTCCATTTTGCTGTTATTCCTACCAAAACGGATGACCTCGCATTTACCAACATTGTACACCATCTGCCAGACCCTTGCTCACTCACGTAAACTATCTATATCCCTTTGCAGACTTTCAGTGTCCTCTGCACACTTTGCTCTGCCAATCATCTTAGTGTCACCTGCAAACTTGGACACACTACACTCAGTCCCCAAATCCAAATCATTTATGTAAATTGTAAACAACTGTGGTCCCAACACTGATCCCTGAGGCACACCACTAGTCACTGATTGCCAACCAAACAAACACCCATTTACCCCCACTCTTTGCTTTCTGTTAGTTAACCAATCCTCTATCCATGCCAACACATTACCTTAATACCGTGCACCTTCATCTTATGCAGCAGCCTTTGGTGTGGCACCTTGTCGAATGCCTTCTGGAAATCCAGATGCACCACATCCACCAGTTCCCCATTGTCCACCACGTAATGTCCTCAAAGAATTTCACTAAATTAGTTATACATAACCTGCCTTTCATGAACCCATGCTGCGTCTTCCCAATGGGACAATTACTATCCAGGTGTCTCGCTATTTCTTCCTTGATTGTACATTCAAGCATTTTCCCCACTACAGAAGTTAAGCTAACCAGCCTATAGTTACCCGCCTTTTGTCTACCTTTTTTGAACAGTGGCGATACTGCCCCAGAGTCCAGCAAATTTTGGTAAATTACCATGAGCACATTTGCTATTTCCCCCGCCATCTCTTTCAGTACCCTGGATGCATCCCATCAGGGCCAGGCGACTTGTCTACCTTTAGCCCCATGAGCTTGGCCAACACTACTCCTTTAGTGGTAATGAGGATCATTTCTAGGTCTCCAGCTGCCATAGCCTTCTTGTCTTCAATTTTTGGCATGCTATTTGTGTCTTCCACTGTGAAGACTGACCCAAAATACCTGTTCAATGCCTCGAGCATTTCCTCATTTCCCGTTATTAAATCCCCCTTTTCACCCTCTAAAGGTCCAATGTTTACCTCAGTCACTCTTTTTCGTTTTATATATTTGTAAAAACTTTTGCTATCTGTTTTTAGATTCTGAGCTCGTTTACTCTCATAATCTTACTTTTCTTTATAGCTTTTTTTCGCAGCTGTTGACCTTTAAAGATTTCCCAATCCTCTAGCTTCCCACTTATCTTTGCCACTTTGTATATATTTTCTTTTCAATTTGATACCCTCCTTCATTTTCTTAGGTATCCATGGCTGATTATCCCTTTTTCTACAGTCCTTCTTTATTACTGGTATATACTTTTGCTGAGCACTGTGAAAAATTGCTTTGAAAGTCCTCCACTATTCCTCAATTGTCCCACCATAAAGTATTTGCTCCCAGTCTACCTTAGCCAACTCCTCCCTCATCCCATTGTAGTCTCCTTTGCTTAAGCACAAGACACTGGTATTGGATTTTACCTTCTCACGCTCCATCTGTATTTTAAATTGAACAATACCATGATCACTCCTTCCGAGAGGATCCCTAACTGTGAGATCACTAATTATTCCTGTCTCATTACACAGGACCAGATCTAGGATAGCTTGCTCCCTTGTAGGTGCCATTACATGTTGTTTGAGGAAACTATCACGGATACATTCTATGAACTCCTCCTCCAAGGCGGCCTTCGCGACACACGACAGCGCAGAGTCGCTGAGCAGAAACTGATAGCCAAGTTCCGCACACACGAGGACGGCCTCAACCGGGATATTGGGTTCATGTCACACTATTTGTAACCCCCACGGTTGCCTAGACCTGCAGAGTTTCACTGGCTGTCTTGTCTGGAGACAATACACATCTTTTTAGCCTGTCTTGATGCTCTCTCCACTCACATTGTTTTGTTTCTTAAAGACTTGATTAGTTCTAAGTAGTCGCATTCCAACCATTATTCATGTAAATTGAGTTTGTGTCTTTATATGCTCTGTTTGTGAACAGAATTCCCACTCACCTGAAGAAGGGGCTTAGAGCTCCGAAAGCTTGTGTGGCTTTTGCTACCAAATAAACCTGTTGGACTTTAACCTGGTGTTGTTAAACTTCTTACTGTGTTTACCTCAGTCCAACGCCGGCATCTCCACATCTAGTTTCTATTCACAGACGGGTAGTGTGAGGAGAAGTTAAACCTCCTCCTGTCCATAACATACTAAGAACTTGGTCACTTATTGGGCTAGTCCAACTATAGCGTTGTATAGCCTAACCTATGTTATTAGGTGTCACTAATGGCATTAATAACTATTATAGTTTACAATGCAGTTTCAATGTCAATTATAATATGGTACCACATAAAGCAAAAAAACTGTTGAAATCTGGGGCATTATGTATACGTCACAATGAAGACTTCCACAAACACATTTGCATACAAGTGGCAATAAGCCACTTGAGTTAAAACCAAAAACCTGACATACTAAAAAAAAATACAGGCAAGAGGGCAGGGAATTTGAACGTAACTTTTTTTTATTGTCTGTCTATTTTAAGTTTAATACAATCACTCTTTTCCTCTCTCCACGCAAATCTTCCCACCACTTTGACAGCGCCACTATTGCTAATTGAATGGGCTTCAAGATACAAACAGCTCAGTTTTAGGGCTACAACTGGTCAAAATTTGTAATTGTGATTCTGTCCTTTTCACCTTGATGTCAGAGGTTGTGGGCTCAAGTTTCACTCCAGAGCCTTGACACTAAAATCTAAGCTGACAGTTCAGTGCTGTCCGGAGCAAGTGTTACACTGATGAAGGTGCCATCTTTCAGCTGAGGTATCGAACTGTGGCCCTGTCTGGCCATTCAGGCGAGTACAAAAGGTCCCATGACACTATTCTGAAAAAGAACCAATGCCTTGGCCTATATTTATCCTCCAACTAACGTCATTAAAACAGATTATTTGCTTATTATTGTATTCCTAGTAGTGGGACCCTGCTGTGTGCATTTCCTATATTGCAACAGTGGCTACACGTCAAAAATATAGTAAAGCCCTTTAGCAGTCCTGAGGTCATGAAATACACTATATAAATGGAAGTTTTGCTTTTAAAATACATTTATTTAAATACAAACTATGAATCAATTATAAATAAATACCAATTCATTTTCTGAGCTATTGACAAGAAAAAATGTAATCAGTTAATTGTTTTATTTAAATTATTTTAGGCTTATGTACTTTCAATAATTTGCAATTATCTTGTGTCTTTATTATAGAAGACAAAGTGTTTCAGATAGATAATCACATGAAAATTTACATCTAGTCAAAGATGGAGTTATCAGGTGTGGTAACTAAACGTTTGGTGGTAAAGTTAGGGAGGGAATATCACAGCGCAGCACCTAGATAGCTCAAGAGAAGGAGCGACTGCCAATGTTGGGTGGAGGCCAGAGGCAATCAGCACTAACAATGTTCATTAATGGCTTCTTTTGGTTTGCAAGCTTTCAGCTTCCAAAAATCACTTGGCAGGTTCTATTATGCAGATTTGTGCATGAATTACCAGCTTTTCTTCCAAGGCCATTTGCAAAGGGTTAGAATTGTAAAATCTTTGCTTATAATATTTTTAGAACAGAAGATGGTGGAGAATCTATTCAGTTTTCTACTGCTCTGCATGTGCACAACTAGTTTTGACACTGAAGTCCCATGTCAATTAACAATATGGTAATACACTATCAGCACAGCCGTCTTCAACAGCGTGTCCCAAATCTTCAAAAAGACTTCAACACATAAAATGACTTTCAAGGTATAAATAAGACAAAAGAACCTTCTGCTCTTTGGAAAATTACTGGTTACTCTGGAGATGTGTATTCAAATGCTAGGTGAGTAGCTGAGGAATTTAAATTCAATTAATTAAATAAATAGGAATAAAAAGCGAGCATCAGTAATGCTGACCATGTAACTGCCAGCTTATGGTAAAAATCCATTCGGTTTATTAAATGCGCTTTAGGGAAGGAAATCTGCCATCCTTATCCAGTATGTCACTCCAAATCCACATCAATGTGGTTGATTCTTTTTTTGAAGTAACCCAACAAGCCACTCAGTTCTATCTATCTGCTTCGATCAAAGCCCTCTTCACTAAACTCGGGAGACTTGACAAAATTGAGAGCTGTCTCACAGACAAGTCAAGCAACAGCCTGACAGTCACCTTCTTGACAACAACTCCCTCTTACCACCTGGAAGGATAAGGGAAGGAGGTGCTTCGGAATA
Organism: Mustelus asterias; assembly: GCF_964213995.1. Lineage (NCBI taxonomy): Eukaryota > Metazoa > Chordata > Chondrichthyes > Carcharhiniformes > Triakidae > Mustelus > Mustelus asterias. Next base: position 78,409,477 of record NC_135815.1, on the reverse strand, counting down.
CCACCACCACCAAGTTCCCTCAAGTAATACAACATCCTAAATTGGTTGTATACTGTTGTGCCTTCATCAGCACTGGATCAAAATCAGAAACCCACTCCCTAACAGCATTGCAGGAGTGCCATGATCTCATGGACTGCAGCAGTTAAAGACGGTGGCTCACTACCACTCCTCAAGAGCAATTACGAACAGGAAATAAATGCTGGCTTTGCCAAAGATGCACACATTCTGTAAATAAATAAAACAAAAACTGAGTGATTCGATCAAATTGGACACACTCCACTTTCATTTTTCCTTTATATTCTTAATTTATTTCCACAAGTTTCCATTTTTCAGACATAGTAAACAGACATACTGGTTCACTAAAGAGGTTGAATTTCTTGTGAAGAGGAAGAAGGAGACTTATGTTAAGATGAGATGTGAAGGCTCAGTTAGGGCGCTTGAGAGTTACAAGTTAGCCAGGAAGGACCTAAAGAAAGAGTTAAGAAGAGCCAGGAGGGGACATGAGAAGTCTTTGGCAGGTACGATCAAGGAAAACCCTAAAGCTTTCTATAGGTATGTCAGGAGTAAAAGAATGACTAGGGTAAGATTAGGGCCAGTCAGGGAGAGTAATGGGAAGTTGTGCGTGGAGTCTGAAGAGATAGGAGAGGCACTAAATGAATATTTTTCAATCGGTATTCACACAGGAGAGGGACAGTGTTGTCGAGGGGAGTACTGAGATGCAGGCTGTTGGACTGGACGGGATTGAGGTTCATAAGGAGGAGGTGTCAGCAATTCTGGAAAGGGTAAAAATAGATAAGTCCCCTGGGCCGGATGGGATTTATTCTAGGATTCTCTGGGAGGCTAGAGAGGAGATTGCAGAGCCTTTGATCTTTGTGTCGTCATTGTCTACAGGAACAGTGCCAGAAGACTGGAGGATAGCAAATGTTGTCCCCTTGTTCAAGAAGGGGAGTAGGGACAACCGTGGTAATTATAGACCGGTGAGCCTTACTTCTGTTGTGGGCAAAGTTTTGGAAAGGATTATAAGAGATAGGATTTATAATCATCTAGAAAGGAATAGTTTGATTAGGGACAGTCAACACGGTTTTGTGAAGGGTAGGTCGTGCCTCACAAACCTTATTGTGTTCTTTGAGAAGGTGACCAAAGAGGTGGATGAGGGTAAAGCGGTTGATGTGGTGTATATGGTTTTCAGCAAAGCGTTTGATAAGGTTCCCCATGGTAAGCTTTTGCAGACAATACGAACACATGGGATTGAGGGTGATTTAGTGGTTTGGATTAGGAATTGGCTAGCTGTAAGAAAACAGAGGGTGGTGATTGATGGGAAATATTCATCCTGGAGTTCAGTTACTAGTGGTGTACCGCAAGGATCTGTTTTGGGGCCACTGCTGTTTGTCATTTTTATTAAAGACCTGGATGAGGGCATAGAAGGATGGATTAGTAAATTTGCAGATGACACTAAAGTCGGTGGAGTTGTAGACAGTGCGGAGGGAAGTGGCAGGTTACAGAGGGACATAGATAAGCTGCAGAGCTGTGCTGAGAGGTGGCAAATGGAGTTTAATGCGGAAAAGTGTGAGGTGATTCACTTTGGAAGGAGTAATAGGAATACAGAGTACTGGGCTAATGGTAAGATACTTGGTAGTGTGGATGAACAGAGGGATCTGGGTGTCCATGTGCATAGATCCCTGAAAGTTGGCACCCAGATTGATAGGGTTGTTAAGAAGGCATACGGTGTGTTAGCTTTTATTGGTAGAGGGATTGAGTTTCGGAGCCATGAGGTCATGCTGCAACTGTACAAAACTCTGGTGCGGCTGTACTTGGAGTATTGTGTACAGTTCTGGTCGCCGCATTATAGGAAAGATGTGGAAGCGTTGGAAAGGGTGCAGAGGAGATTTACCAGGATGTTGCCTGGTATGGTGGGAAGATCGTATGAGGAAAGGCTGAGGGACTTGAGGTTGTTTTCGTTAGAGAGAAGGTTAAGAGGTGACTTAATAGAGGCATGCAAGATGATCAGAGGATTAGATAGGGTGGATAGTGAGAGCCTTTTTCCTCGGATGGTGATGGCTAACACGAGGGGACACAGCTTTAAATTGAGGGGTGAGAGATATAGGGCAAATGTTAGAGGTAGGTTCTTTACTCAGAGAGTAGGGAGGGCGTGGAATGCCCTGCCTGCAGCAGTAGTGGACTCGTCAACATTAAGAGCATTCAAATGGTTATTGGATAAACACATGGATGATATTGGAATAGTGTAGATTAGAGGGGCTTTAGATTGGTTTCACTGGTCGGCGCAACATCGAGGGCCGAAGGGCCTGTTCTGCGCTGTAATGTTCTATAATTTCTGAGCTCCCCAACGTTGTATTTGGGGGAGTATTCCAAAGATATGCTGGGGAATCCCTCTCAAGTTTCCAGGTAAGGGTTTGCATGGCAATTGCCCAGAAGTGTTAACCTCTTCTGAACAATAGCCCAGCACTTCAGATAGTTCCACCAGGGTTACACCAATAGTTACTCAGCCAAGATTTGAAGAATTAAAACCTCTTCAAACTTCGGGGTAGTTATTATAAAGACCCAGACCAACACCCACAATAGATCCCCCTCACACACCCCCACAGGACTCCCTAACACTACTCAACCCTCTGATTATCCTTGCTGGCCCTCATTCTCCTCACGGCCCAACTTCCATGTCCTCCCCAACCTCCAGCTGCATCCATCTACCTCACCAACTGCCAACCCCACCCCTCCCACACCAACCAACTTCAGATCCCACCACTGCCAGCCTCTGATCCCACCCCTGCTGGCCACCCAAATCCAATCCATTTAGTTTAGATACACTCCCAATCCTGACTCCTCCCTGACCTCCCATCTATCTTCCCCCTACCCTCACCTCTGAACTCCCACCCATCCCCCCTTCCTCCAACCCCTCCCCCGGCTTGTCAATTTCACTGGACCCTTTAAGCATACCTGCTTTACAGCAGCTCGCGCAATAAAAAAGGTGTGACTTACTCGAGTCCACCATAGTTGAATTGTGCTGGATCTATGAGGAGTCTTTTGATGCAAGCCCTAAACAGCTCATGGTGATCGGAATTGTCAAGGGCAGTTATGTGTTTATCTCTTATAATTCCTGTGGGCCAACTCTTTCCAATGCTAGTCAGAACTTATGACCCAGTATCTTTTGATTCAATGTAAATAGGTAGTTACATTATATTCACTGTGGAGCATAAAATGGCAGGACAAATTTTGCACATTTTCATTTGCAAGTAGGTATGCAAGTTTTGTACAAGTGCATGCATAACTTAATCACTCAATATAACAAGTCCTTCAAAGAATAACATGCTAACACTATCGGGGAAAGCTAAATAAAGTTTTAGGTTTATTTATTAGTGTCACAAGTAGGCTTACATTAACACTGCAATGAAGTTATTGTGAAAATCCCCTAGTCGCCACACTCCGGCGCCTGTTCAGGTGCACTGAGATAAAATTTAGCATGGCCAATGCACCTAACCAGCACGTCTTTCCGACTGCGAGAGGAAATCCGAGTACCCGGAGGAAACCACGCAGACATGGGGAGAATGTGCAGACTCCACACAGACCGAGACCTAAGCCAGGAATCAAACCCTGGCGCTGAGAGGCAGCAGTGCTAACCACTTTGCCACCGTGCCATAAGTAAGTTACAAAAGCAAAACAGTTTTATAATCTGAACAAAGAACAAATAAAATTACAGCACAGGAACAGGTCCTTCGGCCCTCCAAGCCTGCACCGACCATGCTGCCCAACTTAACTAAAACCCCCTACCATTCCGGGGACCATATCCCTCTATTCCCATCCTATTCATGTACTTGTCAAGGCGCCCCTTAAAAGTCACTACCGTATCCGCTTCCACTACCTCCCCCGGCAACGAGTTCCAGGCACCCACTACTCTCTGTGTAAAAAATCTGCCTCGTACATCTCCTTTAAACTTTGCCCCTCGCACCTTAAACCTATGCCCCCTAGTAATTGACTCTTCCACCCTGGGAAAAAGTTTCTGACTATCCACTCTGCCCATGCCTCTCATAATCATGTAGACTTCTATCAGGTCTCCCCTCAACCTCCGTCGCTCCAGTGAGAACAAACCAAGTTTCTCCAACCTCCCCTCATAGCTAATTCCCTCCATACCAAGCAACATACTGGTAAATCTTTTCTGTACCCTCTCCAAAGCCTCCACATCCTTCTGGTAGTGTGGCGACCAGAATTGAACACTATATTCCAAGTGCAGCTTAACTAAGGTTCTATAAAGCTGCAACATGGCTTGCCAATTTTTAAACTCAATACCCCAGCCGGTGAAGGCAAGCATACCGTATGCCTTCTTGACTACCTTCTCCACCTGCATTGCCACTTTCAGTGACCCGTGTACCTGTACACCCAGATCCCTTTGCCTATCAATATACTTAAGGGTTCTGCCATTTACTGTATATTTCCTACCTGTATTAGACCTTCCAAAAAAATGCATTACCTCACACTTGTCCGGATTAAACTCCATCTGCCATCTCTCCACCCAAATCTCCAACTGATCTATATCTTGCTGTATCTTCTGGTGCTCCTCATCGCTATCTGCAAATCTACCAACCTTTGTGTCATCCGCAAACCTACTAATCAATCCAGTTATATTTTCCTCTAAATCATTTATATATATTACAAACAGCAACGGTCCCAGCACTGATCCCTGAGGAACACCACTTGTCACAGCCCTCCATTCAGAAACGGATCCTTCCACTGCTACCCTCTGTCTTTTTTGACCGAGTCTGTTTTGTATCCACCTTGCCAGCTCACCTCTGATCCCATGCGACTTCACTTTCTGCACCAGTCTGCCATGAGGGACCTTGTCAAAGGCCTTACTGAAGTCCATGTAGACAATATCCACTGCCCTACCCTCATCAATCATCTTCGTCACTTCCTCGAAAAACTCGATCTCTCTGTATTGCTCACATTCCTGATGTGGAGATGCCGGCGTTGGACTGGGGTAAACACATTAAGAAGTCTCACAACACCATGTTAAAGTCCAACAGGTTTATTTGGTAGCAAAAGCTACTAGCTTTCGGAGCGCTGCTGTGAGCGTTCACAGAAATCACAGAAACCCTACAGTACAGAAAGAGGCCATTCGGCCCATCGAGTCTGCACCGACCACAATCCCACCCAGGCCCTACCCCCATATCCCTACATATTTTATCCACTAATCCCTCTAATCTACACATCCCAGGACACTAAGGGCAATTTTAGCATGGCCAATCAACCTAACCCGCACATCTTTGGACTGTGGGAGGAAACCGGAGCACCCGGAGGAAACCCACGCAGACACGAGGAGAATGTGCAAACTCCACACAGACAGTGACCCAAGCCGGGAATCGAACCCAGGTCCCTGGAGCTGTGAAGCAGCAGTGCTAACCACTGTGCCACCGTGCCGCCCAACAAGCATTGTTCACATTCCAGCACCAATCCCAAATTCACTATCAAAAATCTAGGTGTAAAATTCCACAAGACCAACACAGGACATAGAAAAAAATACTGAACTGATGTTTTCTGAGCAGCAGATTTTAGCCCCTTGAGCTTGCTCCATCAGTCAGTGAGATTTTGGTTGATCTGTGACTGAGCTCTATATAGGCCTGCTTTGCCATATACCTCTTAATACATTTGGCTAACAAAAATCTATCAACCTCAGTTCTAGCATCAACTGCTATTTGCAGAAGGGCATTTCAAACATTTGCAATCTTTGCTTGTAAAAATGTTTCCTAACTTCATTCCCGAGTCTAATTTTTAGTCTGTCTTCCAGCCCCAGATTCCACAACCAATGGAAGTTTTTCTCTATCTATCTCCCTTAATATCTTGAAAGCTTTAATAAAATCAGCCTAATTGTAGAATCAAAGAATAGAATCATAGAACAGTTACAGAAAGGAAACTATTAAATCCAGATTTTTTAAAAACCACTTTCAACTTGCCCTAACACCTTCAGCTGTTTGTGTGCATGTTTCCAAAAATCACCACTACTGCTTCCACTTTAGAATTATACATTTTGTTTATATTGACCCTGTTCGTTCTTCTGACCAAAATGTATCAATTCACACCTCTTTGCTACATTCGATTTAAATTCCAGAGAACTACCCAAGTTTGTGTAATCACTCGTTATAATTTAACTCTTAATTATCAATCAGTCTGGTAAATCAATGTTGCACTCTCCCAAAGGCCAATGTATAACACACAATTAAACACAATAATCCAGATGTGATCTGACTAAGGTCTTGCGTATCTGCAACATAACTTCTCACAACACCCCATCACCCCCCACTTTTGTATTCTAGTCCTGAAAATATGAAGCCTAGCATTATATTTACTTTTCAATTATTTTCTATTATCTGCTTATGACATATTATCTCCTAAGTCTCTTTGGAACACCATTATATCTAGTTTTTCATCATTTAGAAAATATTATGATCTGAAGTCCTAAGTAGATGACCTTACACTGGCCTACATTGAAATCCATTTGCCATAGTTCCGCCCATTCATTTAATCTGTTTGTATCTAAGTAATTTTATAGAATCATAGAAACCGTACAGTACAGAAAGAGGCCATTTGGCCCATCGAATCTGCACCAACATTCCCACCCAAGCCCGATCCCTATAACCCCATACACTTGCCTGCTAATCCCTCTAACCTACATATCCCAGGACAGTGAGAGACAATTTAGCTTGGCCGATCAATCTGACCCCCACATATTTGGACTGTGGGAGGAAACCGGTGCACCCAGAGGAAACACACGCAGACACAGGGAGAATGTACAAACTCTACACAGACAGTGACCCAAGCCGGGAATCGAACCCAGGTCCCTGGAGCTGTGAAGCAGCAGTGCTAACCACTGTGCCATCATGCCGCCCTCTGTCTACCATACTTAGAATGCCAACTATCTATGTATCATTAAGAAACTTGGATATGCAGCTCTCTATTCCATCATCTAAGTCACTAATAAACAGCCAGCCAGTTACAACCCCAAAACAAATCCCTGTTTGACATGTCCTGACAATTATAGTACCTGATTCCCATGGCTGACCCGGTTGCAATATCAGTTGCACTTTCCTGTCTACACCCGAGCACCCGTGAATCCGAGACTCCCTTGCCTCACAAAAATCTGTCTCACTCAGCCTTGAATAACTTTAAAGTCCCAGCCTCCACTACTTTCTGGGGAAGAGAATTCCACATGCCAATGACCCTTCGAGAGAAAAAAAATTCTCCTCATCTTTGTCTTAAACTATGTCCCCTAGTTTTAGTCTCCACCACAAGAGGAAACACCTTCTGAGTATTCACTCTACGCAATTTGCCTCAAGATTTTATTGAAGCTGCTGTTTGCTGAGATTACTCCAAAATCATGAATGACAAAAATACTTTATACAACGGGAGTCAGTTAGATAGGTTCCAGCTATCCAGCTAAAATTTTACATGTATACAGGATCAAAGGCAATAAAAACTTTAGGGGCGATCTTACTGGCTCGTCATGCCGATCGATTGACGTGGTGAGCCTCTAAGAATGGGCGAGAGGCAAAAAACTGGGTTTGCACCCAATTTTGCACCTACCGCAATATTACTGGCCCCGCTGCGCCGGCAACATCAGCCTTGCACCCTTCAATATTATTTTGCATTTACCCCCCCCCCCCCCCCAAACAGTGGTTGGGGACAACGGCAGGCAGTGCTCCCTGGGGGAAGCGATCGGCTGGGGAGGAGGGGCTAATTTCCTAATTGCCATAAGATAGCTTCTGGGACCACACCCAAAGAATGGTCACAACTCTCTCCAGTTTTCACACGCGTTTGGCACTTCGAATTTTTTTGGTAAAACTGCTCCCTATATTCTTAATAGAAAGAGAAATTTACTGGAGAAATTGCTCACATTTTTAAAATTAAGACTCCCAAAACTACACCTGGTGACCTCACCAAAGCCCTGTACAACTGCTGTAAACCTTCCGTACTTTAATATTCCATTCCTCTTACAATAAATGGCAACATTCCATTTGCCTTCCTCATCACTTATTGTACCCTACATACTGTGGTTTCTGTACCAGGATCCCTCTGTATGACAGTTCTGCAATCTTTCTTCTGAAACTCCTGATGGATAACATACAAAGATAGTCCCCCAATTGTTACAAAAACATAAAATGCTGGAAAATCTCAGCAGGTCTGACGGCATCTTTGGAGAGAATAGAGCCAACGTTTTGAGTCTGGATGACTTCAAAGGATCAGGGGCGGCGAGTGTGCGTGCATGCGTGAGGCGGCGGAGAACAGCGCGCGTGCCTGCAGGGGCAGCGGGAGATGGCATTCATGTATGTGGGCTATGTGGCTTGGGGGGGGGGGGGTTACATGCCTTGGGGGGGGGGGGGGGGGGGGGGTGTACATGCTTGCCAACATGGGTGGTGGAGGCGGGTGCCCACGCATGCCAGCGAGGGTGGGGTTGGTGCTCACACGTGCCAGCGAGGGTGGGGGAGATGGGCACCCGCACGCCTGCAAGGGCGGGGGCGTCATGCAGGGGGCAATATGCACGCCTGCCTGAGAGGATGGGGCAGCTTGTGTGCATGTCTGCATGGATGGGGGTGGCCTGTGTGCAAGGGTGGGGATGGTGTGTGTGCATGCGAAGGTTGGGATGGTGTGCGTGCAAAGCTGGGGACCGCATGTGTGCAAGGGTGGGAGTGGTCTGCATGCGAGGGTGGAGGCAGAGAATATGCATAGGTTTGGCTCGCTGCCAGCCTCATTTGACCTCACCCCCACATACCAACATGCACTCTCATCCAATCTTAGTGCTTTGAGATTGGGAGTGTGCCGAACACACATGCCAATACTCATCTTTATTTTATTACTCATCCCATTTTTTGCTCAGCAAGTTGTTTCTTTTTATACTGCAGTCTTTCCTTTGAAATTCATTTTTAATTTTGTGCCAAACCTTTTGAAATTTGCTCATTAGCTCCTTGAGTGAAAAAAGTTTGGAAATTTAGCCCCCCGCGTCAGAAGATTGGAGATGCCTGTATTGGACAAATAAAACATTGCAGGCATATCAGAAACAGGCCAGCTCAAGAACATGATAAATTAAATACCGTACTAGCCAATAAAGTGTTACGGAAAATTTAGCAAACAGGAAAGATTAAGCCTCCTGTCTATCAAAAGGGGTGGGGGGTGTTAATTAAGTTCATTTGGAAGGTGCAAGAGTGCAGAATCTGCTACTCTGATTAGATGCAAATGTGAAGAAGACCAAGCTAACACTGGGGTCACACTCTCGAATAGGTCAGAACAAGGAGGAAGACAGCTATACCCTATGAAGAGAGCTAAAAGAGAGACTGAACTGTAGTCAGTGACTTGGGACAGATGGACAACTTACCTTGATAGTTACCCAGGAAATGTTAGTTTAAAAGGTGGTCGAACACCCAAATAATTCCATAACTGACCACCCAGCCCATCACCTCCCCCACCCCCAAACTACCTGAAGACCCCCTTGCCTCATCCAAACCACCTACAGCCCGGCCCATCTACCCACCTCACCCATCTCCCCATTCAACTAGGTATTAACATTCATTAAAAGACTGGACCTTTAAATACTAACGAGAATACGGCAGCTGATGCCGTAATAAAGGTAGATGGGGGGGTGTCTGCTCTTCCTTGACTCTGCACTGCAGAGTCTAACAGCTGGGATCTTCCACTCCTGGAAGAAATGCGCAGGAGCATCAGGTTGAGAAAGTCTTCTCAGGCAACAGCAATGCAAGCAGCATTGCTACTGTTTCAGGCCAATACATAGGAAATTGAAATTGAGGCACACTTATGGAAGAGTAATACATTAAAAGTCCCACCTGTTGCGATTTCCTTGTTTGCGTGTTCACCTAACCGTATTTTTATACACTGTACCGTCCATCACATGAGCAATGTTTGCTTATGTGCATTTTCTTTCCATTCTCTCCTCAAGGAGACAGCAGCCATAATGGACCAAAGACCTCAACATGCTTTAATGGGCAGACGGTGTCCTCTAAAGCAGACGCCTTCCATTAGTCCTGGCCGTGGACATTTAATTCTCTTCTTGGAAGCATCTTTCCAACAGTGGTGAGAAGTGGTGCCTGATATGGTTGCAGCTGAATGCAGCCAAAAGGGAGGGATTAACCTGGAAAGGTCCAAATCTCAATTCAGAGCTGTAATATTATGTTCAATTTTTAAATGTTCACCAATTTCCGTCTGACAGTTTTGAGGTGATTAATTTTTTTGAAAAATTAGCAATTTCTTTTTTAAATTTACAATAAATCTTATATTGCTCAGAGGCTCCCCCATCTGCCATATACAGGTATTGCACCACAGTTTTCTGTAGAGTAACTGCACAAACCAGTGTTGTCCTTGCATTGCTGAAACCTGTCCCAATTGACTCCCATTGAAACATGGTTATTGTTCGCAATTTCACCACTTGTGAAGTTTTGTGGGAACATAATACCCACTAATGGTGGGAGTTTGTTACAGATTCATCAAATTAAGCGGTATGGATTTCAAAAATGACAAAGACCAGAGTAAGTATATAGACTCCCGTAAAACACTCAATAAAAAGTGCCACTTAAAGAGCAAATTATATGGACTTCATGGTATAAGAAACTGGAAGTAGAGAACAGTGGATGTTTGTCAGGTGAGCAGAGGGAGAAGTGCTGTGTGTGGAATAACACACCAATATTTACAGTTGACATCAGTAACTTGGATTCAGAAGCACAATGCAAATGCCCAAAACTAGTAGCAAACGAGGATGAATGCTTGATTCAGTCACAGCACCTCTAGAAAGTTGTGTTCAGCAGGTCGATATATGTCTAGTGCGTGGATGAAGAGAGTTAGCATGCTTTCTGTTTTTGTGTACTAGTTTATTTCTCATTTTCAGCACCCCCACCCCTTGGCTAGCAGCAATGCAAAAAAAGAGAGCAAAATATCCAATTCTCTACTCACCTGAACATAGCCTCTCCATCTGCTTTGGCTCCCCATGGCAACATGGAAACTGAGCTAGCCTGAAGTTTTAGCAGAACTCAGGGGAAGTTTGGCCCCCCCAGACATGCAAGTGCAGGCCCACTGGCATGTGGAAATACCTTGGCGTCCATGAATTAAACGCCTAGCTATGGGTGAATAGCTCTACTGCCTTGTGGATACCTCAGGAAAGTAAATGGCTAAGGGGGGTAAACACTGACAAAACATCTGGACCAGAGCCCAGAAGTAAACTGAAGTCAAAATATTATCTTTCCAGTAACTCCTCTGACCAAGCTGGTGCTAAACGTGGTGTTTGCATTCCTTCGACTCAACCAGCAAGAGTGAAATAAGGGCCCTGACATTTGAGCAGTCCAGACACCCAAATTTTGCCCAGTCTTGCACCGGGAGAATGCTCCAGTTTCACTGCAAAGCATAAACACAACTTGGAAAAAGCAGTTGCAAGTGATCAGCCCAGCTCGACTGGCACAGAGAACAGCTACAATAGGATATTTCCAATGGTAGAAGGGACCATCATATTCCACTGGTCAGCCAACACCCACCCACTTCAAGTTAGGCAGCCCCAACCAGTCAGGTGCTGGCTGACCCGTTACGATCCATCTGCTTCAACTGATTCTTGAAGCTTAGAGTCTTTGCAGAATTTGTGGGTTCCAGGCATGTGGAGAGGTTGGAGAAGCTATAGAAGAGAAGATTGAGAGGAGATTTTATAGTGGTCATGAAAGGTCTATCTACAAGAGTTGATAGAGAGAAACAGTACCCATTGGTGGATGGATTGAGGACCAGAGACCACTGATTTAAGGTGATTGGTAACAGAAGCAACGGTGACATGAGGAAAGGCTTTTTTTAAATACAGCAAGTGGTTGTGATCAGGAATACACTGCAAAAAAAGTGGTAGAGGCAGATTCAATTATGACTTCTGATAAGGAATTGGATTGTTATCTGCAGGACCACAGGGAAAATGCTGGGTGCATTGTTTGTGCAGAGAGCCAGCACAGATGTGATAAGCCAAATAGTGGCTTCCTATACCGTAACTATTCTATGATGCTACTTAAATAATTTGTTGCATAGGTGTTGGAAAGGATAGCAAAAACAGGGGGGGGGGTCAGATGAAACATCCAGTCATCACAGTACATATTGGAACCAATGATATAAAATACAATATTTAAAATCTAGCGGCTTGTCCATAAACCAGTATTGTCCAAAAACTGAACATTTTTGAAAATGTTCCAAATGTGTTGCATTTCATATGTAAGTAAATTTATTTCGGACTTTTGGGGAGAACTTTGTTGGGCACTGGCACTCAGTACCAACGGTTTTGATTTTTTGTTTTCTGGTCTAGTTCGCACACTCCAATCAACGAGCCTCAACCCCTGACCTCCCTGACTCACCCAATCCAGCCCAATCAACTGCATCATTTTCTGTACAGGATAATACTCTACAATAAAAATAAGTTGTAATACAGTAGTGATTTTAAAGTTCTGCCAGTGTCAAAATGGTTAGCAGATACTCCACATAGGTAGCACTACAAAGATGAAGCTCGATACCTTCTCATTGGCCAAGAAAGTGAAATTATTACTGAAATTAGATATAGATGTGTTAACAAGAAAGCAAAGGGAGGAACAGGAAGTGGATACCTCCATCAGTTAGGATTTAAAAGAATAGAAAACAGATCTTGAATTTTCCGCTGAAACTGATTTTCAGAAAGAAATTAATAAGTAAAAAACTATGCAAAAACTTAAAAGCGATTTTAGATAGAATGATGAGGGAGTGGATCCTTCAAAAGAGAGTGAGGATGTTATTGACTGGGCCACTGTTGATTAAGCAAGCCAACATTTTCTTTGATTAACTGAATACTTTAACTCCATGTAACTTTTAATTTAAGAGTCATGGAATAGGGAATTAACAGTGTGTGGAGATAAAGACTCAGCAGCTCATGAGGCAGCTGAAAATTACATAGATGTATTCGCCAGGTTAATTGCTGATGAAAACTTTTCTGCTGAACAAACCTATAATGCCGATGAAACATTCCTATTTTGGCATTACATACCAAGAAAAACTTTAGCAACGGCTAATGAGAAGGCACAAACAGGCACAAAAGATAGGCTTACTATGCTTGGTTGTGCTAATGCAGCTGAGATACACAAGCGTAGGCTGATGTGTATTGGGGAAAAAAACAGCTTTTAATATATTTCAAAGTGGGGGAATGGGATGAATATTTTCAGTTTGATAACATGCTAACAAGAGAGCACAGATAACCAGGCAAATTTGTTTGGACTTCTAAGAAGTACTTTATTTCCAAGGTTTGTATTGTCCATCAGTTGGGCTTTATGGAAAACGTAAGATATTGTTGTTGCATGACAATTTGGACCAAGGAAATGTATACCCAGATTTTGGTGAAGATGAGGATTTTGAGGAATTTGGTGTGTCTAAAGAGAAGATAATGATTTCAGAACTTTTGGAACTTGCAAAAGAGTTGTCTTCCCAAGCTGCACAATTATTTGATGACCAAGATATCAAAGAATTTGTGAACATAAACAATGATGGTCCCGTTGTTCACACACTTACAGATGGTGAAATTGTGGAACAGATTTTACATCCAGAGGAGAAAGATAACAACAATGGGAGTGAAAATGATGATGTTGGTGATCAAGTCAAGACAGTGTCCATAGACAAATGTATAAATGTGAGAAGATTTCATTCAAGCCCTAGAGCAATGTATCTTCATAAAAGAACAAGAGACAATGCAAGTTTTCAAAATTCAGGGAAAACTATCAAAGAGGAACCTAAGTTTATGAAACAAATTAAATCAGCAGATTTAATCAGTAGAACAAGGCATCTCAGCAGAGTGCTAGTGACCTGACTTCATATTCAAATATAATCTCAATGCTGGAAAATCGTATTGCTGGCCCATTATCAACCCCAGACAACCCAACTAAGCCCTCTCCCAAGCTCAACCTTCAGCCAAAATATTTAATGGATATAATTTTCCCCCCTCAATTTCATGTATACATGTTTTTTTCTTCATACTTTATTTAAAAAACTATGCTTTATTCCATGTATATCAATTTCAGTGCATTTGGCCGAGGATAGGTTTCCGATTTTATTCTCCAAAATCTGGGAAAGTCTGATACCCGGCACAGTCTTGATCCAAGAGTGTTGCATTTCGGACATTGTATGTATAAGTAGGAAAAGCATTGAGGTCTTGTTGAGTTTCAGGAATGAGGAAGGAAGTTATACAGCAGGATTTCCCACGAGTAATCTCTGGATTACTCTCAGTGCTTTGCGCCAATAGGTATCAGAGTAGTAAAATGTGACAGGTTAAAGTATGTGCACAGAAATGGTGCAGGAGGCAAGATTTCTGGGACACTGGAACCAGTTCTCGTGCAGAAGCAATCTGTACAAAATGATCTTTTGTTATACCTTTGTATTCATCAAAGAAACCATTGTGTCTTGCTGATACAAATAGCTGTACAAAGTGGGGATAGGAGGAGAAACACAGCGAAGCAAATTAAAAGGACAGAGGGGCAAGGAAAAGCAGCTTCATTCCCATGAGAATGCAGACTAGACAAGTGTGAGGAGTAAAGGAAGGAAACTTGAACTAGAATTAGGCCTCCGAAATCATCCTCCAGTTCGGAGTCCACTCTGTGGAGCAGAATGAGGCTGCTCGCATTTCTTGTTCCAAAGAGAACTATCATCGGCGGGAAGAGGACAGTTCGATAACATTATCACAGCCTGACATACTAAGCATCAGCAAATTCTTTATGCTGGGCTGTACAACATGAAGCCCACAGTAAGCACCATCTTCAGGTCCTCTATCTGTACAAAGTGTTTTCTGGGTGAATAGGCATGCAAGTGCTATGAGTTGGCATGGAGCCATGGCGGTGGATGGAGGAACATAAATTGGTATGGAATGACATGAGCAAGACATTGTTAAGTTCTTTTTAAAAAAGGTCTCACATCCAGACTCTGATTCCAGACTCTAAAGGGCTGTGAACCACGAATCCTTGAGAAGCTCACCCAACTCCATGAAAATTGCAAGGACCAAGGAAATGCCTTGCAACACAGCTGGCCAGATCAGGAATGCAGGGTACAAGTTCATTGCTGCAACCGTCTGCACCAGCTAAAATTAGGAGTGTCAGGCATCCTGGATTCAGATCCTGTCTGCCATATGTCAAGGTCTGAATCCAGGAAAATCCTGCCCTGGCTTTCAATTTCAGATTTCATTAATTAATTGAATTTAAATGCTATCTACTGCCATGGTGGGTTTTTAACTAATGTCCCCAAGCCATTAGCCTGGACCTCTCATTACTCGTCCAGTGACATTACCACTACATCACCATCATTGTAGTTCATTTTGCAGTAGACTCTACTCTAGATCATACACATCTGGCAAATCCTGGAAAAAACTGTCATTTTCTGTCTATAATACAGTGCAGCCCCGTTGTAACGCAATGGTTGGGGTACATAAAATGTTATCGTGAATGTTATCGGGGTCATGCTAAATCACGAAACCGGAAACAGCAAAAAAAAAGGGTCCAATGATTCATCGTATCATGTCCGATTTCGCGCTAAATCGGGGCGCGTAAAATCGGGGTTCCACTGTACCTCATCTGCAGAAATAAAGTTCAAACAACAATCACAAATATGAGCAATACCTTCAATCCCCATACCCTTAAGTGAGATATCGAACATTGCAAGTATCCGAATAAAACATACAATAGTCTCCAAGTCAATTTCAATGACCAACTGCTTCGATTACAGGGAGAAGAAAGAAAATGGGTCAACTTCTTACTGTAAATTTCCTACCTGAGGAAAAGACACCGCATAAAACCTGTATGTGTGGCAGATGAGACAGAAAGGGCTGAAACAGATTTGATTTATTATTGTCACATGTATTGGTATACAGTGAAAAGTATTGATTCTTGCGCACTATACGGACAGGCGTACCGTTCATCGAGAAGGAGTGCAGAATGTGTTACAGTCACAACTAGGGTGTAGAGAAAGATCAACTTAATGCAAGGTAGGTCCATTCAAAAGTCTGATGGCAGCAGGAAAGAAGCTGTTCTTGAGTCGACTGGTACATGACCTCAGACTTTTGAATCTTTTTCATGACGGAAGAAGGTGGAAGAGAGTATGTCTGGGATGCGTGGGGTCCTTAATTATGCTGGCTGCTTTTCCGAGGCAGTGGGAAATGTAGACAATGCGTGGGAGGCTGGTTTGCGTGATGGATTGGGCTACATTCATGACCTTTTGTAGTTACTTGCAGTCTTGGGCAGAACAGGAGCCATACCAAACTGTGATACAACCAGAAAGAATGCTTTCTATGGTGCATCTGTAAACGTTGGTGAGAGTCGTATGCCAAATTTCCTTAGACTTCTGAGAAAGTAGAGGCGTTGGTGGGCTTTCTTAACTATAGTGTCGGCATGGGGAGACCCGGACAGGTTGTTGGTGATCTGGATACCTACAAACCTGAAGCTCTCGACCATTTCTACTTCGTCCCCATTGATGTACATGGGGACATGTTCTCCACTACACTTCCTGAAGTCAATGACAATCGCCTTCGTTTTGTTGACATTGAGGGAGAGATTATTGTTGTCGCACCAGTTCACCAGATTCTCTATCTCATTCTTGTACTCTGTCTCGTCGTTGTTTGAGATCTAACCCACTACGATGGTGTCATGAACAAACTTGAAAATCAAGTTGGAAGGGAATTTGGCCACACAGTCTCACAGTGTATAAGGAGTATAGTAGGGGGCTGAGGGGACAGCCTTGTGGGGCACCAGTGTTGAGGATAATCATGGAGGAGATGTTGTTGCCTATCCTTACAGAAATAGAAGAGGGAACAGGAACAAAATACCAGAGACTTCACCATCACCCATGAAACTTCGCCATCACCCATAAAACTGAGACAGTCCAATCACAAATAGAACCACTTCAATGCACACAAGCTATTGAATGCATAACAGTACCAAGTGCATTCAAACTAATCTTCCAGCTCGAAGGACTGATGACTCATGATCATTCACAGCTGTGATAAAGATGACAAGAATCTTGAGTTACAGCCGTGTAATTATTTCTAACGCAAGCATTTAAATGATATCATACACCATAAAAGTAAAGTTGGCGTGATATGCAACTGAACTATGAATCTAAGGCAAGATCAAAGTGTTCAAATCATTCCTTCGTGCAGGATTTCCCAAAGTTTTCCAGTTGCAGAATGCTTTTGACCTCCCAAGAGTACTAAAAGAACCGCTGAGAAACATTTTTTAAAATTTCATCATATTTAAATTCCATCTTTGGTCACTTATTAACAGGAACAGTGCCACAAGCCCAGGCACTGTTTTGAGAATGTTCACACCTCTTGGCAATTCATTTCCAAAAACCATATTCATAGAATCCCCACAATGCAAGAGGAGGCTATTTGGCCCATTGAGCCTGCACCAACAACAATCCCCCGCAGGCCCTATCCCCGTAATCCCATGCATTTACCCAGCTAATCCCCTTGACACTATGGGGCAATTTAGCAAGGCCAATCAACCTACCCACGCATCTCTGGTATTTTGTTCCTGTTTTCTCTTCTGTTTCTATAAGGATAGGCAACAACACCTCCTCCACAATCATCCTCAACACTCGTGCCCCACAAGACTGTCTCCTCAGCCCCCAACTGTACTCTTTACACACCTATGACTGTGTGGCCAAATTCCCCTCCAACTCAATTTTCAAGTTTGCTGATGACACCACCGTAGTGCGTCGAATCTCAAACAATGACGAGACAGAGTACAGGAAAGAGATAGAGAATCTCGTGAACTAGTGCAACGACAATAATCTCTCCCTCAATGTCAATAAAACAAAGCAGATTGTCATCGACTTCAGGAAGCGTAAAGGAGAACATGCCCCTGTCTACATCAATGGGGATGGAAGTAGAAATGGTTGAGAGCTTCAGGTTTTTAGGTGTCCAGATCACCAACAACCTGCCCTGGTCCCCTCATGCCGACACTATAATTAAGAAAGCCCACCAACAGCGCCCGGAGGAAACCCACATAGAGACGGGGAGAATGTACAAGCTCCACACAGAGTCACCCGAAGCTGGAACTGAACCTGGGTCCCTGGTGCTGAGGCAGCAGTGCTAACCACTGTGCCACCATGCCAACATATTGTGCCACCATTATCTGCTATATGAATAAATGAATTTGGGAATCAAGGGATAATATTACAATTCATCAACACCAAACTAAGAGCAATCATAGGATCACAGAATGATACAGTACAGAAGGAGGCTGCTTGGCCCATTCTACCTTTACTAATTCTTTGAAAAAGTTATCCAATTAGTCCCATTCACCTGTTCTTGCCCCATAGCCCTGCAAATTTTTTTACCTTTTGAAAGTTATTACTCAACCTGCTTCCACCAACCTTTTAAGCAAAGCATTGAAAACAATTTCCCTAAGCCACCAACTTAAATCTGAGTTCTTCAGTTCCCAACCCTCTATCCCTGGAAACAATTTCTCCTTATTTATTCTACCAAAACCAATCACTGATTTTGAGCACCTCCATCAAATCTCCTCCTCTAGTGCAAGGAGAGCAACCCCATTCTCGCAAATCTCCTCTATTCCCTAGAGTCTTAACATCCTTCCTAATTGTGGTGCCCAGAAATAGTCACAATATTCAAGATGGGGCCTAACTAGTTCACCATAAATGTTCAGTATACCATCTTTTGCCTTAATACTCTATCTCTCCATTTATCAAGTCAAGGACACTCTATGCCTTTTCAACAGTCTTCTCACTAGTGGCAGACTTAGCTCCGAGTCACAAGGTTCTGAGTTCAAGTCCAACTCCAGGGCTTGAACACAAAAACCAAGGCTGATACTCCAGTGCAGTGCTGAGGGAGTATTGCATTGTTAGAGGTGCCGCCTTTTGGATGAGGACATTAAACTGTGGCCCAACTTGCTTTGCTCAGTAGAATGGAAAAGATCCCATGCATTATTTTGAAGATGAGCAGGGAAGCTATCCTTGATGTCCTGCCAATATTTATCCATCAATCAACATCATAAAAACAGATTCGCTGGCCATTATCACATTACTGTTCATGGGAGTTTGCTGTGCGGTGCTGCATTTCTTGCATTACAAAATAAATAAATGTTAAAAATATTTCATTGGCTAAAAGCACTCTACTCTAAAGGTGTCCAGTGGCCATGAGAAATGTTTCATAAACACAAGTCTTTCTTGCTTTCTCAACTTGACCTGCCACTTTCAAAGTCTTGTGCACATACACTCCAGTTCCCTATCTTCCAGTTTTACTGTATCCTCTTTAAAGTTATCCAATTTAGTTTATATTGCCGCTCCTAATTCTTCCTACCAAAATGAATGATTTCAAACTTCTTTGCGTTAAATTTGATCTGCCAAAATTTCTACCCATTTCAAGAATTTGTCTACATCCTCCTTAAGTCTGTTACTATCCTCCTCATTGTTTGCTATATTTCTGAGTTCTGTATCATCTGCAAATTTTGAAATGATGCCCAACATATCGAAGCCCAAGTCATTTATACCAAAATCTGCTATAGTTCGAATACCAACCTTTGGGGAATACCACTGTATACTTCTGTCCAGCCTGAAAAACAACTTTTCACCACTGCTCCTTGCTTTCTGTTCCTTAGTCAATTTCTTATTCACATAGTCATTGTCCATTTAATCCCACAGATTTCAATTTTACTCACCATTCTGTTATGCAGTGTTTTATCAATTGCCTTTTGAAAGTCTACGCACATAATCCAAAGCCACTTTGAGTTAATCAAATGCAATTTGCCTTCAACAAATCCACGTTGGCTTTAATCTATTGACCCATTTATTCCAATTGCCAATTAATTTTGTCTTGGATTAGTGTTTCCAAAAATATCCCCCACTAGGTCGACTTAACCTGCAATTACCAGTTTATTTATCTTTCTTTGAATAGAAAAGTGCAACATTTACAATCACAGAATCCCTACAATGCAGAAGGAGGCCATTTGGCCCATTGACTCAGCACTGGCTCTTGACATAGCATCAAACTCAGGCCCGGCCACCAAACCTCATCCCCGTAACCCCACACATTTACCATGACTAATCCCCCTAAGCTACACATCTTGGGTCACTAAGAGGCAATTTATCATGGCCAATCTACCTAACCTATACATCCAGAGCACCCAGAGGAAATCCACACAGACACAAGGAGAATGTGCAAACTCTACATGGTCACCCAAGGCTAGAATCGAACCCGGTTCCCTGGCGCTGTGAGGCAGCAGTGCTAACCACTGTGCCACCATGTTGTCCTGGAGGCCTCAGGCCTTACTCTCATACCTAATGAAGGATTACAAGATTGCAGCCAGAGATACTCTTATTTCCAAGTTGCATCCCATCTGGACAGGGTAACTTTTCTGCTTGAAGTGCTATCAACCTTAAGTAACACCTCTATTTTTTATCCTGATTCTCTACTACCTCCTCCTATACTGTGATTGTGGTAGCATCCTATTCATTGGTGAGGTCAGATACTAAACACTTTATTCATTGGATCAGACATGTCCTCGACTCCACAAGCTGATCTTAATTTGAGCTCCATCTTTCCTCCATTTATTGCCCATCTCAAATTGACAAAGTGGTGGAGATCCACCTTCTTGAACTGTTGCAGTGCATGTGGTGTTGCTAAGTCTACAATGCCTTCAGGCAGAATTCCTGGATTTTGACCCAGTGAAATGAAGGAATGGCAATGGGTGTCAAAGTCAGGATGATATGCTTCTATCCAGCCTGAAAAACAGGTGGCACTACAATGCACCTGTTGCCCCTGCTCTTCTCAGTGGTATATATCTCGAGTTTAGAAGATACTGTCAAAGACTTGGTGAGTTGCTACATTGCAACTTATAGAAGGTATACATTGCAGCCATAGAAGGTATACATTGCAGCCACTGTGCGTCAATAAAGTAGGAAGAGAATATTTAAGATGGTACCAATTAAGTTGGTTCCCTACACTTCTCACCGCCTTACAGTGCCTTCTTCCTTCAAACTGCTCTCTTTGATGGAGCTTCTGGTTATCTAATCTGTTATCTCTTTTTATGGCTCAATGTGATACTTTGTTTCATATGCTCCTGTGAAGCGCATTATTATGTCAAGAGTATTATATACCAAATTGCTCTTGTTGGTTTGTCTTGGACGGTACGCATTTCTCCAGTACTGTGGAGTGCTCTCCCCAATAGGTGGAGAGAGTACTTTATCACACTCCTTCCTGTGTAGATGGTAGAAAGGTGAGTTATTAGCTGCAGAATACCCAACCTCTAATCTGCTCTTGTACCCACTACATTTATGCGGCTAGTCCAAATAAGTTTCTAATCAGTGGCAGGGGAGTAATGCCAGTTAACGTCCAGGAGAGGTATTTAGACTCTTGTTAGAGATTGTCATTGCCTTGCATTTGCATGATGGGAATGGCTTTGTCAATTCTCAGACCTAGTCTGAATGTTGTCCAGATCTTGCTGCATACAGGCACAGACTGCTTCACCAATTTATTGTTTAGATAATCAGGTAATGTCATTCATTGCTACTCTCTCAGAAAGGAAAACCTGAAACATTCCTCAGAGGAACATGCCTTAACAAACAAAAAAGGATCTTCTTGAAACAAAGCCATCTGGCCAAATGAATGTAACAGTAGCTTGAAATAAGCTCATTTTATTAGGAAAGTAACACTGCCAACAGCAGAACAATTGCCAAACTATTGAGCAGCATCAACATTTGCTCACCATAGTTTATTTGGACTTATTGCTTGGAGCTTAAACTTGTTTAGTTGGAGAGTGTAGCACAAACTAGATGAAATCAAAGTTATGCTCGGAATTTTCTCCTGCAGTGCAATTTTGCTAGTGCAGGCCTGCAACAGTAAAGTTCAAGCACAAGGAGAAAGAAAATAAATTATCTAGATGCCACTATTTTCCAAAGCAGAAGATACATAAAATTGCAATGGTCTGTAAATTCAAATACTACTATATTTTTAGGCTAAAAATTAGCTTACTCCTTCAATAATTTTAAAACGTTATTTAAACTGCAATTATACCACACATAGGGAGGAAATTAAATAGGTTAACAGGAATTTTGTTGTTTAGATCACCGGGTTCTACATTTCTATCATAAGGGGAAAAGAATTGGTCAGTTTCACGTGGAAAACCCAAACAGCTGAAAAACAGTTGGACAGCGAGTAAAGGATAACAGATTTAAATTAAACAGCATCATTCCATACTAATAGTTTCTTCTTAACTTGCAGTTTTCAAGGCCACTGATTTACATTCTTCATGGAAAATTGGACAGAATCACGAAATGCAATCCCAGAACAAAAGTATGAGAAATGAAATTCAAGTATAAGTCACCTTAAACCAGTAGCTCCAACTATCGTGGACTTGAGCCTTGCGGTTACCACTACACTTTGGATTACTGAATCCTCAGATCTGATGGCAAATATATATGTGCTTTAGATATACTCTAGGGTACAGTGGTGTAAGCAGTCTCAGCATCATAGCTTCAGGGAGATGGCCATATTGTCAAAAATGAAAAATAAACCACATACCCTGTTCCTTTCATGGACTGTTTCTTTTCCCCCAATACTATGTACCTAGATAATTGCGAACTGAAAATAGTTTCAAGTCCAAGACCAAGACTTCCCCTCAGCATCCTGCTTAAAATCTGATTGTCTATCCTTTTCTCTCCTTGTTCAGAGGAAGAGGGAGTGCAGTGCCTTTAATTCATTTGTCATTCAGGCCTTTCAACCAAACCAACCCCTCCCAATCCTACAAATATATTCTCAACAAACATCCCATGTTGGATTTACACAAATAGAATCATCACCACCATAACAGGTGTGGTTTTTTCATTTAGTCATTTGAGAAAAAATGACTCATTCTTTAATGTCCTTGGCCATTATGGAATCCTTCAAGGTTAGCACCTGGAACCCTCTTACCTGGTAGCAGAGAATCAATGATCAGGTAGATTGATCTCCCAGACTAGGGTAGAGTCAACCATCAGGGTAGCTGATGATTTGATTTGATTTATTATTGTCACATGTATTGGTATATAATGAAAAGTATTGTTTCTTGCGCACTATACAGACAAAGCATAGTGTTCATAGAGAAGGAGAGGGTGCAGAATGTAGTGTTAGAGTCATAGCTATGCTGTAGAGCAACATCAACTTAATATAAGGCAGGTTCATTCAAAAGTCTGAAGGCAACAGGGAAGAAGCTGTTCTCGAGTCGGTTGGTATGTGACCTCAGACTTTTGTATCTTTTTACCGATGGAAGAGGGTGGAAGAAAGCATGTCCGGGGTGCGTGAGGTCCTTGATTATGCTGTCTGCTTTTTCGAGGCAGTGTGAAGCGCAGACAGAATCAATGGATGAGAGGCCGGTTTGCATGATGGACTGGGTTTCATTCAAACCCTTCGTAGTTTCTTGCAGACTTGGTCAGAGCAGGAGCCATAACAAGCTGTGATACATCCAGAAAGGATGCTGAGGTTTAACCGAGGTGTTGCTTGGTGCAAATTTTCAAAGCCATCTCGGCCTTTTGGCTAAAATGAAGTGTTAGATCAAACCCAAGATTGGGAGCAATGTTTCACCTTGTCAGCTTGGATCTTGTTCGATCAGGCCCAGATTGGGGTGTCATGCCTCATTTTGTCAGTTTGGATCTTGTTTGTCCCTCTCATGGGGACCATGAATTGGATTCAATTTGAATTTGATTTTTCAGATGGAATTTTTTTTAAAAAACGCCTCGACCTCACTGTCTGAAAGGCTACAAACTTGTGAAAATTCACTTGCTTCTAAAACCTAACACTCCTAACATAGCTCATTCCCAAATTTTTATCAAGAAAAAAAGTCACAATTCCAAAAGTGACAGTGCTTTAGCAATTTCAACAACTGCTAAGACTCTGGGCTTAGCTCTGTTGCTAACTTAAGTCTTGTTCTCACCTTCAAGTATCTCATATTCTCATTGCTACCTTAGCACAAGTTGGCTAGAGTTAACTTTAACAAACTAAGTCTGGATACAAAGAAATGTACACATTCTCAGTACTGAACTTTAAAATAAGAAGTTGTTGAGATTTCAAGAGACGATTCATACATTCATCCTGTTAGTTAAAAAATATTCCTCAGTATCTTTAGCTGTTGGTTTGTCTAATTAGAAGACAGAATATCCATACTTCTCCCCTTAGCAAATATCTCAATTAACTGATTACAACATAGCAACAAGAGTAGCCCATGTAGTCCTTCAAACACATTCCACCAATGAGATAGTGGCTAATCTGTATCCGAACTCCAGTTAGCTGCCTTTGCTTTCTGTCCTTAAATATTTTTGTTCACAAAAAAATCTATCAAATAACCTCAAATTTAACATTATTGAGCACGAAATGCTGTTTGCGGAGGAGAGTTCGAAACTTTTCACCCTTTGTAGATACAAATTTTTCCTAATTTCACTCCTGAAAGGTCGCGCTTTAATTATTAGATTAAGCCCACTAGTTTTGCATTCTCCAACTGGCGGAAAGCATTTTTCTTTACCTATCTGTTCAAATGAATTCAAACTATTCTGGATCTGGGAACTCTGGGGTGCCTGTAGACATTTGCCCCAATGTCAGAAATCCAGGACCGAAATTATTTTCAAGGAGTTTTTTGCATGTTCAATGGTACATCTCAAGTTGACAAGGAATTACAAATTTAGCCATATGGTTGAACTAAAGTCAATAGATCTGCTCATTTGCAGCCTGGTATAAGAAAACTGAATGTGAATCCTGCCAGACAGTTGTCCTCGCCCAAAGAGTTTATTAACGTCTTTCAGGGAAGGGAGCCCACCACCCTATTGAGTTTGGCTTAAACATGCATTTGTGGTTGACTCAATGCTCTGAGGGCAACTGAGGCTAGGCGATAAATATTGTCTTGCTAATGTCACCCAGATTCCCAAAACAACTTTTTTTAAAAAACAAATCATGCCAGCAATGATCATCACTGCATTTTAAAAGTTTTCCAGAAATGTACCCATTGCTTCAGGTAATAATGCATTACTATAACAACCACCTGACTTCGCCAAGATTTTAGATTGTATGAAAGCATGCCAACAATTGCAGCCTCATGACAACATCAAGTACATTCTTGTTTCACTTACATTATATGATCAATAGGCAGCTGTGAAGACAATTTCAAGCAGGTGTTACTGACCTGCATGAATAAAAGAATTAAGTTGACCAAATTTAGTACTTAGGCTAACCTGTTCCTGCGTTTTCATACTTGTCCTCAGGAAGTGGACAACACTAACAAACTAATATTTCTTCTCCAGCCCTAAATGCCCACAGGCAGAGTACAACCACATAGCATGGGATGGGGGTTTAGGTGAAAGACTCATTGCTTTGCATGTTTGGACAAGAAGAGATAAACTGGCGGCACAGACACAAAGAGATTATTTAGATCTAATTGCTAGTGCAGAGATGTGGTTATAAAATGACCAAGATTGGGAAATAAACATTCCACATATATATTTCAAAAAAGCAGACAAAATGGAAAAGGAGAAGGGGTGGCCCTCTTAGTAAAGGATGGCTGTGGTGACTTGAGACCACAAATAAGGTAGTCAAATGCATTATATAACAGCATAGTAATACGGATGCTGGAATTGGAAACAAAAACAGAAAATGCTGGAAAATCTGAGCAGGTCTGACAGCATCGGAGTGATTCGTCACAGCTGAAGATGAAGGGTCACCCTGACTCGAAACTTTGGTTTTATTCTCACTCCACAGATGCTGTCAGAACTGCTGAGATTTTCCAGCATTTTCTGTTTCAGTCAAATACATTGTTTAAAAGAAGGAACTTCTTTAGTTAAAGAAATAACAAGTTTAACAAGAACAAATACTCAGCAGTACAGTAATAACAGCAATAACTATGAAAACAGGAGCAATAGTAAAACAGATCTTGCATCCTCTTACAGACTGAAAAACCCACAAAAGCCCGCACATGCTCAGAACCCTCAACGGACACAGTAGAACAATTACAAAGGAGCAAGGCTCATAAGAGCACTCTGGACTCAAAAATGACTCACTGTAACGATTACATACAGACAATACTGAGAATGGATTGCAGTTCAGAAGATCAGAAAATAAAATCAGTACGGCTAGAGATTAGGAATAAAAAGGATCAGAAAACATTGGTGGAGTTAATTTAAAGCCCCCTTAAAACAATGCATCTAACAGATATACCAATGAACAGAATCATTAAGCAAGAAATAATTGGTGTTTGTAATGAAGGCAATGTAAATAATTATTGGAACTTTAATCTTCATATGGATTGGACCAATCATGAAAGGTAGTCTCGAAGGTGAATTTGTAGAATACGTTTGGTGATTGTTTCTTGGAACAATATATTAAAGAATTCACTAGGGATCAAGCTATTTGAGATCTAACACTGCAATAAAGCAGTTTTAATTGTGCAATGGAGCAGGTTTAATGGTAATTTCATAGTGAAAAATCTACTGGGGGAAAAGTGACACATTATACAACTGAATTCCATAATAAGTTTCGAAACAACATACTTCAGTCCTAAACAAGAATTTTTACCTGAAACAACGTCAAATACATAGGTATGAGGGGAGAGCTTACTAAGGTTGATTGGGTAAATAGACTAATAGGCACTGCAGGAAATAAACAGTGGGAAATTGAAAGAAACAATTCAAAATATTCAACAAAAATATATTTAATTTAGAAAAAAAATCAGCAAGAAAGATCCATGTGTATCTTGGGAGAATAGATTACTCGGAAATTTAAGGATAGTATTACATTATAATGTTGAAAAGACTAGCAAGTAAGCCTGAGAATTGGAAGTTTCAGAAACCAAAGGGTAATCAAAAAGTTAATAAAAAGGGGAAAAAATACAATGAGTAAGTTAGCCAGTACTATAAAAACTGACTGGAAGAGTTTTATAAACATATAAAAAGGAGAGTGGCTAAAATGATTGGTCCCATTGAGGCTGAGACAGAGGAAATCATGGTGAATGAGAAAATGATGTGGAGCTGCCGGCGTTGGACCGGGGTAAACACAGTAAGAGTTTTAACAACACCAGGTTAAAGTCCAACAGGTTTATTTGGTAGCAAATGCCATTTGCTACCAAATAAACCTGTTGGACTTTAACCTGGTGTTGTTAAAACTCTTACTGAATGAGAAAATGGCAGACATTAAACACATTATTTTGTATCTGTCTTATCTGTAGAAGACACAAATTACATACCAGAAAGAGCGAGTAATCAAGGGGTAAGGAGAGTGAGGAGCTTAAGGTAATTAATTAATATCAGCAGAGAAGTAGTGTTGAAGAAATTTAAGTCAACAAATCCCCAGGACCTGATGGCTTGTATCCTACTGTTCTGAAACAGGTAGCTGCAAAGGCAGTGAATGCTGTGGTTATGATTTTGCAAAATTCCCTAGTCTAGAATAGTCACAGCAGATTGGAAATTAGCAAGTGCAACACTGCTATTCAAGAAAGGAGGGAGCGAGAAAACAGAAAACTACATGCCAGATAACCTGATAGTCATTGGGAAAATGTTAGAATCTCTTATTAAGTCTTAACAATGCACTTAGAAATCACAATGTGATCAAAGTCAAAATGATTTTTACAAAAGGGAACTAGTGTTTGACAAACTTATTATAATTTTTTTGAGGTGTAACTGATGGGGTAGATGAAGGGAAACCAATAGCATACTTGGATTTCCAAAAGGCATTTGATAAGGTGCAAGATAGAGTGCATGGAGTTGGGGGGTAATACATTAGAATGTATAGAAGACTGGTTTATGGAAAGGAAGCAGAGTAAACGAGGCATTTTCATGTTGGCTTTGGAGTGGTGCAAGATCACTGATCAGTGCTGTTTCCTCCGCTATTGAGAATATAAATGAATGACTTTAGACAAAAATACCAGGAGTTATAAATATAAATGTGTCAATGATGCAAAGCTAGGTGGGAATGTAAGTTGTGAGGAGGACACAGAGAGGCTGCAAAGAGACACTGATAAGTTAAAATGAGTGTGAGACAATGTGACAGATGGAGTATATTGTGGGAAAGCGTGTAGTAATTCATTTCAATATTAAGAACAGAAAAGCAGAATATTTTTTAAATGTGTGCAACTCCCAAATGTTGATAGAGACCTGGGTGTTCTCATACAAGGAACACAAATTTAGCATGCTGCTACAGCAGGCAATTAGGAAAGCAAATGACATGTTGACCTTTGTTGCAAGGGGCTGTGTGTATACAAATATCAGACTCACCATGGACTACTCTCCGGAATCGGTTGCATTCTTGGACACACGCATCTCCATTAAGGACGGTCACCTCAGCACCTCACTGTACCGCACGCCCATGGATAACCTCATGATGCTCCACTTCTCCAGCTTCCACCCTAAACACGTAAAAGAAGCCATCCCCTACGGACAAGCCCTCCGTATACACAGGATCTGCTCGGATGAGGAGGATCGCAACAGACACCTCCAGACGCTGAAAGATGCCCTCATAAGAACAGGATATGGCGCTAGACTCATCGATCAACAGTTCCGACGCGCCACAGCGAAAAACTGCACCGACCTCCTCAGAAGACAAACACGGGACACGGTGGACAGAGTATCCTTCGTCGTCCAGTACTTCCCCGGAGCGGAAAAGCTACGGCATCTCCTCCGGAGCCTTCAACATGTCATTGATGAAGACGAACATCTCGCCAAGGCCATCCCCACAACCCCACTTCTTGCCTTCAAACAACCACGCAACCTCAAACAGACCATTGTCCGTAGCAAACTACCCAGCCTTCAGGAGAACAGTGACCACGACACCACACAACCCTGCCACAGCAACCTCTGCAAGACGTGCCGGATCATCGACACGGATGCCATCATCTCACGTGAGAACACCATCTACCAGGTACACGGTACATACTCTTGCAACTCGGCCAACGTTGTCTACCTGATACGCTGCAGGAAAGGATGTCCCGAGGCATGGTACATTGGGGAAACCATGCAGACGCTACGACAACGGATGAATGAACACCGCTCGACAATCACCAGGCAGGACTGTTCTCTTCCTGTGGGGGAGCACTTCAGCAGTCACGGGCATTCAGCCTTGGATCTTCAGGTAAGCGTTCTCCAAGGCAGCCTTCACGACACACGACAGCGCAGAGTCGCTGAGCAGAAACTGATAGCCAAGTTCCGCACACATGAGGACGGCCTAAACCGGGATGTTGGATTTATGTTGCATTATCAGTGGCCCCCACGGCTTGCCTCCTGGGCTTGTAGAATCTCACTAGCTGTTCTGTCTGGAGACAATACACATCTCTTTAACCTGTGTTGAATGCTCCCTCCACCCACATTGTCTGTACCTTTAAGACCTGGCTGGCTTTAGAGATTCGCATTCTAATTAGTATTCTGTAACTTGATTTCTGTGTCTGTGCACTGTTTGAGAGCAGATATCCACTCCATCTGACGAAGGAGCAGTGCTCTGAAAGCTTATGGTATTTGCTACCAAATAAACCTGTTGGACTTTAACCTGGTGTTGTGAGACTTCTTACTGTGTATACAAATAAACAGCTCTTGCCACAAGTGCACAGGAGTTTTGGTGAAACCTTACCTGGAGTACAATGAGCAGCATTGGTCCCCATATTTAGGGAAGGATATACTTGTATTGCAGATAGCACTGTCACGGTTCACAAGATTAGTCCCTGGAACGATAGTGTTGTTCTATGAAGAGAGGCCAAGTAAATTTGGCCTTTAGTCTCTGGAGTTGAGAAGAATGAGGATGATCTCATTGCAACACAAAGGATTCTGAAGGGGCTTACCTGCACTGAGAGATTGTTTCCCTTGGTTTAAAACATGTATCCTGGCACAATCTCAGGATAAGGGGCTGATCATTTAGGACTGAGAGGAGGAGAAATTTCTTCATTCAAATGTTAGTGAATCCTTTGAATTCGCTATCCAGAGGATTGTGGATGCTCAATCATTTGAGTATATTTAAGACTGAGATAATTAGATTTTTGGTCTCTTTGGGAATTCAGGAATATGGGAGCCGATGGGAAAGTGGAGTTGAGGCAGAAGATCAGCCATTATTGCATTAAATGGCGGGTTCGAGAGACCTACTCCTATTTCCTATGACTAGACTAGGGGTGGCAGGTCCCTTGTTGGAAGGCATCTGTAGCATTGATATATTTTTATGATATTCCAACTGCTTTCATAATTATTTTTTCTGGCTGCCTGGTAATAGATCATCTTCACCTTTCAGAGGGTTGATGTAATACAATTTGACTGCCTATCCAATGTTAAGCCAGGATGAACTGAAATTCTCCACACCTCAAAGATAACAAAACTTAATTAACCTTATTTCTGGCGGCATACACTTTAAAACTTCTTTCTCTCCCCATCGTACCTGCTTCATCTACACACTGTTACTATCCCAGTTTTTATTAGGATAATTGAAATCCTCTATAGTAACTACTGTACAATTCTTGCCCTTTGTAATTTTCTTGCAAATTTGTTCCTATGGATCTTCCTCACTAGCTTGTAGCCTATAGAATACACACAGTAGTATAACAAAACCTCTATTGGTCCATAGCTCTCACCAAAGGTTACTCTTCGGTTTCTGAAACTTCCAATTCTCAGGCTTACTTGCTAGTCTTTTCAACATTATAATGTAATACTATCCTTAACTTTCCTAGTAATCTATTCTCCCAAGATACACATGGATCTTTCTTGCTGATTTTTTTTCTAAATTAAATGTATTTTTGTTGAATATTTTGAATTGTTTCTTTAAACTTTTCCCACTGTTTATTTCCTGCAATGTCTATTAGTCTATTTATCCTATCAACTTTAGTCAGCTGAGTTGTACATAAGCACAACTCAACTAGCCATGGTGCCGAGGTTGCATTCCCCAGAGGAATTATTACTCTCAATTACTTTGGTGAGAAAACCAATTGTAATGCAAGCAAGCTTGTAGATAATACAAAGTTAGGCAAGAAAGTAAGATGCAAGGAGAACTCAAAGAATGTGCAAAGAAATATAGATGGGTTAAGTGAGTGGGCAAGAAATATTCCAGGTGGAATATAACCTGAGAAAATGAGAAGTTATCTATTTTGATAGAAAAAAAACCTAGCATATTTTAAAAATGAGAATGCAAAATATTTGCATTCAGAGTGGCCTAGGTGTTCTTGTATACAAATCACAGAAAATTAACATACAGGTACAGCAAGCAATTCAAAAAGTAAATGAAATATTAGCCTTTATTCCAAGGGGATTGGAGTATAAGAGTCAATAAGTCTTACTGCTATTGTGACAATCCCAGCTGATGTCACTACCGGACAAATCAGATCCCAGAGTGGAACCTGGCTTGAAAGATCCTGTCTTTTTCTTAAGTCGTCGTGGAGGGCAGTTAACAAATAAGTTTGCTGATGCACTTCTGACACAAAGGACAAAACATTTATTAAACAAGAAAAAATGAACTATATCACACTAAACAAAAGGTTGGAAGGATTTCAATATAGATACCAGAAAATGATTGAAACTCTCTATTTGTTTTATCTCAGAAATACCCTTATAGAAACAAAGGTCCCAGTGAAGATTTACCACTGTCTCAACACCATGGCTTGGGATGGCTCTGTTTCAAAGTTTTCCTCCAGTGAACTTCTAAACATTTACCAGGTGCTCTTCTTCAGTGGGCATCTCTCCCAAGACACCCAGAAACCACTCTCGAGACTCACTATTTAACTTTACAGCAAAAGCAAGAGTCTCAGTTCCCCAGGAGTCTGGCAGGATTTCTTACTAGCGAGTGTTAAACATTCTGAGTGAGGCTTTCTGGTACACAAATACTAGCTGGCAGTCTTTCTTTGTTTTCCCTGCCTCTCTGTACCCCTATTGCTAGGCAACAGCAGTTTTTTCGACTTTATGCTTTTTTAAAAAAAACTTTGCTAAACAACTAACCCCTTGGTAACCCATCTCTTCACTTCAAGAGTTGTAAAACCTCATTAGAAATGCATGTATATAAGCAAGGCCCCAGACTTGCTGGCACCCAGTCCACCAAGAAAAGAAACTCTAAATGAAACTAGACTCAGATTTCAACTTTCTTAACACACAAATACAATATATAAATTAGACTTAAAACTATATATTTCCTAACACTATTATAGAAGGCATTGGCACCTGCAGTATTGTATACTGCTCGAGTCTTAAAGTTAAGTTAAAGTTAATTTATTAGTCACAAGTAAGGCTTAAATTACCACTGCAATGAAGTTACTGTGAAATTCCCCTAGTCGCCACACTCCAGCGCCTGTTCGGGTCAATGCACTTAACCAGCACATCTTTCAGATTGCGGGAGGAAACCAGAGCACCCAGAAGAAACCCACGCAGACACGGGGAGAACATGCAAACACAGACAGTGACCCAAGCTGGGAATCAAATCCGGGTCCCCGGCACTGTGAGGCAGCAGTGCTAACCGCTGTGCCATTGTGCCGCCCCTTACCTAAGGATATACTAGAACAAAGGTTCACTTAACTGATTTCAGAGATGGAGTAGACTAGGCCTATATTCCTAAAAGTTATTAGAATGAGAGGTGATATCACTAAAACATATAATTTTTTGAAGATGCCAGAAGGATGTTTCCCTGGCTGCGGGTATAGACTGGGGGGTTTCAGTCTCAGAATAAAGGGTTGAATATTTAGGAAAACATTCTTCATTCATGGTTGTGGAGCTTTGGGATTCTATACCAGAAGTGCTCCCGGATGCTTAGTTGCTGAGGATATTTGCAAATTTTTGGAAACTGAGACATGATCGTATGATCGTACTCAATGACAGAGCAGGCTTGAAGGGCCAAATGGCCTACTCTTGCACCTATTTCTTATGTTATATTTAAAGTGATAATTTCACCCTGAGGAACAAATTTTTTTATCCTGATGTGTAGGTTGTTCCTACTTCCATAAAAACTGAACACTAATTTCATATTCTCCCAATGCATCATGATCATCAGGAGATTTGTAGATAACTCGGTCTTATCTTCTTTATTCTACTCATTCTATTTTCATTGCTTGTTCAACCGTATTCATGTCTTTTACTTCTACTTCATCACCAGGCTTCAAACTTGCCAAGGCATATTTCAAATTACTCTTTATTAGTGCTGTTAAAATGCAGCGTACTGCTCTTCTAATTTCAATCCCTCCTTTTCCTTTTGACTCTTCGCCGTATCACCATAAACACCCTTTGCACCCAACTTGGGTTTCTTTCTTCCTATGATTGCCAAGGGCTCTCCAAAAATATATTACAAGGACACAGATTCCCACAATTGCTTATATTTTTCCCATTCTTCTGCATCTTTTTTCAGTTTTTCATCAATATATCTGTTTTCCTGATTTTATTTTCAGCATCAAGGCTTCCTAAATTAAATTTTTCCACATCCCCCTCAATTTTTAGTAATCCTAAAAAGATCTGTTCTTCCACTTGTAACCCTTAGGATGACTCGCCACCCAAAACATCAATCTCTTTTTAATGCTGAGGATCTTTTGCGCATTTCTAATATTTTCCTTAAAAATAGTTGAATATACTTGAACTGAAAACTGCTATTTTATATAAATTGAATAAATGTGTCCCACATGCATACCAAGAATTATCTGCGTGCCTCAACCAAACATGTCTAACTTAAGATAAGGGAGAATGCTGAACTTGCACTTCATTTCTATAAAACTATAACCAAGCAAATTTGTCCCTATACCAACATTTAATTAAAGGAAAAAAGTCCATGACCTCAATTAATAAATGAGATTTTTTGTTGCTTAGCAATAAATCTGAACTTCTTTTTCTGTTTTCAATTGCAGTGAAACAGCTATGCCACTTAATGACTGGTTTCTTTCTAAACAGCCTAGTTTTCATCATTTCCCCCAGTTTTACTTTCAATATACAAGTCTCAACAAATAATTCTTAAATCAACTATAATGTTCACAACTTAATAACTAATTAAGCAATACCCATAATTATTTAAGAATGGTGCCATGGCTCGTAAATTATTTATACAGAATTCAGAAACGTAAAACCTAATAACGTAACTCAATTAAAACTATACATATAGTATAACTTTAAATACAACCTTACAACCATCTCTAAATTTTTTGAGCAATAAGTTCATTGTTCCACAGACTAGGCCAACTAATTCAAATAATCAAAACAATCATTATTTCACAAATGCTAATAATGGTTATCAATCACAGATTTTAAGAAAACAAATCATTCGTGATAACTGCAGGAGTTCACAATGTGGAGATGCCGGCATTGGACTGGGGTGAACACAGAAAGAAGTCTCACAACACCAGGTTAAAGTCCAACAGGTTTATTTGGTAGCAAATACCATAAGCTTTCGGAGCACTGCTCCTTCGTCAGATGGAGTGGAAATGCCCATTTCATCTGACGAAGGAGCAGTACTCCGAAAGCTAGTGGCTTTTGCTACCAAATAAACCTGTTGGACTTTAACCTGGTGTTGTGAGACTTCTTACGGAGTTCACAATTGCAGTGCTATGCAAATTATATACAAAATTCAGTTTCCCATGGAAAAATATTGCAGTGTTTTGAATTTCAACTACATTCCCACCGCTGACTTTACATAATTTCTCTCAAATTTCTCTCTACCAAATACTGAATTCAAAGCCTTATCACTGAAAGAAAGAGAAATGAGCATTATCTATTCGAAAGGAAATCAGAATCAAGTTTTGCATCTTTCACAAGTCTGCTGCATGGATTGTAATTGAAAAATGTCCTCCTACAACAGTCATCATGAAAACAAAATACTGCAGATGTTAAAAATTTGGAATTAGAACAGAAAATGCTGCAAATACTCAGCAGGTCAGATTGTTTCTCTTTCGTAGATGCAGAGTTAATGCTTCTGGTTGATGACCTTCCATCATGAGAAGATCTTAGAGAGAAACATCTTTCAAACAACGCAGAATCAATGGGGGTGGGGTGTGGAGATTTGGTCAGAGAAAGCAGTACTGACAAGTAGAATGATGCAAGGCTAAATTTGGTAATAACAAGACATGGATAAAAACAAAATATATGCATCTAAATAGTGGTTACTGCAGAATAGCAGAGGCCAGAAATGCATAGAAAATTCACCATGTTGGAAAGGATTGTCATGGCCAGGAATATAGTAATAGGCAGGCTGTGTATTGACAGGGATTCCACACCGAGCACCAGTCTGCACCTCCTCCAGATCCAGTGAGTCTGGTACAGCCATTTTCCTCTTCACTTGCCTAATGTCCAAGAGAAAATGGGAATGGTGGTTAAGATCTAAAGTTGTGCTAACACTGGAAGGTTGTAAAGTGTCGAGTAGAAAGTTGAGTGCAATTCCTAAAGATCGCATTGAGCTTCACTTGGAACGTTGTAGCAAACCAAGGGCAGAGAGGTCAAAGTAAGAATGGGATGGAAAATTACTGTGGAGAGCATTTGGAAGCCAAGGATCACACATGCAACTGAAAGGGGGTGTACAGCAAAGTGATTACCCAATCTGCATTTGATGATCTCCACATCGAAGAGACTGCATCATGAGCAACAAATACAGTACACCAACTTAGAAGCATAAATCAATAATTTTTCCACACAGGAGTGTTTGAGGCCCTGGATGGTGGGGAGATTACAAAAAGGGCAGGTTTTGCATTTTACCTTCATTTCCCTTGGATGCATCTCAACAGGTCCTGGTGACTTATCAACTTTAAGCACAGCCAGCCTTTCCAATATATCCACCTTATCAATTTCAAGCCTTTTAAGTGTCTCAACCATCACCTCTTGGATGAAGATTGATGAAAAGTACTCATTTCGTACTTCAACCATGCCCCTGCCTCCATGCGCAAATCCCTTTTTAGGCTCTTAATCAGCCCACACCTTTAATTATTCTTTTACTTTTTTATGCCTACAGAAGACTTCTGGATTATCTTATGTTTATGGCCTGTCTCAGCTCATACTCTCTCTTTGCTTCTCTGAGTCGTTTTCTCAATTCCCCTCTGAACGTTTTATATTGAGCCTGATATTTAATTCTATTAGCCACCAGACATCTAACGTATGCAACCCTTTTCTGCTTCATCTTACTCTGTACCTCTTTTGTCGTCCTGGAAGCTCTTGATTTGTTTGCCTTACTTACAAAAGGTTTGAAATTACTGGCGGGAGTACGCGCAGACATCTTCGACCTCTCTTTACAACAATCTGAGATCCCTATCTGCTTCAAGAAGATAACCATCAGCCCGATACCTAAGAAAAACCAAGCAGCGTGCCTTAATGACTATCGGCCGGTGGCTCTGACAGCCATCATTATGAAGTGCTTCGAAAGGCTAGTCAATTCCAGCCTCCCAGACTACCTGGATCCACTACAGTTTGCCTACCGCCGCAACAGGTCCACAATAAATGCCATCTCCCTGGCCTGCGCTCAACCCTGGAACACCTAGATAACAAGGACACCTATGTCAGACTCCTATTTATTGGCTGCAGCTCAGCCTTCAACACCATTATTCCCACGAAACTCCATGGCTTGGGCCTTGGCATCTCCCTCTGCGACTGGATCCTGAACTTCCTAACTCAAAGACTACAATCAGCAAGGATAAGCAACAACACCTCCTCCACGATCATCCTCAACCCCAGCGCCCCACAAGGCTGTGTTCTCAGCCTCCTACTATACTCCTTGTACACCTATGACTGTGTGGTCAAATTCCCCTCCAATTCGATTTTCAATTTTTCTGACGACACCACCATAGTGGGTCAGATCTCAAACAATGGTGAGACAGAATACACAAATGAGATAGAGAATCTGGTGAACTGCTGCGGCAACAATAATCTCTCCCTCAATGTCAACAAAACAAAGGAGATTGTCATCAACTTCAGGATGCGTAAAGGAGAACATGCCCCTATCTACATCAATGAGAATGAAGTAGAAAGGTCGAGAGTTTCAAGTTTTTAGGTGTCCAGATCACCAATAACCTGTTCTGGTTCCCCCCATGCCGACACTATAGTTAAGAAAGCCCGCCAACGCCTCAGATGACTAAGGAAATTTGGCATGTCAGCTATGACTTTCACCAACTTTTACAGATGCACACATAAAGCATTCTTTCTGGTTGTGTCACAGCTTGGTATGGCTCCTGCTCTGCCCAAGACTGCAAGGAACCACAAAAGGTCATGAATGGAGCCCAATCCATCACGCAAACCAGCCTCCCATCCATTGACTCTGTCTACATTTCCAGCTGCCTCGGCCAAGCACCAGCATAATTAAGGACTCCACCCACCCCAGACATTCTTTCTTCTACCTTCTTCCGTCGGGAAAAAGATACAAAAGTCTGAGGTCATGTACCAACCGACTCAAGAACAGCTTCTTCCCTGCTGCTGTCAGACTTTTGAATGAACTTACCTTGCATTAAGTTGATCTTTCTCTACACCCTAGCTATGACAGTAACACTACATTCTGCACTGTCATTTCCTTCTCTATGAACGGTATGCTTTGTCTGTATTGCGCGCAAGAAACAATACTTTTCACTGTATGTTAATACGTGACAATAATAAATCAAATTTTCCCCTTATGTGCATGTACTTTTGACTGCACCCAAACTACTGTCTTTAAAGGAAGCCCATTATGCCTAGTTTTACCTGCCAATCTTTGATTCCAATTTATCCGTGACAGATCTGTTCTTGTGCCATTAATCCATTTTATCCCCAATTAACTCTTACTTTGGTTACTCCATGTCCTTTTCCACATCCAACTAAAAGTTTACAATGACTTGCGTCATTCCAATATTTAATTGGAAAAATTTCTGCGCACCCAGTACTGGGTACAAGCAGTATGATAATTTAGCAACAGTGGGGGAAATCAAAAGAGCTGGTGGTGGATTAGAGCTGTGTATCGCCAGCATATTAAAAACTAAGTGCTCTGTTTTCTGATTATTTCACCAAGGAGCAGCATATAGATGTCAAGTCGGAGGTGGCCAAGGATAGATCCTTGAGGGACATGAGAAGTAATTGTGCAAGAGAGACAAGACAAGCCATTGTAGGCAAATCTACCTATTTATAGCCAGAGAAAAGAATGAAATCAGCTAATTGGGCAGCACGGCAGCACAGCGGTTAGCACTGCTGCCTCACAGCACCTCACTACCGCAAGCCCACGGACAACCTCACAATGCTCCACTTCTCCAGCTTCCACCCTAAACACGTTAAAGAAGCCAGCCCTACGGACAAGCCCTCCGTATACACAGGATCTGCTCGGATGAGGAGGATCGCAACAGACACCTCCAGATGCTGAAAGATGCCCTCATAAGAACAGGATATGGCGCTCGACTCATCGATCGACAGTTCCAACGCGCCACAGCGAAAAACCGCACCGACCTCCTCAGAAGACAAACACGGGACACGGTGGACAGAGTATCCTTCATCGTCCAGTACTTACCCGGAGCGGATAAGCTACGGCATCTCCTCTGGAGCCTTCAACATGTCATTGATGAAGACGAACATCTCGCCAAGGCCATTCCCACAACCCCACTTCTTGCCTTCAAACAACCGTGCAACCTCAAACAGACCATTGTCCGTAGCAAACTACCCAGCCTTCAGGAGAACAGTGACCACGACACCACACAACCCTGCCACAGCAACCTCTGCAAGACGTGCCGGCCACACAACCCTGCCACAGCAACCTCTGCAAGACATGCCGGATCATCGACACGGATGCCATCATCTCACGTGAGAACACCATCTGTCAGGTACACGGTACCTACTCTTGCAACTCGGCCAACGTTGTCTACCTGATACGCTGCGGGAAAGGATGTCCCGAGGCATGGTACATTGGGGAAACCATGCAGACGCTATGACAACGGATGAATGAACACCGCTCGACAATCACCAGGCAACACTGTTCTCTTCCTGTGGGAGAGCACTTTAGCAGTCACGGGCATTCAGCCTCTGATCTTCAGGTAAGCGTTCTCCAAGGCGGCCTTCACGACACACGTCAGCGCAGAGTCACTGAGCAGAAACTGATAGCCAAGTTCTGCACACATGAGGACGGCCTAAACTGGGATGTTGGATTTATGTCACATTATCAGTAACCCCCACAGCTTGCCTCCTGGACTTGCAGGCTGTCATGTCTGGAGACAATACAGATCTCTTTAACCTGTGCGTAATGCCCCCTCCACCCACATTGTCTGTATCTTTAAGATCTGGCTGGCTGTAGGGATTCGCATTCTAATCAGTATTCTGTAACTTGATTTTGTTTCTGTGCCCTGTTTGAGAGCACATTTCCACTCCATCTGACGAAGGAGCAGCGCTCCGAAAGCTAATGGTATTTGCTACCAAATAAACCTGTTGGACTTTAACCTGGTGTTGTTAAAACTCTTATTGTCTGTGGAGTTTGTACATTCTCTGCGTGGGTTTCCTCCTGGTGCTCCGGTTTCCTCCCACAGTCCAAAGATGTGTGGGTTAGGTTGATTGGCCATGCAAAATTGCCCCTTAGTGTCCTGGGATATGTACGTTGGAGGGATTAGTGGGGTAAGTGTGTGAGGCAGTGGGGATAAGGCCTAGGTGGGATTGTTGTCAGTGTAGACTCGATGGACCGAATGGCCTGCTTCTGCACTGTAGGGTTTCTATTGTTTCTATGAAATGCTGTTCCAGCCATCTGGACTCCAAGAGAGCGGCTTATGAGGATGATGGCATGGGTGGCCATGTCAAAAGATGATTATAGGTTGAGACGGATGAGGAAGGATTGTTTACCTCTGTCTCAATCACATGGAGTGTTATTTATGACTTTGATAAGAGTTGATTCAATCTTGTGGCAGGCCATACAGTCTCTTGGAAAGATCCAAACATGGGGCTCCAAAGATTTGCATGAACTTGAGAGGCAGCAACACTTAAGACTTTGGAGGACAGAGGGAGATTGGTGATAGGATGGTAATTTGCAAGAGCAGTGGAGCAAGGGCATTTTTGTGGAGGGGGGTTATGACAGTCGGTTTAAAAGAGAGGGGAGC
The DNA here is from genome assembly GCF_964213995.1 of Mustelus asterias. Classification (NCBI taxonomy): domain Eukaryota; kingdom Metazoa; phylum Chordata; class Chondrichthyes; order Carcharhiniformes; family Triakidae; genus Mustelus; species Mustelus asterias. The sequence continues at coordinate 78,369,482 of NC_135815.1, read as the reverse complement.
AGTACCAGAAGTGAGAGAACTGTTGACAGTATCAGCTGACATGGAGACCAGAAAGAGGAGTTGGACAACCAGCAGGTCATGACGAATAGAGTCCAGAGAGGAGGAGGTGGGTCGCGCGGACAAAATAAACTTATGCAGGCATGAGAGAAAAACTATAATCTACAGGATGGATTGCAGTAACTTGCCATTGCTTCTATGACAACACAACCCAAACCCACAACCCCCACCATCTAGGAAGACAAGGTTCAAGAGAACATCACACAGAATCATTTAATGATTACAGCAGAGGAGGAGACCATTTGGTCCATCGAGCCAGTGGCAGTACTCAGCAGGAATAATTTAGCCAGTCCATTCTCTCCCTATTTTTTCCAGAGCTCTGCATTTTTTAAAACTTCAGGTGCTTTACCAATTGAATCAGCTTCCACCACGCTCTCAAGCAATGCAGTTCAGATCCTAACCACTTGCTTCATAAAAAGATTTTCCTCAATTCGTCTTTAGTTCCTTTACCAATCATTTAAATCCATGTCCTCGGGTTCTCAGCCTTTCCACCAACAGCTCTTTCTGCAGTGTTCAGACCCCTCATGATTTTGAACACCTCTATTAAATCTCCTCTCAACCTGTTCTTCTCTAAGGAAAGTAACCTGAGCTTTTCTAACTTATCTACGTAACTGAAGTCCCTCATCCCTTCTTTCAGATCCATCCTAAAATGCAGTGCCCAGAGCTGAACATAATATTTTAGTTGACACCAATCCAGTGATTTTTACAGGTCCACCATAATTTCCTTACTATTGTACTCTATGCTTCTATTTACAATAGAGCATTAATAGCATAAATGAATTTAAATATGCAAACAGAATTTTAAATTAGCCACATTTTAGCAGTCAATTTGAGACCGGGAGTCAAGACAGATCAGCAAGGACAGAGTAATGGATGAACAGGAATTGATGTGGGATAGGATACTGTCAGGAAAGTTTGAATGAGCTGAAATTTACAAGGTATGGAAATGGGAGGATGATCACGATATCATTAGAATAATTGTTACTGGGGATGACAAATACGTGGATGAACGTTTGAGCAGCAGTTGGGCTGAGGCAGGGATAGAGGAATACAATGTAACTGATGAACATAGATGGCTTTATGGTGGGGATGATAAAGCTTAGCTCAGGATCAATGCGGCGGGGGGGGGGGAAAGAAGAAGAGAGAGAGAGTGTGTGTGTGTGTTTGCCCATCCCCAACTGCCCCTGATAAGGTGATAATGAGCTGCCATTGTGAACCGCTGGTATCCTTTATGCTGTAGGCACTCCCACAGTGGAGGAAGTTCCAGGCTTTTTACACAGCGACAGTGAAGGAATGGCGATATATTTCCAAGTCAGGATGGTGAGTGACTTCAGGTAATGGGAGTTCCATGTGTTTGCTGCCTTTATCCTTCTAGATGGTAGCAGTCGTGGGTTTGGAAACTGCTGCCTCAGGCACCTTGGGTAAGTTCCTGCACCTTATGTGCGTGGTGGTGGAGGGAGTGAATATTTGTGGAAGGGGCACCAATCAAGTAGGCAGCTTTGTGGATGGTGTCAAGCTTCTTGTGTTGTTCGAGCTGCACTCATCCAGGCAAGCGGAGAGTATACCATCACCTGACTTGTGCCTTGTAGATGATGGACAGGTTTTCGGGAGTCAGGTGGTCGATTACTCAGAGCAGGATTCCTAGCCTTCGACCTGCTCTTATAACCACAGTATTTATATGGCCAGTCCAAATCAGTTTCTGGTCAATGGTAACTCCCAGGAGATCGTCAATGCCTGGCACTTGTATAGTGTGAATGTCATTTGCCATTTGTCAGCCCAAGTCTGGATATTGTCCACGTAATGCTGCATTTGGACATGGACTGCTTCAATATCTGAGATGTTGCGAATGATGCTGAACACTGTGGAGTCATCAGCCAACATCTCCACTTCTGACCGTCTAATGGAAGGAAGGTCATTGATGAAGCAGTTGAAGATGGTTGGGTCTAGGACACTACTCTGAGGAACTCCTGAAGTAATGTCCTGGAACTGAAATGATTGAGCTCCAACTACCAAAGGCGGGATTGGGTGATCCTGGTGGAACCCAAACTGAGCATCAGTGAGCAGGTTGGTAAGCAAGTGCTACCTGATAGCACTTTTAATCACCCCTTCCACCACTTTGCTGATGATCGAGAGTGAACTGATGCTTTGATAATTGGCCGGGTCAGAATTATCCAGCTTTCTTTTTATAAACAGGACATACCTGGGCAATCTTCCACATTGTTGGCTACATGCCAGTCTTGTAGCTGTACTGGAACAACTTGGCTAGGGGGCGTGGCAACCTCTGGAGCACAAGTCTTCAGTATTATTGTCAGGTCCCATAGCCTTTGCAGATGCGCTCGCCACAACTGCAAAAGTGAAATCAAGCGAGGCAGTCCTGCTGCATTGGATAATGGGGGAGGTATGTTGGAGGGAACAAAGGTTGCTTACACTGTGAGGAGCAAGATGCAAAATGCACCATAGTCACAGTATTGGGGGATGCTATTTATGATCTCAATTTGACCCATTTCAGCTCTATGATAGCAACTAAACTTGACTGATAACATTAAAGCATCAAATTGCAAGATGGACATGGATTTTGGAAAGAGGTATAGAAGAAATATACACTTACCCTGAACAAATCTGGAAGTTTGCATTATTCAGAATTAATGAAGTATTTTTGACTGATTATATTGAAATAAATATCTACCCACAGCAAGTAGCTCAGTCTATAAATTTGTCTCATCACCTACCAGACCGTAATAACTCAGGAAGCTCGACTGGAAAGGGACAGTATTTGTTGATAAACCAAGTAAAGCTACTACTCCATGGCGTACATACATAAGTCCCAACCGGGACAATAGTTCTGCAAAGCCTTCCCAGTGACTGCCTTAAAAGGGCATAAATAATGGGTTCCACTGGAGAGGCCATTGCCTGTTACCAAGGGAAAATGTATTCAACGAGCCCCACAAGAAGTTCAATTAGAGATTCCCCGTGGAACGCAGCTGGTGCTAGTGAGGCCACACCTGGAATAGTGTGTACAGTTTTGGTCTCCTTACTTGAGAAAGTATATATTGGCATTGGAGGGGGTGCCGAGGACATTCATTAGGTTGATTCCGGAGTTGAGAGGGTTGGCTTATGAGGAGAGACTGAATAGACTGGGACTATACTCATTGGAATTCAGAAGAATGAGGGGGGGGGATCTCATAGAAGCATGGAAGATTATGAAGGGATTAGATAAAATAGAAGCAGAGAAGTTGTTTCCACTAGTGGGTTAAACTAGAACTAAGGGCATAGCCTCAAAATAAGGGGGAGCAGATTTAGGACTGAGTTCAGGAGGAACTTCTTCACTGAAAGGGCCATGAATCTGTGGAACTCCCTGTGCTCTTCCCTGCTGCTGTCAGACTTTTGAATAGACTTACCTTGCATTAACTTGATCTTTCTCTACACCCTAGCTACGATTGTAATACTACATTCTGCACTCTCTCGTTTCTTTCTCTGAACGGTATGTTTTGTCTGTATAGCGTGCAAGAAACAATACTTTTCACTGTATGTTAATACATGTGACAATAATAAATCAAAAATCAGTGAAGCAGTTGAGGCTACCTCATTGAACGTTTTTAAGGCAAGGATAGATAGATTTTTGAACAGTAAAGAGAATTAAGGATTGTGGTGAACGGGCAGGTAGGTGGCGCTGAGTCCACGAAAAGATCAGCCATGATCTTATTGAATGGCAGAGCAGGCTTTAGGGGCCGGATGACCTACTCCTGGTTCTTAAGTTATCACACCTCTCCCCCTCTGAGTTCGAAGTTTCCCCCCGCGCCTGTGGCGATGGAGCTGCTTTTGTTGTTTGCCCCATGGCCTCATTTCTGTTGTTTGCACGTTCTGGTCAGGTAGCATATACTAAGTGGGTGAATGTCTCTTCCTTGTGGAACATCGAAGGGCCACTGTTGCGGGCTTGCCCTCGGTGGCGTACCCTGATTGCAACTCCGCTACCTCTGTCTCCATTTCTGATGCTGAGTACTCATAGACCTCTCATGGGCTTTCTGTGCCTGGAGTTGTCCATCTGATCCCATTTTTGAGAGGACAACTCCTGGGATCCACGGGGAGCTGTCTCCAAAATTCGATACGTGGCCATTATGCAATTCATGGAGCATTGGTCACTGGCCTGAACATGGGACAACCACCTGGGCTCCCGCCAAGATGCTCAGCTCTGGATATTTGAAAATATAAGGTTTTAGATCCTCTGTAAGATGCCATTGTGGTCCACTTAAGATGACATGACATAGCTTTTGTCAACATGGGGTCCTTTTGGGTCCAAGCCTGAATGTGCTTGGCGGATACTGGCAGAGTGTCTGTGAAGTTCAACATCATAATTACTTCATCCATCTTTGGAGATGAGGGTAGGTTGGTTGGGAATGGTAGACGGTGCAAGGCATCCATGTTGGTGAATTGCCTCCCTGGACGATGTTCTAGGATCTATTTATAGGCACCTAACAGTAGCACCCAGCTTTGGATTCGAGTTGATGCTATGTGGGGGAATTTTTTCACCGCGAAAACCATGGCTTCTTTCTCAATTTGGGCGTACCTTCCTTCTGCATTCGCCAGGGTTCATGAAGCATACATGATTGGATGCTCTGTCTGATTGTCCCAATGATGTGGCAATACCGCTCATATCCCATAGGGGGAGGTGTCGCAAGTTATGATGAGTGGTCTGTGTGGATCATAATGGGCCAATATATTTGTCAATTGCAATTGCTGTTTGAAACTTGTAAAGGCTTTCTCCTGTGGCATTTGCCATGACCATTTCGGATTTTTTTTTAAAGCAGGACATGGAGGGGTGCCAGCAGGGTCGCCAAGTTTGGTACAAATTTCCCATGGTAGTTGATTAGACCTAGGAAAGACTTCAACTCGATTGTGTTCCTTGGAGTCAGAGCCCCTTTTATGGCCTTCATCTTCCCCTCGACAGCGTGTAGTCTGTCCTTGTCGACTCTGTACCCAAGGTGCTTCACTTCATTTACCTGAAACACACACCTTTCCCTTTTTAGCCTGACACCAGCCTTAGAGAAATGCCATAAAACCTCTTCCAAACTCTCCAAATGTTCCTTTACAGTAGCTCCTGAGATTAAGACATCATCCAGGTAGACTGCAACTCTGGGCACCCCTTGCTCGATGTTCTCCGTCACCCTTGGAAAATGGTGCAAGCCGAAGTCACCCCAAAAGGCATGCGAACATACACATACAGTCTTTGTAAGTATTTGTAGTGAAGCATTTCCTGGATGACAACTCAAGCTCCATTTGAAGGTAGGTGTAGCTCATATCCAATTTGGAAAATATATGACCCCCAAGCCAGTTTTGCGTACAAGTCTTCCATGCGTGGCATAGAATACCTGTCTAAGTGGGAAACTCTGTTGACCGTCAACTAATAGTCCCCATAGAGACAGACTGTGTTGTTGGGTTTTAAAATTGGGACTACTGGAACGGTTCATTCAGCGAATTGTACTCGGCATATAATGCCAAGTTCCTCTAAACATTCAAATTTGGCCTCTACTTTGGCACGTAGGGCATGGGGGACCAGTGTGCCTTGAAGTATTTAGGTTGGCCCTCTGGGTCTACATAGATCTTGGCCCTGGCACTTTTAATCTTGATGTGGAGATGCCGGCGTTGGACTGGGGTAAACACAGTAAGAAGTTTAACAACACTAGGTTAAAGTCCAACAGGTTTATTTGGTAGCAAAAGCCACACAAGCTTTCGGAGCTCCAAGCCCCTTCTTCAGGTGAGTCCGAGTCTGTTTCAGTAGCCTTGTCTGGGGTGGACCCTATGAAATACAGCATGGATGTGCTTGCTCCTCACCATATTGTGGAGAAACCTTCCATCCAGTTCCAGAATTCTGCAACCTCTTTGTCCAATCGCCCTTCCCTGGCAACAAATGGGGAACACGAGTGTTATTTGCTGGGGACTTAGTTCTGCAGTATGGGGGTCACCCAAGGCTGAAGACAGCACTATGGATCTTGAAACTCCTGAGCCCCTTTCTCTGCGTTTTTGCGAGGAAAGGCTAGTTCTATGGCTTTCTTAAGGCCCAGCACTATATTATTTATTCCACATACCAAGTGGTCCTTTAACATTTCTGGAAGTGCTGGCCCGTGCACAGTGTTCTGCAAATTTCAAGAATTCTTGTCAAGAATTCTGTAACTGGTTCTCCAGAAGGTGTGATTGTCGTGTTATAGCACTGCAACATAACAGATGGTTTGGGGCCATACTTGTTTGCTAGCAAATCTTATCAGTTCATTGAAGATTTTTGAATCTGGAGCTGCTGGGTAGGTTAAACTCTTTATGATGCTAAAAGTTGGGGCCACAAGCGGTCAGGCGGATGATTTTCTGCTGGTTGCCCCTTCTATCCCATTTGCCGTGAAGAAGTATTTCATTAGTTCGATGCACTGGGTACAATCTTCATCATTCTATGATGAATCTTCCACACCTGCATCATATGGTTCCAATTTTCCAAATGGTGGCATTTTCAAATCTCCTTGTTACTGTCTTAACGAGTTTGTCTAAAGACAAGGTTATCCAAAACGTTCTCTGTCACCAATGTAATAAATCAGGAAGCCCAACTGGAAGGGAACTGTATTTGTTGTTAAACACAAAGTAAAGCCACTACTCAGTGGTGTACATACGCAAGTCCAAATCGGGAGAATAGTTCTACAGACCCTTCCCAGTGTCTGCCTTATAAAGGGCTCAGGTGATGAGTTCCACCTGGGCAGGCAATTGTCTGTTACTAAGGGAACTTGTATTCAACGAGCCCCACAGGGAGCTAAATTAGAGATTCCCTATGGAACTCATGGGGGTTTCCCACACAGACATTCAAATAATCTCGACCTTTTTCATGGAGAACAAAGAATAAGCAGCTCTTTAATTAGCTATCAAAAAAATACAATGCTTTTAAAGTGTATTTATTAGTGTCACAAGTAGGTTTACATCAATACTGCAATGAAGTTACTGTGAAATTCCCCTCGTCGCCACTCTCCAGTGCCTGTTTGGGCAGACTGAGGGAGAACTTAGCATAGCCAATGCATTTAACCAGCATGTCTTTCGAACTGTGGGAGGAAACCGGAGCACCTGGAAGAAACCCACGCAGACACAAGAAGAACGTGCAGAGTCCGCACAGACAGTGACCCAAGCCGGGAATCGAACCCAGGTCCCTGGTGCTGTAAGGCAGCAGTGCTAACCACTATGCCACCGTGCCGCCCTTATTGCTACCCATTTACATAGGGATTTTTTTTTCCAGAGGACCAAGGAAAGAAAAAATATTAAACTAAATTTATTCTTTAAATATCTATTGCATCACTCAGGCTCATTACGTAAATGTGTTACTGTTTGTTTTTCAGTCTTCATAGCTACAGTGTAACCATTTCACATGTACCTTTGGGAGAGCTAGTATTTGAAATAATTTTCTTAAAAATGTTGTACAGCCATTTTCCATTTAATTTTGTTAGTTCGGCTATTCCCACTTGTACATACTTGAAACACATGGCCCCTAGTCATCCCAAATCTATTAAGCTGGGATAAATATTAATGGACCTGCTATCCAACCTTTTGATTATTTTATAAACCTCTGTCAGGTCACTTAGAACTCTACGCTGCGGAAAGAAAGAAAGATCTTTCACCTCAAGTAAATATGATTGACTCTTGAAGCTAAGAATTATTTTCACACTACTCTGAACACACAGGACCTTGTGATGTGTCAGAAATTATGCTGGGTGTGTCTGAAGTTATGCTATTCTAGGGGGCAAAACTGCAGCATGGAAGTGGTGCACACATGAGTTTTGCTGAGGCAGTGAATCAAATGTTTTTGATAATTGGGATTTTCATCACTTGCTACAGCTAATTAAATCAAAAGATACCATATTTCCCAAGCAATGAATCTGCTTTGGAAAGACTAGTTTTTGAATGTGTAAAGGCAAAAGCTGTAACCACTGTAACCTCTGCTTTTCCCTCCCATACCCAAACTTGCTCATTTGCAACAGTCTGGCCTCTAAATTGGAAGATAATGGGTTCTACTCATATTCCAAATTCACAATCTAAATTAACATTTCAGTGCTTTTCTAAGATTGTTGCATTGCTAGACGGGTCATCTTTCAGATCAGAAGTTAAGCAAAGGCCCCATCTGCTATTCAACAGAGCATTCGTGATCCAATAGCATCTTTTCAATGAATAGAGGGGAGTTCTCATACCTATATTATTCTGGAACAATCATATTAAAACAAATCAAAGTCACCACATCTCTTTTGTTGTTCTTAAGCCTTATGGTGCATTAAATGGTTGTAGAATTGACCGAAAAAAACAGTAATTACCAAATCAATAACAGTCTGTTCACTGTGTATACTTCATAATGCTTTGATGGGAATGGTGCTATTATAAATGCAGGTTTCATTTTATTTTGTGTCAAAAAGAATCCTAAATTTAATTCTTAAATAAATTCAACTAATATTTTAGCCTAGGAGAAAAAATGCTCCAATTTAAACAGAGGAATTAGGAGCAGAAGTAGGTCATTCAGCCCCTTGAGCCTGCTCCGACACTCAAGTAGATCCATAGCTGATCATCTACCTCAATGCCATTTTCCCACACTATCCCCAAATCCCTTAATATCTCTAGTATCTAGGAATCTATCAATGTCTGTCTTGAATATACTAAAATAACTGAGTCTTCACACCCCTCAGAGTGACAAATTCCTCCTCAATTCAGTCTTATATGGCCTCCCTTTGAACATTGTGAAGGTGTGATCCCTGGTTCCCGGGACCCCCTGAGACAGGAAAAACATCCTTCCTGAATCTACCCTGTTAAGCCTGCTAATAATTTTGTATGCTTTGATTTGACCACTTTGATCAAATATGATCAATTTGTGTGAGAGATAAAAGCTCATATCACTCATGGCGACCATCTATGAGTGTCACACAATCCAAACTGTTTCACTGGTGCTCTTTATGGAAGGAAATCTGCCACCCTTACCTGGGTCTGGCCAACATGCAAGTCCAGGTACACAGAAATTTGGTTAAAAGATTTAGCAATCCACTCAATTGTATCAAACTACAATAAAAAACTAAAAAATAAAACTGTTCAGGCCAACCACCATTGACTCAGATACCAGATATGAAAAGGAGATCATTGATCCTGCAAAATCTTCCTCAATAACATCTGGACACTCAGGCCAAAATTGGGATAGATGTCCAACAGACTGGTCAAGCAACAGCCCACCAGACATACTTACTGAATCACACTTTTCAGCCAATGTCCGAGTCATTACAATTCATGTCCTATGTGCTGTCCTACTAACAGAACAGATGCACCAGATGTGGCAGCAAAGTATACACAGTCAACAGGGAGTGGCCTTTGGAGTCCTCAACATTGACCCTGGACTAGCATCAGTCAGTTTGATAATGGCACAGGAGGCGGCAATACAGCCCACCAAGTTCATGCTGCCTCTCAGAGTAATCCATTCAGTTCCATTTTCCTGCTCAATCCATATATCCCTGAAAGTTTATTTCCCTCAAGTAGCCATCCAATTTCCTTCTGAAATTACTCTGTCTGTTTCCGCTACCCTGGTCAGCAGCAAGTTCCCACTGATTATTATTCACTGCATTGAAAAAGTTAAATCTCCCGCAATTCTTGCCCAAAACCTAAATTCTGTATCACCTGGATGTTGTACCATCAGTTAATGGACCAGCTTTTCTTTGTGCACCTTTTCTAAACCTGTTATAATCTAATGAAACGCTATTAAATCTCCCCTCAACCTCCTTTGTTCCCCAGCTTCTCCAACCTAATCATAGAATCCTTACAGTGCAGAAGGAGGCCACTGACCCATCAAGCCTGCACCGACAACTCCTCTCAGGCCCTAACCCATAACTCCACGTATTTATCCCCCCGACACTAAGGATCAATTTACCATGCCCAATCAACCTAACCTACACATTTTTGGCTAAAATCCCTCATCCCTGGAACCATTTTGGTGAATATTCTCTGCACTGTCTCAAGGAAGTGCACATCCTTCCTAAAGTTTGGTGAGCAGAACTGGATGCAATACGCTATTTGTGGCCTACCCAGAGCATTATAAAATTTCAGTATAACATCCCTGTTTTTATACTCGGTAATAATCAGATCAAACAGCAGGAAATCCTTTAGCTGGTTACCACCTATTGCCCTCCCTTCATGCTGAACACTACTTGAAAAAATAACTGAGGGTAACAAGGGCACAAAGGTGGGGGACTTAAATGTTCAGCACCACGACTGGTTGGTAGCATCAATGCTGACCAAGCCCTAAAGGATATATCTACCAGATATGATACATCACAGGTGGTAAGACAACCAACACGATAAACAAATCTACTTGACCTAGTCTTCACCCAAATACTTGCTGCAGATGCATGTGTCCATGACAGTCCATCACACAGTTATTATGGAGAGCTCTAATTAATACAAAGTCTCACTTTCGCAACGTGTTGTGTAGCATCACCATCGTATGAAATGGAAGATTCAGACCAGATTTCGCAGCGCAGAAGAGGGCCAATAGTAACAGTGGAGTTGAATTCCACCAGAATCTGTACCTTATGACCTGACATATAGCTCAATTTACCAGTACCATCAAGCCTGGAGACCAATCCTGGTTCAATGAGAAGTATTGGACAGCATGACAGGAGCAGCACAGGACATTTCCAAATGGAAGACATTACAAAAATGAGATGCCAACCTGAAGCTGCAACTCATGCCTGAACAGCATACTGTGGACAAAACTAAGTGATTCCATACTAATGGATCACATTACAACTCTGCAGTCCTGCCACATACTGTCATGCCACATCCAGTCATGAATGGTGCTCGGCAATTAAACAAGTCGCACTAGGAGGTGCAGTAAATTCCAGAAACATACCCATCTTCAACAATGATGGAGTCCAGCATCATGCAAACAACTATTTTCAGCCAGAAAGGTTGAGTGCATGATCCATCCTACTCCTGAGGTCTCAGCTTCACAGATGCCTGTCCTCAGCCAATTCAATTCACCCCACTAAACATGCTACCAATGAATGGCTGAGGACACTGGATGCAGCAAAGATCGAGAGCCCCGATAATACCCCAACTGTAGTATTAAAGACTTGTTCCATAATAGCTACAACACTGGCACATAACAGACAGTGTGGAAGATTGCCCAGGTATCTCTTGTCCACAAAAATCAGGCCTAATCCAATCGGGTCAATTATTGACCCAGCAGTCCACTCTAAAGCAGCACCAGGACCCCTCAGCTCCAAATCTCATTACAGCCTGTCCAAATATGGAAATAAAAATAAGTGCCTTCACTTAGCATAAGACAAAATTTGACAGAATATAGCATCAAGAAAGCCTAGTGAAATTGAAGTCAATGGGAATTAGGGAAAAAACTCTCCATTGGCTGGAGTTACAGCTAGCACACAGGAAAATAGTTCTTTTTGTTGGAGGCCAATAATGTGAGCACCAGGACATTACCTCAGGGCAGTGTCTTAGTAGCAATATTCAGTTGCTTCATCAATGCTCTTCCCTCCAAAATCAGGACAAAAGTGGGAATGTTCCCTGATGATTGCATAGTGTGTCATAGCATTTGCTATGAAGCAGTCCATTATCATTGTCAAATCTCCCAGTCAACATCCTGCGGGCTACCACTGACCAGAAACTTAACTGAACCAATCACATAAATGCGGTTGAGAGAGCAGATAAGAGGCTGGAAATACTGCAGCGAATAGCTCACCTCCAGACACAAAACCTGCCCACTATTGACAAGGCACAAGTCAAGTCCTTCCCAATGAGTGCAGCTCTTACAACTTTCAATAAATTTGAAAGCATCAAGGATAAACACCACCACCTCCCCGCCACCCCTCCCCACGGGACTCCATCCACTGCTTTAACATGCACTCTTTCCACCACAGATGCACAGTAGCAGCTGTGTGTGCCATCTACAGAATGTACTGCAGCAAAGTTCCTACAAAAACGCCTTCCAAATCTGCAACCACTACCACCCAGAAGAAAAGGAAGAACAATAGGCACATGGGAACACCACCACCTACATTTCTTCCTCTAAGTCATAAACCCTCATGACACATTGTCTCACTCACTGAGTCAAAATCATAGAACCTCCTCCGCAACAGCACTGTGGGTGTAACTACGCTACTTCAGTGGTTCAAGGCGGCAGTTCACCACCAGCCTCTCAAGGGCAATTAAGGGTGGGCAATAAATACTGCCTTTGCCAGTAACACCCACATCCCATGAACAAGTAAAACAAACATTAACCATGATGTGGATATTATTGAAAAATTAAGGGAGTTGTTTTATTTAGAGAATCAGAATGTACAAGGAGCAGTACATTCTTGCAGTACAAGGATGCAAGTGAATGCATCTATATAATCGGGTTAAGGATTGTAACAAAATTAACATTGTTACAGAATTAATAGCTGGATACTTGAAACAGATTATAACACCATAGATTTAAAAAACAAAAGTCCAGAGCTCAACTCAATACAAGACACTTCACTGAGCTTTACTATCAGTACAAATTGTATTACTATCAGTAAAGTTCAAATACAGGCGCTGTATTGCCCTACAATTGCAAGAAATATAAGAAAAGCCAAACACTGAACCTGTAAAATAATTTCCAAAATACTGACTATATTGCAATCTATTGTTTTCTAAGAACTAAACAGAAAAAATTCAACTAGAAACTTATGTGTTACTGTCATTTATCCCCATAAAACCTTTTGTTAAATAAATTGGCTCAATAATTTAAACTGAAAATGTGATCGGATATTGAGTTACTCTCCCCTTTACTGGTGATGGGAGAAGGATCCTCTGGAAATTTAGGATAACTCGTGGCTAGCAGAAAGATTGTTCTGCTTGCTTTCCTGAGCCCATTGCTAAAGGCTTACCTAGATATAGAGGTTAGATGCTCTCAAAAGGGACTTATTTGAGTGATACAAGAGCCAAAAACAAAATTAGCAGCGAAGGTAAAAACCAAAAAACATAATCCTCAAATCAAAGAAGTGTGTTTATATCTCAAGATCCTGGATTCAAAATCATTAGCAAATAATCTGAAGAGGAGAAAAGGAGAAATATTTTCACTGAGATAGGTGTAGGGATCTGCATCGATCTGTGTTAAATAAAATGTTGGAAGCCATTTATACAAATAACTTTTAAAAGAAAATTCAACACCTGAGGATGAGGAACTTACAAGGTTATGGACAAAAAGCGGGATGTGGGACTATGTACAACCATCAGTGATGGGCCAAATTACCTCATTCTGTGTAATAAGTCTTTCAATGGATATATTTCTCAATGGATAGTACAGTACTAAATACACACATATGACAACTTGTGTTTGAATTATATTTAACCAAAGAAAGCCTCAAGTCGGAAGGACAAGAAAAAGTGAAACCAAATAGAAACACAGAAGCAAAATCCTCCTATTTACATTTAATCATTGTTTACACAGCCGCTGTGTGGTAGTGAAATATTATTTACCTTTCAGTAGAAAATGCATTAATCTGATACAGTAACAAAATACATCATTTTGTTGTCAGGTTTTTAAATCCAAAGATTTTTGGGATTTCTATGATGGATAATATTTTCAGATAATTGCTAGACATATGCATTATTGACAGAAAGACTGGCCAATTACAAGGGGTGCAAGTACTATTGTTTCTTGTCCATCTTACAACAGATACTGTTCGAACTTTGCAAATAATATATTGAATACATTTTGTGTTTATTTAGAAATCCAGAGAAAATGAGGGTAAAATATGTATATCCAGTTCTGGTATTTAAGGAAAAACATTTTTTATAAAAACTGAACACAATTAATTTGACATTTGCATCAATTTACTAAAAAGTATTGCCACAGCCACGATCCACACACTGGTATCAGATACTTGTCCTTCAGCTACCCACTGCTGGCCGATTAGAGGAACCAAATAATAAGCCTAATCCTTCATTTCATCTCCAAGCTTCACACTTCAGAACCCATAAGTCAACCCGACATGAAATCAGGCTGCCCTGCTGACAAACTTCAGCAGCCGAACACAATGCTATCAGAGCCTGGCATTATTCCCCCAAACCCAAGCCCAGGAATATATTTTAGTGCTGCTAAACGTCATGCCTACTGAACTCCATGCATAAAAGTCACTTCATTATGATTACGAGACTAATCAAGTTCACTAATTTACACATTCGCAGGAAAAAGGTTGACAATTTGATCCCCAAAATACCAATAAAAATGCCAACACACCATCTAACTAAAACAACATTTTACTTATTTAATCATTGCAAACCCTGATGAATGGAACTGGATGAAAAAACTTGCGTAAAAAACAATGGATCCTCCTATTCACAAGATCTACTGCTACATATTAAAGAAAACATATCTGATTATTTTACGATGTGGTATTTGCTGGTTTCAGTATACTAACCTGTTGTTTTTGTGTGGATTATGTCTGTATTGGTAGCCTCCCTAACAAATATTTGGGAAAAATCAGCAAGGCCAAGCGAACAGATAATGCTTATGGAGGTCAACCGTTAAAGTGTGATAGCTGATTTATTAAAATGGAAGCTGAATTAAATTTGTACGCCATGATCCAATTATCCCTAGCCTTTAACCTTACTTCATCTGAAGACTGTACTTGGTCTTCATGTGCAAAAATTAACAGTGAAACTAAATTTAAATTAGAACACCAGAGGTAGGCTAAGTATTATATCCATGAATCTAAACTGAAGTATTTAAGATTGCTATTCACATGACTGGCAAGCATGACCAATGCCACAATAATGAGCCAGGAGGTGGCCCTCATTGGAATGGAATTTCCCACTGATCTCCAAGAATCAGCTAGTAGCAGAAAATAAGATCCTGTCCAAGCTACCATAAAGCACAGAGAAATCTCCATTCCATTTCCATGTGAAGTTAATTTTCAAATCTGAAGTCCTTATGCCTATTTGAGAAGCCAAACCAGGCTTCACATTGTTGAAAGTCAGATCAATAGAAAGCCAAAGATGATAAATAGATAGTCAGCTGCAGAAAAGGATACATAAAACCTGAAACTCAGTATGACCATAAACTGAAAACAAGCTTTATTGGCTTAAACAGGGAAACAGTTTGGTGCTGATATTATTCGAACAAAGAAAGTCGGATAGATTTAACTGGTGGACAATTACAAAAAATTGTGGCTGCAAACATTTCAAAGTATGATTTGAACATTTGCTGCAAAACACAAGAACTAATCGTTAATCTGACATTTCATATGTAAAGTGCAGATGCAGATAAAGTAAGATATTGATCTAAAATGACGCAATAATTGCAACTTTCTTTGTGGTTGGTTTCATTAAGTATATGAGCTTCAGACTCCAGTAATGAGCTTGAAGTCATTCCATAAGCATATTCTATCACACTCCTTGTGGATGGTGGAAAGGCTTTGAATGTCACTCACCACAGAATATCCAGTGTTCATCCAGTTTATTCAGATTTTCTTTTTAAAACAGCCATGTGATATAAGAGTGGCTTGCTCAAAAGGGCAGTTAAGAGTCACCCACATTTCTGTGGGTCTGCCATCAGATATAGATATGAATGACAGTAAGGACAGCAGGTTTCCTTCCTTGAAGGGCTTTAATGAGCCAGATGGATTTTTAATGACAATCTGATAGCTTCATAGTCACCATTACTAACACTAGCTGTTTTGAATTCAAGATTCATTTAATTAATGGAGTTACAGTTCACAAATAACACAGTGGGATTTTAACATGCATCTCTGGACTAGTTACTTGATAGTTCAGAACTCGAGCACTGCTGAGACAAGACACAAGCCATTGAAGCTTTTGGTCTTGCATTCATCAAGACAGATGCAAGAATACCAAATTTCACAGGGAACAACAACTTAGTGAATTATAAAATGGATGCTGATCAGTTGGCAAGTTGGCTCTGATTGAGTTGTTGCCATGGTGAATGCACCAAGAAGCTATTGTCCCCTATGCTTTTGCTTATTCAAAAAAAGTGCAAAATATTCATTTTGCCAGCAGAGGATGATCAAGATCATCAGTAACAGATTATCAGTTACAAAAGCAGATCAACAAGGTCATCTATGTGCGGATCCACAAAAGATGGGCGAGATCCTAAATGAATATTTCTCATCAGTATTTACTGTTGAGATATGCATGGATGTTAGGGAATTTGAGGAAATAGATGGTGATCATCATAGAAACCCTACAGTGCAGAAAGAGGCCATTTGGCCCATCGAGTCTGCACCAACCACAATCCCACCCAGGCCCTACCTCCACATCCCAACATATTTACCCACTAATCCCTCTCGCCTACGTATCTCAGGACACTAAGGGGCAATTTTAGCATGGCCAATCAACCTAACCCGCACATCTTTGGGCTTGTGTCTTGAGGATGTCTTGAGGAGTGTACATATTACAGAGAAGGAGGTGCTGGAAGTCTTAAAGTGCATCAAGGTAGATAAATCCCCGGGACCTGATGAAGTATATCCCAGGACATTGTGGGAGGCTAGGGAGGAAATTGCGGGTCCCCTAGCCGAGATATTTGAATCATCGACAGTCACAGGTGAGCTGCCTGAAGATTGGAGAGTGGCAAATGTTGTGCCTTTGTTTAAAAAGGGCTGCAGGGAAAAGCCTGGGAACTACAGGCCAGTGAGCCTCACATCTGTGATGGGCAAATTGTTGGAAGGTATTTTGAGATACAGGATCTACAGGCATTTAGAGATGCAAGGAATGATTAGGGACAGTCAGCATGGCTTTGAGTGGAAAATCATGTCTCATAAATTTAATTGAGTTTTTTGAAGGGGTAACCAAGAAGGTAGATGAGGGCAGTGCAGTTGATGTTGTCTACATGGACTTTAGCAAGGCCTTTGACAAGGTACCGCATGGTAGGTTGTTGCATCAGGTTAAATCTCACGGGATCCAGGGTGAGGTATCTAAATGGATACAAAATTGGCTTCTTGACAGAAGCCAGAGGGTGGTTGCAGAGAGTTGTTTGTCAAACTGGAGGCCTGTGATCAGCGGTGTGACTCAGGGATCAGTGCTGGGTCCACTGTTATTTGTCATTTATATTAATGATTTAGATGAGAATATAGGGGGCATGGTTAGTAAGTTTGCAGATGACACCAAGATTGGTGACATAGTGGACAGTGAAGAAAGTTATCTCCAATTGCAACGGGATCTTGATTAATTGGGACAGTGGGCTGACGAATGACAAATGCGAGGTGATGCATTTTGGTAGATTGAATCAGGGCAGGACTTACTCAGTTAATGGTAGGGCATTGGGGAGAGTTACAGAACAAAGAGACCTAGGGATACATGTTCATAGCTCCTTGAAAGTGGAGTCACAGGTGGACAGAGTGGTGAAGAAGGCATTCGGCATGCTTGGTTTCATCGGTCAGAACATTGAATACAGGAGTTGGGACATCTTGTTGAAGTTGTACAAGACATTGGTATGGCCACACTTGGAATACTGTGTGCAATTCTGGTCACCATATTATAGAAAGAATATTATTAAACTAGAAAGAGTGCAGAAAAGATTTACTAGGATGCTACCGGGACTTGATGGATTGAGTTATACAGAGAGGCTGAATAGACTGGGACTTTTTTCTCTGAAGCGTAGGAGGCTGAGGGGTGATCTTATAGAGGTCTATAAAATAATGAGAGGCACAGATCAGCTAGATAGTCAATATCTTTTCCCAAAGGTAGGGGAGTCTAAAACTAGAGGCGTAGGTTTAAGGTGAGAGGGGAGATACAAAAGTGTCCAGAGGGGCAATTTTTTCACACAGAGGGTGGTGAGTGTCTGAAACAAGCTGCCAGAAGTAGTCGTAGAGGCGGGTACAATTTTATCTTTTAAAAAGCGTTTAGATAGTTACATGGGTACGATGGGTATAGAGGGATATGGGCCAAATGCGGGCAATTGGGATTAGCTTCAGGGTTTTAAAAAAAAAAGGGCGGCATGGACAAGTTGGGCCGAAGGGCCTGTTTCCATGCTGTAAACCTCTATGACTCTGACTCTAGTTCTCCAAATGCTGGAAATCTGAAATGACGAAATACAGAAAATGCTGGAAAAACTCAGCAGATCTTTGCAGCATTTACGGAGAGAGAAACAAAGCTAACTTTTCATGTCCACATGACTCTTCTTTCGAGCTTAAGAGGGGTACAAACGTGATAGGTTTTATACTGTTAAAGGAGAGCAGGTGGAGCAAAATAAATTAGGGTTAGGTGCAAGCTCAGGAGAGATTTAACAAAAATGTCACAGACACAAGACAAAGGGAGTGGTAACAACTGTATATGGCATAAAGGTCAGATATCAGAATGTGTTTACAGCAGAACAAAGGTCAGTGCTCTCTGAAAGCAAAACATAAATTACAGGTTGGCCTGTGGAGGCGGGGCTTGGGAAAATATTACATCAAAATGGAGGACAGAGTTCACATTGTAAAGTTGCTGAACTCAAGCCCAGAAGGCTGTAAAGTACCTAATCAGAAGATCAGGTGCTGTTCCTCCAGTTTGGGCTGGCCGACACTGGAACATTATAGTAAGTCAAGGACAGAAATGTGGGCACAAGAGCAAAATGGTGATATGACCAACAGCAAGCAATAGGAAGATTAGTCATGCTTGCGGACCGAGTGAAATGTTTTCACAAAGCAGTCACTCACTCTGCGCTTAGTCTCCCCAATTTAGAGGAGGCTACATTGCACAAAGTGCAACTGAATCGTTGCTTCACCTGAAATAAGCAGCGTTTTCGGTGGTGGACGCTGAGGACGGAGAAGATAAAGGAGCAGGTGTTGCATCTTCTGTGATTGCACGGGAAGGTGCCATGGGAAGGGGATAAGGTGTTGGGCGTGAAATGCTCAACCATTCAGGCAGCATCTGTGAAGATAGAAATTGAGCTAATAGTTCAGATGTTTTTGTTATAACTGGCGGCAGTTATAGATGTAATTGATCTTAAGTAGGTACATAGGTAGGGATGGGGAAAGAACAAATGGGAAGGACTTTGATAGGATGGAAGGCAGCTGAGATTAAATGACAAAAAGGATCGTGGTGCAAGAAAAGGAAGACAGTATTGGAAGCAAAGAATCAAAAGATGGGTAGAAATTATATACATGCAAAAAAATTAGGAGCAAGAGTAGGCCATTTGGTCCCACAAGTCTGCTCCGCCATTCAATACAATTATGGCTAATCTCATTGTGGCTACAACTCCAATTTCCTGCCGAACCCCAAAACCCTTACATTCTTGACCAACCAAGGGAGTCAATCTAACTCAGCTTTAAAATATTCAATGACCCTGCCTCCCTCACTCTCTGGGGAAGAGCTCCACAGACTCAGGACCCTCAGAAAATAATTCTCCTCATCTCTATCTTAAATAGGAGATTTCTTATATTTAAACTGTGTTCCATTGTTTTAGTTTCTCCCACAAGAGAAAACATCCTTTCAGCATCCACCTTCTTAAGTCCTCTCATGATCCTATATGTCTCAATAAGATCGCCTCTCATTCTTGTGAACGCCAATGTTTACAGGCCCAAACTTTCCTCACAAGACAACCCCCCCCATCCTAGAAATCAGTTGGAGTGAACCTTCTCTGAACTGCTTCTAATGTAATTGCGCTTTTTTAAAATAAGGATACCAAAACTGTATTCTAGGTGTGGTCTTACCAATATATTGTACAACAGTCACAAAACATCCCCACTTTTATATTCCATTTCCCTATAACCGCAATAAATGCCAACATTCCATTTGGTGTCCTAATCACTGGAAAATTAACTTCTTGTGATTCATGTACCAGAAAATCCAGATCCCTCAGAGCTCTGCAACCACTCTCTATTTAATTAATATACTGCTTTTCTATTTTCCTGCCAAAGTGGACAAGTTCACACTTTGCCACATTATACTCTATCTGCCAACTGTTTGCCCACTCACTTAATATTTCATTGCAGACTCCTTATGTCCATTTCACAACTTACTTTCCTATCTTTGTGTCATCAGCAAATTCTGTCTCATCATCCAAGTCACTGAGACCCCAGCACTCCACTCATTACATCTTGCCATTACTCTGCTATCTGTTAGCTAACCAATCTTCCTATCCATGCCAATGTTATACCCTAAACCATGAGCTTTTATTCTCTGTAGTAACCTTTGACGAGGTAGCTCATCAAATGCCTGCTTAAATTTAAGTACACCACATCCACAGGTTCCCGTTTGTCTATATTGCTTCTTACTTCCTCAAAGAACTCTAATAAATTAATTAAACATTATTTCCGTTGAACGAAGACTCTGCTTGCTTGCATTGTGATTTTCTAAAGTGCCCTGGTGCAACCTCCTTCATGACAGATTCCAGCACTTTCCCCATGACAGATGATAAGCTAACTGGTCTGCAGTTTTTTGCTTTCTGTCTCCCGCCTTTTTTGGGATAAGTGAGTTGCATTCGCTTTTTTCCAATCTGATGGGAACATTCCAGTATCTAGGGAAAATGAAAACCAATGCATCCACTAACTCAGCAGCCACTTCTTTTAGACTCGAGGATGAAACCCATCTGGACCTGGGGATTTGTCAACTTCGAATTTTAATAATTTTCTCAGTACCCTTTCCCTGGTGATTGTTTTAAGTTGCTCCCTTCCTTCACCTCTTGGCACACAATTATTGTTGGGATATTATTTATAACTTTTAGTGAAAATAGCTGCAAAATATCTGTTCACCACTTCCGCCATTTATTTATTTTCCACTATTAACTCCCCAGACTCACTCACTCTCTCAGGGCTAACACTCATTTTAAGCACTTTCTTCCTTTTTAAATAGATATAGAAACTTATAACACCCGTTTGTATATTTCTAGCTAACTTCCTTTTGTACTCTAATTTTTCCCTTCTTTCAGTCATTATTTTAATATTCAGTCCAATCTTCTGACTGGTCATTCATTTTGTGAAAATGTACACTTTCTTTCCAATTTCATATTCTCTTTAATTTCCTTAGTTAGCCACAGATGGAATGTCCTCCTCCAAATGCATCTTTGTTAAATGTTATGAGGTATCTCTTTTTGATGTCTGCCACTGCATCTCTGCTGATATATTCCTTAATCTAATTTCCCAACTCATTTTAGCTAAGCTCTGTCTTTACTGCCCTTATTTAAGTCTAAAATGTTCATCTTAGACCCACTCTTCTCTCCCTCAAACTGAATGCAAAACTCAATCATGTTATGATTACTACCACCTGGGGCACCTTTACTATGAGGTCATTAATTAATCCTGTCATATTGCACATTACTAGATCTAGAATAGCCTGCTCTTTGGTTGGCTCTAGCACATGCTGCTCTAAGAAACCCCCGAAAACACTATGAACTCATCTTCCAGTCTACCTTTGCCAATCTGATTCATGCAATTGATATATAGATTGAAATCATCCACAATTATAGCCATGCCTTTCTCACAAGTCTTCATTATTTCTACCTGTATATTCTGCCCTACAGTGTGCTTACTTTTAGGGGACCTATTAACTGCTCCCACAAATGACTTCCGAGCTTTACTATCTCTGATTTCTACACAAACTAATTCTACATCTTGATCTTTAGAACTAAGGCCAACTCTCTATTGTACTGTCCTCAATTAAAAGAGCACCTTCCACCTTTGCCTAGTTTCCTGTCCTTCCAAAACACAGTGTAGCTTTGAATATTCAGATCCCAGCCTTTGTCATCTTATAGCTGTGTTTCTGTAATAGTCATCAGGTCTTACATACTCCTTCATTTTTGAGATGTCAATTCATCTGTTTTGTTATGAATGCTACATGCATGCAGATACAGAGCCTTTAACTCTGTTTTTTTATTTTTGCAATCTCTAGTCTTATCTGCTACCACACTCTAAATTTGTCCCAAAATTCCCAGGATGCAGGAAAGGCTTCAGTGGATTTGAAAAATGCTAATATAACACCCTTATTCAAAAAGGGGATGCCACAGGGTTCGGTCCTCAGGCCCCAACTATTTACAATCTATATTAATGACTTGGTTGCAGGGATATCAGGTACCATAGCTAAATTTGCAGATGACACTAAAATAGGTGGGATAGTAAGTTGCAATAATGATAAGAAATTTACAAATGGATATGGATAGATTAAGGTGAATGGGGTAAAATCTGGCGGATGGAGTTTAACATCAATATGTGTGAGGTTATTCATTTTCATAGAAATCATAGAAACCCTACAGTACAGAAAGAGGCCATTCGGCCCATCGAGTCTGCACCGACCACAATCCCACCCAGGCCCTACCCCCATATCCCTACTAATCCCTCTAACCGACGCATCTCAGGACACTAAGGGCAATTTTAGCATGCCAATCAACCCAACCCGCACATCTTTGGACTGGAAAAATACAAAAGCAAATTATCTAAATGGAGAGAAACTTCAGAATGCATCGGTGCAAAGGGATCTGGGTACCCTCGTGCATGAATCACAGAAAACTAATATGCAGGTAATAAGGAAGGCAAATGGAATCTTGGCATTTATTGCGAAAGGAATAGAATGTAAAAGTAGTGAAGTGCTGTTGATACTGTACAAAGCATTAGTGAGACTGCACTTAAAATATTGTGTACAATTTTGGTCCCTTTACTTGATGAGTGACATGGCTGCATTGGAGATGGTACAGAGGAAGTTAACTGGGTTGATTCCAGAGATGAGGGGTTTGTCTTATGGAGAGATTGGGCAGTTTAGGTCTATATTCCCTGGAGTTTAGAAGAATGAGAGATCTAATTGAGGTGTACAAAATAAGGGGGATTAACAAAATAGGCGAAGAGAGGATGTTTCCTCTTGTAGGGCAATCTAGAACAAGAGGTCATAGTTTTAGGATAAGGGATGGTAGATTTAAAACAGAGGTGAGGAGCAATTACTTCTCTCAAAGGGTCGTGAGTCTGTGGATTCACGACCCCAGAGCGTGGTGAATGCCAGGACATTGAGTAAATATAAGGAAGCGTGGGACAGATTTTTAATTAGTAACGGTTTGAAGGGCTCTGGTGAATGGGCAGGAAAGTGGTTACGGCCAAGATGAGATTGGCCATTGTCGTATTAAACAGCAGAGCAGGTTCATGTGGCTAGATTGCCGACTCCTGCTCCGAGTTCTAATGATTCTTATCATTTCTGCCATGCTCTGATTATCATTTCCCTTATCGCTCTTTTGCCTTGTCTTCCATCTTCAATTTATCTCTTCCTACAGTTGTTTCCTTACTCCTGCCATTGAGTTCAAAGCCCTCTCTACCACCTTAGTTATATGACTCACCAGAAAGTAAGAAGTCTCACAACACCAGGTTAAAATCCAACAGGTTTATCTGATAGCACAAGCGACTAGCTTTCGGAGCGCTGCTCCTTCATCAGGTAAGTGGGAGTTCTGCTCACAAACAGGGCATATAAAGACACAAACTCAACTCACCATAAATCTAAACCCATTGCGCCCACACCAATCTTTGAGTCACACATTTAATTCTCTAATCTAATTTACCCAATGCTAACTTACTCATAATAATCAGAACCTTTGGAGGTTCTGCTTTATCATTTAACCCACAGTTGCTCAAATTCCCCAAGTTTCCTAGTCTTACCTATGTAATAGGTATTGACATGGGCCAGGCTACTGAAAGCGCTCCTTCCCACTGAAAATTACTCTCCAGTCCCGAGCAGATTTCCTGATCCCTGGCACCAAGCAGACTTCTGGACTCTCGTTCTCAGCTGCACAGAATTCTGTCGATCCCCCTTACTATACTGTCCCCTGTCTTCTGTACAATAGTGCCACAGTCAGAAATTGGTTCATAATAGGGAATTACAAAAGCATAACTAACAGTTGCTATCCACAAAAAAAGCAGAGACTATCAAAGTTCATGATCAAATCAGGTCAACCCTCACTGAGATTTTGTTTCTTTTACAAGGAAATACTCAATTTTCCTCCAGCGTGGTTAAATCAGTACCAGGGATAGAGACAGAAATTGTTCTTCCATTTTGACATACAAAATTATCTTACGCTGACACTCCAATACATTCCCTGATGTTCTGCAAGTTGTGAAATTTCACCATCATTGAAAATCTCTTCTCTTCTGCAAACATACGAGTTAGAAGCAGGAGTAAGCCACTCAGCCCTATGAGCTTACTTTGCCATTCAGTAGGATCATGGCAGATCTGACTGTAACTTCCTGCCTGCCCCCTTTTTTCCTTTATCGTTCGTCATATCAATCCACACTGCTTCTATGTTCCTGTTTCTGAACTCACGTCAGCCCTGTACCAAGAATAAGAGGTGACCTTATTGAGATATATAGGATTTTCAGGGGGCTTGACAGAGTAGATCTGAGAGGTTATTTCCCCATGTAGGAGAGTCAAATTCAATTGATTGGTTCCTGATTTGCAAGGCTTTTCCTATGATGAGATGATAAATAAATTGGGCCAACACTCACTGGCGTTCAGAAGAATAAGAGGCAAATTCATTGAAATGTACAAAATTCTGAAGGGGCTTGATAAGGTAGACACTGAAAGGTCGTTTCACCCAGCTAAAGTGGGAGGTGGAATACTGTCATTCACTCAGCAGACTCCCAAGAAAACATAATAACATTGATAGTCTGGCCACAGATCAAATGCACATTTATGTAACACACAAATTGTAAAATGTCATAAATGGCGCTGTATATTTTTTGAGAAATAATGACCAATTCACAGCCAATATCCCTGTTATCAGTATACTTCAAGGCAGTACAGCACCTAATCCTACAGATCAAGCCAGAAGTAACCATAAGACCATAAGATGTAGGCCATTTGTCCCATCAAGTCTGCCCCATCATTCAATGAGATTATGACTGATCTAATAATCTTCAATTCCACTTCCCTGCCTTATCCCCACAAGTCTTGATTCCTTTACTGATTAAAAATCTGTCTATCTCAGCCTTGAAAATAAGTAATCAGCCCCTACAATAAAGAATTCTACAGATTCACTACCCTCAGATAAGGAATCCCTTCTCATCTCTGTCCTAAATGGGCAACACCTTACTCTGAAATTATGCTCTTTGGTCCTAAACTCTCCACAAGGAGGAACAACCTCTCAGCATCTAACCTGTCAAGCCCCATGAAAATCCTATACGTCTCAATAAGGTTGCCTCTCATTCTTTTAAACGCCATTCAATATGAGCCCAACCTACTAAGAAAATCCCTCCCTACCCAGGATCAGCCTAGTGAACCTTCTCTGGACTGCCTCCAATGACCAGTATATCTTTCCTTCAATAAGAGGACTAAAACTGTCCACAGTATTCCAGGTGTGGTCTAACTAGTGCCTTGTATAGTTTTAGCAAGATTTCCCCATTTTTAAATAGTCCATTCCCTTCAAAGTAAAAGCCAACATTCAATTTGCTTTCCCTATTACCTGCTGAACTTGCATGCTTTTTGTGATTTATGCACAAGGACCCCTAAATTTCCATGTGCTGCAGCTTTCTGCAAACTTTCTTCATTTAAATAATATTCAACTCCTCTTCCTACTAAAGTGCATAACTTCTCATTTTCCTACATTATATTCCATCTGCAAAGTTTTTGTCCACTCACCTAACCTGTCTATAGATCCCTCTGTAGACTGTCATCTTCACCACCTGCCTTCCCACCTATTTTTGTGTTATCCGCAAATTTGGCAATAGTACATTCACTTCCCTCATCCAAATCATTAATATATATTGTAAAGAATTGTGGCCCCAGCACTGTTCCCCTGGCACTTCCTAGTAAAAGGTTGCCATCCTGAAAACACCCCTCTTATCCCAACTCTGCCTTCTATCAGTTAGCCAATCCTCTATCCACGCTCATGTACTATACCAAACAACCTGGGATCTTATCTTAAGAAGCCTTTTGTGCGGTACCTTATTGAATGCTTTTTGGAAATCCAAGTATATTTACTGTTTCCCCTTTATCTATCCTGCTCGTTATCCCCCAAAGAATTCTAATAAGTTTGTCAGGAATGATTTCCCCTTATGAAGCCATGTTGACTCTGCTTGATTATATTGTGTATTTCTAAATGCTCTGCTATTACATCCTTTACAATGGCTTTAGCATTTACTTAACGACATATTAAGTTAACTGGCCTATGGTTACTTGCTTTTTGTTTCCCTCCCTTTTTGAATAAGGGTGTTATATTGATGGTTTTCCAATGATCAGGGACTTTTCCAGAATATAAGGATTCTTGGAAGATTACTACCAGTGCATCCACTACCTCTGTAGCTACATCCTTTAATATCCTGGGATGCAATCCATCGGGTCCAGGGACTTATTGGCCTTTAGCCCCATTAGTTTTCCTCGTATTTTTTCTCTTATGATATTTATTGTATTTATTTCCTCTTCCCCCGCCCCAATTTTGCTCCTTGATTTTTTAGCATTTTTGGAATTTTATTAGTGTCTCCCACCATGAAGACTGACACAAAGTTTGTTGAAGTCTTCTGCCATTTCCTGGTTCCTCATTATTTTTTCCCCAGTCTCACTATCAGGGGCATTTGTTCTCTTTTACTTTTATATCTTTAAAGGAGCACTTGCTGTCTGTTTTTATATTACTTGCTAGTTTACCCTCATGGTTTATCTTCTCCCTCTTATTTTTTTGGTCCTCTTTTGTTGGCTTTTATAACTTTCCAGATCCTCTGGTTTACTACTAATCTTTGCCAGATTGTATGTTTTTACTTTTAATGCTATCCTTAACTTCCTTGGTGAGCCATGGTTGATTTATCCCTTTCCTAGAATCCTTCTTCTTCACTGGGATACATCTTTGTTGGAAGTCATGAACTATTTTCATAAATGTTTGCCATTGCTGATCGACTGTTTTTCATAAACTCCTTTCCTTTCCCGCTATGCCTTTCCCAGTCCACTCCAACCAACTCTGCCCTCATTCTTTTAAAATTATCCTTATTTAAGTTTCGCAAAGTTGCTTCTGACCCAAGTTTCTCTCTTTCAAATTGAATGCTAAATTCTACCCTGTTATGGTCACTGTTTCCTTAGGAATCTTTTACTCTGAGATGGGTTCATTAAATCTGTCTCATTACCAGATCCAAAATCCCTGGTTCGATTTTGAGATTAATGAGAAAAAATCTCATTACCAGATCCAAAATCCCTAGTTCGAACCACAACATATTGATCTAGGAAACTGTTCCGAATGCACAATGAATCCTTCCTTATGGCTATCTCTGCCAATTTGATTTTCCAAATCCACAAGAAAATTAAGTCACCCATGATTCAAGTACTGTCTTTTTACATGCCCTCAAGTGCTGTAGAATACTTCGACCAGTGGAAAACATCTCAAATGCAAACCAAGCAAACTTTCAACAATTATGCACATATGACCATATCTTCACATTAACCAGCTTCACTAAAAATAGCTTTCAAAGGAATCGCAAAATAGAGGCAATTTTCCTTGACCTCACTGCAGCATACTACGTACAGTCCGGCATACTAGCCTATCAACAAAATATCAAGAGTTCGCCCACCCTGGGTTACTGATGCCATTGAACTGCTATTCCAGGACAGACAGTTCAAGGTGCATATGGGTGACAAGACTAACACCTGGAGAAACAGACAAATGGGCTCCCTCGAACAGTCTGTTTCAGCCCAAACCTTCTCTAACTTGCACACCAATGACCCACCCCAACACAGTCCCAGAAGTTTATCTCTGGATACGACATCTGCTGTGGCATAAAGGCTCAGACTTTCCTGCAGCTGGAAGGTGCATTAAATAATAATATTGCAAAACTGGCCGACTACATTAAGACATGGTGCCTCAACCGAGCACCAATAAAATAGTCTCGAGCACACTTCATCTTCGCAACTGCAGCACTAAGGAGGGAACTGAACACCACTCTAGATGGCCAAAAACTGAAGCACAATCCCCATCCTGATGATTTAGGCCATTCTTGACAGAACCATCACATGCAGGCAGCTCTTCATCAAGGCTACAGAAAAAAATTAAAATCTGCAACAACAGCCTCAGTAAACTGGCAGGTATCTTATGGAGATCACAGGCCAAGAACCTAAGGGTCTCTAGTCTTATTGTCACATACTCAACTGGAGAATTCCGCTTCCCAGCTGGTACCAAACTGCCCACAACAAACTTATGTACAACTGAACTCAATAATGTGTGTAATCACAGGTACTCTTCGATCAACTCACCTCACCCGTCTCCCTGAGCAACGTTGCACACCTCCCCTCCCACCCCCCCTTCCTTAAATCAGGAGAGCAATTGCAACAGGTAATCTATTGAAGAACTTCTACTCCAAACCAAGGCTGACCTTTTTCAACGACCTTCTCAACCCACCTTTCCTCATGTCACCCCATATGGTTAAACCCGTAATGCCAAAGTGGAACAGTTGATGATCTACGGCAGAAGGACTGGGAGGGGAAAACATCCACCAGAAACTACTTTCTTATCATAGACCCTACTGCTTGTCCATCTGGCTTTGATCTTCCACAGCGATGCTGGCCCTTTCAAAAAACTTCCTCCAGATTGACCAAGGCCTGTGTTGTCACCCACCATCAGAAGTGTCACCAAGACCATCCAGACTGGAGCTGTTCTGCAGTACAAACAATGATTCGCTTTATCAAGGTGTGCCCCCTGGCTGAACTTAAAATTGGGCTTAAAGAACAACATCCTACCTATTGACAAGGCTACTGTGGGGCTCTGTTACTATTCGCATGCCAAATAAATAAATACAGCCATTTGTGTGGAGTAAATGGATGGCATGGTGGCACAGTGGCTAACACTGCTGCCTCACAGCGCCAAGGCCACAGATTCGATTCCTGGCTTGGGTCACTGTGCGGAGTCTGCACGTTCTCCTTGTGTCTGCATGGGTTCCCTCCGGGTGCTCTGGTTTCCTCCCATAGTCCAAAGATGTGCAGGTTAGGTTGATTGGCTGTCACCTAAATTGACTGTTAGTGTCAGGGGGATTAGCAGGGCAAATACGTTGGGTTACGGGGATAAGGCCTGGGTGGGATTGTTGTCGGTTCTGGTTCGATGTGCCAAATGGCTTCCTGCTGCACTGTAGAGGCTCCATGATGATGAAATCCAAAAAAATTTAGTAATGGCAAAAGATTTGCACGTGGTATAGAAGGTCAAAATAAATTGAAGTAACGTTTCAACGTAATTAGTTGGATTTCAAATATTGTAACTTCACATTTATTTATTTAATGGAATTGTCGAATCAGATTTGTATTTTTACTTTGATTACTGACATTCTGATACACTGCAGTCTGGAGCACAAGTGAATTTCCAGTTAATGCTAGGAGTGAACCATAATTTTACGAATCAATTATTTTCCAGGAGCAAGATAATCGGTAATTTCCCACTCTCCAACCAAGAGCACTGAGGCCAAAGGTTGCAACCTAATTGGTGTTCTAGCTGAGGTCATTTAACTACACAGATTTTCCACGAGACAGATTTTCCACAAAATCAGACCTATCACAGAATCGTTACGGTACAGAAGGAGGCATTTAGGCCCATTGAATCTCCACCGGCTTTCCAAACAAGCAACATGACTTAGTGCCATTCTTCTCCCTTTTTGCCGTACCAATGTTGCTACTCAAATCATCTAATACCCTCTTGAATGCCTCAAGTGAACCTGTCTCCACCACACTTCCAGACCCAAACCACTCTATCTGTGAATCATTGAATCTCAACAGTGCAGAAGGAGGCCATTCGGCCCATCAAGTCTGCACCGACAACAAGCCCACCCAGGCCCTATTCCCGTAACCCCTTATATTTATCCTGCTAATCCCCCTGACACTAGGGTTAATTTACCATTGCTAATCAACCTAACTTGCACATCTTTGGACTGTGGGAGAAAACCAGAGCACCTGGAGGAAACCCACGCAGACATGGGGAGAATGCGCAAACTCCAATGCCAGAATTGAACCGGGTCTCTGGTGCTGTGAGGGAGCAGTGCTAACCACTATGCCACCATGCCGCCCATTGTGAAAAATATTTTTCTGATAACACATTTACTATTTTTGCAAATCACTTTAAATCTGTGCCCTCTCGTTCTTGATCCTTTTACAAGTAGGAACAGTTTCTCCTGATCTACTCTATCCAGTCCCCACATGATTTTGAGCATCTCTATCAAATCTCCTCTTTGCTGTCCTCTCTCCAAGGAGAACAATCCGATTCTATCCTCATTATGAAGTTTCTCATTCCTGGAACCATTCTTGGTGGGAGGATATTAGCAGAAGCAAAATATTGCAGATGTTGGAAATCTGAAATTAAAACCAAAAAAATGGGAAAACTTAGCAGGTCAGGCAGCATCTGTAGAGAGAAACAGAGTTCACGTTTCAGGTCAACGGCCTGACATTTAAGTCCAAAGATGTGCAGGTTTCGTGAAATGGCCATGCTAAACTGCCCCTTAGTGTCCCAAGATGTGCAGGTTAGGTGGATTAGCCATGGTAAATGCGTGCAGTTACAGGGATAGGGTGGGGGAGAGCGCCTGAGTAAGATATGTCAGAGTCGTGTGGATTAGATGGGCCAAGTGGCCTTTTCTGCACTGTCGGGATTCTATGACTTCTAGCTTTCTTTAGTTCTGATGAATGTCTTTTTAAGATAGTATAATTGGGAGGGGGGGCAGGAAGATCAAAGGAGAAGATCTGTTACTGGGTGGAGACCAGGAGAGATTAAATAATAAAAAAAACTTCATGATGAAACAGCTAAAGTGAGTGGCAATGGATAAAGTAAAGAAACAAAGGTCATGTCCAAATGAGGCATGAATGGCCACATAAAAATCTGAATGCAAAATGAAGGCATAAAAAAAAGACAAAACCAAACCTGCAAAACAAAGAAAGAAAACACACAGAACAAATGTTGGCAGAAGTTATAATTTAAACTTGTTGAACTCAATGTTGAGTCCACATGACTGTACAGTTATATGGGAGAAATTCTGATTCCACCAGTAAATGATCGTTACTCATTTAAATGGTGTTGTTAACCAACAGGAAAAACAAATCTACTAAGACTCAGATATCCATCATAACTAACAGTAACACTGATAGTAATAGGCGTAATACTACAAAATCGTGTAACAATATAGTACTGTAATCCTATAACCTGCTGGCATTCCCCTTGCAACAGAAACCAAAAAGGCAAGATGTGGTCAGTTTCTATCGCATTCCACTTTAACAGACTCTGTTTTTCAATCTCTTTGGCTAGGATGGTGCTTCTTGAGAGTGATATTTTTGAACTGGGAACTTCTCTACTTGGCCCTCATATGTCAAAACTAGCAATGGACTATGATTAAAGTGGTTCTCACATGGCACACTGTCTTAAACTCTGCCAAGCACAAACATACCTAAACCACTCCAAGCTTGGACTCATTAAAGGAAAGTTTTCATAGAATTATAGAAATTACAACACAGGAATCAACCAATTGGCTGTTGATTCCACCAGTAAATGATAGTTACTCATTGAAATGGTGTTGTTAACCAACAGGAAAAATAAATCTAATAAGACTCAGATATCCACCATAACAAACAGTAACACTAATAGTAATAGGCATAATGCTACAAAATCAGACCTGTAACAATATAAATATTGTAATCCTATAACCTGCTGCATTCCCCTTGCAACTCTCTCCTGTAACTAGTTCCCCTGCCCTCCTTTCCCACCAAGATCTTTGTGCATTCCTGTTTCGCAAATATATACCCCATTTGTACTACAAGGGATGGCGGGGGAAACAGCAAATGCACTCGTGGTAATTTACCAAAATTCACTGGACTCTGGGGGTGATTCCTGCAGATTGGAAAACAGCAAATGTGACGCCGTTTAAAAAAAGGAGGTAGACAAAAGGCGGGTAACTATAGGCCGGTTAGCTTAACTTCTGTAGTTTTGAAAATGTTTGAATCTATCAAGGAAGAAATAGCGAGACACTTGGATATAAATTGTCCCATTGGAAAGATGCAGCATGGGCTCATGAACGGCAGGTCACGTTTGACTAATTTGGTGGAATTCTTTGAGAACCTTGCGTACGCAGTGGACAATGGGGAACCTGTGGATATGGTGTATCTGGATTTCCAGAAGGCATTCGACAAGGTGCCGCACCAAAGGCTGCTGCATAAATAAAGGTGCATGGTGTTACGGGTAATGTATTAGCATAGATAGAGGATTGGTTAACTAACAGAAAGCAAAGAGTGGGGGTAAATGAGTGTTTTTCTGGTTGGCGATCAGTGACTAGTGGTAGGCCTCAAGGATCAGTGTTGAGACTGCAATTGTTTATGATTTACATAGATGATTTGGAGCTGTGTCAAAATTCGCAGATGACACCAAGATGAGTGGCAGAGCAAAGTGTGCAGAGGACGCTGAAAGTCTGCAAAGGGATACAGATAGTCTAAGTGAGTGGGCAAGGGTCTGGCAGATGGAGTACAATGCTGGTAAATGTGAGGTCATAGGAATAACAGCAAAATGGACTATTATCTAAATGGTAAAAAATTGCAGCATACAGAGGGACCTGGGTGTCCTTGTGCAAGAATCACAAAATGTTGGTTTGCAGGTGCAGCAGGTAATTAAGGCGGCAAATGGAATTTTGTCCTTCATTGCTAGAGGGCTGGAGTTTAAAAACAGTGAGGTTACGTTGCAGCTGTATAAGGTGCTGGTGACACCTGGAGTACTGTGTACAGTTTTGGTCTCCTTACTTGAGAAAGGATATACTGGCACTGGAGGGGTTGCAGAGGGAATTCACTAGGTTGATTCTGGAGTTGAGAGGGTTGGCTTATGAGGAGAGACTGAGTAGACTGGGGCTATACTCATTGGAATTCAGAAGAATGGGGAGGGGGGAGTGTTTAAAATTAACATAAGATTATGAAGGGAATAGATAAGATAGAAGCAGGGAAGTTGTTTCCACTGGTAGGTGAAACTAGAACTAGGTACTTATCCCCAACATATCAAAACTAGCATCCAGTCTCTTCTGAGTGCACAACTAATTCAACTGACCAACCAAGCTCAAAATAAGGGGGAACAGATTTAGGACTGAGTTGAAGAGGAACTTCTTCACACAAAGGGTTATGAATCTGTGGAATTCCCTGCCCAGCGAAGCAGTTGAGGCTACCTCATTGAATGTTTTTATGGCAAGGATAGATACACTTTTTGAACAGTAAAGGAATTAAGGGTTATGGTGAGTGGGTGGGTAAATGGAGCTGAGTCCACGAAAAGATCAGCCATGATCTTATTGATTGGCGGAGAAGGCTCGAGGGGCTAGATGGCCCTACTCCTGCTTCTAGTTCTTATGTTCTTTTGTTTTTTGCCTCTACCTCAACACCCACTTAGTTCAAATAATTTTCCTCATCCTTTCACTATTTTGTCCACCAAGAATCTTTGTTTTCTATTCCCCATTCTTCCATCAATGGGTCACCCAATGATGAAACTCAACAATGCTTTTTCCAGATTTCTTACACTCTCGACATGAGGCTGTTTCATCAAAGTACTTATCCCCAACATATCAAAACTAGCATCCAGTCTCTTCTGAGTGCACAACTAATTCAACTGACCAACCAAGCTTTGCAAACATGATCTTTCTGCGATTACTTAGTTCAATTAACTGAGATGGGAGTAATACACACTAAATAAGATTGTTCATATAAAGTTATTCCAGACCTATTCTGCTCAATATCTAAAGGAATGAATATAAATAAACTTAACTGCAAATTTTAAATTCAACTCTAATCTTTAGTAATGTTTTTAAAATTCACAGTACTAACCCTTAAGAAATCGATGTCAATCATGAAGGTGCCTGAAAGTTTTTCTTTATGATATCAATAAAGTATGCATAATCTGCTCTTAGCTGAATAGGACAGATTTTCAAATCTCACTGAAAAATACCATTCCTGGAAGCATCAGCTAGGCGTTGGAAGCAATTTCGTTTCCATGGTTTTCATTCTCACCTGCTGCTTGTCTGTGTGGTTTCAGAAACATTTTTTTCTGCAAAGTATCACACTGCAGAAATGCAGCTTTTATGTCAATTGGCCTACACTCATATGAGCATGTGGCCAAAAAAAAGCAAGGAAGATTTTAATCTGCAAGGACTTCTTCAGTGCAAATCCACCTGTGATACAAAGCTACTTGCCCTTATCTGTTGCCTCAGAGTAAACTCCAAACACTTTCCAATATCTAATTGCCTTTGTTTCGCCTCTCAGTTTATCCTTCACAATCATGAGCTTCTAATTCTGTGGTCTTTATTTCATTGTCTGCTCCATGCAAGCTCAACTTCCACTTTTTTATCATTCGGAAATACTCCTGCGAGACCTCCATCTTGCACTATTAGAGGTCCTTTCTCCAGTTCATTGTTTCCTTATACAAGCCTCTTCAGGACTCACTATCAGTACTTGCACTTCACTTACTTTCCAATCTTCTATCACATTCTGCTAGACCATAGACCTCACTTCTTAGCCATCATAATTCAACTTGTATTTAAACCTGTTGGTAGTTCTTTTCTGCACAGCTCGCAAATGTCACCTCCCTCCATTTATTAAACCATCTGGAATACATGTCACCCCAATACCCACACTAGGTATAAAATAAAAACAAAGTGCCGGAAAAACTCAGCCTATCTGGCAGCATCTGTGGAGAGAAAGAGTTAGCACTTTGAGTATGCTAGGTAATTGACCTGTGAATGTGATAACTCTGTCCTGTGTCATGATCACTCACATCACCGCCAAGCAGCTTCTGAGATTGCTTAATTAGTTAAAATTATTCAGGAGTGAACTCAACAGTTTGATTGTGTTAAGGACAAGGCTGATGGTAAATGCAGGATTGTTCAAATTCCAGAAGGAAACTTAAAACAACTGCGTTGAACTTTATTTTAGCAATTTGGTATAGTATGAGGAAAGGTTTGAAACCCAGAGAATAACGTCTCAGACATTGTGATCATTTTAATAAAATAAACAAAGCAAACTAGAATTACACTTAACTAAGACAATGGTGATACAAGGTAATGCTAATTTACATAGTTCCAAACAACCTTAACCTTCAGAGTCAACTCTTCCAAACTGTTCCACAAACCTTATAGATTAAGCCGGACTCTTCTGTACCTATGTCAAAGCCTGAAAAGAACTTCAGTGAAGAAGCCAAGCTAAAAAGGTGGTGTACCAGCGGTGCTGGAACATGACTTCAGATTTTCAATCTGCACTGGATTCTGCAGTACCTATCAGACAGAGAGTTCACATCAGTTTACAGGAGACTTGTATATTAGAGAATATTTTCCCAAAGCACCAAGTTGCATACTTCCCACTGTAAATGTAGAACTCATTTCACCAAGAGGCTTCTAAGGATCAACACTGCATCAGGGAGACTCTTAAAATTGGGATAAACAAATGGACTTTAGCTGGTGGCACTGTGGTTACCATTGGCGACACAAGGAAAAAACCTTTACCCAGTGAGTGGTTAAGATCTGGAATGCACTGCCCATGAGCCTGGTGGAGGCCAAGTCAATCATAGCTTTCAAAAGCAAATTAGACCATTCTCCAAGGAGGATTAATTTGGGCAGCGCGGTGGCACAGTGGCTACCTCACTGCTGCCTCACAGCGCCAGGGATCCGTGCTTGATTCCAGCCTTGGGTAACTTTGTGGAGTTTGCATATTCTCCCATTTCTGCGTGGGTTTCCTCTGGGAGCTCCAGTTTCCTCAACAGTCCAAAGATGTGCAGATTCGGTGGATTAGCGGGATAAATGTGTGGGGTTACGGGAATAGGGCAGGAGGTTGGCTTGGGTAAGATGCTCTGTTGGAGAGTCAGTGCAGATTCGATGCGCTGAATGGTCTCCTTCTGTACTGTAGGGTTTCTATGATTCCAGACACTAACAGCCACCCTGTTATACATGAACGTAATTTTTAACTGGGATTCGTATGTCAAGGCAAAATTGTAAAAAATTTTGTTTTAAATCTTTCAATTTCTGTGCATTACATACACATTAAACATCTTTTTGAAACATGTACTAAAAAAATTAATGCCCCCAAAGAATGTTTGCTGCCTCGACTCGCTGCAGCTAGACCCAATAAAAAGTCTGCAAATATTCACCTATCAGTGCAAGTGACGGAAGTTAGGGAGAGATTGCAGCGCAACACTTCAGTACCGGCAGCTTTACAAACCCGAATTGGAGGTTTAAACTTGGCAAGCTTTCAGCACCCATGTCCATGCATTGGGACTTCTGTATTGTCGCGATGCACAATCAACTTAAATCGGGATTCAAGCTGAAAGTTGTGGGCCAATAGAATACAGGATGAAAATATTTCTGCCTTTGTCCCATTTTTTTTGATCCATGGCAACTGCATTGTTACAGTCACGTGTCAACGGAAGGCTTACTGTAAGACATGACAGTGTCCTTTGATACTTTTTACTGACATCACAATTCGCATTAATCTATTCTATTATTTCATTAACTACACCTATATCTTTCAGCAGGATTTTTAATCTAGTAAAGTGAGCAAATTAACTAATAGAACTTGAGGGCATTTGCTTTATCCTCTGATTCTTATCTAAATACCTAATATCTCAAACTTAGATGAGAATTATTCCAATTGGGGAAATTGTAGATCAATTGATTTTCCAAAAATAATTGCCTTAACATGCTCCATGTGAAGTTTCATTTGTATCAGAGAAGGTTTACTCCAGAGGATAGGTATCAGTACTTATAAAATATCTTGCTCCAGCTATCTTGCACGTGTTTACAATTCTCTTCAGTGATTCAAATATGTCACCAAAGCTAAAGCAAGTAGTACTTTTATATTCCTAACCTTGCCTGGATCCTCATTACTTAGTGAATCAAGATAACATTTTTACTAATCTGTCCCACATACTGCTAGAAATACAAGCCTGTGACAGTGAAGGAACGGTGATACTGTTCTAAGTCAGGATGATAAGACCATAAGACCATAAGACATA
Source organism: Mustelus asterias (assembly GCF_964213995.1). Taxonomy (NCBI): domain Eukaryota; kingdom Metazoa; phylum Chordata; class Chondrichthyes; order Carcharhiniformes; family Triakidae; genus Mustelus; species Mustelus asterias. Next base: position 78,332,524 of record NC_135815.1, on the reverse strand, counting down.
GGAGCGGAAGTAAGGCCATTCGGCCCATCGAGTCCACTCCACCATTCAATCATGGTTGATTTCAACTCCATTTACCCGCTCTCTCCCCATAGCCCTTAATTCCTCGAGAAATCAAGAATTTATCAATTTCTGTCTTGAAGACGCTCAACGTCTCGGCCTCCACAGCCCTCTGTGGCAATGAATTCCACAGACCCACCACTCTCTGGCTGAAGAAATTTCTCCTCATCTCTGTTCTAAAGTGACTCCCTTTTATTCTAAGGCTGTGCCCCCGCGTCCTAGTCTCCCCTGTTAATGGAAACAACTTCCCTACGTCCATCCTATCTAAGCCGTTCATTATCTTGTAAGTTTCTATCAGATCTCCCCTCAACCTCCTAAACTCCAATGAATATAATCCCACGATCCTCAGACGTTCATCGTATGTCAGGCCTACCATTCCTGGGATCATCCGTGTGAATCTCCGCTGGACCCGCTCCAGTGCCAGTATGTCCTTCCTGAGGTGTGGGGCCCAAAATTGCTCACAGTACTCCAACTGATGTGCAACTGAAAGGGAATTTATAGGTAGTGGTACCCACATGCTCCTCCTGCCTTTGTTCTTCCAGATGGTGCAGATCGTGGGTTTGGAAGATGCTTCAAAGAAACCTTGGCGGAGCATTGCACCTTGTAGATGGTACACACTGCTGCCACTGTGTGCCAGTGAATGGTGTGAGTGTATAGGTGGTAGATGGGCTGCCAATCAAGCAAGCTGCTATGCCTTGGACAGTATCTATTTTCTGAAGTTTTATTGGAGCTGCACACATCCAGAGAATAGAATGCATTCCATTGCGCTCCAAGCCTGCATCTTGTAGATGGTAAGCAAATGAGTCAGGTGGTGAGTTCCTCACTGCAGGATTCCCAGTCTCTGACGTGCTCTTGTAGTCACATTATTTAAATGGCAGGTCCAGTTAAGTTTCTATTCAAGGGTAACCCACAGAATGTTGATGGTGCAGGTTCAACAATGATCAAGTTGTTTAATGCCATGGGGAGATGGCTAGATTCATGCGTATAGCATGAATGTTACTTCACAGGTCAGCCCAAGCCAGAATGCTTACAAGTCTGCTGCATACTGACACTTGATTACTATTTTAATATAAGGAGTTGCAAATGGTTTTGAAGAGTGTGTAATCATCAGGAAACATTCCCACTTCTGTCCTGATTATGGATGGAAGGTCATTAACGAAGCTGGTGAAGATAGTAGTTGGGCTTAGGACACTACCCGAGAAACTCCTGTGGTGATGTCCTGGAGCTGTCATGGATTGGTCTCCAACAAGCATGACCATCTTCCTTTCTGCTTGGTATAGCTCCAACCAACATAGAGCTTTCCCTCTGACCCTCACTGACTTTAATTTTACAAAGGCTCCTTGATGTCACACATTGTAAAATGTTGCCTTGATGGCAAAGGCAGTCACATTCATCTCACCTCAAGTTCAGCTCTTTTGTCTATGTTTGGCCCAAGACTGTCAGGAAGCCTGAAGCTGAAAGATCCTGGCAGAACCCAGATAGACCATCGATGAACAGGTTTTTGCTGTGCAAGTACCATTTGATAGCAACCATTCTCTGCTCCAATATTCCATTCCAGAAAGCCAGGTGGTGAAAGGATAGAACTAGAGCCTAATCTTTGCACATATTAGAAGCTTTTAGTTACAGAGACACATTACAAACATCCATCTCCAAATCCAAAGATGGCAGTTTCAGTTTCTTCTATATATAGGAACACAAGTTAATGGTCTATCTCCAAGTCTATTTACTGCACCAGGCTACTTGATAAATCCAGGCTGTCGTGCAAACCTGGCTGACTCAGGTGTCTAATTATGACTTGCCCCTGCCGAACACACAAACTTGGAGTCAACTCAGCCCAAATGATCCCCGACTTGAGGATAATTAACAGTTAGTCATTGGGCAAGCAGGAAGACAGTCAGTTCTCCTCCCAAACAGCATTGAGAGCAACAAAATTGTAGAAATGCAGTTTTAGACCGTCCTCCCAATCACATCATAATTTTACACCACTCCTTTAAGCAATGGTTTCACAAGCTGGAGGAGCAAATCATTTATAAATTGGGAGGAAGTAGTTGACAAAATTATTTCAAACAAAATAGTCAGAAAGTATACATTTTGAGACAAAGAAATTTAGAATTTAGACCCGATCGGAAGTGGGATGAGAAGAAGTGTGATCATCCCGTAAGACCACTGCTTCCCATAGATCGCTGGAGTATTCCCTACCCTTTCAACATGACGAAGGGAAAGTTTCCTCTGATGCCTTGGTCCACTTCTCAATCACCCCTCAAAAAGCCCTCCCCATTCAAGCCGAGGAGATGCAACACCTGCCCTGTCACCTCCCTTCCTACCACAAAGAGCCCTTAACATTCTTTCCCGATAAAATGGTAATTTATATGCATTTGTTTCAAATTACCAGACTGTATTCACTGCTCACAATGTGGTTTCCTCTACGCTGGTGAGACCAAATTGGGTGAATACATTGTGGAACACCTCCATTCTGTCCATAAACGTGACCCCTCGTTTTCAGTCACCTGTCATTTTAATTCTCAGGCCCGCTCCATTCTGACTTCAGTTTCCAACACTGTTCTACTGAAGCTCAACATAAACTCGAGGAATGACACCTCATCTTTCAGTGAAGTATTTTACAACCTTTTGTGCTGTACATTGAATTCAGCAATTTCAAATCATAACCTCTGCTTCCATTCTTTTCTGGATGGCAGCTGTCGGTGATTTCTTATTTCCCTCCCTCTGTTTCTTTAATTGTTCAACTACCATCTCCTCGTGACTTGCACCATCACCCTTTTTGATATCTAATCTCTCCTCCCATTTTACCACAAAACTTCCCTTTTGCTCTTGTTCTTGCTTAAAACCTGTTGCATCTGTAACCTTGTCCAATTCTGATGAGAAAGTCATCATCAACCTGAAATTTTAACACTATTTCATTCTCCACAGATGCTACCTGGCCTGTTGAATATTTACTTGTCTGTTTTTATTTCAGTCACTCAAAGTAAAATGCGCAGGTACAACAGGCAGTAAAGAAGGCAAATGGTATGTTGGCCTTCAGAGCGAGAGGATTTGAGTATAGGGATGGGGATGTTTTGCTGCAATCGTGTAGAGTGTTGGTGAGCCATGCCTGGAGTATTGTGTGCAGTTTTGACGTCCTTATCTGAGGAAGGATGTCCTTGCTATAGAGCGTGTACAGCCAAGGTTTACCAGGCTGATTCCTAGGATGGCAGGTCTGTCAAATGAGGAGAGGCTAAATCGGTTAGGATTATATTCACTGGTGTTTAGAAGAGTGAGAGGGGATCTCACAGAAACTTATAAATGTCATTAGGCAGGGTAGATTCAGAAAGAATGTTCCCAATGGTGGGGGAGTCCAGAACTAGGGGTCATAGTTTCCGAGGATAAGGAGTAAACCTTTTAGAACGGAGGTGAAGAGAAATGTCTTCACCAAGAGGGTGGTGAATGTATGGAATTCACTACCACAGAATGTAGTTCAGACCAAAATGTTGCCTGATTTCACAAAGAAATTAGATATAGCTCTTGGGGCTAAAGTGACCAAGCGATTTGGGGGAAGTACAGGGAGGTGGGGCGGCGGGGGAAAGGAGATAAGGATCAAAATGAATGGCAAAGCAGGCTTGAAGGGCTGAATGGCCTACTCCTGCTTCTAATTTCTATGTTTCTTTGTCTGGAAGAAACAGACAAATCTTTGAAGCACAAGAGTTCTAGTTTATCAAAATGTTCCTCTTGCTTCTTTTTCCAAAACCTGGAATCAATCCCACTGCTTTCCTCCATGCATCCTGCCCAACATTTAGGTAACCAGGTCTATACTTAGTACGGCAGGTGCAGTCTGACCAAGGAATTCTCAAAGGGTTTGACAAAAGGTAGTGATTTTAAAATATTATCTCTGCTACTCTCTCCAAAACAAAAAAATTGATGCCAGACTGGCTGAGTGTTTCCAGGTTTAATTTCAGATTTCCAGCATTCACAGTGTTCTGTTTTTGCATAACTTCAGTGTAAACTAGGAACAAAGGCTTCCAGAAACAGCAATAAAATAATAATACACAATGCAAATAATGCTAAGCCAGTTTACAAAAAGGTTCAATGTTATCAAAATAGATTAAGTATCTAGTTGAGGGAACATACATCAGCAGTCTTAATGGAGATATGGTCTGAAATTATTCATGTTTAAATTCACATCTTTACAGCTAATACACACACTGATTTTTACTACAGTAGGCTGAGGAGGCAGTCCCCTCGTCTACTTTAGCCACTGGGAGTAATGTGAACCACAGGATAACTGTCGTGCCAACTGAACTAACGAGCCCCCAAATTGAGTTATACCAACAGGCAAATTTAACTTCAGTTGCTGGGAAACTCTGAGGTAATTTTAAGAAAACTAGGTAATGAATACCTGTTACCTCAGCATAGATTCAAGAAAGGAAAGCTCATGCTAAATTAGCCTGGTATTCTACAAAATATTACTAACATGGCAACCAAGAAATAATGGCACAACCGGCTTAATGCACTAATTTTGATTTGATTTTCAATTTCATGGCACTAGATGTGTCTTCTTCACCATGGAAGTCCAATCGCTATCTCTCCATCCCCGCTTGGACAGTCTAAGGGCGCTCTGCTTCTTCCAAAGGCCCCAACCAGTTTCCATCCACTCTCTTCTACCACCTGGCTTCTCACATTGAACAACTTCTTCTTTAACTCCACGCGCTTCCTCCAAATAATGTGGTGTTGCTACAGCTACCTGCAAGATATGTGGAACATTCTTTCTTCCAATCCCATTCAGGTTCCGCCCCTCACTTTTTTTCCCCAGAACATTGAAGACTGTACCAGTACATTTTCCTGCTCTTGCTCCATGCTGGAAAATTTCACATGAACATGAGCAACAAGTGCAGCCAGCCATTCAGCCCCTTGAACTTGCTCCTCCGTTCATTAAGGTCATGGCTGATCTGACCGTGGTCTTAACTCCACTTTTGTACCTGCCCCTTATAAACCCCACCTCCCTTGTACATCAAAAATCTGGCTAACTCAGTCTTGCAGTCTCCAATTGCCCAATGGAATAAATAATTCCAATTATTAAATGATCCTCAGAGAAGAAATCCCTCATCTGTGTCTTAAATGGGAGACCCTTTATTTTGAAACTGTCCTCCCTTGTTCTAGATTCCCCGACGAAGGGAAACAACCTGTGAAGCTCCCTCAGAATCTTTTTATGTTTCAATAAGATCACCTCTCATTCTTCGAAATTCCAATGAGTATACGCCCAACCTGTTCAACTCTTCCTAGAAAACTCCTTGATTCTAGGAATCAATCAATTGAACTTTCTCTGAATTGCCTTCAACGCAAGTATATCCTTCCTTAAGTCAGGAACTAAAACAATACTCTAGGTTTCACCAATATCCTGTACAGTTGCACCAAGTCTTCCCTACTCTTATAATGCATCCTTTTTTAATTCATTCATGAGATGTGGGTGCTGCTGGCTAGACGAGCAATTATTGCCAATCCCTAATTGCTCTCGAGAAAGTGATGGTGAGCTGATTTCTTTAACCTCTGCAGTCCATGAATGTAGGTAAACCCATAGTGCTGCTAAGTAAGGAGTGCCAAGATTTTGACTTAGTGACGTGAAGGAACAGCAATATATTTCCAAATCAAGATGGTGTGTTGGAGGGGAACCATGAAATGGTGTTCCCATGCACCTGCTGCTTTGTCCTTTGAGATGGTAGCAGTTGTGGTTTGAAAGGTGCTGTCTAAGGAGTTTTGGTGGGTTACTGCAGTGCATCTTGCAGGTGACACACACTGCTGCCAAGTTCATTGGTGGTGGAGGGATTTAATGTTTGTGGATAAGGTGCTAATCAAGCAGGCTTCTTTGTCCTGAATGGTGTGTAACTTCTTGAGGTTGTTGGAGCTGCACTCATCCAGGCAAGGGGAGAGCATTCTATCACACTCCTGACTTGTGCCTCGTAGATGGTTGACAGACTATGGGGAGTCAAAAGGAGAGTTACTCGCTATAGGATTCCTAACCTCTGACCTGCACTTGTAGCCACAATATTTATATGGCTACTCCAGTTCAGTTTCTGGCCAATGGTAATCCCCAAGATGTTGATAGTGGGGACTTCAGCAATGGTACTGCCATTGAATGTCAAGGGGCAATGGTTACATTCTCTTTCGTTGGAGATGGCCATTGACTGGCACGTGCAGCATGAATGTTACTTGCCACCTGTCAGCCCAGATCTGAATATTATCCAGATCTTGCTGCATTTGGACATGGATAGCTAAGTATCTGAGGAGTCACAAATGGTGCTGACCATTGTGCAATCATCACCAAACATCCCCATTTCTGACCATATGATGGAAGAAAGTTCATTGATGAAGCAGTTGAAGATGATTGTGCAGAGAAAGCCACCCTCAGGAACTCCTGCAGTGATGCCCTGGAATGGAGATATAATCCATAGAATGCCTACAGCGCAGAAGAAGGTCATTCGACCCATTGAGCCTGCACCGATAACAATCCCACCCAGGCCCTATCTGCGTAACCGCACATATTTACCCTACTAGTCTCCCTGACACTAAGGGGCTATTTATCATTGCCAATCAACCTAACCTGCACATCTTTGGAGTGTGGGAGGAAACCAGAGCACCCAGAGCAAACCCACGCAGACACAGGAGAACATGCAAACTCGGCACAGACAGTGACCCAAGACCAGAACTGAACCAGGGTCCCTGGCGCTGCGAGGCAGCAGTGCTAACCACTGTGCCGCCCCTCATAAACCCTGACTCTCTTGTACATCAAAAATCTAGCTAACTCAGCTTGGCAGTCTCCACTGCCCAATTGGATAAATAATTCCAATCCATGATCGATCTCCAACAACCAGGACCATCTTCCTTTGTGCTAGGCATGACTCCAATCAGCAATGAGTTTTTCCCCTGATGGCCACTGACTCCAGTTTTCCATGACTCCCTGATGCCACACTCAGTCAACTGCTGCCTTGATGTCAAGGACAGTTATTCTCACCTTACCTCTGGAGTTCAGCTCTTTTGTCCATGTTTGAACTATGGCCATAATGAGGTCAGAAGTTGAGTGGCCCTGGCAGAAACCAAATTGAGTGTCAGTGAGCAGTTTACTGCTCTGTTGATGACCCCTTCTATCACTTTATTGATCCAATATTAACTTCAAATTTCCACCCTTCTCTCACCTACACTTGGTCCACCTCTGTCTCTTCCCTTCCTCCATTTACAGGGTTAGGTGATCAACAAATATTTATGATAAGCCCATTGACTCCCACTGACTGCACTTCCTCAGACCTTGCTTCTTGTAAGGACTGCATTCCATTCTCTCAATTCCTTCATATTCCATTACATCAATGTGATAACACAATCTTTTACAATAGCGCTTCCAATATGCATCCTTTTTCCTTAACCAAGGATTCCACTCCCCAAAGGGGTCGACAGGGCCCATCCCCATTTTCCACACACTGCACTCATCCCTTCCCCTCCTTCCCAGATACATAATAGGATTCCCCTTCTATCTTCCACTCCATATTCTATCCATTATCCTCTACTATTTCCATCACCTTAAGCTTGATGTCACCGCCAAACACATCCCCTTTCAGAATTCCCAATGAACCATTACTTCAACGATACACCAATTACCCTCCCTCTCCCACAGCATCTTTCTATGCAAGCACAGGAGATGCAACATCAGCCATTTTACCTCCTCTCTCCTCGCTATCCAATTCACTCAACATTCCATCCAAGGTGACACAGCAATTAACACATACTTCTTTCAATTTTGTATGGTGTACTCACTGCTCACGAACTGGGGAAACCAAATGCAAATTAGGCAACCATTTTATGGAACAACTCGTTTTGTCTGCAAGCATAAACTGGATCTTCCGGACACCTGTCATTTCAGTTCTCCACCTCGCTCTCACACTGACCTCTCTGGCCTCTGTCTCCTGCAGTTCCAATGAGGCTCAACAAAAAAGCTCAAAGAAGAGTACCTCATCTCTCAATTCAATATGTTACAGCATTCTAGACTAATCCAAACAACATTTTGTTTTTTTGGTTTAGTTTCTCTTTTGTTTTTGCTTTCTAAAGGCAGCTGTTCATCCTTCTGTTCTGCATACCGCATCCGGAGACAACTTTAGTTTCTTTATTTGTCCCATTACTACTCCCTCCAGTCTGACATCAACTCCTTTTGCCATTTCATCTTTCCTATCTTACATCCTATCACAGATCTTCTGTTTTATTATTTCCCACTCTCCCCTTTCACTTGCTTAAAACCTATTGGATTTCTAACTTTTTCCAACTTTATCTAATGTTAACCTGAAATGTTAACTGTTTCATCTCCACTGATGTGCTGAGTATTTCCAGCATTTTTTGTTTTCATTTCAGAATTTTAGCATTGGCACTATTTTGCTTTTGTGATTGCAAACCATGCATGGCAGGGAAGTTTGGAGTTCCACTTCCAGTCTGTGCTCAGTCAGCTAGTCTTGGTTGAGATGCAAGTAGCGGGTCTATATTTAGATCCATTACCCAAGTTGCAAGGGTAATAAAAAAAAACTAATGTCCCAGCCTGTGACTGCTATGCTATGAGCACTGCCAGAAAGTGCACACAACATCTAGACAACAATCAATGTAAGGACTAGGTTTGGTTGTAGGATTGCCCTAATTGAAATTGCCTATTAACACTGACCATCTTTATTTCTACATCAAACAATTGGTAAGCTGTCAAAGGAGACCTAAAACATGAGTCTGTACCTTTGTGCCCCCTTTGCATGGTCTCAACTGACTGCAGTCAAGCTAAATAGAGCATCCACCAGAATCCCTGGCGACCAGTATGAATCAACAATTTGGACATATTATTTTTGTTTTTTAATTCTTTGACAGGGTGTGGACGTTGCTAGCTAGGCCAACATTTAATACCAATCAGCAATTGTTCAACAAGGTGGTTGTGAGTTGCCTTCTTGAACCGCTGCAGTCCTTGTGATGTAGGTACACCCAGTGTTATTAGGAAAGGAGTTCCAATTTTACATCCAGCGAGGGGGAAAAGAGCATCTTTTCTATATCTCTTGCATCACAACATTGAATCATGGTCTAACTATACATTAATTAGACCAGCCGCGTTTAGTTTAAAGCATGGGGAGGCGCTGGCCTAGTGGTATTATCGCTAGACAATTAATCCAGAAACTCAGTTAATGTTCTGGGAACCTGGGTTCGAATCCCGCCACGGCAGATGGTGAAATTTGAATTCAATAAAAAATATCTAGCATTAAGAATCAACTCAAGACCATGAAGCCATTGTCGATTGTCAGAAAAACCCATCTGGTTCACTAATATCCTTTAGGGAAGGAAATCTGCCGTTCTTACCTGGCCTGTTCTACATGTGACTCCAGAGCCAGAGCAATGTGGTTAACTCTCAACTGCCCTCCAAGGGCAACGAGGGATGGGCAATAAATGCTGGCCAGCCAACGACGCCCATGTCCCACAAATGAATAAAAAACCATGCTTGGGATCGATTTCACACTTTATTAGTCCTTTGTACAACCTAGCGAACTTAGTTTGTTCCAAGTAATTTGATGGTCAAAGTATCATTAGGCATTCAGTAATACAAGAATGATCCCTGGGATGAAGAGCCTGTCACATGAAGAATGGTTGAGGACTCTGGGTCTATACTCGGAGTTTAGAAGGATAAGGAGGTATCTTATTGAAACACAGGATACTGCGAGGCCTGGATAGAGTGGACGTGGAGAGGGTGTTTCCACTAGTAGGGAAAAACTAGAACCAGAGGCGAAAGGGACGATCCTTTAAAACAGAGTTGAGGTGGAATTTCTTCAGCCAGAGAGTGGTGAAACTGTGGAACTCTTTGCCGCAGAAGGCTGTGGAGGCCAGGTCATTGAGTGTCTTTAAGGCAGAGATAGATAGGTTCTTGATTAATATGGGGATCGGAGTTATGGGGAAAAGGAAGGAGAATGGGGATCAGAAACAAATCAGCCATGTTTGAATGGCGGAGCAGACTCGAAGGGCCGAGTGACCAAATTCTGCTCCCATGTCTTATTGTCTTAATACCAATCTATAGAGCACTAAGTTCTGGCATCTGTATTGAAGGCATAGATTTTTTTTTGCAAAAATATACTTTATTCATATAAAATCTGAAAGACATTACAAAACATTTCAAATTATCATGATGAAGTGCAATGCTATTTACATTTTTTTCCAGAGATCAAGATGCACTCTGAGATGCTTCAGTTCAGCAATTAGAACATTTCAATACTTTCATTAGAAAGTAAAATTCTTTACAAACTATATACACATCGGTCATGTTGCACTCTGCGGTGTTTCAATAAAGTTACATACAGTTAGAATTAAACACAGAGCCCAAGGGGTTTTATTGAAGGCATTGACAGCAAACTACTTCAACTATTTGGGAATCATCACCAACATCTGAACAGGCACACACAAACCACATAATAAATGGTCCGTAAGGTTGGTGTTACTGATCTGGGTCATAGCTAGTAATGACATTTAATGTTAAATTATCTTAGCACAAGATAAACTTCTCCTTCATAAAGCAATTTTATGCTGCAACTAACCATTTTTAAAGCTTCTTTTTCTGAAGGGAGTGACATTACACAACAGATTTTCCATATTTAGTATGCAAATTGAAAACCACTGGGCAATCTGTGACAAGCTGTATAAATAAGAATTCTCAATCACACTGGATACTGTTGAGCCTGGGTCCAAAGCAAATGTTAAAATTGTACTGGATTGCCCCCCTTCTTTTTGATGGCATATTATATTGGAGGTGGAGCTGCAACCTTGAGAATGCCTCAGCAATGGATATTTCATGTAGTTCTCAAGTGGAATTTCTTGCAAATTTATATTTGCAATTTATATTTGCACTGAGATTGTGCTTCTCCTCAAAATCAGTGTGGTTATTTTCTCATGTAGTTCATTATATAGAAGTTAGACTTATAATTAGATCAGCAACTTGCATTTATATAATATCTTTAACATAACTGTCTCATCAAGGCGCTTCACAGGAGCATTATCAAACAATATGTCAGAGAAATATAGTAAAAAAATATTAGCAGAGGTAACCAAATTTTGGTCCAAGAGGTGGATCCCATGATAATATTTTATTCCATTTCACAACATATTCCTCATCCTTTTTTTATCCTCTGAAAAGACAGGACGCTTGAGCTGCAACTCTGGGTAAAATCCACAAACGTCAGGAGAGTTGACTGATTTTACTCAGTTGCCAATGTAAACTTGGGTTTTGCTGATGCCACCACGGAAGTTGGTGCCAATGTGTTACAAGTCAGTATTTGACTAGAGAAAATACTACCCAGCTACTTGTACAAGGCAGCCATATGATGAAAAACAAGTAATGAAGGAATCTTTCAGAAATTCCTTGACCAGGTCAATTTGAGTTACAGATGGAGCTCACATCTCCTGTTCTGTTATTAAATGGTGGCAAGGATTTTAAAGGCATTCAGTTGCAGATAAATATTTTGGGTGGCAATATGACCGTGCTGAAGTCAAGAATTTCATAAATTCAATGTCTAAGTCCATTTGCCAGTTACAATTCCATCCAATATTGAGAAACACACAGTAAGCTTTGAAAACTTTGTGACAAACACTTGAAGATGAGACACCTTCAGGATATTCCACTACTTGCTCTCAGACTTCATGAATGAGCAAGGAACTTGGGTCTGCTCTCTTCCTAAACTTCATTCTCTCCTGAAAATTCCACTCCATTCTCTCCTGAAAGCAGACTCTTTCTGCATAACTGATCCATAAAAAACCAGCTGACTCCAGGACCTTGCTCTTCATGTGAGAGCTTTGTCAGTGTAACCATGGTAAACATCACAGCCAGCCCAATTGTCAACAGTTTTCCAAATATGTGAACCTTTCAGTAAGGGAAGGCAAGTAGACAGCAATCAGAAGAGTAACCCTGGCCAAATGATTCCTTCCCAAGCCTAGACATGTTAAAATAAATTGCATATAGGAGATTGTACATTTGAGAGTGCACAAAAAACTAACCACTTCCACGTATGCATGGACAAGTGAAAACTGCCACCAAGAAAAAAAAACTTAGATCAAAATTCAGAACTAGATATCAACAAAAAAATTAAATAGTGTGTTTTACTTGTCAAAATACTCCACAATGCCTCATAAAAGCACAACAATAAATGGACACGAAGCCAAAGAAGAAGTTAGCAGGGTGATCAAAAGCTTGGTCAAAAAGATGGATTTTAAGAATAATTTCAAACAAGGAAAGAGCTGCAACAGCAGCAGAGGGGTTTAGGGAGAGGAGGTTGCACAAGTGAAAATCAATGGAACAAAAAGAGTTGTAGGGGAGAAGTTTGCATGGCTGCAGAAGATAACAATGATAGGAAAAGTATGGGATATGTAGTGTTTTAAATACAGGACAAGAATTTTTGAGGCACCAAACATCAGGAATTAATGCTGGTCAGCAAGGTCAGAAGTGTTCTGCATGTGGACTTGGTTCAAGGAAAAATATAAGTGGCACAATTTTGGATTAGTTAATTTGCAAAGAAGGGTGACAGACCAGGCAGGAAAGTACCAGAATACTCAAGACTGAAACTCCGAGGAATGGATGGTGATTTCAGTGGCTGATTGGTTAGGTTAAGGGCAGATGGGCATGATATTATTATGACAATCTTTGTGTTGGAGGGGGTAGGAGGTCAGAAAGTCAATTCAGGATTAAACAGAATGCCAGAATTGCCAAACAGTCTGGCTCAACCCAAAATAATGGCTCAGAAGGGAGAAGTCAGTGGCACAGCTACATGTTACAGCAAGAGGCAAAAATAATGACTTTGCTCTCATCAGTGTTTAGATACAAGATATTGCAGCTCATTTAATTTCTTACCATGCAGAGGTAGTTGAGGGGTCAAGATACACAATGAAGAGATAGGACTGGCTGACAACATACATGTGCAAAGCATCCCAATATCTATTGATGATGTCACCCAAGGGCAGCACATAGTTGAGGAAGAGGTGAACCAAGAATGGATACTTCAAGAATTCCATATGCAAGGGTATAGAGTAGGAAGAGAAACCATTTTTGCTCCAACTACAATGGGATAGAAAGAATGGAACAGCAAGAGCTGTCCAATGAAACTGAACAAATAGGGATACTGTACCACAGTTGCATTCGCAGAAAATGTCACTCCTGACTTTGATTCAGGTTGGTTTGATGCAGTAGTGAAAGGTAGAAACCTGATTGAACATATTCAAAAGAAAAGTTGCACAGGAAAGATCAGCAGGAATTTGGATGGCAACAATGCATTCAAACATGAGGAAAGGGAGGATGGTGATCAAGCAGTCGTTAGTGTGTAGTAAGTATGTAGAAGACTGTGTGCCAAAGAAGCAAATCCGTGTGTTCCCCAACCAGAAACCATGGACGAACAGGGATATCCACTGCTTGCTGAAGTCCAGGTCTGAGGCGTTCAAGTCAGGCGACACTGACCTATACAAGAAAGCCAGATATGATCTAAGGAGATCCATCAAAGATGCCAAAAGACAGTACTGGACCAAGCTAGAGTCCCAGGATAGCCACATCTACCCCCGCCGACTATAGCAAGGTCAGCACGATAAAGGCATGTAAAATTGCCGAATCCAACGCACCCCTCCCTGGTGTACGCGATGCATTTTACATCCGTTTTGAGCAAGAGGTCAGCGAGGGCATGCCCTCCACTCTGGAAGCCCTGGATGAACCTGTATCTGGATGTCAGCTACGACTCTCACCAACTTTTACAGACGCACCATAGAAAGCATTCTTTCTGGTTGTATCACAGCTTGGTATGACTCCTGCTCTGCCCAAGACTGCAAGAAACTACAAAAGGTTATGAATGGAGCCCAATCCATCACGCAAACCAAATCCATCGACTGTCTACACTTCCCGCTGCCTCGGAAAAGAAGCCAGCATAATTAAGGACCCCATTCACCCTGGACATTCTCTCTTCCACCTTCTTATGTCAGGAAAAAGATACAAAAGTCTGAGGTCATGTACCAACCGACTCAAGAACAGCTTTTTCCCTGCTGCTGTCAGACTTTTGAATGGACTTACCTTGCATTAATTTGATCTTTCTCTAAACCCTAGCTATGATTGTAAACACTACATTCTGCACTCTCTCATTTCCTTCTCTATGAACGGTATGCTTTGTCTGTAGAGCACGCAAGAAACAACACTTTTCACTGTATGTTAATACGTATGACAATAATAAATCAAATCAGTAACTTACAAGGAAGGAGGAATTGGGGAACTGGTATTGAGGGGTCAGGTGATAATAGATGATGTTTTTAAAAGCAAGGGACAGTACGTGAGGAGAGGACAGGAAGGGAAGTTGTATGGTTGTTAATTTAGTAGGAATAGAATCATGGTAGCAAGTAATGCGTCCCATAATGGAGTTGAGGAAAAAGCTAGAGGCATGAATTTAAAGTTAGGACAAGGAAGAATCAACAAGAAGGTTTGAGTTGATGGGCATAAAGGAGTGTGGAGGAGGCCTACACCAATTGGAGGTCCCTATCTGCTTCAAGAAGACGACCATCATCCCTGTACCAAAGAAAAGCCAGGCAGTGTGTCTTAATGACTATGGCTCGGAGGTTCTGACATCTACTATTATGAAGTACTTCGAAAGGTTAGTCCTAGCACAAATCAATTCCGGCCTCCCAGGCTGCCTCGATCCACTACAGTTCGCCTATCGCCGCAACTGATCCATCTCCCTGGCCCTGCACTCAACCCTGGAACATCTGGTTAACAAAGACACCTATATCAGACTCCTATTTATTGACTACAGCTCAGCCTTCAACACCATTTTTCCTACAAAACTCATCCCCAAACTCCATGGTCTGAGGCTCGGCTTGTCCCTCTACGACTGGATCCTGAACCTCTTAACCCTCATACCACAATCAGTAAGGATAGGCAACAACACCTCCTCCATGATCATCCTCAACACCGGTGCCCCACAAGGCTGTGTCCTCAGTCCCTTACTATACTCATACACCTAGGACTGTGTGGCCAAATTTCCCTCCAACTTGATTTTTAAGTTTGCTGATGACACCATCATCACAGTGGGTTGGATCTCAAACAATGATGAGACGGAGTACAGAAAAGAGATAGAGAATCTGTTGAATTGGTGCAATGACAATAATCTCTCCCTCAATGTCAGCAAAATGAAGGAGATAATTATCGACTTCAGGAGGTGTTGTGGAGGTCATGCCACTGTCTACATCAAAAGGGACAAAGTGGAAATGGTTGAGAGTTTTAGGTTTCTAGGTGTCCAGATCACCAACAACCTGTCCTGGTCCCGCCACACCGACATTATAGTTAAGAAAGCCCACCAACGCTGCTACTTGCTCAGGAAGCGGAGGAAATTTGGCATGTCCGCTATGACTCTCACCAACTTTTACAAGCGCACCATAGAAAGCATTCTTTCTGGTTGTATCACAGCTCGGTATGGCTCCTGTTCTGACCAAGACCGCAAGAAACTATGAAGGGTCATGAACAAAGCCCAGTCCATCACACAAACTAGCCTCCCATCCATTGACTCTGTCTACACCTCCCACTGCCTTGGAAAAGCAGCCAGCATAATCAAGGACCCCACACACCCAGGACATGCCCTCTTCACCTTCTTCCATCAAGAAAAAGATACAAAAGTCTGAGGTCATGTGCCAACCAACTCAAGAACAGCTTCTTCCCTGCTGCCATCAGACTTTTGAATGGACCTACCTTATATTAAGTTGATCTTTCTCTATACCCTGGCTATGACTGTAATGCTACATTCTGCACTCCTTGCCTTCTCAATGTACAGTGTGCTTTGTCTGTAAGCGTGCAAAAAACAATACTTTTCACTGTATACAAATGCATGTGACAATAATAAATCAAATCACATCAAATCAAATGGACAGCTAGCAGAACCAGCAATTTCAACCTTGGCGACAAAAAAGTTCATGAATGCTTCATACCTGTTTTTCAAGATGAGGAAGGAGAGTGGTTTATAGTGACAGCTGCACTAGAGAAACTAATTTAGAGGGCTTATTTTGTTCTCCAGGATGATACTGGAGTAGTGGGTTGCTTTGGTAGAGGAGAAGGCAGCCTGATATTGCTTGATGTAGTCCAGCAGATCTGTTCATGGAACAACCAATGTATTTAAGTTTCCATCCCTTTTATCTGAGGGAACATATCATGGGTAACAAATAGGTTGCGAGATAGTAATGGTTTCAATAGAGACAAAGATATCAAAGTAGTACAGGCAAGTAATTGATTACTCCCACTCCGATGTTCGGTAAAAAAGGAAGCAGAAATATCATGCAGAAGGCAAAAGGCTACGCAGTTGAAAGTTTGGAATTGCAGTTTTTAGTGATTTGTGGAAAGCTGCTCCTCTAAGAGCAGATGTAGAGAATTTGGTGGTGAAGGACACAATAGAAGCAATCTGTGATAGCCTGTTCAGTGATCATGAAGCTGCAGAATAGGGCATGCTCAAGGGATTATAGCTTTGCAGAGAATATATGGAAAGAGGTTTAGGGAGGAGCGCAGTGAATTCCATGAAACATGAAAGGCACCTGACCCAAGATGGGTATTCCAATCTCTAAGAAAGAGGAGTTCTTCAGTGCAGAGGCCAAGGCAGGAAAGGAGGGAGAAAATCTTGGCGAGAAACAGGGGTTGGGCATTGCACAGGAAGTAGAAAATAATTTCAAAAGGAGTGCATTGACAGGGGGAATGTAGTAAGGTTATTCAAATGAGGAGAAAATGCCAGAGATAGTGGTATGACTTAGTTACCAGAGGCATGCCCTCACCCTAACAGTGTGCATGGAGCTGGTGG
The DNA here is from genome assembly GCF_964213995.1 of Mustelus asterias. Classification (NCBI taxonomy): domain Eukaryota; kingdom Metazoa; phylum Chordata; class Chondrichthyes; order Carcharhiniformes; family Triakidae; genus Mustelus; species Mustelus asterias. The sequence continues at coordinate 78,315,629 of NC_135815.1, read as the reverse complement.
TGATCATGGAAGGAGTACGATGAAGGTTCACCAAACTCATCTTTGGGGTGGCAAAATTGTCTAATAAAGGATACTAGGCCTGTATTCTCTACAGTTTAGAAGAATGAGAGGTGACCTCACTAAAGTATACAAAATTCTTGCAGGGTTCGACAAGATGAATACAGGAAGATGTTTCCTCTGATTGGGGGTCACAGTCTCAGAATAACTTAGGAGGAACATGAAGAGGAATGCCTTCACTCAGTAGAGAATCTTTGCAATTCTCTATCCCAGAGGGCTTTAGAGGCTCAGTCATTGAGGATGTTCAAAACAGAGGTTGATAGGTTTCTAGATACCAACATCAAGGGATAGGGCGAGAAGGTGGCTTGAGGTAGATCGGCTATGGTCTGATCATGTGATGGAGCAGACTCAAGGGACTGAATTGCTTACCCCTGCTCCTTACAACCAGCAGAAAACCTTCAGAAAGGACAAGGTTGCACCATCCATAAGCTAAGTTTCAATCAAAGCCAAGATGGTATTGCAATTATCTACAACAATACGATGAATGGTAAGGACTTTGTTGGCACTAAGTGCATTGATTGTTGATCGGTTGGCAGATTAAGGGACAGCGCTGGATCAGGTGACAAGGACAAGGAGGAGGATGATGAAGGTAGCTCATCAATTGGAAAATCAGCAAAAAAGAAGAGTAGCTGAGTTAGCTGTTCTTAAGACAATTTTTACAAGAAGTGCCTTAATGGGCCCTTTTGAAAATAGTAAGAAGTTTAACAACACCAGGTTAAAGTCCAACAGGTTTATTTGGTAGCAAAAGCCACACAAGCTTTCGAAGCTCTAAGCCCCTTCTTCAGGTGAGAAGGCACTCACCTGAAGAAGGGGCTTAGAGCTTTGAAAGCTTGTGTGGCTTTTGCTACCAAATAAACCTGTTGGACTATAACCTGGTGTTGTTAAACTTCTTACTGTGTTTACCCCAGTCCAATGCCGGCATCTCCACATCATGACTACCATCGACACCCTTTTGAAAATGCCAAGGAAGGGACAAAGGGCAACTACAGGCTTATTGAAGAAAAATTCAAACCTGGGATAGTAGCTGGAGAGTAGGAAGGCAAAGTAGTGCTCTGGGTTCAATTCCCAGCTTGGGTCACTGTCTGTGCAGAGTCTGCACATTTTCCCCGTGTCTACATGGGTTTCTTCCGGGTGCTCCGGTTTCCTCCCACAGTCCAAAAGTAGTGCTGGTTAGGTGTGTTGGCCATACTAAGTTCTCCCTCAGTGTACCCAAACAGGCACCGGACTGTGGTGACTAGGGGATTCTCACAGCAATGTTAATGTAAGCCTACTTGTCACAATAATAAATAAGCTTAAAAACCTTAAACTTAGCAATGGTTTGGGAAAGGAAACAAAGTTCCTGTGAGAGAAAAAAAGGTTGCATGTCAGCGCAAGAGGAAGGGGAGGAAAGTAGGACCCAAGAGGAGAAAACAAAAAGAGATGGAAATTATCAGCTTGTATACAATGGAATGTAAGACAGTCATCTAAATAAAATGGCAACATAGCATGCAAATACACGAACAGCACAGCGCTTTTTGGTGATTTCCTCCACTGATCACAGTAATTTGCATGTGGATGTCCAATGAAAGAGAGTGCAAACTCGAGCTTGACGAAATACTGACCTTTTATCTATTTCACACAATTGGATAACAAAGACACTTATGTCAGACTCCTATTTTTTACTGCAGCTCAGCCTTCAACACCATTATCCCTACAAATCTCCAAACACCCGGAAGAACTAACATAACTAGGAGCAGGAGTAGGCCATCCGGCCCTTCGAGCCTGCTCCGCCATTCAATAAGATCATGGCTGATCTTTTTGTGGACTCAGCTCCACTTACCCGCCCGCTCACCATAACCCTTAATTCCTTTACTGTTCAAAAATGTATCTATCCTTGCCTTAAAAACATTCAATGAGGTAGCCTCAACTGCTTCACTCGGCAGGGAATTCTACAGATTCACACCCCTTTGTGTGAAAAAGTTCCTCCTCAACTCAGTCCTAAATCTGCTTCCCCTTATTTTGAGGTTATGTCCACTAGTTCTAGTTTCGCCCGCCAGTGGAAACAACTTCCCTGCTTCTAGGTTATCTATTCCCTTCATAATCTTATGTGTGTCTAGAAGATCTCCCCACATTCTTCTGAATTCCAATGAGTATAGCCCCAGTCTACTTAGTATCTCCTCATAAGCCAACCCTCTCAACTCCTGAATCAACCGAGTGAATCTCCTCTGCACCCCCTCCAGTGTCAGTATATCCTTTCTCAAGTAAGGAGACCAAAACCGCACACAGTACTCCAGTTGTGGTCTCACCAGCACCTTATACAGCTGCAACATAACCTCGCTGTTTTTGAACTCCATCCCTCTAGCAATAAAGGACAAAATTCCATTTGCCTTCTTAATTACCTGCTGCACCTGCAAACCAACTCATTGAGATTCCTGCACAAGGACCCCCAGGTCCCGTTGCACAGCAGCATGCTGCAATTTTTTACCATTTAAATAATAGTCCATTTTGCTGTCATTCCTACCAAAATGGATGACCTCACATTTACTTATGCTCGATTCTTCCCTCTGTGGCTGGATCCTAGACTTCCTAACCCACAGACCGCAATTAGTAAAGATCAGCAACAACGATTATCCTCAACACCAGCAGGCTGTGTCCTCACCCCCTTACTATACTTCCTATACACTTATGACTGTGTGGCCAAATTCCCCTCCAACTCGATTTTCAAGTTTGCGATGATACCAACCGAGTGACTAGGATCTCAAACAACGATGAGACGGAGTAAAGGAATGAAAGAGAAAATCTGGTGAAATGGTGCGACAACAATAATTTCTCCCTCAATGTCAGCAAAACGAAGGAGATAGTCATCGACTTCAGGAAGCGTTGTGGAGGACATGCCCCTATCCATATCAACAGTGATGAAGTGGAAATGGTCAAGACCTTCAAGTTTTTAGGTGTTCAGATCACCAACAACCTGTCCTGGTCCCTTCACGCTGACGCTCTCATTAAGAAAGCCCACCAACACCTCTACTTTCTCAGGAGGCACGTCCTTTATGGCTTTCACCAAATTTTACACATGGACCATAGAAAGCATCCTTTCCAGAAATATCACAGCCTGAGATGGCTCCTGCTTTGACCAAGACCACAAGAAACTACAAACGGTTGTGAACGTAGACCAGCCCATCACGCCTCCCATCCATTAACACTGTCTACACTTCCCACTGCCTTGGAAAAACAGCCAGCATAATCATGTACCCACACACCCCGGACATACTCTCTTCCACCTTCTTCCATCAGGAAAAGACAGAAAATCCTGAGATCCATACCAACCGACCCAAGAACAGCTTCTTCCCTGCTGCCATCAGACTTTTGAACAGACCTACCTTATAGAATCGTAGAATCCCACCGTGCAGAAGGGCGGCACGGTAGCACAGCAGTTAGCACTGCTGCTTCACAGCTCCAGGGACCTGGGTTCGATTCCCGGCTTGGGTCACTGTCTGTGTGGAGTTTGCACATTCTCCTCGTGTCTGCGTGGGTTTCCTCCGGGTGCTCCAGTTTCCTCCCACAGTCCAAAGATGTGCGGGTTAGGTTGATTGGCCATGTTAAAATTGCCCCTTAGTGTCCTGAGATGTGTAGGTTAGAGGGATTAGTGGGTAAAATATGTAGGGATATGAGAGTAGGGTCTGGGTGGGATTGTGGTCGGTGCAGACTTGATGGGCCGAATGGCCTCTTTCTGTACTGTAGGGTTTCTATGAGTCATGATGTGGAGATGCCGACGTTGGACTGGGGTAAACACAGTAAGAAGTTTAACAACACCAGGTTAAAGTCCAACAGGTTTATTTGGTAGCAAAAGCCACACAAGCTTTCGGAGCCCCAAGCCCCTTCTTCAGGTGACTCACCTGAAGAAGGGGCTTGGGGCTCTGAAAGCTTGTGTGGCTTTTGCTACCAAATAAACCTGTTGGACTTTAACCTGGTGTTGTTAAACTTCTTACTGTGCAGAAGGAGGCCATTCGGCCCATCGAGTCTGCACAATCCCACCCAGGCCCTATCCCCATAACACCATGCATTTACCCTAGCTAGTCCCCCTGACACTAAGGGGCAATTTAGCATGGCCAATCCACCTACCCGCACATCTTTGGACTGTGGGAGGAAACCAGAGCACCCGGAGGAAACCCACGCAGACATGGGGAGAAGGTACAAACTCCATACAGACAGTGGCCCAAGCCAGGAATTGAACCCAGGTCCCTGACGCTGTGAGGCAGCAGTGCTAACCACTGTGACACCATGCCACCAACTTATATTAAGTTTATCTTTCTCTGCACCTTAGCTATGACTGTAACACCATATCCTCCACCCTCTCCTTCCCTTCTCCCTTATGTACTCTATGAATGGTATGCTTTGTCCATATAGTACGCAAAAAACAATACTTTTCACTGTATACAAATACATGTGGCAATAATAAATCAAATCAGTTACTCACAAATTCCTACGTTTTCAGCAGACTGACTTCCCAAATACCAATTATTTCAAGACTTGAGGGAACAACCAAAATATGAAACAAGCAAGCACTGGAGGTAGATAAGCTTGACTTTCAATGTTTATGAACTGCTCTACACTGATCATTCGGTAAAATTCACGAAAGCATTACTCATTCAATTTTGTCCCGAAATCTCCAACTGAACCATCAGTCATATCGAGGTGCTGTAACGGATTCAGGCCACCCAAAAAAATAGATTACATAGAACATAGAACATAGAACATTACAGCGCAGAACAGGCCCTTCGGCCCACGATGTTGCACCGACCAGTTAAAAAAAAAAACTGTGACCCTCCAACCTAAACCAATTTCTTTTCGTCCATGAACCTATCTACGGATCTCTTAAACGCCCCCAAACTAGGCGCATTTACTACTGATGCTGGCAGGGCATTCCAATCCCTCACCACCCTCTGGGTAAAGAACCTACCCCTGACATCGGTTCTATAACTACCCCCCCTCAATTTAAAGCCATGCCCCCTCGTGCTGGATTTCTCCATCAGAGGAAAAAGGCTATCACTATCCACCCTATCTAAACCTCTAATCATCTTATATGTTTCAATAAGATCCCCTCTTAGCCGCCGCCTTTCCAGCGAAAACAATCCCAAATCCCTCAGCCTCTCCTCATAGGATCTCCCCTCCATACCAGGCAACATCCTGGTAAACCTCCTCTGCACCCTCTCCAAAGCCTCCACATCCTTCCTGTAATGTGGGGACCAGAACTGCACACAGTACTCCAAGTGCGGCCGCACCAGAGTTGTGTACAGTTGCAACATAACGCTACGACTCCTAAATTCAATCCCCCTACCAATAAACGCCAAGACACCATATGCCTTCTTAACAACCTTATCTACTTGATTCCCAACTTTCAGGGATCTATGCACACATACACCTAGATCCCTCTGCTCCTCCACACTATTCAAAGTCCTCCCGTTAGCCCTATACTCAACACATCTGTTATTCCTACCAAAGTGAATTACCTCACACTTCTCCGCATTAAACTCCATCCGCCACCTCTCGGCCCAACTTTGCAACCTGTCTAAGTCTTCCTGCAAACTACGACACCCTTCCTCACTGTCTACCACACCACCGACTTTGGTGTCATCAGCAAATTTGCTAATCCACCCAACTATACCCTCATCCAGATCATTAATAAATATTACAAACAGCAGTGGCCCCAAAACAGATCCCTGAGGTACACCACTTGTAACCGCACTCCATGATGAATATTTACTATCAACCACCACCCTCTGTTTCCTATCCGCTAGCCAATTCCTGATCCAATTTCCTAGATCACCCCCAATCCCATACATCTGCATTTTCTGCAGAAGCCTACCATGGTGAACCTTATCAAACGCCTTACTAAAATCCATATATACCACGTCCACTGCCTTGCCCCCATCCACCTCCTTGGTCACTTTCTCAAAAAACTCAATAAGGTTAGTAAGGCACGACCTACCTGCCACAAAACCATGCTGACTATCACCTATCAATTCATTACTCTCCAAATAACTATAAATCCTATCCCTTATAATTTTTTCCAACATCTTGCCGACAACAGAAGTGAGACTCACCGGTCTATAATTCCCGGGGAAGTCTCTGTTCCCCTTCTTAAACAATGGGACAACATTCGCTAACCTCCAATCTTCTGGTACTATACCAGAGGCCAACGACGACCTGAAGATCAGAGCCAGAGGCTCTGCAATCACTTCTCTTGCCCCCCAGAGAATCCTTGGATAAATCCCATCCGGACCAGGGGATTTATCTATTTTCAGACCCTCCAGAATATCCTGCACATCCTCCTTATCAACTGTAATACTGTCTATTCTACTCCCTTGCAACCCAGTGTCCTCCTCAGCTATATTCATGTCCCCTTGCGTGAACACCGAAGAGAAATATTGGTTCAATGCTTCACCAATCTCCTCCTTACATTTGAGGCTGTTGTACAACCCAATCATCTATTTTCCCATTTCTGATATCAAAGCTCTTAGCAAAAGGAGCTAAACTAATAGCTAAAACTTTGACATCAAAACTAAAATTGGCATTGCTATATATTTTTTAAATTGCAAAAATAAATTTTTATTTGCAAAACACATCAGTACCAAGTCAAATTACAAAACACCCATGTCCAAAATCTCTCCAAATCACATACCGTCTTAGCTTGGAGGTAGATCACCTTTCCTTCAATGTCAAAATCCTGGAACCCCTTTCAGAACAGAAATGTAACTTTACCAATACCAGACGGACTGCAATGATTCAAGAAGGCCACCACCAGTCACTGGCAATTAGGGATGAGTAACAAGTGTCACTTGCCAGTGATACTCACATCCCATGAAATAATGCATATTTTTAAAAAATTTCAACAAATCCCTTTTTTCTCCCCCAGTAACAATTTCCACATGTGCAGATAACAACATTTCAATGTAGTCAAAAGGTGACATAGCTGTTTAGAACTATTTCCCAAACCACACCCACTACAACAAACAGTTTCTGACACAACATACAAACTTAAGTAGAACACACAAAATAAGAATATTGGAAATGCTACAGGTGCCCTTCTGCATGCATTTCTGGCTCTAAGCTCTTTTGAAATAAGGATACTATATGAAAACTAGAGTCAGCCATTCATGATTCCAAATGATGGACAGCACGATGGCACAGTGGTTAGCACTGCTGCCTCACATTGCCAGGGACCTGGGTTCGATTCCCAGCTTGGGTCACTGTCTGTGCGAAGTCTGCATGTTCTCCCTGTATCTGCGTGGGTTTCCTCCGGGTGCTCCGGTTTCCTCCCACAATCTGAAAGGCGCACTGGTTAGGTGTATTGGCCACGCTAAATTCTCTGTGTACCCGAACACTGGAACACTAGTATGGCAACTAGGGGATTTTCACAGTAGCTTAATTGCTGCGTTAATCTAAGCCTACTTGCGACTAATAAATAAACTTATAAAAATACAGACTTTGTGCAAGGTTATGAAACACACAATATCTGTCAGGTTAAGACATTCTTTAGCAAAATAAGCAATGACAAAACAAGGAAAAAAATCTTTACTTAGTGAATGGTTAAGATCTGGAATGCATTGCCTGTGAGCTTGGTGGAGGCCAAGTCAATCATAGCTTTCAAAAACAGAATTAGGCCATTCTCCAAGAAGGAGGAATTTGGGTGCCATGGTGGCTAGCACTGCTGCCTCACAGAGCCAGGGTCCCAGGTTCGATTCCAGCCTTGGGTGACTGTCTGTGTGAAGTTTGCAAGTTCTCCGTGTCTGCATGGGTTTCCTCCCACGGTCCAAAGATGTGCAGGTTACATGGATTGGCCATGCTAAATTTTCCCTTTGTGTCCAAATATCTGTAGGTTAGGGGGATTAGCAGGGGGTGGACCTGGGTATGATGTTTTCGGAGAGTTGATAGGCTAAAATGCCTCCTTCTGCACACTAGTGATTCTATGATTTACAAAGCTGGGGGGAAAAGAAAAGAGATCTCTTGCATCATACTGATAGTGTCCCGGCCTCTGCGCTCGAAGCTCTGGATTCAAGTCCCACAACACCAGGTTAAAGTCCAACAGGTTTATTTGGCAGCACTAGCTTTCGGAGTCTCAGGCTCCTTCATCAGGTGAATGAGGACTTGTGTTCACAAACAGGTCGTATACAGACACAAACTTAATTTACAAGATAATGGTTGGAATGGTCGCATTCCAACCATTATCTTGTAAATTGAGTTCGTGTCTGTATATGACCTGTTTGTGAACACAAGTCCTCATTCACCTGATGAAGGAGCCTGAGACTCCGAAAGCTAGTGCTGCCAAATAAACCTGTTGGACTTTAACCTGGTGTTGAGAGACTTCTTACTGCGCTTACCCCAGTCCAACGCCAGCATCTCCACTTCAAGCCCCACTTCAGGGCTTGATGATCATGTAAAGTACATTCGTAACATGGCCAAACAGATTGTCAGCCTTTAAATCCTTCCAATAAGCTTGGCGGCAAATTAAATATTGGGAAGACTGAAATTCTGTTCCCTTGCAATCAATTCAAAACCTCTCCCTGGCACCTGCCTGAGGCTGAAGCACCACATTTGCTATCTTGATGTTGTATATTTGACCTCAAGAGGAGCTTCCAAACATAGCGCCATTACTGAGGTCATCAACCTTCACTGTCATTTCATCACTAGTTTCATCCCTGCCTTGGCTCATTCCCTGCCACTAATTCAGACCTTTATTACCACTTGCCTTGCATGGCTTTCAGAGCCAATCTCCCATTTTCCACCCTCCAATAACTTGGAATTCATCCAAAGTTCTGCTGCCCTATCCCAACAGGTACCAAGTCCAGTTCATCAATCATCCTTGTACTCGCTGGCCTATGCTATCTCCCAGTCCAATAACATCTCAATTTTTAAAATCTCAACCATGGTTTCAAATTTCTCCATAATTTTGCCCTTCCTTATTGTTGTAATCTTCACCAGCCCGACAGTCCTTAGAGAAACCTGCATGCCTCTAGCCTTGTGCATTTCCCATTTTAATCTCTCCAGTATTGTCTGCCGAGTCTCTATGCCCCTGAATCCCCTTCAAAATTCTCTACTCTCTTCCTTTAAGCCGTTTCTTAAAACCTGCCTCTTTTATCAAAGTTGTTCTGAGATTGTGCGAGTGCAAGAGAGAGGTGTGCACGGGAGAGAGAGAGAGAGAGAGAAAGAGGTGTGCACGGGAGAGAGAGAGAGAGAGAAAGAGGTGTGCACGGGAGAGAGAGAGAGAGAGAGAAAGAGGTGTGCACGGGAGAGAGAGAGAGAGAGAAAGAGGTGTGCACGGGAGAGAGAGAGAGAGAGAGAGAGAGAGAAAGAGGCGTGCACGGGAGAGAGAGAGAGAGAGAGAGAAAGAGGTGTGCACGGGAGAGAGAGAGAGAGAGAAAGAGGTGTGCACGGGAGGGAGAGAGAGAGAGAGAGAAAGAGGTGTGCACGGGAGAGAGAGAGAGAGAGAGAGAGAGAAAGAGGTGTGCATGGGAGAGAGAGAGAGAGAGAGAGAGAAAGAGGTGTGCACGGGAGAGAGAGAGAGAGAGAGAGAGAGAAAGAGGTGTGCACGGGAGAGAGAGAGAGAGAGAGAGAGAGAGAGAGAGAGAAAGAGGTGTGCACGGGAGAGAGAGAGAGAGAGAGAGAGAGAGAAAGAGGTGTGCACGGGAGAGAGAGAGCGAGAGAGAGAAAGAGGTGTGCACGGGAGAGAGAGAGCGAGAGAGAGAAAGAGGTGTGCACGGGAGAGAGAGAGCGAGAGAGAGAAAGAGGTGTGCACGGGAGAGAGAGAGCAGAGGTGGGCAGGAGAGAGGGAGAGCAGAGGTGGGCAGGGGAGAGGGAGAGCAGAGGTGGGCAGGGGAGAGGGAGAGCAGAGGTGGGCAGGGGAGAGGGAGAGCAGAGGTGGGCAGGGGAGAGGGAGAGCAGAGGTGGGCAGGGGAGGGAGAGCAGAGGTGGGCAGGGGAGGGAGAGCAGAGGTGGGCAGGGGAGGGAGAGCAGAGGTGGGCAGGGGAGGGAGAGCAGAGGTGGGCAGGGGAGGGAGAGCAGAGGTGGGCAGGGGAGGGAGAGCAGAGGTGGGCAGGGGAGGGAGAGCAGAGGTGGGCAGGGGAGGGAGAGCAGAGGTGGGCAGGGGAGGGAGAGCAGAGGTGGGCAGGGGAGGGAGAGCAGAGGTGGGCAGGGGAGGGAGAGCAGAGGTGGGCAGGGGAGGGAGAGCAGAGGTGGGCAGGGGAGGGAGAGCAGAGGTGGGCAGGGGAGGGAGAGCAGAGGTGGGCAGGGGAGGGAGAGCAGAGGTGGGCAGGGGAGGGAGAGCAGAGGTGGGCAGGGGAGGGAGAGCAGAGGTGGGCAGGGGAGGGAGAGCAGAGGTGGGCAGGGGAGGGAGAGCAGAGGTGGGCAGGGGAGGGAGAGCAGAGGTGGGCAGGGGAGGGAGAGCAGAGGTGGGCAGGGGAGGGAGAGCAGAGGTGGGCAGGGGAGGGAGAGCAGAGGTGGGCAGGGGAGGGAGAGCAGAGGTGGGCAGGGGAGGGAGAGCAGAGGTGGGCAGGGGAGGGAGAGCAGAGGTGGGCAGGGGAGGGAGAGCAGAGGTGGGCAGGGGAGGGAGAGCAGAGGTGGGCAGGGGAGGGAGAGCAGAGGTGGGCAGGGGAGGGAGAGCAGAGGTGGGCAGGGGAGGGAGAGCAGAGGTGGGCAGGGGAGGGAGAGCAGAGGTGGGCAGGGGAGGGAGAGCAGAGGTGGGCAGGGGAGGGAGAGCAGAGGTGGGCAGGGGAGGGAGAGCAGAGGTGGGCAGGGGAGGGAGAGCAGAGGTGGGCAGGGGAGGGAGAGCAGAGGTGGGCAGGGGAGGGAGAGCAGAGGTGGGCAGGGGAGGGAGAGCAGAGGTGGGCAGGGGAGGGAGAGCAGAGGTGGGCAGGGGAGGGAGAGCAGAGGTGGGCAGGGGAGGGAGAGCAGAGGTGGGCAGGGGAGGGAGAGCAGAGGTGGGCAGGGGAGGGAGAGCAGAGGTGGGCAGGGGAGGGAGAGCAGAGGTGGGCAGGGGAGGGAGAGCAGAGGTGGGCAGGGGAGGGAGAGCAGAGGTGGGCAGGGGAGGGAGAGCAGAGGTGGGCAGGGGAGGGAGAGCAGAGGTGGGCAGGGGAGGGAGAGCAGAGGTGGGCAGGGGAGGGAGAGCAGAGGTGGGCAGGGGAGGGAGAGCAGAGGTGGGCAGGGGAGGGAGAGCAGAGGTGGGCAGGGGAGGGAGAGCAGAGGTGGGCAGGGGAGGGAGAGCAGAGGTGGGCAGGGGAGGGAGAGCAGAGGTGGGCAGGGGAGGGAGAGCAGAGGTGGGCAGGGGAGGGAGAGCAGAGGTGGGCAGGGGAGGGAGAGCAGAGGTGGGCAGGGGAGGGAGAGCAGAGGTGGGCAGGGGAGGGAGAGCAGAGGTGGGCAGGGGAGGGAGAGCAGAGGTGGGCAGGGGAGGGAGAGCAGAGGTGGGCAGGGGAGGGAGAGCAGAGGTGGGCAGGGGAGGGAGAGCAGAGGTGGGCAGGGGAGGGAGAGCAGAGGTGGGCAGGGGAGGGAGAGCAGAGGTGGGCAGGGGAGGGAGAGCAGAGGTGGGCAGGGGAGGGAGAGCAGAGGTGGGCAGGGGAGGGAGAGCAGAGGTGGGCAGGGGAGGGAGAGCAGAGGTGGGCAGGGGAGGGAGAGCAGAGGTGGGCAGGGGAGGGAGAGCAGAGGTGGGCAGGGGAGGGAGAGCAGAGGTGGGCAGGGGAGGGAGAGCAGAGGTGGGCAGGGGAGGGAGAGCAGAGGTGGGCAGGGGAGGGAGAGCAGAGGTGGGCAGGGGAGGGAGAGCAGAGGTGGGCAGGGGAGGGAGAGCAGAGGTGGGCAGGGGAGGGAGAGCAGAGGTGGGCAGGGGAGGGAGAGCAGAGGTGGGCAGGGGAGGGAGAGCAGAGGTGGGCAGGGGAGGGAGAGCAGAGGTGGGCAGGGGAGGGAGAGCAGAGGTGGGCAGGGGAGGGAGAGCAGAGGTGGGCAGGGGAGGGAGAGCAGAGGTGGGCAGGGGAGGGAGAGCAGAGGTGGGCAGGGGAGGGAGAGCAGAGGTGGGCAGGGGAGGGAGAGCAGAGGTGGGCAGGGGAGGGAGAGCAGAGGTGGGCAGGGGAGGGAGAGCAGAGGTGGGCAGGGGAGGGAGAGCAGAGGTGGGCAGGGGAGGGAGAGCAGAGGTGGGCAGGGGAGGGAGAGCAGAGGTGGGCAGGGGAGGGAGAGCAGAGGTGGGCAGGGGAGGGAGAGCAGAGGTGGGCAGGGGAGGGAGAGCAGAGGTGGGCAGGGGAGGGAGAGCAGAGGTGGGCAGGGGAGGGAGAGCAGAGGTGGGCAGGGGAGGGAGAGCAGAGGTGGGCAGGGGAGAGGGAGAGCAGAGGTGGGCAGGGGAGGGAGAGCAGAGGTGGGCAGGGGAGGGAGAGCAGAGGTGGGCAGGGGAGGGAGAGCAGAGGTGGGCAGGGGAGGGAGAGCAGAGGTGGGCAGGGGAGGGAGAGCAGAGGTGGGCAGGGGAGGGAGAGCAGAGGTGGGCAGGGGAGGGAGAGCAGAGGTGGGCAGGGGAGGGAGAGCAGAGGTGGGCAGGGGAGGGAGAGCAGAGGTGGGCAGGGGAGGGAGAGCAGAGGTGGGCAGGGGAGGGAGAGCAGAGGTGGGCAGGGGAGGGAGAGCAGAGGTGGGCAGGGGAGGGAGAGCAGAGGTGGGCAGGGGAGGGAGAGCAGAGGTGGGCACGGGAGGGAGAGCAGAGGTGGGCAGGGGAGGGAGAGCAGAGGTGGGCAGGGGAGGGAGAGAAGAGGTGGGCACGGGAGGGAGAGAAGAGGTGGGCACGGGAGGGAGAGAAGAGGTGGGCACGGGAGGGAGAGAAGAGGTGGGCACGGGAGGGAGAGAAAAGAGGTGGGCAGGGGAGGGAGAGAAAAGAGGTGGGCACGGGAGGGAGAGAAAAGAGGTGTGCACGGGAGAGAGAAGAGGTGTGCACGGGAGAGAGAAGAGGTGTGCACGGGAGAGAGAGGTGTGCACTAGAGAGCAATCAAGATTCAGACCCTCAGGGACTCTGGGGAAGATAGCCTGTGAGAGAGGGGAAAGCAGATAACTTCGGGAACTAAGATGACTCGGATTCAGATAGGTAGGAATGGAATTCTACAAAGGTAAGCTTTGAAGTTACTTCTTACCGCTTACACCTGTTTTCCAAGTTCTCAGCTTTTCAAATCCAAAATTGCTGTTATTGCGACTGGATTTTTCTAATCTTTTCATAGAATCATAGAATCCCTACAGTACAGAAGAGGCCATTCGGCCCATCGGGTCTGCACCGAGCACAATCCCACCCAGGTCCTATCCCCATATCCCTACATATTTACCCACTAGTCCCTCTAACCTACACATCTCAGGACACTAAGGGCAATTTTAGCACGGCCAATCAACCTAACCCGCACATCTTTGGACTTCTTCACAGTCTTCGTGGTATTAGTTCCTCATTAAAACAGTACAACAGCCGAGAATTTCATTTATCTTCTCCTTCAGCTTGGTGTACATTAAACATTAAAAAAGGCGACTGATTTCAAGGTTCTGCAAGTACTGCACCTTCAACTTATGCTTGGAATGTAATATTGCATAGCTAGATGGCAAGAAAGTTGCCGTTTTGAGGCCTGTGAAACTGCCAACATATGCCATAATTACAACAATGAAATAGACAGAAACTTTTAACATCTGCACATGTGCGGTTAAAAAGGGAAATCAGAAGTTGTTGTCAGTGATTTCCCAGTCCTCCAAAGGATATGTTGCTGAAGTCCTCACAGATTGAAATCTCAGAAATCACTTGATTTGACAAGTACTTCCATTTTTTCTGCTATTGACTTCACCCAGAGAAACCCTTGAAAAAGTTCAATTTTGTTGGTGTAAGCAGATTTTAAATAAATAGTGCACCAAGTTATAATTAATGCTGAACAACCTCTCTGGCCTGAAAAACTATTTTTTTTAAAATTTGTGTCATGTCAAATTTCACCATTATTGTAAAAAAGGACATTTTTTTAAAAAAACAGAAAAAAAGTTTATGATATTTCAGCTTCAACCTTAATCCCATGACTGTGTCCCAATCTTTTTCTCACACTCTTGTAAAATAACCTCAAAACCCAGCAAATTGTAAAAACAGCACTGCAAGATAAGATGCTAAATCTGAAAAAAAACTTAGATTTACCTATATACAGTATTTTTATGACCACTTGAGGTTTCAAAGCATTTTACAGCCAATTAAGTTCTTTCAAAGTGCAGTCATTGTTTTAAAGTTGGAAATACAGCAGCCAATTGTGCACAGTCATGTATTTATTGTAGCCAGGACACGGAGGTAACTCTTGGAAAAAATGTCAGGGAATCTTTTACATCCATGAAAGTCGGCAGAAAGGGTCCCGGTTCAACATTTCTTCCAAGAGACAGCACCCCTGACAGTGCAATACTCCCTCATAACTGCACTGGAATATCCATTTTGTTTTTTGTGTTCAAGCCATGCAGTGGGACTTGAATGTCGTGACTCCAGAGGTCAGACTTCTACCAACTGAGGTGTGGTTGGCACTGAACTCAATAGCTATATCTTCTAAAGAAGGAAACGTGTGAAAGCAAAGATAGATCCGTTGGGTCCACGCACAAATTTTACAAATCTGATTTGAGGTGAGCAGTATTGAAAACCGGTAAAAAGCACCCTGCAAATGAAATTAAGAATCATGTTGAGATGTTTGAGACCTGACCTCTTAAAAATAGCAACAGAATGGACGGACACGGACACGCACACGGACACGGACACGCACACACAGATCCTAACTGGACATCAGTTGCCAAATATTAGGGTAATTTATTCAATGTCTTACAAGACCAAAAGCAGATACGTAGAAACTGTTAATAGTGGTGTTATGCAGTGAAACTACAATTCCACATGCCTCACAATCCTCCTTTGCCCACAGACAGTGAAGAAATATTGGATTTGAAATCCAATTGTTACCCCATTTGGATCTCTCTGCCCTAATCCCCCAGAAGACTGAGAAATTTGTTCAAGCAAATGCATCATGCTTTCTCACCTAAAAGTGCCCTGTTTTCCCGTAAGCACAAATGTTCAAATACCCAATCTGCAATTGGCATTCTCCTCAAATGGAATAGAAATACATGATCCCACTCGTCGACCATTATTTGCATTGATTAAAGCCATCTCGCCAAGCAGCAGCAACTGGCATTTATGGAGAGCCAGTCGTATCGTAAAATATGGGCGGCACAATGGTTCGCACTGCTGCCTCACAGCTCCAGGGACCTGGGGTTTCGGGTATAGGGCCTGGGTGGGATTGTTGTCGGTGCAGACTCGATGGCCACCTTCTGCACTGTAGGCTTTTTATGGTTCTATGGATATCCCCAGACACTTCACAAGAGCATTATTAAAAACTTGACATCTTGCTACATCTGACAGATGGCCAAGATGTTTTAAGGAGTGTCTTAATGGAACAGAAACAGAGATGTTTAAGGGGCGAATGACAGAGCTTCGGCAGCTAAAAGCACTGCCCCCAATGATGCAGCGATTAATGTCACATTATCAGTAACCCCCACAGCTTGCCCCTGGTCTTGCATAATCTCACCAGCTGTTCTGTCTGGAGACAATACACATCTCTTTAACCTGTGTTTAATGTTCCCTCCAACCACATTATCTGTACCTTTTAAGACCTGGCTGGCTGTAGAGATTTGCATTCTAATTAGTATTCTGTAACTTGATTTCTGTGTCTGTGCACTGTTGGAGAACAGAGACCACTCCATCTGATGAAGGAGCAGCAAACTCTGAAAGCTTATGGTATTTGCTACCAAATAAACCTGTTGGACTTTAACCTGGTGTTGTGAGACTTCTTACTGTGCAGCGATTAAAAACCAGGGGTGCACAAAAGGTCAGAATTAGAGGAGTGCAGGAATTTCAGAAGGTTGTATGGCTGGGGGAAGATAGAGAGATAAGGGGAAAAACTATAGAGGGGTTTAAAGTCATCGGTGAGCTTTTTAAAATTGAGATGTTGCTGGACTGGGAAACAAAGCAGGTCAGCAAGTACAGAGGTGATGGGTAAATGAGACTTGACGTGAGCTAGGATACATGCAGCGGAGTTTTGGATGAGCTCAAGTTTATGAAGGGCGCAAAATGGGAGGCTGGCCAGGAGAGCATTAAAATAGACAAATCTTGAGATAATAATGTCACAAATGAGAGTTTCAGCACAGATCAGTGGGAGAGTCAGCCGACGTTACTGACCCAGATATAGGTGGTCTCAGTACTGGATAAGATCCCACATCAAGATTTCAAACAGTTTAGTACAGCTTCAGACAGTTGCCAAGATGGACAGAGTCACTGGTAAGAGAATGGAGTTTGTGGCAGCGGACAAGGACCACAGTTTTAAATCTTCCAAATATTGGTTGGCTGACATTTCTACTCATCCAGTGCTAGGTATCGGACAACAGCGATCAAAGTGATAGGAGCAAAGAGACTCAGCTAAACAACACTGCCGAAGAGCTGTTTTGATTACTTTAACTTAGACACCACCTCCAAGCACATTTGCTCTCACCCTCCTCCCACAAACATTATTTAATTA
Organism: Mustelus asterias; assembly: GCF_964213995.1. Lineage (NCBI taxonomy): Eukaryota > Metazoa > Chordata > Chondrichthyes > Carcharhiniformes > Triakidae > Mustelus > Mustelus asterias. Next base: position 78,299,016 of record NC_135815.1, on the reverse strand, counting down.
TTGGACAACTGCTCCATCCTGTTCCTCCCCCACTTCCACCTCGAGCCTACACCAACAACAATCCCACCCAGGCTCTATCCCTGTAACCCCACGTATTTACCCTGCTATTCCCCATGACATTAAAGGGCAATTTAGCATGCCAATCAATCCAACCCGCACATCTTATTAAAATATTTAAATGAGTAACCCGCCTCCTGTGAGCAGATGGGTCGCTCATCCCTTGTCCCACCTATAAAACAATTGCTTGTTTAAACCAGCAATGACAGGTTCAAGACAGGTTGAGCTCCGATCAGATGTTTACCTTTTTAACCACCCATTCAAACCAAATCCAACCATCTTTGGAGTTAAATTTCTCCCATTGTGCTCATCTATTATTTGAACATAAAGCTATTTCTAGGTTTCTTATTATTCAATGCAAAATTATTTTAAAGAAGTTTTCCTCAAGAAGAGTTCAAAATCAATAGCGCTTCCTGACTTCCTGACTCCTGACTCCTGATGTGACAATCAATAAAGTGGATGATACACTTCTGTTCTACCCGGTGCAGAGACTAGTCGAATGAAGTTATAAGTTTCTTAAAAATAAAATTCCAAAACATTGTTGAAGAATATTGTAACAAATATTGTTCTGATTAAGGCTCAAGAAAAGCATCCACTGACATCTGATAAAGCTAATGGATGGTCAAAGCCCATGCCTATTTAGCCATAACTAACGTTACTCAAGGAACAGTTCTAAATGCATTGAGCATATCTTCTTGATGGCTAAAAGGTGGAGCATTAGTTAATACAGCAGCAAACTGAGATTTTGAAGGGTCGCATTATATTGAATTGGACTTCCAAATTAACTTTATGAAACAGATCAGATAAAGCTTCACCGAGGAAACCACATTGTCTTTGGCTTTAAAAGGTTAAGAATTACAGCCAAACAAACTTCAGTTAGGTTCGGTTTCAGTGATAATAAATGCTGAATACACTCAAAAGCACAGACTACCTCGGAGGATAAAGATGGTAATTTCAGTTTCTTTTCTGTATTGAAATGTATGCTATGACCACATTCAAAAATGTATCTAGTGCTTAAAAGGAATCTTCATTATTTCCTTAATAACATTTAACTTTCTTTAATAACACTTAACAGTATGTATAATTGATTATTTTCTTTAAAAAAAATACCAAAGTCAGTTTAAAGATTCAAACACAGACTGAAAGGCATCAAGACCAGTTGAGGACACAAGATTAACGTGAGAGAGAGAGTTGCAATCTTGACCAAACTTCCAAATTATGCCAGGGAGAAGGAAGGGAGTCCAACCAAAAGTTACGGTCCACATTGGAACCAATGATAGAAAGTCACTTAATTAACACTTTGACACAGCAAGGACTGGTAAAAACTTGCAAATGGTCCAATACACCATTGTAGAACTCTCGCCTTGTCATCAAAAGGGGCTCAAATCCCAATGCAAAGACTTGAACACAGAAAATCAAACCTGAAACTCCATTGTGGTACTAAGGATGCACTGCACTGTTGGACTATTACTTCAGTTGCAACATTAAACCAAGACTCCCTCTGCTCTCTCAACTAGACTTAAACGAGCCCATGACACAATTTCAAAGGGCAGGTATCCTGGTCTTCTGGCCAATAATCATCCCTCAATCAGCACCACAAACAAAATGATCTGGTCAGTACCATATTGCTGGCTGTGGGAGCTTATTGTGCCCAAATTGACTGCCAATATTGCAACATTGATTACATGCTTCACTTGTGGTAAAGAGCTTTGGATCTTCCCGAGGTCATGGAAGACACTATGCAAATACATCTTGCATTCATTTAATATGACTGGTTGCTGATCTGCCATAGCATAAGGAACGTCAAACAGAGGTCAGACACTTTCCACAAGTTATAAAGTTAGAATTCACCTCAAAACATTCTTATATATGCTAGTGCAGTAGACAGAAAAGTACAAGCGCAAACTACACATTTTAATCAAGTGAATGGAAAGCATCTTCGGGTTAGCCAATTTGGACAATAATCAGATGAATATAATAATGAATGTTCTAAAGATAGCTGGGTCATTAATCCCATAGCTCAGTATTAAGGATTTGCAGTTTTTTAATAATCTTTCCACACACACACACCTTTTTTTTGGAAATGTCAGGACAGTACCGATGAGAGACAGGAAAGAGTGTAATTTTTAAAAGTCAATCCAAAATATGAGGATTTTTCTAACTGTCGTGGATTAATCTGCTGTGACATTAATTCTAATTCAAATTATACCACCCCACCACACCCTCCGCACCCGAAACACACAAAAAGATAAGGCAATAATGTGCTGTTAGAGTGAGAAATGAATCATAACAAAACCCTCCTACCGTACAACATTTTCTTTGGTGATAATGCATTAAAAATATTATAAGTAAAATGTTTTTATGAGCTGTCTAATAACAATAAAAATCACAAATAATATGTTGTGTAAGAGGTCGCAGAAATCATTATAAAAGTGTAGGGGAGGGGTTGCAGTTTTACTATTATTTTATAACAAAAGCATAAACCTCAACAAAAATATTTTTAAAAATCTCTAAATACAGTTAATGAAAACTAAAATTTCAAGTTAGCTGCCGCTGTACATCTTTGGAATGGTTTGATCTTCTTTTAAAAAGCAATCCTCTAAGTATCTTCCACGACCATGAGAGTATAAAATTCGGAAGATGACCTCACTTCTCCAGATCCCTAATGCCAGAGGTGCAATGTTAAAATGGGTCTTCACAGAGCTGAAACTGGTCTTATCTGATCACTGCAAATAGTTATACAGTGGACTCAGCACCAAGGTTGCCAGTGTTGGAAACCCCAACATCAAGTTCAAGACATAAGGCAATGACCAGCAACGCTCAAGTTACTCAGTACTAAACAATCACAGTTAACACTGAGTCAACTATTGCCTTTGCCATTACTTAATTTCCTTTACAATTGTTCATAGGCAGCCAAAGATGGAAACCATAGGTTCTTTCAGACTCCCACAGTAGCACAGATGTCACAATCCTCTGACCTTCGAATACCTTGGAACATTACCCAAGTCATGGTTCCACAGCTATTCTGCTCGATATCCATGTACTTCAACATCAACTTATAATTATATAGCATCATTTAACAATATAAAATTTCCCAAAGCACTTCCAAGGTGCATTATAAAACAAAATGTGAGACAAGGCGCATAAGGAGAAGGCAGATGGCCAAAAGCTTGATCAAAGAAGCAGGTATTAAACAAGCAAAGCATGATAGAGGGGCATTGGAAAGGAATTCTGGAGCTTATGGCCCAGGCAGCTGAAGACACAGCTACCTCCTGCAATCTCAAATAAATTTCCAGCTAAAACTCCAACTCTAAACTACAAAAGCGTCTTCTCTCTGCTACAACAGACCCAACTTTGCACATTAACTACATTATCGCATGACCCTGTCAACCAACTGCCCATGGAATCATTTGTGTAAACAAAAGTCCATAAGCTCTATCAAAGTAACAAATCCTAGCTGAATTGAGTAATTAACTTGCTCAGGCAAGGGACATGTCCACTCTCAAGATATCAGTATTCTGGACCTCAACCCAAAAAACTCAATCCTAACTCTGGGAATTTTATGGAGTTTTTGGCAGCCAGACATTAAAAAAATACCTTCTATACTTTCAAAGTAGTGGAATGTGCCATATGCAACTTATTTGAAATATACAGACCAAGTATTAAATGTTTCTTGATTGAGGTCTCCTGAGACAATTGTATTCATAAGAAAGGGGGTGAATGGTTATCAGGGGTAGGCGGAAATGTGAAGTTGAAGTTAAAATTCGATCAGTCGTGCTCTTATTGAAAGGCAGAGTAGGCTCAGGGAGCCAAATGGCCGAGTCCTGTTCCTGTCCCTGCAAAGTTAAAGAAACTAACCTTCTGACATCAAAATAATCTTTCAAAATTTGATTTGGTTGATTATCACATGTATTGGGATATAGTGAAAAGTATTGTTGCTTGCCCAAACAGACAAAACATACCATTCATAGAACACAGAAAAGGAAAGGAGAGGGTGCCGGATATAGGGTTTACAGTCATACTTAGGGTGTAGAGACAGATAGGGTGTAGAATCAGAGTATCTATATAAGACATGTGTGATGGTAGTAGGCAATTGATATCGATATATGTGTTGTGTTTTTTTATGTTTCTGTAGAATTTTTAAAATTTCAGCTTAATTCAGTGTGTCTGGAATATATTTAGCCCAAGGGTTAAAAAAGCAAGTTAATTACTCAATTCAGTTAGGAATTTGTTACTTTGACAGAGCTAATGGACAAAGGATTCCTTAAGAAGTTAGTTGACAGGGTCGTGCGATAATGTGGTCAATGGGCATAGTTGGGTCTGTAGCAGAGAGAAGATGCTTTTGCAGTTTAGAGTTGGAGCTTTAGCCGGAAATGTATTTGAAGACAGAGGCTTCCTTAAGCTATTCTGAAACTCACCGCTCTCAGAAAAGTCAAAGCTGTCTACACTTATATTTGTGATTGCTAACTATATTTAAAGTGGCCTTTAAGTCTGTAAAAGGAATGTTGCTTATTTGGAACTGCAACAATCATAAGCTGGGAAGTAAAATTGCATCCTTTCATTTTTAAATATTATTCAACTGTTAATGGTTAAGCTGCTTCATTTGTTAAGAGTTATATTTACACTGTGTTATTAAATAAAGTTTGTTTTACTATAAGAACAATAGTTTGTCAGTGAAATCACTCTTGGAAAGAAATATCCTATCCTCACATTTATGTCAAAAGAAAAAAATTATTGGGATCCTATCTGGCTTCCTAATATAACTTGAGGTTCTGGTCCAGTACCCTAACATATGCCAAACAAGTATTCTTAAGTAAGATACTTGACGCTTAACATGCATTGTCATTACTTTAGAAATTCATATAATCTTAAAAGATCTAGCTATAATTCTTTACAGACCAAAAATGCCATTAGAAATTTCACAATCACAATCTAATGCATGCAAAAGGAGCTTCCAACATTAAAAAGGGCTTTCCATGTGGTAAAATAATCAGGTCAATGATACATTGGGAACTTAGAATATTTGGAAATGGAGATCCTGCTAAGATACAAATTCTTTCTGCACATAATACAGATGAAATAATAAATCCCATGGTTGCAATTCATGGAATAACACAAATTCACAGCACAGAAGGAGGTCACTCAGCATATCATGGCTGCGGCCAGCTCTTTGACAAAGCTGCCCTATTAGTTCCACCTGCTGCTCTTTCCAATAGCCCTTTGCTTTTCAGGTCTGTATTCAACTCCCTTTTGCAAGTTACAATTGAACCTGTTTCCAGCACCCCTCCAGATCACAAATAAAGCTCACTGTTTAAAACAAAACATAAATTTCCCCATTTCTTCATCATTCAAAATAATTTATGGAGGACAGAAAAGTGAAAACAAAGCTTTCACAATTTATCAATGTGATCTTAGCATATTAGAAATTATGCTAAAAAATTAACATAATTAGTTACAAAATCAAAGACACTTACTCAAGGTCTTCCCGGGTCTTTCAAGTGAACATGGCCAGAGAATCCCGCTCCTGGTCATACACTGAAGGACCCACTATTTCATTTGTTTAAGTACTACATGATTAGATGAGAGATTTTCCTCCTTACAACAGTTTATAACTGACACTGCAAGACTAATTACCTGTTGCTTCAGTCCCACCCAATGTACAGTCAAATAGTGCTATCGCATTGAAGTTCTAAATGTTCAGTTAGCCAAAAGTTAGTTTTTGAGGTCCAAAAGAGGATCCCAGACATCCAAAAACCAAATTAAAAATTCTGGTCCACCTGGAACCAAGCATACCACAACACAATGATTCGAGAATTTTGCATTCTTTGTACTCCTTTATTTGTGTAGCAATTATATCATATATTCTTGTTTTTTGAAATCAAAGCACTCTTTTGTTAAGTTATGACAGTATTTGTGAAGTGAATAGATTGGAAAGACAGGATAGAAGGGTACACAGAAAAGATTGAAAATCACTGATTTAGATCAGATATATTATTGGAGTGTTTCAGAAATATTACAAAATAATTTGAAAATATAGATACTTCACCCGAGAAATTATTAAGCTATTCATCTAAAAGTGAAATACTGACCAACCATCAGAAGGGTCAGGGTAAGCTATCGTTATTTAAAAATCAAGTTTATTCCATAAAGTAAAGAATCGTGTGTTTCATTTTGTCGTATTCCTGCATGTGTTCTTTTGATCGAGATTTGCCTAACCAAAATTATGTTCCAAAACTGACATAATGGAGAAGTCGGAAAGATTGGAAACGTGTGTCTTACCTTCTCTTTGTTCCCTATATAGATATATCTCGCCTGTACAACAACCCTCAACATCCACATATCAGACTACCGACTATCTTTTCAGTCGTGAGTTCGACAGTCTTAAATCAAATCTTCGACTAATACAGAGATATACCAGGGTCAGAGTTTGAAATCTCAGTCCTGCATTCACTTTCATCCTCTTCACTGTCACTGTCCAATCGCTGGCAAAAACCACATGATGAATATGCACCTTGTAGACTGATTGCAAGATCCCCATCCCACCTTCCCCCAAAGTAATTTGCAACATAGTAACCGCAAAGGAAAAAAATACTTGCACTAAGGAAGAAGACCAAAACAGATCAGGTAAAACTTCGCAAAAGGGTGACGTCCGAAGGCTAATAATTGTGTTAACTGATGGCTAGGATTCAAATATTGCACAAGAAAAAAAGTTGTTCTCCAAGGAGAATGTCATATCAGCAGAATTACACAAACCTACTGTACACTTATTCCAAAAAGGACAAATTCACCAAATTAACATACATCTTATTTGCTGAACCAGCCGACAACAGTAGAGGAAACGACATATTCCTCTCAAAATAGTTCTCCATTCCCACCAACGAAAAATTGAAGTGCTTTACTGCATACGCTCGTAAAATGGCATTTTTACATTTTCTTAAATTGCTATTGAAAAACATCAAAATACCTATGCGATGTTTGGGTATGTCAAGCCTCATATTTTAATGATACTCACAAAAAACATCGCAATAAACCTCGCAAATGCATTATTTAAATGTATCAGCATACACAAGAGAGGGCAGGCTTTACCTTCCGTAGAGCAGCGACGAGCAGACCCCGCCATTTGGGTGCATTGTCCTCGCTGAAGAAATCGTACTGTTGTTGTGGCTGCTGCATGGTGCTGCCTCCGGCCCCCGGACGCACACCCGCAGCCGTTTTCCAGTCAGTCAGCGAGAAGATTGGACGTTTTCTTCTTCGATCGCCACTCCTAGGACCGATCTCGAAATTATTCTCCTTCCTTCCTCCCTCCCTGCCCTACTTCTCAAGCGTTCGCCGACTGCTGCTCATTCCAGACATACACTACCCCTGCCCCCTCCCCGAAAGTTTCGAAGTGATCGTTCCCCTCTCCCCACCACCTTTTTTGCTTTTGCCCTCTCCCCACCACCACCACCACCAGTCCCTCTCGTTGTTGTCGCTGGTGCTCTTCTCGCGCGCCGGGGACACCATTCGGCTGCGGAGCAAGCGGGGAGACGCTGGGACAGAGCGAGCAGCCAACCAACGGCTCAGACTCGAGACGGGGGGGGGGGGGGGCGCGCGGGGGACGGCGCGATCTCGAGACGGCTCGAGACCAAAAGTCAACGGTCGCCCTGTAACAAGGAGGAGGGGAGCAAATGGCCAGCTGACCTCACATACACACACATCCCGATTCTCCCTCTCTTTGCAACTCCCTTTCCACTGGTGTGAACGCCCACGGTTACATATTGAGAGCCTAACACACCCACCCCAACCTACGGCGCCAAATGCTGGCTCTGAAGAGAAAAAAAAAGAGAGGGGAAAGAAATTACTCAGTTTAACGAAACGAAAATAATGAAAATATCCCGTGTGTTGTCTTCAAACTTAAGAGCTTCAGACGTCTGCGCATGCGGCCCGACCCACAGGCGGCCGCATTTTCCTTTATGCCCCCCCACCCCCCCTCAACGCGGAAAAGGAAGAGGAGGAAAGGTCGCTCTGTGTACACTGCCGTGTTCCGGGCACCCTGGGAAAGCGAGTCCTTCATCGCAGTTGCAGCAAAGCTACCCATTCAGAGTATAAAGGCTAAATACTACAGATGCTGGAATCTGAAACACAAACAGAAAAATGCTGGAAAAACTCAGCAGTTCTGACAGCATCTGTGGAGAGAGACTCTTCTCACCACAGATTTTTTATTTGTTAGTGTCACAAGTAGGTATGCATTACTACTGCAATGAAATTACTGTGAAAATCCCCTCCTCACCACACTCCGGCGCTTATTCGGGTACACTGAGGGAGAATTTAGCCAATGCACGTCCTTCAGACGGCGGGGCGGGGGGGTGGGTCCGGAGGAAACCCCCACAGACATGGGGAGAATGTGCAGATCCCGCACAGAGGATGACCTAAGCCAGGAATTGGACCCAGGTTTCTGGTGCTGTGAGACAGTCGTGCTAACCATGATGTCACTGTGCTGTCAGACCTACTGAGTTTTTCCAGCGTTTTCTAGTACAGTGTATGGAATCACCCGATATTGCAGCATAGAAGGAGGCCATTCAGAGATGGCATAGCTTTTATTGAGTGTGGCATCATTGAGTGGATGATCCGATGGAATGGTTGATGTAAAAACAGAAAATGCTGGAAATACTCAGCAGGTCAGGCAGCATCCATGGAGGGAAACAGTTAACATTTCGGGTTGATGGCCCTTTGTCAGAACTGAGAAAGATAGAAATGTAATCATTTTTGAGCAAGTAAATGTGGGAGGAAATGTAATCGTTTTTGAGCAAGTAAATGTGGGAGGAGATGAAAGGAGGGGGTAGGAAAAACAAACCATTTTAGGGTGCAGATGAAAGGGATTAAATGACAAAAGGTTTTGTGGTAAAAAACTAAAAAAAGAGGCAGAAGTTATGGCCTAAAATTGTCCAACTTAGTGTTAAGTTCAGAAGTCTGTAGCATGCTGAGTCAAAAGATGAAGTGCTTTCCCTCAAGCGAACATTGAGCTTCAGAGAAAACTGTAGCAGGCCAAAGATAGAAAGGTCAGAATGGAAGCAAGTTGGAGAATTGAAATTAAATGCTCAGGATAATGCTTACAGACTGAATGGGGACGTTCCCTGCAAAGCAGTCGTCTAGACTGTGGTTGGTCTCCCCAATATCTAGGAAACTACATTGTGAGTAGCATTTACAGTATACTAAATTGTAAAGAATTACAAGTAAATTGCTGTTTCACTTGGAATTGGTGTTTGGGACCTTGGATGGTGAGAAGGGAGGAGGTAAAAGGACAGGTGTTGTATTACCCACACTTGCATGAAATGACACTGGAGGAAAGAGAGGTGTGATTGAGTAATGAACCAGAGTGTGGTGGAGGGAATGCTGAAAAGGGAGGGCTGGGGAAAATGGTGTTTGATGGAGATGGCAGAAATGAATGATGGAGGATTATCCATTTAATATATAAGCTGGTCAAGTGGAAGGTGAGGATAAGGGAAACCCTATTGTTATTCTGAGAGCGAGAGGAAATATGAGAGCAAAAGTGTTAAATAGACCAGACATGGAGGGCCATATCTACCAACTGATGGGAAATCCTAGCTTGAGGAAAAAGGAATACATGTCGGAAGCACTCATATGGAGGGCTGCATCATCAAAAGTTAAAATGTAATAGATTTTGAGTAAGTAAAAGGGGGAAGGGAGAAGAATAAACTGAAAGGTCTTTGATAGGTTGGAGGGAAGGAAGATTAAATGACAAAAGGTTTCATGGTCCAAAAGCCAAAGTTTGTGGTAATGGGTAAAATGAAAATAACAAAAAAAAGTGAATAGAGAAAGTGTGAATGGCTGGAAAGCAATGCTCCGACTGCAAAGGAAAGGGATTAAGAAAGAAACAAGAGTAAACCTGAACCAGTTAAAAAAAACACACAAAACAAAATGGGGGCACAGGTTATGATTTAAAATTGTTGAAATAATTGTTAAGTTCAGGCTGTAGAGCTCTGAGTGAAAAGACAAGGTGTTGTGCCCAAGGATGCATTGAGCTTTGTTGGAATATTGTAACAGGCCAAAGACAGAGAAATTGCAGTTTCTGAAAAACGATGATTTTAAAATTAATTTCAGTCAGTGATGCAGAGGTGTCTACAGTGGATTTATGTTTTGCCTTTTGACCTGACAAGGCAGCAGATTCGCTAGTCTAAACTTTTATATTAAGTGCATGAAAGTATTAAAGATAGCACTTTTTCATCGTAATAGAAGGTTATATGTTCCACTCAAGGACTTGAATAGAAAAGCTAGATTGAAACTTGAACACAGTACTGAGAGTGCAGCTCTGTTGGAGACCTCATTTGGATGACGTGTTAAATTGAGGTCTGTCTTATCTGTTCTGGTGGATGGAATCCAAGTGGGAGAAAGTGGAATGATTGGGGTGCACCACAAAGCTGGCATGTAAATTGAGATGTCCATGATAATTGCTTTATTCTCTGACTTTGCTCAGAGTATCATTACCACTGCAGTTTGAGACAGTCTGGTCTGTTGAAGACAATCCAACCCAACTGTTGTGTTCCTTGCAGTTTCTGAAAGACGATGATTTTAAAATAAATTTCAGTCAGTGATGCAGAGGTGTCTACGGTGGATTTATTTTTTGCCTTTTGACATGACAAGGCAGCAGATTCTCTCGTCTAAACTTTTATATTAAGTGCATGAAAGTATTAAAGATCGCACTCTTTCATCATAATCAGAAGGTTATATGTTCCACTCAAGGACTTGAATAAAAAAGCTAGATTGAAACTTGTACACAGTACTGAAAGTGCAGTTCTGTTGGAGATCTCATTTGGATGACGTGTTAAATTGGGATCTGTCTTATCTGTTCTGGTGGATGGAATATACATGATGTGGAGATGCCGGCGTTGGACTGGGGTAAACACAGTAAGAAGTTTAACAACACCAGGTTAAAGTCCAAATAAACCTGTTGGACTTTAACCTGGTGTTGTTAAACTTCTTACTGGATGGAATATACCCCATGGCTAACCTGAAAACGTTTAGTAAATTCTGGCCAACATTTATCTCTCAACCAATATCACCAATACAAATAATCTGATAATTTATATCATTTATGTTTGTGAGAGTTCACTGTGCACAAATTGGCTTTCATGTTTGCCTCGATTGCAACAGTGACTTCAAATAAATTGCTTATAATGCGTTTTGAGAGATCCTGAGGTTACAAAAGGTACTATAGAAATGGATTTTCTTCCTTTTTTGTTGCCTCCTTCTGCTGTGTCAGTGCTTGATGTGAGCAACAGATCGTTGTCAGCTCGTTATTTCATCCGTTGGAAGAAATTTACGAGTCATTTTATAGGGGAAGTAAAATCTACAGGAGTGTTTTTGGTTCTATATACTTCCTTTTTTCTTTTTTTTTTCAGCGCGGTATTTTATTGCCACCATTTCCCAGGCTCTTCGATTACCACAATTAGAGTATTTACATTACAACCTTCAGTGTTATCCAAAGGAACACAGGAACAGAAATAAGCCATTCAGTCCCAATTGAGCCAATTCAATCACATTTGCTCACCTTGCAAGCTTGATGCTGAAATCGGGGCACATAAAAGGCATCCTGAGGGATAATGGCTACCTGATCTGATCATTTTGTGCTGTATATCACACAAACTCATGAACGGACCTAAAGCCATCACTTTTGGCCCTGATAACTGTCTAGTCTATCTCAAATTACCCTGGAAGGGCAAGGTATCTCAAACGTTTGAGCAGCAGGTAAAGCTAACTGTTTCACACTGCTATATAAGTGGTATTCACCACTAACAGTGTGGTGCTACCAAGCCAAAAATATGTTCTACCTATCACACAACTGAGTAATGTGGTATATAAATTTCAGTGCCAGTTTGATGCTACACATGTAGGTCATATAGCTCAAAGACTGGCAAATCATATTAAATATCATGTTTGCAATGGGCAAGGTACAGACCATACCCAACCAGCCCCTGCTTGTAAAACTGAAAATGCAGTGTCCAATATGAGATGTGATTCCATGATTGGACCACATTGCCAAATAATCCTCAGTGTGCTAAGAATTACACTGACAACCAATTTAAAATTGTCAGTGTGGCGCATTTGTATGTACTGGAAGTGACATACATTGATATACAAGGCCCAGTTCTTTGCAGACAGAGAGAACATGTATGCACATTGCATCTGTTTCAGTTAAACAAAATAAGTGACAGCCATTTGTTAATTCATTTCCCAGTGTCAAGCTTCCTGAATTAAATTTCAAACAATTCTTGGCAGTGATCTCTCAGTCAGCATCAACTGGTGCATTCTCCATGGCAACATCTTTCCAATCAGGGTCCACTTGCCAACCAATCAGCATTCTCTTCTCATAAGGTAGCTCTTTTAAGGTAGCTCTTTTAAGGTACCAACGTAATAAACTAACTCAAATTAACTTAGGGACAAAGTAAAAGGGGCTGCTCCCCAAAAGGAAGGGGGGAACAGCCCGAACCAAAAACAAAGTCGAAAGGAAACTTAAAACGTCAAACCAAAAGGTGATTATCGGGGTCGATAATACACCCCAGCCCCTGCGGCGCCCAGCGGTCGCGGAAGGAGTCAACTGCGCCCGTGGACACCGCATGCTCCCTCTCCAGAGACACCTGGCCGCGAATGTAGCCATGGTAGAGGGGCAGACAGTCGGGATGGACAGCCCCGTCGATCGCCCGCTGCCTGGACCTATTGATGGCGCGTCTCGCCAGGCCCAGGGGCAGGTTCACGAGGAGGTCGGCATCCCGACCCGCCCCTCTCCGCACCAGGTGCCCGTAGATCAGGAGCGTGGGACTGAAGTGCAAACAAAACATCAGTAAGAGGTGTTTGAGGAAACCAAAAAGGGTGTGCAGCCTAAAACACAGAACGTAGACATGGTCCACGGACTCCACGAGGCCACAGAAAGGGCAGTCTCGGGAGCCCGTGTACCAGAAAAACCTACGGTTGCACGGCACTGCTGCATGCAGCACCCTCCACTCCAGGTCCCCGAGATAATTGGGGGAGATCCCTCCGTAGAGGGACCTCCACTGGGGACCTCCGCCGCCTTGGGGACCAAGGCCCGCCAAGGTGTACTCATAAGGTACAAATTGCTGTTTTCCCCATACTCTGGTATTCTTGCAAAGTGTCCTGATTGGTGCAAGATGAAAAGCTTTGACGTGTCTCTGTTTTCAGCAAACTACACTGTCTTAAGATATTGGGAAATCAATTAGCCACCATGCATATTTGCATTGTCAAACAATTTGCATAATATTTTTAAAAAGCTTGTAAAGCTTTACTTAATTCAAATATATTCAATAATTCAGCCATTGATGTTATGGAAATTTCTTATTTATTGGAAGTGTCCTGTATCTAGTACTATTATAGTGCGTGAAAAAATTGTCTGTCAGACCTCAAAGTATCAAAGGCATGCAATATGTATGTTTTTAAATCAGCTTTCTGGTTTCAATAGCAGGTATGGGGAATATATTAAATAAAAGGAAGACAGTGAGGCAGATTGGAGAAAGAGAATAGGTGGGATATGTATGAAGAGAAAGAGAAAAAGTGTGATGAATCAAAGGTAAGTGGAGAAATAAAGAGATAATGGAACATGGGAGAACCATTAAGAGAAAGAAATAAAGGGAGACAGAAATAATGAGAAATGCAGAGAGGGGAATAGAAAAGAAACAAACAAAATTCTTCTATGTGTGACATCTTGCAGCTTTAGGAGTCTAATTCCAAGTTGAATAGACATCATATAACTGTGTGGCTAAGTGGATTATCGTGAATCCTGTGCCAATTTTCTCCGGCCATATTTATTCACAATTTAGTGAACAGTCTGATCTAGGTGGCCACAGTTGCCTGCTGGGTTGTCCTTGAAATTCAATTTGTGGATGAGATGTGATGTCCTTGTATGAAGTTTGCAGATTCTTTGAGTGTAGACCACTGTTTACTAAGAAGGTTATATCTGGCTGCTCTGTTGTTCAATCACTCACTCGACCTTGGTTGGCAATATTGATATCAGCCCAGAGATTGCCCTGTTTGTCCTTTTTATCAAAATCTGCATCGCTCAAAGCATTTGCAGAACTCCAGAAAGGGTTCTGTGATTTGGGGTACATATTTGATAGGATCTAAAGGTCTTCATGGATTAGCCCATTTCCGGGCTGATTTCAATGCAGTCAAACTCTTTTAGCCTTTTTGCTTTCCAGCACAGGTCATGTGGGGATTGATGCACTATCAATTACGACACAAAGACTCCAGTGAGTGAGGGAAACTAATAGGCTTTTATTCACAGAGAACAGGAGCACACCCTTGTAGCTGACCTGGTCGAGACTGAGGCGAGGAGGAGGGACCATCACCTTCATACCCCACTCTGGGTGGAAAGGGAGGAGTCTCAGGTGGAAAGGGAGGAGTCTCGGGCCAGGTGCAGCATGGGTGTGTCCAGGCATATACATGTAGTAACAGTGGTTCACCACAGGGATATAAGTCAGGATTGGGAGCCATTGTACAGGAATTGATTTTAGATTACCAGTGATTATTCACATTGATGGATGCGTTAAGAGTCCAAGCATTAGGACTTGCTGCTATCTGCTCACTCAAGGGAGCATTATTCTACTGAAAAGTTCACAAGAGCAAAACTAGCTTATGAAGTGTGTCTGCACTGGACCCTCAGCTAGTGCCTGCTGTTTCTAGATAATGTTACTCTGGTCTGTCTTTTTATCTGTGACCATCTTCAGTTGTTTGCAGTAAGTAGGCGGCAGTCCAGAATGACTCCAGTGTACATTCTTGACTGGTTACATTAACCAGGTTGAAGCTGAACAACAAGGCCTGGTTGCTGAGAACATTTCTCAGGAGATTTGACTGCAATGTTCAAAATCATGAGGGTCTAGATACAGCAACGGTTCCTTTTGGCAGAAGGGTTAAGAATCAGAAGAGACAAATTTAAAGTGAACAGCAAAAGAACTAAAGCTGGCATGAGGAAAAGCTTTTTCAAACCACACGTGGTTAGGATCTTAAATGTACAATGTGAGAGAGTGCTGGAGGTAGAGTCAATCATAGCTATCAAAATGGAATTTAGTAATTATCAAAAGAGGGAAAAATGCCATAGGGAAAGAAATGGTGTGGGGGCAGCTGAGTAGCTTTTGCAAAGAGCTGGTATGAACATGCTGGCCGAATGGCCTCCTCCTTAACCATTTTAGTCACTGTGTGTAAGTGCAACACTTTCACAAAGGCTTACTTCCAGGTAAATAACTCGCCTAAATTTGAATGTATTACTTTAAGTCTGTATGTGTTGACGTATGCTGGAGTAGAGCAAGAGGTAGAAAGGTAGAGGTCATATTGCAGTCTGGGAAATGACCCGATCTGACGACACCTCCCTCTACGCCTGCGCAGTTGCACAGAGATCCACACCCCAAACGCCGTTGCGCGCTGCCTTCACGGAATTCTGATTGGTTGATTTCCAGCGGCGATTCCTAAACCAGTTGAATTTAAGGATCGGCTGGTGATAGGGATTTAAATCGGGATTGTGGTGCCAGTCTTTAATGATCAGAAGGAGAGCAATGAGCAAGTATATATTGCCGCTGTCAATCGCGGGGACTGTAATTGGCGGGACAGTGCTAGTCAAGTGAGTAGTTCGATCAGAATTGACCTAGAGTGTTCTTCCACTGCAGGCAGGTACTGATAAAGTACGACTCTCGCACTCTTAAAAGCCCCCCCTTCTAGTTTCGGTGCTTCCTGATTAGTGATGTAACGGATGGCCATATGAAACTCAGTTAGTTGTATTTTCATAAAAACTGTAAGTTGGAAGTTAAAAAAGAGAGAAAAATTGGCCATATCATTAGGTCAGCTTCTGAAAGAGAGCAACATTAATTAGAATTTATATAACGCCTATACCAATAAAACGTCCTCAAGTCTTTCACGGAAGTGCATGCGGACACAATTGGTCCCTTCCTTGGCTGGAGATTAAATGAGGCAGTTTACCAAAAGTTTGATCGGAGTTGGGTTTTAAGAATTTGATTTGATTTATTGTCACATGTATTAGTATACAGTGAGAAGTATTGTTTCTTGTGTGCGATACGGGCAAAGCATACTGTCCATAGAGCAATAAAGGAGAGGGTGTAGAATATAATGTTACAGTCATAGCTAAGATATTGAGAAAGATGAACTTAATCCGAGGTAGGTCCAGTCAAAATTCAGATGGCAGCAGGGAAGAAGCTGTTCTTGAGTCAGTTGGTACGTGACCTCAGACTTTTGTATCTTTTTCCATAGAAACCATAGAAACCCTACAGTGCAGAAGGAGGCCATTCGGCCCATCGAGTCTGCACCGACCACAATCCCACCCAGGCCCTACCCCCACATATTTACCCACTAATCCCTCTAACCTACGCATCTCAGGACTCTAAGGGGCAATTTTTAACCTGGCCAATCAACCTAACCCGCACATCTTTGGACTGTGGGGAGGAAACCGGAGCACCCGGAGGAAACCCACGCAGACACGAGGAGAATGTGCAAACTCCACACAGACAGTGACCCGAGCCAGGAATCGAACCTGGGACCCTGGAGCTGTGAAGCAGCAGTGCTAACCACTGTGCTACCGTGCCGCCCAGTTGGTACGTGACCTCTCTTCCACCTTCTTTCCTGAAGGAAGAAGGTGGAAGAGAGTATGTCCGGGGTGCGTGGGGCCTTGATTATGTTGGCTGCTTTTCCAAGGCAGCAGGAAGTGTAGACATAGTCACTGGATGAGAGGCTGGTTTGCATGGTGGACTGGCCTTTGTTCATGACCCTTGTAGTTTCTTGCGGTCTTGGACAGAGCAGGAGTCATACCAAGCTGTGATACAACCAGAAAGAATGCTCTCTATGGTGCATTTATAAAAGTTGGTGAGAGTCGTAGCAAACATGCCAAATTTCCTTAACCTCCTGAGGAAGTAGAGACGTTGGTGGGCTTTCTTAACTATAATGTTGGCGTGGAGGGACCAGGACAGGTTGTTGACGATCTGGACACCCAGAAATGTGAAACACTCAACCATTTCCACTTTGTCCCTGTTGATGTAGACAGGGGCATGTCCTCCACTACGCTTCCTGAAGTAGATGACTATCTCCTTTGTTTTGTTGACATTGAGGGAGAGATTATTGTCGTTGCACCAGTTCACTAGATTCTCTATCTCTTTCCTGTAGTTCCTCATCACTGTTTGAGATCCAACCCACAACAGTGGTGTCATCAGCAAACTTGAAAATCGAGTTGGCAGGGAATTTGGTCTCGCACTCATAGGTGTATAATAGAGGGTACAGCCTTGTGGGGCACCAGTGCTCAGGATGATCGTGGAGGAGGCATTGTTGCTTATCCTTACTGATTGTGGTCTGTGGATTAGGAAGCCTAGGATCCAGTTGCAGAGGGAGGGCGGCACGGTAGCACAGTGGTTAGCACTGCTGTTTCACAGCTCCAGGGACCTGGGTTCGAATCCCGGCTCGGGTCGCTGTCTGTGTGGAGTTTGCACATTCTCCGTGTCTGCGTGGGTTTCCTCCGGGTGCTCCGGTTTCCTCCCTTAGTCCAAAGATGTGCGGGCTAGGTTGATTGGCCATTCTAAATTGCCCCTTATTGTCCCGGGATGCATAGGTTAGAGGGGTTAGTGGGTAAATATGTAGGGATATGTGGATAGAGCCTGGGTGGGATTGTGGTTGGTGCAGACTCGATGGGCCGAATGGCCTCTTTCTGCACTGTAGGATTCTATGATTCTAGGGAGGAGCTGAGCCCCAGACATGGAGTTTGGAGATGTTTTGTTGGAGCATCTCAAAAGGAGGAGAGTGGTTTAGAGAAGTAAAATTTAATGTTAAAGTAAAATGCTGTGGATACTAGAAATTTAAAATGAAACAGAAAATGCTGGAAAAACCCAGCAGGTTTGGCAGCATCTGTGGAGAGGGAAAGTTAAGATTTCGAGTCTGTATTACTCAGCAGTCAGAATTTATGCCTTACCGTCAATTATGTAAGCTGAGTGATGTATATGTGCTTCAGACGGTGGAAGAGAGGCTGCCATGGTGCAGTATTTTCACTCCATCTGACGAAGGAGCAGCGCTCCGAAAGCTAGTGGCGTTTGCTACCAAATAAACCTGTTGGACTTTAACCTGGTGTTGTTAGACTCCTTGCAGTATTTTCCAATAGTTCTTAATCATATATTAAGGATTTAATAAAACAAACTTGTTTTATCTGGCTTCCAATAATGTTATTGGTTTTAAGGTCCAAATGTGTTTATTTACAATAGTGTGTATGTTTTTGGAGGAAGCATGTAAAATAACTATTAGTGCGTAATCCTAATATTGTTATAGAAGCACGTGTAGACCATTTGGTCCATCAAGCATCTTCTTCCACTTTGTATGTTTTGGAAGACAGGATGGTTACTTGTATTGTCATGTCTGAGTGATGTTTGACTTCCACTACCTCAATAGTTTTGATTGTAGGAAAAGGCAAAAACATAGAATGGAGAGGCAAAGAAACAGTCAGAAATGTCTAACTTTCTGAAATTATACATGATAGTGGGCATGGAATTGGTAGAGAAATTTGGATAAGGTCATCTGGAAAAGCCACATGCATCTCCCGCCATTGATGTTTATTGTGTCTCTCTCCTCATCCTTTATTCTCAAATTTAGAATGTACTCAGCATTATCTTTTGACAAGATATAGTCAGTTGATCATCCCATTTTAATAAGTGATTTTGATTTGATTTATTATTGTCGCATGTATTAAAATAGTGAAAAGTATTGTTCCTGTGCGCTGTACAGACCAAGCATACCATTCATAGAGAAGGAAATGAGAGAGTGCAGAATGTAATGTTACAGTCATAGCTAGGGTGTAGAGAAAGATCAACTTAATGCAAGGTAGGTTCATTCAAAGGTCTGACAGCAGTAGGGAAGAAGCTGTTCTTGAGTCGGTTGGTACATGACCTTCAGACTATTGTATCTTTTTCCCGACGGAAGAAGGTGGAAGAGAGAATATCCGGGGTGCGTGGGGTCCTTAATTATGCTGGCTGCTTTGCCGAGGTAGCAGGAAATGTAGACAGAGTCAATGGATGGGAGGCTGGTTTGCGATTATGGATTGGGCTACATTCACAACCTTTTGTCGTTCCTTGTGGTCTTGGGTAGAGCAGGAGTCATACCAAGCTGAAACCATACCAAACAACCAGAAAGAATGCTTTCTCTGGTGCATCTGTAAAAGTTGGTGAGACATGCTGTAGCTGACATGCCAAATTTCCTTAGTCTTCTGAGAAAGTAGAGGCATTGGTGGGCTTTCTTAACTATAGTGTCAGCATGGGGGGGACCAGGACAGGTTGTTGGTGATCTGGACACCTAAAAGCGTGAAGCTCTCTCGACCCTTTCTACTTTGTCCCCATTGATGTAGACAGGGGCATGTTCTCCTTTACGCTTCCTGAAGTCGATGACAATCTCCTTCGTTTTGTTGACATTGAGGGAGAGATTATTGTTGCCGCACCAGTTCACCAGATTCTCTATCTCATTCCTGTATTCTGTTTCATCATTGTTTGAGATCCCACCACTACAGTGGTGTCATCAGCAAACTTGAAAATCGAATTGGAGGGGAATTTGGCCACACAGTCATCGGTGTATAAGGAGTATAGTAGGGGGCTGAGAACACAGCTTTGTGGGGCATTGGTGTTGAGGATGATCATAGAGGTATTGTTGCCTTTCCTTACTGATTGTGGTCTGTGAGTTAGGAAGTTCAGGATCCAGTCGTAGAGTGAGGTGCCAAGGCCCAGGCCACAGAGTTTGGAGATGAGTTTCGTGGGAATCATGGTGTTGAAGGCTGAATCTGACATAGGTCTCCTTGTTATCTAGGTGTTCCAGGATTGAGTGCAGGACCAGGGAGATGGCGTCTGTTGCAGACCTGTTGCAGCAGTAGGCAAACTGTAGTGGATCCAGGTAATCCGAGAGGCTGGAATTGATTCGTGCCATGACTAGCCTTTCGAAGCACTTCATAATGATGGATGTCAGCCGATAGTCATTAAGGCACGCTGCTTGGTTTTTCTTGGGTACTGGGATGATGGTCGTCTTCTTGATGCAGATAGGGACCTCAGATTGTTGTAAAGAGAGGTTGAAGATGTATGTGAATACCCCCGCCAGCTGATTTGCGTAGGCCCTGAGTGCACATCCGGGTACCCCATCCAGGCCAGTCGCTTTCCGTGGGTTGACCTTTGAGAAAGCTGCTCTGACATCTGCAACGGTGACCCCAGATACAGGTTCATCCAGGGTGGAGGGCATATTCTCGCTGACCTCTTGTTCAAAACGGGCGTAGAATGCATTGAGCTCATCGGGGAGGGGTGCGTTGGAGCTGGCGATTTTACATGCCTTCATCTTGTAGCCTGTTATGTCTTGCAGACCTTGCCATAGTCGGCGGGGGTTGGTGTGGCTACTCTGGGACTCTAGCTTGGTCCGGTACTGTCCTTTGGCATCTTTGATGGACCTCTTTAGATCATATCTGGCTTTCTTGTATAGGTCAGTGTCACCTGACTTGAACGCCTCAGACGTGGACTTCAGCAAGCAGTGGATATCCCTGTTCATCCACGGTTTCCAGTGTGCCTATTGTTATTCCACCAGTGTTCCTAAGTTATTGACAGCTTTAGTTACACAAGGTGATAGCGTCTTGCAGGTCATAAAATCACTCAATCCCCTCCAACGGCTACTGACATATTAACATCAGAGGATTTAGATTTGGACTTTGAGGAAGGATCACTAACTTTGCTGAAATTATCCTTTCCAGTGGGCATGGAATTAGTTGAGAAAGTTATTTCAGGTCATTTGGGGAAAGTCAAACATGCTGAGTGAGGAAGCAAGTCAGAGGAGCAGGAACATGCTGCATGAAGGGCCAGCTCACGATCATCTCAGATACAGAGTTCTAGGGACAGAGCCAACCAGGTTCTGAATACAAATGGTTGCTGCTTTCTGAACACCAATTTATGGAGTCTGTTAAGGATGCGATAACCAGCCATAAGGAGGTGTCTGAGCAGCCAGAACAGTCTCGGAAATAGTCCCATCATTGCCATCTCTTGAGCCTGTGGGGAAAATGAAGCCACCACAATTCTAGGAGCTACCCTTTGAGAGTCAGCCACCTCACATTCTCCTCCTATTAGAGTAGTAAGGATACACAAAAACAAACATTAGATGAAACTAGTTGCAAGCCAGTCATAATCATCAACCAAATGCAGTGGGAAGGCGAGAGGCAACTTTAATTTATAACTGGCATGCACTCAGTGAATGTTTTGAACTTTGTGATGGGGCAAATTTTAATAATAGAGCAATAGGTTTGCATATACGGTACATGAGCAGAATGGTGTTTTTATGGATCAGTTTGATGAGACCAGCCTTTTTTACATTTTTGTTGAATTCTCTTTGTTGTCTTTTAACTCTTCAAGAGCTTGGGATGCATGAATACGCTCTTCAACGCTAGTGGGTGAAAAGAAAATCTTCATGAGAAATAGTGTGTGCAATAAAAACAGCCCCAAAAAAGACAGCCAGACCCTGTAGGGCTTGATTTTGCAATCGTGTGTGGGGTAGGTGTGATGCCTACTTTGAGCATTGTCTGCGCCTCACCCCCATATACATGTATATCTGTCACTTCTGATCGTAAAATATCTTGAATTTCAAATGAGACCTGACCACTGCTTTCTTGCGTTTATAATCTGTCTTCCTTGTAATCAACCTTTTGGCTTTCATGATGGGTTTTAATCTGTTAACCCTCAACCTGAAATGCTAACTGTTTCCCTTTCCTGACCTACATAGAAACTAGAAGCTGGAGTAGGCCATTTGACCCTTCGAACCTGGTCCACCATTCATTTTGATCATGGCTGATTACCAAATTCAATATCCTGATTTCTGCCCCCCCCCCCAATATCCCTTTAGCCCCAAGAGTTATATTTAATTTTTTTTTTAAATCAGACAATGTTTTGGCCTTAACTACTTTCTGTGGTAGTGAATTCCACACATTTACCACCCTTTTGGGTCAAGAAATTTCTCACCTCAGTTCTAAAAGGTTTACCCCTTATCCTCAAACCGCTAGTTGTGGACTCCCCCACTGTTAGGGGAATTTTGAGAGCTTCCCTCTAGGGGTCCTGCATGAGCCGACATCAGTTAATACCAAACTTGCGAGAGACAATATACAGTAAAAGACATTGGATTCCAATTTCTCTCTAAAATTATATCACATGAAGACACCTCATATTATTTTCAAAGATTCGTATTCCCTACCCAATCTGTCATACAAACTGGATGGTCCAATTACATTAACATACATTATCTACCTCCTAGCATAATTAGGAATTAATTGGCTAATTGCACCCAAAAGTCTTTCCTCCATTGCTTAGTAACCTGCTTACGCACGTCTGACAGGTTCAATGTTCGCTTCTGCCACCTGCAGACTGTGGGAACTAAGGGAGTCATCCTGTCTAACTGGCTATACCTTATCAGGCCAAATGAGGAGTGGAATGCACCTATTCATTTTAATTAGCAGTTGAATCCTTCTAGTCATTCCATTATCTAGTACCTCACTGCTGCAAGATCTTCCAAAGCCTCTCGCTGATTAGGTTCTATACTTCATTGTTCAATTTGAATGTAGCCTATCTTGTTCTGCTTTTTCCCACTATGCTGTTGAGCTTTTTCCCACTATGCTTTTGACCAAAGCTCTCAAACACCTTTAAAACTAGATTTCAAAGTTATAATACTTGTTAAAAATCCATTATTGTTGGTTGTATATGTGGTTAAGACAATACCTTCATATAGTTTAAAGTTTATTTATTATTGTCACGTGTAGACTTCCATTAACACTGCAATGAAATTACTGTGAAAATCCCCTAGCCGCCACACTTTGGTGCCTGTTCAGGTACATTTGAGCAAGAATTTAACGTTGCCAATACACTTAACCAGCACATCTTTTGGACTGTGGGAGGAAACCCACACAGACACGGCGAGAATGTGGAGACTCCGCACAGACAGTGACCCAAGCCGGTAATCGAATCCGGGTCCCCGGTGCCATGAGGCAGCAGTGCTAACCATTGTGCCGCCCCATCTGTATCGATGAAGGTGGAAGGAAAGGGTTATAATTATCAGGTATGAATAGTTGCATGCAAGGCAACATCTGTTAAAAGGGATAAGGGCTAACGTGGTGGAAAAGTAGCAAGCATTAGAAGGTCTGATAGCTCATAAATTTCTGATGCAGTGTTCAGACCAAAGATTTGATTGGCAGATCAATCAGGATGTTTAAAATTTGAAATTGATAGAAATGCTGAAACATAACAGGATTGGAACATAGATATAGAAAAAGGAGTAACTGCTGCGTCAGTAATGTGCTGGAGGCACATCGTGATACCTTTGGGATATATATATAAGGCACATTATGGTCCCTATTTTAGACCAGTCTACTTTGTTTTCAAAGCACCGCAATAAGCAGGGGTTTCAGTATCCCCTGCTCAACTCATTAATAGGAACGTTCTTTCTGAATTTACCCTGTCCAAAGATGTGCGGGTTAGGTTGATTGGCCATGCTAAAAAATTGCCCTTAGTGTCCTGGGATGCGTAGGTTAGAGGGATTAGTGGTAAAATATCTAGGGATATGGGGGTAGGGCCTGGGTGGGATTGTGGTCAGTGCAGACTCGATGGGCTGAATGGCCTCTTTCTGTGCTGTAGGGTTTCTGAGATTCTGTTAGAATTTTATAATTTTCTATGAGATTCCCCCTCGCTCTTCTAAACTCCAGTGAACACCGGCTGAGCATTTCCAATATTGCTGTTATTAATGGTACAAAATTTAACTCTACTTCAAGGAATTAGGTATTGTCTTCAGATACCAGGATTGGGTTTAAAATATGAATTGTGGAGGTAGGAATATTGATGAAGACAAGAGGTTTACAATTTACAATGTGTAGAACAATGCATTAAGAATTTGCAGACAAAAGCGTTGAATTTGGCATGATTTTTTTACTTTACAATTTTCTTCCTATAAAACAAATTTCAAAACTGTTTTTCTCATTTGTCTAATATCATTAATCACAGAGGTAACAAAAGAGGCATGAAAAAAGTTGGAGGCTTGAGGTAAGAGAAGGACATCCAACCAATAAGCAGCTTTGTATTAGCTACTCATTTGATTAAGTCATAAACTATTAGACATTGCATTTTGCACCTGTTATTTTAATTAACCAAATGCTTTTCAAATGTGAAATAAACCCCACAATATTACTAATTAAATTTTAACAAGTATGTTGGAAGTCAGATTTTGAGTTTATTGTTTAAGGCTCTTTGACAACCTGAATCCAGGCCCAAGTGGGTATTCATCCACAGCACAACTGCCAAGACCACCATCACGATGAAAAATGGAATAGGAATATTGATGAGAGGAAGGGGAAAATGCTATGTAAAAGGATTAGACGCACATTGATAAAGGGAGCCTTATTTGTTGTTTAACAGGTATTACTCTTGCATTCCGATTAAGCCATTCTTGTTTGAGTTCAATTCCAAGACTCTCCATGCTTTTTTTTAAGCGGAGCGGTATGAAAGAAAAATAGTTTTACCGTCCCTTCAATACGATTGGTTTGTTTAATGTGTCAAAGGCATTCAACACAGTACTAGAATGTTGCTTGTTGATATACAACAGTAATTAGAAACTTTGACTCAAATAGTTTTAAATAACAGTTGCACGTCAAGAAATGTTTGTACATAAATTGCTGTTTTTATACCTGGATTGAGAAAATCCAGGGTGTTAACAGATGTACATTGGTTTACCAATACCTTGTGATGTGAAATCGTAAGAAGGGCCAATATAGAGAAACTGTCCCAGAGATTGTAAGAAAGATGCTCCAGTTGGGGAATTGGCTGATTCTCCCCACAGTGATGGCTTATTTGAAGATATTTCTTAGTCTTGCTGTCATCTTGCCAACTGTTGTTTGTGGGGTGATGTAGGCAAAGCCTGGAAGCACACCATCAGATGGGAGAAAGATAATTGTAAAACTTAGAAAATGTTAAATATATATATATCCCATTTAGGGAATATTTATGTTTGAGATGGGAGTTGCTAGCTAGGCCAGTATATATTGCCCATCCCTGATTGTCCTTGAGAAGGTGGTGGTGAACTGCTTTCTTGAACTGCTGCAGTCCATGTGGTGTAGGTACACCCACAGTGCCGTTGTATTACAAAAACATTTATCTAGTATAGCAAATTCGAAGCAATACCTTAACAGCGATAGAATAAGAAAGTGTGCCACTAGATGGTGAACTGATGTAGCACAAGAAACTGATGGTAATCAAGCAGGGTGCCACAAAGGTTTGTTTTGTACTCTTCCTGAAATGCAATAATTTGGACAAGGACATTGTAAGACAAGTGTTAATGTGGATAAGTTGTTAAAGAAAGGCCCCACCTCTCCTTTCAGGTGGATGTAAAAGATCCCACAGCATTATTTCAAAGAAGAGCGAAGGAGTTCTCCCATCTCCAGTGGTCACTGGGGATATAAATTTTGGCCAAGAACCAGGGAGAATTCCTTTGATCTTTTTCGAAATAATGCTTTGTGCAAACAGGCTGCTGTAATTCCTGCAAACAACAACAACTACGCTTTTTAAAAAAAAAAAGTACTTGGCTGCAATGTGCTTTGGGATGCCTTGAGGTCATGAAAAGTGCTAAATAAATGTAAGTCCTTTGTATTTGCTCACATTTCCAATTTGTTAATACAATGTGACCAGGTTACGAAAAAGGCAGTCTTTTTAAATAGATGGCAAGTTCAACCTGACTGTCACGTGACGACTCTGAGAAGGGGGGCAAAATAGCATACATAGAATCATAGAATAACACAGCACGGAATGTGGCCATTTGGCCCACCCAGCCTGTACCAGCTCTTTGAAAAAGCTATCTCTTAGTCCTTCCCCACCCCCCTCAAAGCTCTGCAAAGGATTTGTCTATGTTAAATGGAACAGTGATACAAAATGCTGATCAGAAAAGGCATCTATTTATTTCTAGGTTCAATTCTTTTCGACCTTTGTTACTTTAAAGCACATAATTATACTCTGTTTTTCAAAGCTTAGGAGGAAAAGGAACTGCGCCACAGAGATAGTTGAGGGTAGTGGAATAAGGCAATTTCTTCAGTCACCTTACTTTGACCCACATCACCAATCTCAGCAGCTTAAGTAGCTCCAAGGTGACAGACCATAACCATTTAATTCTGTTTCTTTCTATGCAGAGGCTGCCAGATCTACTAAGTATTTCCTGCATTTTCATAGAAATAGCTTTAATTGAATCCCTCCAGTACAGAGAGAGGCCATTCAGCCCATTGAGTCTGCATCGACGCTCCGAAACAACGGCATCTTATCCAGGCCCACCTGATGCCCTATCCCTGTAACCCTACACATTTTCCACTACTCTTAACATCATCCCAGAAAGTTTCTGCTTCTCTTTCTGGACTTCTTCACCCGCACAACAGAGGAAATAGTTTCTATCCTATCCAATCCAATCCTTCAATCATCCTAAACACCTTTGATTCCTGTTTAATCTTCAATATTCAAAGGAACACATGATAGTCTAAGCAATGTGCGAACATAATTTAGCTGTTAGCCCCCATATTGTTCTTGCAGATTTTCACTCCAAGATCAATATTTCTTGCATGAGGTGCATTGCCATTTGCTTTTTCTCTTTACCGGTTTTCTCCATTCTTCCCCTGAAGATGTTGACTCTGATCTGGGAATGCTGTATATTCTCTAGGGGGCACAACCCAAATGCCATCCATGATGTATTAACCTGGGCATTGATTGGTGTCAAAATAGTTGCATAGAACATTGGTTAGAACACAATTGGAGTATTGTGAACGGTTCGGTTTGAGTATGACAGAAAGGACGTAGAAGCACTGGAACTTGCACAAAAAAAAATTGCTAGCAATATATCCAGAACTATCAGGAAAGATTGAACACCGTGATGTTTTCTCTGGAGAAAGAGGCATGACCTGATAGAGGTCTTCAAGCTAATGAAAGGGTTTCATAAGGTAGACACAAAGCTGTTTTCACTTGTAGCTGAGCCCACAACTGAGCTATAAATACAATAGTCATTAATAAATCCAATAGGGGATTTAAGAGAATTATTTCCCAAAGAAAGAACAGTGAGAAATCATAGCTCACTAACACAATAACTAGTTGAGATGAATAACATAAATGCATTTAAGGAGAAAGCGAGATAAACAAACATATGAGAAAAAGGAATGGAAGAATACATTGATGGAGTAAGATCGGGGTTGGTGGAGGCTCATTTGGAGCAGAAACACTAATGTAGATCTGTTGACCTGAAGTATCTGTTCCTGTGCTGACAATTCAGTGAGACATGGTCATGGATGTCTGGAGCCAGTATCATAGCTCATTTTATCTCCTTCCTAATGTGGGGATGCTTGAGGTTGAAATTGCCAACTTGTGTGGGGCTTGTACAAGGACTTTAACCTTGCTGTGCTGCTTAGAGGGAACATTGATCAAAATAGTCTTGGCTTGACAGACCACTTTCTGTAAAACAGTTAGCAGTGAAATAGTTCTGATAAGTGGGTTTTCACTTAGCTGCATTTTCAGGCCAGCGAACACGTAAAAGGACAGCGACTTCGGAAAGGAAAATCCAACAACGGCTCGAAGTAAAGCTGCCCGTTTCAGTTCAAGAAAAGCCCCCACTGTTCACCAATCATGCTCCTTCTTAATTTTATTTTCTGTGTTTCTTCCAGATTTTCGGCATCACAATATTTTCCTTTTGTAAACATTCAAGGGATTAGCTTTCTTGGCCTTATTCTGCTCTGACATAATTCCAGCTTGAGAACTGATACTTCCCAGATGAGGAGGAATTAATTCACTGAGGGTGGTGAATTTTTGGAATTCTCTACCTCAGAAGGCTATAGAGGCTCAGTTATTGAGTATTTTCAAGACCAAGATCTATAGATTTCTAGATATTAAAGATATCAAGGAATATGAGAATAGTGTCTGAGGTAGAAGATTAGCCATGACCAAGATGAATGACGGCAAGTTTGAGGGACCAACACCTACTCTTGTTTCCTATGAGCAAGGAACAGATACTTCCTAGGGTGCACCTCCCACTGATGAAACTAATATGGTTAGTCAAATAGGTTTTTGAGTTGAATGGTCAAACTATTAGTCAGGACCTTAGCCAAAATTTTGGAATCACAATTGTGAAGAGAAATCAGATGCAAAAAAAGGCACACTGAATTGGATTCTGGAATTGTAGAATTTTACAGCATAGTAGGAGGCCGTTTGGCCTATTGAGCCTTTACCAGCTCTTTGAAAGAGCTGTTAAGTTTAGTCTGATACCAATGACGAGAACAAAATTTATTCTTTCTTGGTGAGGAATGATTTAATCAAGCACAGCCAGTATGGACTTGTCTACTTAACCTGATTGAGGGACATTATTCAGCAGATGTCCTACATAATGATTTTCAAAAGGCATTCTTAAACTTTTATTTGGATAATGAAATCACTTGGTATTATACAACACAAACAAAATATTAAGGATATTATTAAACTTGAAAGAGTGCAGAAAAGATTTACTAGGATGCTACCGGGACTTGATGGTTTGAGTTATAAGGAGAGGCTGGATAGACTGGGACTTTTTTCTCTGGAGCGTAGGAGGCTGAAGGGTGATCTTATAGAGGTCTATAAAATAATGGGGGGCACAGATCAGCTAGATAGTCAGTATCTTTCCCCAAAGGTAGGGGAGTCTAAAACTAGAGGGCATAGGTTTAAGGTGAGAGGGGAGAGATACAAAAGTGTCCAGAGGGGCAATTTCTTCTCTCGGGGTGGTGATTTTCTGGAACAAGCTGCCAGTGGTAATAGTAGAGGCGGGTACAATTTTGTCTTTTAAAAAGCATTTAGGTAGTTACATGGGTAAGATGTGTATAGAGGGATATGGGCCAAATACAGGCAGTTGGGATTGGCTTAGGGGTTTAAAAAAAAAAAGCGGCATGGACAAGTTGGGCCAAAGGGCCTGTTTCCATGCTGTAAACCTCTATGACTCTAAGCAACGATAGGAACTTGAGTACACAACTGGTTATACGGTAGGAGGCAGAGGGATCACGTGAGCTCTGACGCCACTCCTTTTAATCCTTTCGTTTATCCTGATGCCCAGCCCATAAGTGTCTAAGTATGGAGTTCCCCTGGAAGATTTCTAGTTAAGCTTTGGAATAAAGTGTCGAGTAAAGTCATGAAAATGCTCGATAGAAAGAAGCAGCTGGGGTGGAGCCGTGCCCTCTGACGATTTGGTCAGTGAGTAGGTTCTCAACCTGGTAGCATTGAAGGAATTGTGGACAATGACTGCCAGTATGATTAACGTTATTGATGATAAACTCAGCTTTTTGGCACAGAATTTCAGTGCTCACATTGCATACTGCAGAATACTGATGAGAAGCTTGATGAAGCAGGGAAAGTATCCTTATTTTGGAGAATGCTGCTTCCTCAGTTGAGGCCTGCTTTCAATCCTTGGAAAATCAGCTACATGGTATACAAGCTATCCCGATAGAGCTGGGGTTGGAGAAGGCATGTTCCTGTGATCAGCTTTCCAAAAGGAGCTGAGAATGAACTAGCTAAATTTTCTTTTGAGAACTGGCTGCCACATTTTCTTAATCATGATACGAAAGCTGGGTACATTAGTCTTGAGGGAGCATGTTGTATCCTGTTTGAGGCCTGACCCCTCGCCGGTAATCATGTGTTTTCATAGCTTCAGTCGCAGAGGTTTTGATGAAGCTGGAAAGCACCTGAAAGCTCTCTGAATGCACTTTGCCCTGCTTTATCCTGCGACACTGAGGGTGACATCTAACCCATCATTAAAACAGTTCAACAATGCTACTGAGGCTTTGGTTTCTCTAAGTTCTGTAGATAGCAATCATTTAGAGTCATAATCTGCAGTACTGAATAATAATAATTCTGAACTTTATCCCTTGTCATTAAACTTTTTTTTGATTTTGTGATAGTTATCATGTTGATGGGGGTGAACTAGTGTATGAGCACTGACGCAAATTTCACCTGTTATCCTTTGAAAACCAGGGACGTCCATTTGTTCATAATAGAATGCATCTCTCCAAGCTTGATCAGATTTGATCCTACTATATTGTTATGCCAGAGGTTCAAAGTGGCATGAGGGACCACCTACATTGCTTCTAGTCCTGTGTCAAAATTGAATCCTAGTAGTTTAATGCCCTTCAAGTGTTTGAGAGTGTTGAGGAGCACACTGGGTAGGTTGTATGACACTAGGAATGTGCAATATTTATCCATTTTTTTTTTTCTTATCCTTGCATTTATAATGGTGGTGTGTACAATGTGGTATCTTTATACTCTTGTCATGGCTAATATGAGTACTGCCACTGTGGGGAGCTGAGTAGGTGGTTTGATTTAGAGGTTGTGACTATGGCCCAACGAGTACTTGCAGCTGGTGAGGAAAACCCCCTTAGAACTATTGGTGTCGCATATTTTGGGGTCAAAAAAATCTGACTCCTGTGAAGGCACAGCAGAACACACATCCTGGGAAAAGACATTGTTTTGTATCAGTGGTGCCCTGATATAGTTGGAAATGGGGGCAGTGTGCTTTGATGTGCGAATCTTTGGTTGATCAGCTTTTTCAATAAGAACATAAGAACATAAGAAATAGGAGCAGGAGTAGGCCATCTGACCCTTCGAGCCTGCCCCGCCATTCAACAAGATCATGGCTGATCTGAAGCGAATCAGTTCCACTTACCCGCCTGCTCCCCATATCCCCTAATTCCCTTATCGATCAGAAAACTATCTACCCGTGATTTAAACATATTCAACGAGGAAGCCTCCACCACTTCAATGGGCAGAGAATTCCAGAGATTCACTACCCTCTGAGAGAAGAAGTTCCCCCTCAACTCTGTTCTGAACCGGCCCCCCCTTATTTTGAGGCTGTGCCCTCTAGTTCTGGTTTCCCTTCTAAGTGGAAAGAATCTCTCCACCTCTACCCCATCCAGCCCCTTCATTATCTTATATGTCTCTATAAGATCACCCCTCATCCTTCTAAACTCCAACAAGTACAGACCCAATCTGTTTAATCTCTCCTCATAAGCTACACCCCTCATCTCCGGTATCAACCTGGTGAACCTTCTCTGCACTCCCTCCAAGGCCAATATATCCTTTCGCAAATAAGGGGACCAAAACTGCACACAGTACTCCAGTTGCGGCCTCACCAGTGCCTTGTACAGTTGCAGCAAGACCTCCCTGCTTTTATATTCTATCCCCCTCGCGATAAAGGCCAACATTCCATTCACCTTCTTGATCACCTGCAGACTGTGTAAATATCCTAAATTCTCCATAGCTGACTACTCAATGGCAGTGGCTACTTTGAAAATCCCGGAATGTCTGTACGGGACTCTGTCTGTAGTATCCTGTAAGTGAGGGTGTGCACCGTTAAGCTTTATCTTGTTACCCTGTTTACCCCAATCTCTGAAACATCCTTTCATTGTTCGTATCTTGTAAAGATTACAAGATTATCTTTGTAATCTTGTACAAAGATTACAATGTATCTTTGTACATTGTAATGTACAATCATTACAATCATCAATTGTAAGATTCATTACAATCTTGCCATTTGTAATGAATAGTGAATAATCTGAACCTACTGTGGTGTTCTCTTGTCTCTTTCTGCATGTATATGTGGAACAATTATGATGCTGTACTGTACCAATCCTTGAGGGATGATGCATTGTTTGTAAAAATGGGAAAAATCTTCAATAAAAATATTTTTAGGAGGCAAAGAGAAGTGAATGGATGTTTTGCTGATTTGAAGGCAAGTCTGCAATGGAGTTTTCCATGGTTTGGAATTGGGACCATTGCATTTCTTGTATATTTTGATGAGGGAGTAATGGAGTAGAGGAACCTTGGAGTGCATTCTAAAATCAGGAACCCGCCCTTCGGCCCATGATGTTGCGTCGAACATGATGCCAAATTAAACTAATCTGCCCACCTTTGGTCCATATCCCTCAATTCCTTGCATATTCTTGTGCTTATCTAAAAGCCCCTTAAATGCCCCTATCACAAGGTTCTAAATTCAAGTCCAAGACTTGAATACAAAGTCAAGGCTGACACTCCAGTGTAGAACTGCGGAAATGCCGCACTATTGAAGGTGCCAACTTCAGATGAGGTGTTAAACTAATATGCCATCTGTCTCCTCTAAGATTCCATGGCACTATTTTAAAGCAGAGCAAAGGAGTTATCCCTGGATCCTGGCCAATATTTATCCCTCCTGAACATCACAATAAACAGTACCTGGTCATTATTATATTGCTATTTGTGGGAGTTTTCTGTGTGCAAATTGGCTGTTGTATTTCCTACATTACAGCAGTGAGTACACTTCAAAAGTACTTCATTGGCTGCAAAATGCTTTGAGATGTCTGGTGGTCATGGAAAGTGCTATATAAATGCAAGTTTGTTTAAAATTGAACAGGTAGCTGAAGAGCCTTTACAGTTTTTTTTTATCTTCATAATTTCCCACCAGAAGCAAAAAATGGCAGTTTGGATTTAGATGAAATGGTAGAAGTTAAATTTTGGAAGGGCTATCTGGGATAAGAAATACAGCATAAAGAAGTCAACAAGAGCTCTTAACATAAACAATATTATTCAGAATTTGAGAATGTTTAAATCTTTTTAAATCTCTTATCTGTGATTTATCTGAGAATAGACTGTTAGTATTTAGCACCACATGTCTTTCTAAAAATTTTGCTGTGTATCAAGTGTTGAGAAATATTATCTCCTGTGGAGGATTCTGCATCAGTAGGTATTCCAAATAGCTTGTGTTCAACATTTAATTCATGGGATGTGGGCATCATTGGGAAGGCCTGCATTTATTGTTCATCACCAACTGCGCTTGAAAAGGTGGTAGTAAATCTGCTTCAACCACTGCAGTCTATGCTGTGAAATACTCTGTGTTGTTCGATAGGGAGTTCCAAGATTTTGACCCTGTAATGATGAAGGAATGGTGATTTTTATCCAGTTCAGATGGTGTGTGTCTAGGGACTTGTGTTCCCATGCATCTGCTGCCCTTGTCCTTCTAGGTGCTAGAGGTCACAGGTTTGAGAGAAACCATTGCAATTTGTAGCAAGGCATCTTGTATATGGTAAACACTGCAGCCACAGTGTGTAGGTGGTGGGTGTGGGTGAATGTTGAAGTGGTGCCAATCGAGTGGCTGCCTTGTACTGGATGCTATTGAACTGAGTGTTGGTGAAGCTGACTCATCTAGGCAAGTGAAGAATATTCCAACACATTCCTGATGTTCCTTCTAGTTGATGGAAAGGCTGTGGAAAGTGAGGTCATGATCGCTGTAGAACATCCAGCATCTCAACTGCACTTGCAAATGTAGATTGTTCCAATCAAGTTTCTGGTCATTGGAGACCTGCAGGGTTGTTGATTGGGTTTTTGCCAATAGAAATGTTGTTGAACATCAAGGGGAGGTTGTTTAACTTTCTCTTGTTGGACATAGTCATTGCCTGACATGAATGTTACTTGCCACTTTTCAGCCCAAGCCCGAATGTTGTCCGGGTGGGACTGCGTGCAGGTATGAATTGCTAAATTATCTGAGAAGTTATGAATGGAACTCGCCAGTGAACATCTCCACTTCTGTACTTGTGATGGAGGGAACGTCATTGACAAAGCAACTGAACATGGTTTGATTTAGGACTTTGCCCTGAGGAAGTCCTGTTACTGTATTTTGGCGCTGAGAAAGTTGCCCCCCACTCCAACAACCACAGCCCTTTTCCTTTGTCCTTGGTATGATGCAAGCCAGTGGAGAACTTTTCCTGAGTCCCATTGACTTCAATTTTACTCAGGCTGCTGGTCAGTCTTTCTCTCCCCTCACCTATGGAATTGGCTCTTTGTCCATGTTGAACCAAGGTGATATAACAGAATTGCACCGGCGGAACCCAAACTGAGCATGATTGAGCAGATGTCCCTTGAAAGCACCATTGACAGCACCTTTCATCACTTTGCTGCTGATTGACAGTTGAGTGATGAGGCGATGATTGACTTTCTCCTGATTGTGGACCAGACAGACTCTGGCAATTTTTTACTTTGTTGGGTAGATGCTAGTGTTCTAGCTGTACCAGAACAGTTTGGTTAGAAGCACGAGTACAGGTCTTCACAAGAGTCAGTGTTGTTGGACCTTTGCAGGACCATAGCCTTTGCTACATACAATACATTTGGCTGTCTCTTGATATTACATTGAGTGAATCAAATTTGCTGAAGACTGACTGATGGTGGGGATCTTGGGGAGAAGGCGGAGATGGATCACCCACTTGATACTTTTGGCTGAAGATGATTTGTAAACATTTCAGCATTTTTTTTTCGCAAGCTGGAACACGGCATCAAGGGTGGGGACTTTTAAAAAAATTAATTCGTGGGACATGGGCGTCACTGGCTGGCCAGCATTTATTGCCCATCCTTAGTTGCCTTTGAGAAGGTGGTGGTGAGCTGCCTTCTTGAATCGCTGCGGTCCATGTTCTGTGGATTGACCCACAATGCCGTTAGGGAGGGAATTCCAGGATTTTGACCCAGCGACTGCGAAGGAACGGCGATATATTTCCAGTTCAGAATGATGAGTGACTTGGAGGGGAACTTGCAGGTGCTGGTCTTCCCATTTATCTGCTGCCCTTGTCGTTCTAGATGGAAGTGGTTGTGGGTTTGGAAGGTGCTGTCTAAGGATCTTTGGTGAATTGCTGCAGTGCATCTTGTAGATAGTACACACTGCTGCTACTGAGCGTCGGTGGTGGAGGGAGTGGATATTTGTAAATGTGGTGCCAATCAAGCGGGCTGCTTTGTCCTGGATGGTGTGAAGCTTCTTGAGTGTTGTTGGAGCTGCACCCATCCAGGCAAGTGGGGAGTATTCCATCACTCTCCTGACTTGTGCCTTCTAAGTGGTGGATAGGCTTTGGGGAATCAGGAGGTGAGTTATTCACCACAATGTTCATAGCCTCTGATCTGCTCTTGTAGCCACTGTGTTTATGTGGTGAGTCCAGTTGTCCAGGTCAATGGTAACCCCAAGAATGTTGACAGTGGGGGATTCAGTGATGGTTACACCATTGAATGTCAAAGGGCGGTGGTTAGATTGTCTCTTATTGGTGATGGTCATTGCCTGGCATTTGTGTGGTGCGAATGTTACTTGTCAACCCAAGCCTGGATATTGTCCAGATCTTGTTGCATTTGAACATGGACTGCTTCAGTATCTGAGTCGTCGCGAATGGTTCTGAGCATTGTGCAATCATCGGCGAACATGCCCACTTCTGACCTTATGACGGAGGGAAGATCATTGGTGAAGCAGCTGAAGATTGTTGGGCCTAGGACACTACCCTGAGAGACTCCTGCAGAGATGTCCTGGAGCTGAGATGACAGACCCTCTACAACCATAACCATCTTCCTATATGCCAAGTATGACTCCAACCAGCAGAGAGTTTGCCCGCTGATGCCCATTGATTCCAGTTTTGCAATGGCTCCTTGATGCCACAATCGGTCGAATGCGGCCTTGATGTCAAGGGCTGTCACTCTCTCCTCACCTCTGGAATTCGGCTCCTTTTGTCCATATTTGAACCAAGGTTGTAATGAGGTCAGGAGCTGAGTGACCCTGGCGAAACCCAAACTGGCATCACTGAGCAGGTTATTGCTGAGCAGGTGCTGCTTGATAGCACTGTTGATGACCTCCTTCCATTACTTTACTGATGATCAAGAGTAGACTGAGCTGTAATTGGTTGGTTTGGATTTGTCCTGTTTTTTGTGTACAGGGCATACCTGGGCAATTCTCCACATTGTTGGGTAGATGCCAGTGTTGTAACTGTACTGGGAGAGCTTGGCTAGGGGAGTGGCAAGTTCTGGAACACGAGTCTTCAGTATTATTGCCAGAATGTTATCAGGGCCCATTGTTTTTGCAGTACCCAGTGCCTCCAACCGCTTCTTGATGATATATGGAATGAATCGAATTGGCTGGAGACTGGCATCTGAGATGCTGGGGGCCACTGGAGGAGGCCAAGATGGATCATCCACTCGACATTTCTGGCTGAAGATTGCTGCGAATACTTCAGCCTTCTCTTTTGCACTGATGTGCTGGGCTCCTCCATCATTGAGGATGGGATATTTGTGGAGCCGCCTCCTCCAATGAGTTGTTTAATTGTCCACCACCATTCTCGACTGGATGTGGAAGGACTGCAGAGCGTAGATCTGATCTGTTGGTTCTGGGATCACTTAGTTCTGTCTATCACTTGCTGTTTTTGCCACTTGGCATGCAGTCCTGTTTGGTAGCTTCACCAGGTTGACACCTCATTTTTAGGTAAGCCTGGTGCTGCTCCTGGCATGCCCCCCTGCGCACTCCATTGAACCAGGGTTGACCCCCTGGCTTGATGATGATGGTTGAGTGGGGGATACGCCAGGCCATGAGGTTGCAGATTGTGCTGGAGTATAATTCCGCTGCTATTGATGGCCCACAGCGCCTCATGGATGCCCAGTCTGGAGTTGCTAGATCTGTTCAAAGTCTGTCCCATTTAGCATGGTGATAGTGCCACACAACACAATGCAGGTTATTCTCAATGTGAAGGCGGGACTTTGTCTCCACAAGCACTGTGCGGCGGTCACTCTTACCGATACTGTCATGGACAGATGCATCTGCGGCTGGCAAATTGGTAAGGATGAGGTCAAGTATGTTTTTTCCTCTTGTTGGTTCCTTCACCACCTGCTGCAGACCCAGTCTAGCAGTTATATCCTTTTAGGACCCGACCAACTCGATCGGTAGTGCTGCCGAGCCACTCTTGGTGGTGGACGTTGAAATCCCCCATCCAGAGTACATTTTGGCCCCTTGCCACCCTTGGTGCTTCCTCCAAGTGTTGTTCAACATGGAGGAATACTGATTCATCAGCCGAAGGAGGATGGTACGTGGTAACCAGTAAGAGGTTTTCTTGCCCATCTTTAATCTGAAACCATGAGACTTCATGGGGTCCAGAGTCGATGTTGAGGACTCCCAGGGCAACTCCCTCCCGACTATGTACTACTGTGCCGCCACCCCTGCTGCGTCTGCCCTACCGGTCGGACAGGGTATATCCAGGGATGGTAATGGTGGTATCTGGGGTGTTATCTATAAGGTATGATTCCGTGAGAATGACTGTCAGGCTGTTGCTTGACTAGTCTGTGAGACAGCTCTCCCAATTTTGGCACTTGCCCCCAGATGTTAATAAGGAGGACTTTGCAGGGTCGACAGGCCTGTTTGTTTTGCCGTTGTCCTTTCCGGTGCCTAGGTTTATGCCAGGTGGTCCATCCAGTTTCATTTCTTTGTTGAGACTTTGTAACGATTGTTACAACTCAGTGGCTTGCTAGACCATTTCAGAGGGCAGTTGAGAGTCAGCCACATTGCTGTGGCTCTGGAATCACATGTAGATCAGACCAGATAAGGATGGCAGATTTCCTTCCCTGAAGGACATTAGTGAGAAGTTTAACAACACCAGGTTAAAGTCCAACAGGTTTATTTGGTAGCAAAAGCCACACAAGCTTTCGAAGCTCTAAGCCCCTTCTTCAGGTGAGTGGGAATTCCCACCTGAAGAAGGGGCTTAGAGCTTCGAAAGCTTGTGTGGCTTTTGCTACCAAATAAACCTGTTGGACTTTAACCTGGTGTTGTTAAACTACTTACTGTGTTTACCCCAGTCCAACGCCGGCATCTCCACATCATGACTACCATGGACATTAGTGAACCAGATGGGTTTTTACAACAATCGACAATGGTTTCATGGTTATCAGCAGACTCTTAATTCCAGATTTTTTTTATTGAATTCAAATTCCACCATCTGC
Organism: Mustelus asterias; assembly: GCF_964213995.1. Lineage (NCBI taxonomy): Eukaryota > Metazoa > Chordata > Chondrichthyes > Carcharhiniformes > Triakidae > Mustelus > Mustelus asterias. The sequence goes on along the minus strand of NC_135815.1, from coordinate 78,261,133 downwards.
CGTGGTGGGATGCCATGTCCCCAGAACATTATCTGGGTTTCTGGATTAATAGTCAAGTGATAATTCCACTAGGCCATCGCCTCCCCCTGGATATTCATGGAGAATCTTCCTTCCATTTAAATTTCCAACACCATTCATATCTGGATTGGGGAAGTACTCCAGAGCTTTAATCTGATCTGTTATTGTGCATGCTTCTATTTTACATTTTATTTTCACAAACTATTCACATTTAAACAAACACAGCTTGTCCTTTTCCTTTTTTATGTATGGCTATTTTGAGCATTCAAGGCAGCTGTAATTCTCCTAAAATGAATAGAGCAGATTAGGTGTAAAAAGTGAAGTTGTCTTGAAAAACTCTGAATAATTTCCATTTATTCTATATAATATTCTATATACGTCATTACCAAGAGAAGCTTTTTCATGTAACGTTTGGATGAACAGTTTTTTGTCACTTACCTAATTTCTAATGTAGAAAAGGAACAGGCTGTTCTTGGTTAAATGTGAATGGTTTTGTGTGAAAACCACATGCAAATCAACATCTTGCACAAAAGAATGACTGCTGTTGATTTAATGTTAATAGTTGAGTCATGCACAGCTTCATTACTTGTAACAAAGAAATGAATTCAATATATGAATATTAATCTTTTGTAAACAAACAGGCTGCATAGTTATTGAAAATTCAAATGAGCCCTCCTTGTGAAATTGTGTGGTCAGTTCTTAATGCAAAAGGAGCATTGCACATTGTCAGGTCCCCGTATACTTTGGTTAAATGCATGGTTTGTGTTTTAGAAGTATAGATGTCTGCTTGTGCTACGCATTAATTAAGGCACAATTAGAGTTGCTGGAGTTTGTAGTTTTCTTGTCAGGGTGCCCATCTTTTTTTTAAAGTTTCGTTGTGTTCCACGAAATGCATTTTTTTTTACATCCAGTAGACTTGTGTGAATTTGCTTCTGTTAATGTCCCCACTTTCTGCACTGAGCTGGAAAGCTAGGGGCATTGTGCCAAAGACAGAAATATAATTGATGTGCCCTAAATTTAGGGTTTGTTGTCGACCGCTAATGACCTCTGCTGAGCAAGGTGAAGCCTGGGATCTCCTGTGAATAGGTCAAAGATGTACCATTGAATAAATAGAATGGTTATCTTGAGCAAGCACTCTACAGGAATTAGTATGCCATTTACTGGCAGCCTGCTTCTGGTAATGGTCTGGAGTCAACTTAACTATAGGTTGCTGAATGCCTTCATTCCATGAGAATTAGTTACAATTCTTGTCAAGTATTCCACATTTTTTCTTGACCCAGAATATAAAAATATTTTGTAATAATGACATGGCATGCACTTGTTAGAAATATTGTTAAATTCTGGGCATAGTTATTTTCCTGAGGCATTGAAACTTGTATTTTTGTTTTTATAACAATACATAAAATTTCTCTTTCAACTAAAATTATTAAATTGATCATCAACTCCATTGAAAATTGCTTTGTAAGGATTTCCAATGTTGAAATATCTAGTTAACTAAAAGATTTATTGGAGAAATCCTATTACTGTACTACATATGTCATTGTAAATTAATCATGTTCTCTCTGCTAAGTGTATTGCACTCCTATCTTCCCTTCATCTCTCCCTTTTAGATGAACTACCCAACCCATACTCATGGGCACTTCCTTGAACTTGCTATGTTATGTGGCCTCGCTACTCTCTTGCCAATCACTGATGAGGTCATTTCTGATCACTTGCGTAGCTCTCCACCCACAGTCTCTTCTCTCTCCTCCTCCCTCTCTCTCCCTGCCCCCCCCCCCCCCCCCCCCCCCATTCACACACACACCGACTAATTTCTGTCCAGCCTTTGACCTCCAGTTCACCGTGATATTTCTGCAGCTACCCCCGTTCCCCCTCACTCTTAATTCCAAAGGACACAGATTTGAATAGATATAATGGAAAATGTATTTAACCATTCATCACCAGTTCAGGCTGGATTTTATTAAGGATCATTTATTAAGTATCCTGATCATCTGCAAATGATTTCAAGAACATCCTAGAATCATCTTAAGCGTTTCTCCCTATCTCATCCACTCTCACCTCCAACAGCAAGTGTGAGGAACTCATGGAATTCATTATCATCTAAGATTGAGACCATCCAAACAGCTGTCTCCCTCCCTACAGTGGCCTATCCAGCCAAAATTCCTCAATGGTTTATCCCCTGCCCTAGACCTGAGTCTGCATTTTTCATAATTTCTCTCCTTCTCTGAACTTGTAATTTTGTTCATAAGACTGCTCTAATAGGGGGGGGAGGTCTTGTGGCACAATGATAATTTCCCTGCCACTGGACCAGAAATTCGGGGCTCAAGTCGAATGCCAGGACTTGTTGGCCACGGAAACAGCATTCATAACGCAGTCCAGCTGGCTGATAATCAGCTCAGGATCCTTCCTCCACTTACCCAGTATTCTCCAAAGGGGAAAAAAACTGTGTGTTATGCCCCCCACATTCACACACTTAAAAATAAAATCTGCTCCCTCTACCAAGGTTCAAAATACAGAGGGTTGGCAGTGAATTCATGCTCAAGCCTCTGAAAATCACAGAAGTATTCCGTCATGGAGGCGACCAATGAGAGAAAAGTTGCTTTTGTATGTTCAATAGACAAGAATCTGAGAAAAACTGCTACTTCAATCATGGGCCTTTTTATTCCCAAGGTAGTAACTACTTGGTTAAATCTTACAACTTTGCGAATATGTGGTAAAAACACATTAGCTGTGATCTTGGGTGTGTTTAGGATGATTGGCTTTTTATGTGTAGAAGGTTATGTCAGTTATTTGGGGAAAAACTTTGTTGCTAGCTTGCACCTTTAGTTTCTTACGATGACAATTTAAAAACTGGTGTCTGCAGTCAGCCATTTTTGGCACAGAAGGAGACCACTCGGCTCCCCTGTACTCAAGCACTTTAACTCCAATGTCAGGTCTAGGAAATTAACATTTTTCTTGTGTGCTGTGGTTTTATTGAAGAAGTGATGATTATTGAGGATATTGATTAGTTCTCCTTCTGTGCAAGTCCAAATACCTGATATCCAAATATTTGTAGTAACACACGGGGAGCCTGGGACACTTTTTAAAAAAAAAAATACACTCTCTTCCCCACTCTGCCATGCACATGTTTGCAGAGGCTGGGACAAATTTCTTAGTAAGAAGTTTCACAACACCAGGTTAAAGTCCAACAGGTTTATTTGGTAGCAAATGCCACTTGTGTTTACCCCAGTACAATGCCGGCATCTCCACATCATGACAAATTTCTTACCCATAGCCATGCCTTTGATTTGGAGGTAAAATTCATTGTTGATTTTTTTTTTCTGTTAAACCAAAGCATAGTAACTGGATTAAAACTTCATCTAGTCCATCAGACCAATGAACATGGCCAAGCCAGTGCAGACATCATTGGATTACCAATGAGTATATGCTGATTATATTAGCATGCTCCAGAACCTCTAGTTGGTGACCTTGTCCTAACAAGAGATGCTGATGATGCAATAGCAAATGGTTAGCACTTCTGCTTCAGAGCTCCAGGAACCGGGTTCGATTCCAGTCTTGGGTGACTGTGATGTTCTTCCCATGTCTGCATGGGTTTCTGCCAGATCCTCTGGTTTCCTTCCATAGTTCAAAGATATGGAGGTTAGGTGAATTGGTCGTGCTAAATTGCCCCTTAGTGTCTCAAAATTTGTAGGTTAGATGGATTAGCCATGGGAAATGTGTGGGGTTACGGGGATAAGGTAGGGGAGAGGGCCTGGGTAAGATACTCTGTCAGAGAGTTGGTGCGGACTCGATTAGCCAAATGGTCTCTTGTGCACTGTAGGGATTCTATCTTAGACAGTGGGGTGGAAACTCTAGCCTTTTGTCTTGCGTAGCACATGTTGTCCAGGTGTCTCCTGCATAGAGTAGTCTGCTGAGAGGATGCATGCTCAGTAGACTCACCATTTGGGGTTCTGAGTCAGGTTGCTGTTGTTCCTCACATTTCTTTTGGACATACCATCTGCCGCTTTTACAGTGTGCGAGTTGTTTACAGCATCAAGTGACAGATTACTGGGGACTGTGGAACAAAGACGTGAAGATATCAACAGCCTCCAGCGTTGCATTCAGTGCTGATAGATGGTGGTTTGGCAACATCCTGGACCAAGACACTTATCTTCCTGATAGTCAAACCAAAATCTTATAGATTTGTTGCTGAAGTGTTCCTCTATGGAATGCCCAGAAGGAATCATCAGCATTCAGCGACTCTCTGATGAGGACTTGATGCACCTTTGTTTTGGATCTCAGACAGGCAAGGCTTGAACAGCCTTCCACCATTTCTGGTATATGAGTAGACACCCTCTGAAGGCATATGACAGCAACAAAGAGAAGAATATGCCGTAGCGTGTCAGGTTTGATATTCAGCTTCGAGGGGCAGGCTATCTATGATGTCTGGAGCTTCGGCAGTAGCCGTGTTTTCTAGAGTGCAACTGAAGGCAGTGTTCCACTCATCTCGCCAACTGTTTATTACACTGCCTTTGTCTTCAATAGAACTGTTTTCTTTGCTGATGGACCTGTTGCCTTTCTTGATTCCTGCATATGTGCCACTAGCATTTCCCCAGGGGTGGCACAGTGGTTAGCACTGCTGCCTCACAGTACCAAGGACCCGAGTTCGATTCCTGGCTTGGGCCACTGTCTGTCTGGAGTCTGCATGTTCTCCCCATGTCTGCGTGGGTTTCCTCTGGGTGCTCCGGTTTCCTCCCACAGTCCAAAAGATGTGCTGGTTAGGTGCATTGGCCATGCTAAATTCTCCCTCAGTGTACCCAAACAGGCTCTGGAGTGTGACGACGAGGGGATTTTCACAGTAACTTCATTGCAGTGTTAATGTAAGCCTACTTGTGACACTAATAACTAAACTTTAAAAAACACCAAATCGGACGACATCTGGATATTCTAGCAAAGTTGTAAAGGGTAGCACTGTCCTCTTTCTACAGATGCTGTCAGACCTGCTGAGATTTTTCCAGCATTTTCCGTTTCAGATTCTAGCATCCGAAGTAACTTTTATTTTTGTGTTTAATTCACTGCCACTTCTCTTCCCAGGAATATCTGCCCTGAAGAAGTACTGCTCTTCTCTCCGACTCGATTTCAATTCATCTCTTTCATCCTGTCCATCAACATTGCTTACCAATTCCTTCCTGGTATTTGAGAAGGTCGAATCATAGAATCCGTACAGTGCAGGAGGAGGCAATTCAGCCCATTGAGCTTGCACTGACAACAATCCCACCCAGGCCCTGTCCCCGTAACCCCACGTATTTACCCTACTATTCTCCCTGACACTAAGCAATTTAGCATGGCCAATCAACCTAACCTGCACATCTCTGGCGTGTGGGAGGAAGCTGGAGCACCCAGAGGAAGCCAACGCAAACACGGGGAGAATGTCTGTGTGATGTTTGCACAGTCACCCAAGGCCAGAATTGAACCAAGGTCCCTGGCTCTGTGAGGCAGCAATGCTAACCACCGTGCTATGCCAAAAGGTGTTTACCAAAACTCGCTTTCACAGACATATTTCCTTCCTCAGCGACTGTCCCTGTCTCCGACTTGCCACACATGGATTCCAGCTGAAGTTCCACCCTTCATATTTCACATCCACCCACAATTACAAGTATCTCCAGGACATACAATGTTCCTCCAGCTGCTGTTCTTCCTGCATTCTTATTCTCATCCCTTCATGTGTTAAGGAATGCAAGCTCCAACAACTCATCAATTCCAATGTCAATCCAGGACCCCCGTAGTCCTTGTTGTGTATTCAACATATCCTCTGACCTTCACTGGCTGAACATGTTGAACTAAGCAAAGGACTCAGCTTCATATCTTTACACCCCACCTCAAGAATTTCAGGCTCAACACGATGTTGAACTCTTCTTCCACTGCCTTCGTCTTCATGTTCATTTCTTTGGGCAGGAGCCCTTCCCCTCCACACTCAACAGATGCTTTCACCTGCCTTCACCATTCTCCCTCCACCTGGACCTCTCCCTCCTGCCTCTTGCCTGCTCGTGATCTTTCCATTGAAAATTCCATCTCAGTTTCTCTGCTCCTCACACCCTCTAACCTGTCTCCTTCTGAACTTGTTGCATCCATTCCCCTGACTGTTATCAACCCTGCTGATAGGGATGGGGCTGTTGTTGTCTTGCATACTGACCTCTACCTTGCAAAGTCTGAGCACTAACTCTCAGACACTTCTGTCTCCCCTGGACCATGACTCCACCACTGAACATCAAGTCATTGTTTCCAGTACTGTCACTGACCTCATCTCCTCTCTGGAGATCTTCCAACTTCATAGTCTCCCAACTCAGCCTACTTCTACCCCTTCCCAACATCCACAAACAGGACTGTCCTGCTGGACCCATCATGTCAGCCTGTTCCTGCCCCACTGAACTTATTTCTTCCTATCTTGACTCCATCCTCTCTCCTCTCGTCCAGTCCCTTCTCATCTACATTCACAATTTTTCTGATGCCCTACGTCATATCCTGTTTCCTGGCCCAAACCACCTCTTTACCATGGATGTTCAATCCCTCTATACCCCACCAGGATGCCCTGAGAGCTCTCCACTTCTTCCTCGAACAGAGGCCTGAACAATCCCCATCCACCACCACTCTCCTCCCTCTGGCTGAACCTGTTCACAGTAAGAAGTTTAACAACACCAGGTTAAAGTCCAACAGGTTTATTTGGTAGCAAAAGCCACAAGCTTTTGGAGCCTTAAAAGCCTTGTGGCTTTTGCTGCCAAATAAACCTGTTGGACTTTAACCTAGTGTTGTTAAACTTCTTACTGTGTTTACCCCAGTCCAAAGCCGGAATCTCCACATCATGAACCTGTACACTCACTGAACAATTCTTCCTTTAACATGTCTCACTTCCTCCACATTAAAGGTGTGGCTATGGGTACCTGTATGTGTCGTAGTTTTGCCTGTCTCTTTATGGGGTGTGTGGAACATTGCTTGTTCAAGTCCTAATGTGGTCCCCTCCCAAAACTCTTATCGGTACATCGGCAATAGTTTTGGTGTCGCTTCACGCTTTCATTTGGACCTGGAAAAATTTAACAATCTTGCTTCCAATTTCCACCCCTCCAGCACCTTCTCATGGTTCATCCCTTCTCTTCCTTGACCTCTCCATTACTGGTGATAGGCTGTCCTCTAGTATCCATTACAAGCCCACCAGTTCCCATAGTTACCTCGACTACAACTCTTCACACCCATGTCCTGTAAGGACTCCATCCCATTCTCCCAGTTCCTTCACTCCCGTTCTCTAAATTACTTTGCCTCCATTACATCTGTTCCGATGGTGCTATTTTCCAAAATGGTGCTGTTGATGTGTCTTCCTTAATCATGGTTTCCCACCCACTGTAGTTGGCAGGACTCTCAACTGTGTCTGACCCATTTCCCATACCTCTACTCTCGCCCCTCCCTCACAGAACCAGGATAGAATTCCCCCTTGTCCTCACTTTTCACCCTACCAACCTCTGCATTCAAAGGATCATCCTCTGCCAATTTCGTCAACTCCAACATAATGCTACCACCAAACACACCATCTTCCCCTCACCCTCTTGTCAGCATTCCACAGGGACCATTCCCTCAGGGACACTTTGGTCTACTACTCCACCACACCCAACATTTCACCCCCTTCCCATGCAATTTAAGAAGGTGCAACATCTGCCCCTTTAGTACCTCCCTACTCACCATCCAAGGGACTGAACACACTTTTCAGGTGAAGCAGTGCTTCACGTGTACCTCTTTAATTCTGGTCTATTGCAGTTGTTGTTCCCAATGCCGTATACGCTACGTTGGAGAGCCTAAATGCAGACTAAGTAACTGCTTTGCAGAACACCCTTGATCTGTCTGCAAGCATGACCCAGACTTTCTGTTGCTTGCCATTTCAACACACCATCCTACTCTCAAATCCACATGTCTGTCCTTGGCCTGTTACAATGTTCCAGTGAAGCCCATCGCAAACTGGAGGAACAGCATCTGATCTTCCGATTAGGCACTTTACAGCCTTCCGGACTTGACATTGAGTTCAATAACTTCAGACTATGAACCCTCTCCTCCACCTTCACCCCTTTTTTCCATCATTTCTTTTCTTTTTCTTTTTCATTTCTTCCATTGATTTCCCCCCCCCCCCTCTTAATCCATCTGTTACGTGCCTCAGGTTGTCCATCGTCACACCGTTCAGCTTTGTTCTGCCATTTACACATTCTGATCTTTTCATGTCACTATCAGCACCCTCCTTAGCCATGATCAGCACCATTTACATTCCCTTTGTCTTTTTGTCCCTGACATCTTTGTCAATCTCCCTTGTCTCCACCAACTGGTGACCCTTTATCCAGCCCCACAATCTCACCATAACAGTATAAATCTCATCCTTTTTTCAGTTGTCTTCAGCTCTGACAAACAGTCATCCCGACTTGAAACTTTAGCTCCGTTCGCTCTTTGCTGTCAGACCTGCTGAGCTTTTCTGGCATTTTCTGTTTTTGTTTCAGATTCCAGCATCCAGAATAATGGTTAAAAACTGGTTAAATTACAGTGTCTAACTTGTACGTTACCAACAGACTAGGTTAGTTAACTAAAATGCAGTTGTGGCCAGCTTGATAGCTATAACTCAAGCAATCCAGTGTAATACTAGCTAGGTGATGCAATATTATTCTTTGCGGATATTATTTAACAAATGGCTTCAAAAATGTTTTTTCTATATACCTTGTTAAAATAATTTGGTTTATTCAGGAATGTTCGACAAGTTCTTAGCCAGTTCTTATAAGATGCAGGATGAACAGTTGGATAACGGGTGGAAAGGGAACAGTTGGATGGAGGTTGGAGTGAGGTCTTTGCAGACCATAGCCAAGCCTGGACGACTGTGCTTGTTTCGCCAGGAGAGTTTGTTCAGCTGCCCTATCACTAGTGCAGCTGAAGGTCTGAGTGCCAGAAGAATTGCTCTGGAGATTTCATGTTGTTATGCATTTAATGAGGTGGATAATGAGACGCTAAGCCTTGTTTTAGTCTCTGAACAAAGGGTTAAGACTGAGATGAGTTAGAATTTCTTCTCCAAGGTTTGTGAGTCTTTGAAATTCCTTGCCACAGAGAGATGAGGGGACAGAATACTTGTGTATATTTAAGGTTGAGATGTAGATTTTTGATCAATAAGGGAATTTAGGGTGATGGGGAAAGGGCAAGAAAGTGGACATGAGGAATGTCGGATCAGCCATGGTCTTATTGATTGGCAGAGCACTTGAGGGGCCAAACGCTTACTCCTGTTCCTCTTGTGGTCTTATGGTTTTTATTGATTCAAACAACTTTTCGATCTAGGCCTCTTGGAATTGGGTCAAGTTTACGGTTAGACCTTTCATGTACATATGTTGAAGCCACTGTATGAATAGTACTTTTCTATTTCTCTTTTTCTCCTCTGTCTCCCTCCCAGCGCTCTCCTCTCTGATATTAGGCTATTTGTCAAGCTGGGTACATCCTGAATACACATTATTATGGATGCATTAAAAAAATATTGCCTATAATGTGCAAGGGTTAGATAGCCCTATTAAGAGGAAAAAGATACTCTTGTCAGTTGAAACATCTCAGCTGCAAAATTGCATTTTTATAAAAAACACATTTTGTCAGACATAAAACACAGATCTTGGGCAAACTAGGTGTTCTTTCTCTCATGCATCTGGGAGAAAAAAGGGTACAGCAATCTTATTCCACAGATCAGAATTTCTGTATTCATACACAACAAGGACAATAAAAGCAAGTTCATATTGCTTAATGGGACAGAAGTATCATTGTTAAATGTATATACCCCCAGTGAGGATGATCCACAATTTATTAAAAAGATCTTCAGCCATATCTTAGATAAAAATACATGATTACTCTTATTGGATGTGGATTTTAATTGTGTTATGTCCCAACTGGCAGACAGACTCTCAGCATCATCAAACCCTTGCTCCAAGATTATGGAAGCTGGGCTAGTAGACATATGGCAGCACCTGTACCTATTAAGTTAAAGTTTATTTATTAGTCACAAGTAAGGCTTGCATTAACACCGCAATGAAACTGAAATTTCCCTAGTCGCCACACTCTGGCACCTGTTCAGGTCAATGCACCTAACCAGCAGGTCTTTCAGACTGTGGGAGGAAACCGGAGCACCCGGAGGAAACCCACACAGAGATGGGGAGAATGTGCAAACTCCACATGCAGTGACTCAAGCCGGGAATCAAACCCAGACCCCTGGCACTGTGAGGCAGCAGTGCTAACCACTGTGCCACCCACTGAGTAGCAGAGACTTGCATTTTACTCCAACAGGCACTGCTCTTACTCGCTCGCACATTGACTTTTTCTTTACAGCTAAGATGGAGGCTCATAGAATAATTGACAGCAACATCCTACCAGTAATGGGCCTATAGCTGTGACTTGGGATCTGGGACAAAGTAGTGGTGTTTGAATGCATCTCTCCGAAATGATTAAGAATTTGAGAGAAAAGAATTACAACTCTATTGAGAACGCAACACAGCACCAGGTACCTCACACCTGACTCTGAGACTGTGTCAAAGTGAATTTAAGAGGTTACATCTTCTTGGCACACACATGAGATGAAGAAAAATTAATTTAAAAACGGATTGACTTAGAACAGCAACACAAAAAGCACCCACCAGCTATGACGGCCTTCCTCACAAAGGCTCAGAGCTTCAGGTAGTTTAAATTAAAGGGTGTTTACGATTTGCAAAACCGAGATGTTATGTACATGGTAATAGGGCAAGCCATTTGTTGGCATTTCAATTAAGAAAATGGCAACCACACAATATTGCTCCAAAACCTAAGTTACAGACACTACTTGTTCAAACCAGAGCAAAAATCTTTGCTTTTGCTGATTTCTATAGGAAATTGTACAAGGATTCTGATACCTGTAGGGATGAGGGGAAAATTCATGACTTTCTACGAAGTAGCAACATAACAAAGTTGTCAGGTTTGTCTAATTGTTCTATCACCCATTTGGAAATTGATGCACTTAAAAATAAAACTAATAAAAGTCCCAGTCCTGACCAATACATAAATGAATCTTATACAATTTTTAAAGACATACATCTTTACTTCAAGAGACCAAAGGATTGAGATGTGTTTACTTCAATGCCAGGAGTATAGTGAATAAAGGGGCTGAGCTCAGAGCATGGATCGATGCCTGGAAATGTGATGTGGTGGCCATTACGGAGACTTGGATGTCTCAGGGACAGGACTGGATATGCCAGGTGCCGGGATTCAGATGTTTCAGGAAGGGCAGGGAGGGAGGCAAGAGAGGGCGTGGAGTGGCACTGCTGATCAGGGATAGTGCCCCAGCTGTAGAGAAGGTGTATGCTGTGGAGGGATTGTCTACAGAGTCTCTGTGGGTGGAAGTTCGGAGTGGGAAGGGGTCGATCACTTTGCTGGGAGTTTTCTATAGGCCGCCCAATAGTAACAGGGAGGTGGAGGAGCAGATAGGGAAACAGATCCTGGAGAGATGCAATAATAGCAGAGTTGTTGTGATGGGAGACTTTAATTTCCCAAACATAGATTGGAATATCCCTAGGGTAAGGGGATTGGATGGGGAGGAGTTCGTTGGGTGTGTTCAGGAGGGTTTCCTGACACAGCATGTGGACAAGCCTACAAGAGGAGAGGCTGTACTTGATCTGATACTGACCCCCCCCAATGAACCTGGACAGGTGTCAGATCTCTCAGTGGGAGAGCATCTTGGGGATAGTGATCATAACTCTACCTCCTTTGTGCTTGCATTGGAAAAAGAGAGGATCAGGCAAGCTAGGAAAGCGTTTATATGGAGTAAGGGGAAATATGAAGACATAAGGCAGCAAATTAGAGGAGTAAATTGGAAGGAGGTATTCTCGGGGAAATGTACTGAAGAGAGGTGGCAGTTTTTCAAGGAATGTCTGTCTAGAGTTCTACAGGACAACGTTCCGAGCAGACAGGGAGGAGTTGGTAGGTTAAAGGAACCGTGGTGCACGAAAGCTGTGCGGGACCTAGTCGAGAAGAAAAGGAAAGCGTACAAAAGGTTCAGAGAGCTTGGCGAAGATAGGGATCTAGATGAGTATACGGCTTGTAGGAAGGGACTAAAGAAGGAAATTCGGAGAGCCAGAAGGGGTCACGAGAAGACCTTGGCAGGTAGGATTAAGGAAAACCCTAAGGCGTTCTATAAATATGTGAAGAGTAAAAGGATGAGACGTGAAGGAATAGGGCCTATAAAAGGTGAAGGCGGGAAAGTCTGTATGGAACCAGTAGAAATGGCAGAGGTGCTTAATGAGTATTTTGCCTCGGTTTTCACAGAGGAGAAGGACATGGGTGGATGTACTGTGGGCTTGCGGTGGACTGAAAAGATTGAGTATGTGGACTTTAAGAAAGAGGTTGTGCTGGAATCTTTGGCATCAAGATAGATAAGTCACCGGGTCCGGATGGGATGTACCCCAGGTTACTGTGGGAGGCGAGGGAAGAGATTGCAGAGCCTCTGGCGATGATCTTTGCGTCGTCGATGGAGACGGGAGAGGTGCCGGAGGATTGGAGGATTGCGGATGTGGCTCCTATTTTCAAGAAGGGGAATAGGGATAGCCCAGGAAATTACCGACCGGTGAGTCTAACCTCAGTGGTTGGTAAGCTGATGGAGAAGATCCTGTGGGACAAGATTTATGAGCATTTAGAGAGGTTTAGTATGCTCAAGAATACTCAGCATAGCTTTGTCAAAGGCAGATTGTGCCTTACGAGCCTGGTGGAGTTCTTCGAAAATGTGACTAAACACATTGACGAAGGGAAAGCGGTAGATGTGGTTTATATATGGATTTCAGCAAGGCGTTCGTTTAGGTCCCCCATGCAAGGCTTCTAGAAAAAGTGAGAGGGCATGGGATCCAAGGTGCTGCTGCCCTGTGGATCCAGAACTGGCTTGCCCAAAGGAGGCAGAGAGTGTGTATGGATGGGTCTTTTTCTAAATGGAGGTCGGTCATCAGTGGTGTGCCCCAGGGATCTGTTCTGGGACCCTTGCTGTTTGTCATTTTCATAAATGACCTGGATGAGGAAGTGGAGGGATGGGTTGGTAAGTTTGCCGACGACACGAAGGTTGGTGGTGTTGTGGATAGTCTGGAGGGATGTCAGAAGTTACAGAGGGACATAGATAGGATGCAAGACTGGGTGGAGAAGTGGCAGATGGACTTCAACCCAGATAAATGCGTAGTGGTCCATTTTGGCAGGTCAAATGGGATGAAGGAGTACAATATAAAGGGAAAGACTCTTAGTACGGTAGAGGATCAGAAGGACCTTGGGGTCCGGGTCCATAGGACTCTAAAATCGGCCCCACAGGTGGAGGAGGTGGTTAAGAAGGCGTATGGTGTGCTGGCCTTTATCAATTGAGGGATTGAGTTCAGGAGTCCGGGGATAATGATGCAGCTATTTCAGACCCTCGTCAGACCCCACTTGGAGTACTGTGCTCAGTTCTGGTCGCCTCATGACAGGAAGGATGTGGAAAAGATTGAAAGGGTACAGAGGAGATTTACAAGGATGTTGCCTGGATTGAGTGGCATGCATTATGAGGATAGGCTGAGGGAGCTTGGTCTTTTCTCCTTGGAGAGACGTAGGATGAGAGGAGACCTAATAGAGGTATATAAGATGTTGAGAGGCATAGACTGGGTGGACTCTGAGGCTTTTTCCCAGGGTGGAAATGGCTGCTACGAGAGGACACAGGTTTAAGGTGCTGGGGGATAGGTACAGGGGAAATGTTAGGGGGAAGATTTTCACACAGACGGTGGTGGGCGAGTGGAATCGGCTGCCGTCAGTGGTGGTGGAGGCAAACTCAATAGGGTCTTTTAAGAGACTCCTGGATGAGTACATGAGACTTAATAGGATGGAGGGTTATAGGTAGGCCTAAAAGGTAGGGATATGTTCGGCACAACTTGTGGGGCCGAAGGGCCTGTTTTGTGCTGTAGTTTTTCTATGTTTCGTTCTATGTTTCTATCATCCGTCACTCACTGGAAATGAATCATTGGCTTCTTCGTGGAGCGATGCAGTCATTAATAAGGAGGGTAGGGACCCAACAGACATCACCCTATTTTGTTAGTGAATTGTGACCTGAAAGTTCTAAACCAATACTGGCCCATAGTGAAAATAGAATAATAACTAAGATTTTGCACCCAGACCAAACTGGATTTATAGTGGGGTGTTGCTTTGGAGACAATCTTGTACATTACAAGGAAATGAGAGATTGAACTACAGCAGGAGATACCGGTGAAAAATTGGATTAAAATCTGTTATGAGGCCCATCTTGTCACCTGCTCAAATATCTGGAGAGAATATAAATGGAAGCTTGTTAGTAGCTACTTCACAACACCGCATTACTGTAAAAATTAGCTCCTCCCCCCACAAGAAATTGCTGGAGATTGCGGGGAACCAATTAGTCATTACTTACACACATGCTGATCATGCCCAAAGTTAAAGGAGTACTGGGATAGGATATTCAAAACATTGACCAAGATATTCCACATGGACATCCCATGACCTCCCTAACTGCTCTACTAGGTACAATTCAAGAAAGGAAGCAAATTATATCTTTTACAAATTTTGCATATAGTTGCCATTAAAGGCATCACCCTCAACTGGCTGAAACCAACATATCCAACCTATGAATTTTAGTTATCTGAAGCCAGAGAGCTATTTGAGGTGGAAAGAATCCTGCATGCATTATGCTTGCAAAGTGAAAAATTCTTTCAAAGGTGGATCCCAGTAATGGGAATATTGTTCACATGAACTAAATACCGCAACCCAGCACTACTCATTGGTTATTTCTGGCATTCTATTTACTTTGAATGACTTTGTCTCTTACTAGGCTTGTTTGATCTTATTCGTTGTTATCTCTCTGTACTTATTTAATATCTTTTACCATGCTTTTCTACATATTTTCTACAGTCATTTCTCATTGGTACCCTATGGAAGGAAGCAACTTTCATACAGACCAGCTATCATCAAGTTCTTGTTTTATCTATTATTTCAACACTTGTCCATACATGTAATTTGATTCTTTAGACTATAAGTGCCTTTGTAACATTATTTCTTTTATGCTTCTATCATCAGCACTAATGATTAATGTAATGTACAATTCTAACCCTTTTAACCATTTTAACCTTTTGTATTTGTATGCTGAGAGAAAAGGAAAAGCTTGTGGTAGCAGCAAAGTTTAAGTCGTGAGGGTGGCACAGTGGTTAGCACTGCTGTGTCTCAGCACCAGAGACCGGGGTTCAATTCCCGGCTTGGGTCACTATCTGTGTGGACTCTGCACATTCTCCCTCTGACTGTGGGTTTCCTCCGGGTGCTCCAGTTTCCTCCCACAATCCAAAAGACGTGCCGGTTAGGTGGATTGGCCATGCTACATTCTCCCTCAGTGACCCAGAATAGGTGCCGGAGTATGGCGACTAGGGGATTTTCACAGTAATTTCATTGCAGTGTTAATGTAAGCCTACTTGTGACACTAATACTTAAACTTAGTAGTTTCTGTTCATTCTCATGAATGAAAAGGTGTTTTGATTTGAGGATTCTGTCAGTGTTGAACTCCTTCATTGAACTGGCCTTCCACCTCTGCAATGGAGCACCATGTTAGAAGTGTAGATGCTCATGAAGTTAACTGGTCCTGTTTCAGTGGAGTTGCAGATAAAAAGAACACATTCTGGACCATTTGTGGGGGGTTCCATTGTTGAGAATAGTGAGTTCCTTGCAGCAAAGTTGACACTTTGCTCACACGTTTCCTCTGAACACTTCCCCTGTCAGATGAATGTATAATATTTTTCTTTGAGTGATATGCTCTGGTGTATTTTAGGGAAACGGTCAGTGCTCAGCCTCTCCTGTCAATTACAGCTGTCTTGCGTGCTTTGTTGACCAGCTACAAGTTGTCTGTTGATCCCATGTGCATGGTCCTGATGTTCCAGATTGCTGATCAGAATTTGCATTTTTCTTTTCTTTTTGTTTGTTTCATTTGTTTGCCTGGCGCAATGGATTCCATCCACTTGTTGAGCGGAGAGTCTAAACTCCAAGCACCCATTGAAGAAGATGGACTGTGGTTAGTCAGCATCTTAGTAGTTGGGGACTTCCTGAATTGAGGTGGGCGGGGGCTGACCATTAAGTCACAATGGTCCCCCTCAATAGCTGATAGCAACAGTTCTCTATGGGCTTATTGCATATAACTACGTCTCCCATGTGTGTTAACGTTGTGTGGTGAAACTCTCCAGGGTGAAAGCCTGGGGGAAATAATGGTAAGAAGTTTAACAACACCAGGTTAAAGTCCAACAGGTTTATTTGGTAGCAAAAGCCACACAAGCTTTCGGAGCTCTCAGCCCCTTCTTCAGGTGAGTGGGAATTCTGTTCACAAACAGAGCTTATAAAGACACAGACTCAATTTACATGAATAATGGTAGCTTTTGCTACCAAATAAACCTGTTGGACTTTAACCTGGTGTTGTTAAACTTCTTACTGTGTTTACCCCAGTCCAACGTCGGCATCTCCACATCGGAAATAATGGTGACATTGGGCTGCCCAATGTCAGAAACCCCTTCTCAAGCTCCCTGGTTGAATCCAAAGGAATACTAGCCACTACATTTGGCACTGCCTTGGTTGTCAAAATTCCCAGAAAAATTACATATTGAGACATCAATCTGCCTTTGGGCTCTACTCCAGTGTTCTTACAGGATATACCTCCTTCGCATTCAACTCTTCTGAGGTATCCATAAAGCAGTGGAGCTATTTGTCCATAGCTGAGAGGTTCATAAGTGCCAGGATGGGTCCACATGCTTACAGAGGGTGAAACCTTCTCCACGTTCCTGTGACTTTAGTCTGGAGCCATGAGGGACTCATTGTGTTACCCTGAGACAGCATAGCCAAGGACTTGCTGATGTAGTGACTGGGTGCTGACTGGGAGAGACTTCCTCCGGGATCTCCCTTTGGTATTGCTGCTAGCCAAATATTCCCTTTATTTAATAAGGGGGCAGAACATGTCCAGGGAATTATAAACTAGCCAGCTAAACATGTGATCGCAAATATAATGGACCGTCTATTGAAGAATAGAAGAACATCTAGAAAATAAAAATATCTAATGAACAGTCAGCATAGATTTCAATGGGAAAAAAATCTTGTTTGACCAACATTTATTGATTCTTTTAAGAAGGTAATAGAATAGGCGGTGGCATTATAGTAGATGTAATTAATCTAGATTTTCAGGACAGGATGGGGTCAGAGAATGTGGAGTCCAAAGACAAGTGGCAGAATTGATTGTGAGCTGGCTTCAGGACAAAGAGGGTTGGGTAAAGGGTAGATTTTCAAAACATCTTTGATAAGGTGCTCCATAATAGACTAATGAATAAGGTTAGAGAATGTGGAGTCAAGGGATTGCTAGCCAGCTTCAAGACTGAAAGCAGAGAGTGGGAGTAAAGGCTAGTTCTTTATTCAAAGTGGCAGGGGATCAATGTTGGGCCCACACTGATCCTTGTGGAACACCTCTTCCCACATTTGCATTCATGATATTGACTTTGAAATCAATTTGACTTTGAAATTTTGTGGATGACATCAATTTGAAGGTGATGATCAATACTGAGGAGAGCTGCAATAAAATACAGGAGGGCGTTATAAACTAACAACTAAAATGAGCAAATGAAGTTCAGCAAACACAAATGTGAGGTTGTGTATTTTGGTAGGAAGTTAAGGAAAGTTACTATTACTTGGAAGCAATTGGGGTGGAGTAACAAGGGGATCTCAGACTACAAATGCCAGTTGCTCAGAGTTGTACTACTGGTCAGCCAGGGTTCAAAGAAAAAGCAAACCAAGAAACTGGCTTTGTTTCCAGAGGGATGGAAGTGAATAGTTGGGAAGTCATGTTAAATCTGTATCGAATCTTTCTGAGGCAACATTTGGAATGTTGCATGCGTCATCACCATGTTATAAAAGGGATAGAGGTCGTGGAAAGAGTGCAGTGAAGGTTTAAAAGGAAGACACCAGAAATACATTGGTATCCATATCAGGTAAGAATCAACTGGCTGGGTTTCTTCAGAACCAAAATATAAAATTAAGAAAGGTTTTGGCATTCTGAGACAATGTTTCCAGTTTTGGGAAGGCCATTAATATAAGATTGTCACCAAAAAATGTGACAGGGAATTCGGAAGAAACTGCTTTAACCAAAGACTGGTGAGAACGTGGAATTCGCTGCTATTGGGAGTGTGTGAAGTGAATAATATAGATGCATTTAAAGGGAAGCTAGAGAAGCATATGAGAGAAGGGAATAGAAGGTTACAATGGTAAATAAATGAGGAGGTTAGAGTGGAATATAAACATTCCTCTGGACAGGTGTGAGCAAATTGCCTGTATCTGTGCCATTTGTCATTTATATGGCTTGCCTTGCAGCATCAAACTGGCAATTGGACACATATGAGGCATGAGATTCGGAGAGGTCATCCTGGTGAGACTAGAGTGAGCTAAAGCCCTCAAAAAAGCATTATTCTGTGAGCTTACCTAGTGGATGACAGTCCTACATTACAATATATGGAGGATCAGCTATATTTTTTTTAAAAACCTATTGTACCAAGCAAAAATGGTAATCTAAATTACAGGGTCATAAATTTGTATTCGGACACAAATCTGAGTGCGCTTTATATTTACAAAGTTTTTAAAAAAAATTAAATGAGTTCCACATTAGCTTAAAACAAATTATCTTGTTCGTAAATAAGTAAAGGGAATTCAATCCAGGGAAGTGAAGTTCTGCTGAAAGTAAAGCACCAGATAGGCCCCAATTCTGGTCACCACACTCTAGGAAGGTCCTTTTGAGAGGGTACAAGGGAGATTTATCAGAATATTTCCAGTGATGAGATATTTTAGTTACAAGGTTAGTTTAGAAAGTCTGAAATTGTTCTCCTTGGAGCAAAGGAGTAATTTAGTCGAGGTATACAAGATTATAACAGGTTTAGATAAAGTAGACAAGGAGAAACTGTTCCCATTAGCTGATGAACCAAGGACCAGGAACATGGATTTAAGATTTTGGGCACAAGATGTGAGGAGAACCTCAGTGGTAATGACCTTGAACTTGCTGCCCATGAGAATGTTTCCACTTCCATCAATGATTTTAAAAGAAAATTGGATGGGCACTTGAAGGAAATAAACCTGCAGAGCTATGGGGACTTAAGTATAGAAGTGGGCCTGATTGGATTGTTCCATGGGAAGCCAGCATGGTCTGCACTGTAAATGACTCTATGGTTCTAAGTGTGAGGTATGACAAGACAAGAGAATACATGAGAAATAGGAGGATACCGAGTATTGGGGAGGAACAGAGGAATTTTGCAGCATGTGTCCATAGAACCTTAAAGGCAGTAGGACAGGTCAGTAATATAGTTAAGGCATATGGTAGGTTTTCTTTTATTAGTGGAGGCATGGAATATCAAAGCAAGGAGGTTATGCTCAAACTGTACACAACGCTTGCATACATTTCTGGTCACCACATTATAGGAAAGATGTGATTGCACTGGAGAGGGTGCAGAGGATATATAAGGCCGAGAAAATATTAGCTATGAGGCAATAATGGATAGGTTGTGTTTTTTTTCTTAAAACCGAGGAGGCTGAGGGGTTACTTAATTAAGGGGCTTGGATATAGTAAATAAGGATGACCTATTTACCATAGCAGGTTACAAACCTGCCATAAAATTTATGGCCCCACAAAGGGGCCATAAATTTCAAGTAATTAATAAAAGGATTAGAGGGGAAATTAGGAAATATTCTTATTAACCAGAAGGTGCTAGGAACCTGGAGCTCTTTGCCTAAAAGGGTGGTAAATGTTGAAACACTCACCATATTTAAATAAATATTTAGATGTCCACTTGAAGAGTCATAACCTGCAAGGCTCCGAACCCTGGTGGCGGGAGGTGGGTTGGGTAGCTTTGTTCACCAATTTTTATTCCATTACTCTCACTCTAAACATCGATTTGTGTAAAACCAAAAATGGTTTGATTCTTGGTGTGGATTGAAGTGCTAATCTCGGTAAAGGTAAGAGTAGGAGAAGTACAGTTAGTCTTGGCATACCTGAGCTAGGAGTCAAATATTGTATGAATGTCAGTCATGGTCACTATTTAAGAATCTTTGGTGAAAGTGGGTTGAAACTGATGGAATTATACCTCAACTGTTTACTGCTGACTGTTCAAAGCGTTCTGCTGGCTAATATTTGCTTTCTCGGTGGTTTTAAACAGGCAGCTTTATTTCAACAAAACCAGCTGATTTGCAGGGCTGAATTTTTTCTTGGACATCCAACAGTTATGGGGAGCTAGAAAGCTGGGATTCTCCCAAATGTTGTGGTGTTCTAACTTCAAAGCATGCGCATGGTTTGGATCTGGAATGCACTCCTTCAGAATGAGGTGGAGGCAGATTAAATTATGAATTTTAGAAGTGCAAGCTGTTGTTGGTCAGTGAGCTGTCATTGCCTGGAGCTACAACAACAAGAACAGCAACTTGTATTTATGTAGCACCTTTTATTGTAATGAAGTGTCTCGAGGCACTTGATGGGAGTATTGGAATCATAGAATGGTAGTAGCACGGAAGGAAGCAATTTGACACGTCAGGTATGTTCTGGCTCTTTGGGAGTGCAATTTAGCTAGTTCCACTCTCCCATCCTTTGCCCATAGCCCTGCAGTTTTATTTTCGCGTGCCTATCCAATTCCCTTTTGAAAGCCACAATTGAATCTGCCTCCACCATGCTCTCGGGCACTGCATTCTACATTCTAACGACTTCCTAGATTAAAAAAAAGATTTTCTCTTATTGCCTTTTGGTTTTCTTGCCAATTTGTTTAAATCTGTGTCCTCTGTAAAACAAAATATGACACTAAGTCACATAAAGCAACATTATGGCAAGAGGACCAAACGTTTAGTCAAAGAGGGAAGTATTAAGGAGTGTCTTAAAAGAATATGAGAAATAGAGAGAAGTAGGCAGGGAATTTCAGAGCTTGGGGCTAAGCAACTGAAGGCATAGCCACCAATGTTGGAGGAATGAGGGATTAAAATCAATAATCTAAATAAACCAGAATAATATGAACACATATCTTGGAGGGGTATAGTTTTGGAGGTGGTTACAAAGATGGGGAGGGGCAAGTTTGAGGGGATTTCATAACTGGGATGAGAATTTTCAAATAAGTCTTTGCTAAACTGGGAGCTAATGTAGGTCAGAGAGCGAGGGGTGATGGGTGAACAGGATTTGGTGCAAGCTGGTACAAGGCAGCAACATTTGGGATGACCACAAATTTACAGAAGATAGAATGTAAGAAATTAGCCGGGGTGTGTTGGAATAATCAAGTCCAAAGGTTACAAGGCACAGATGACAATTTCAGCAGCAGATGAACTGAGACAAGGTGACGTCAGGTGATTTTAGTGGAGAAAAGATCTTTACAGTGATGCAGATACCTGGCACAAAGGAAGATAGTTGTGGTGGTGGTTGAAGGTCCTTGACCCAACCATCTCCAGCTGCTTCATCAATGACCTTCCTTCCATCAGGTCAGAAGTGGGGATGTTTGCTGATGACTGTGTGCAATGTTCAGCACCATTCGTGACTCCTCAGATGCAGAAACAATCCATGCCCAAATGCAGCAAGATCTGGACAATATCCAGGCTTGGGCTGACAAGTGGCAAGTAACATTCGTGCCACTCAAGTGCTAGACAATGACTATCTCCAACACGTGAAAAACTAACCATCGTCCCTTGACATTCGATTTCATTATCTTCGCTGAATCCCTCACTATCAACCTTCTGGGGGTTACCTTTGACTAGACACTGAACTGGACTAGCCATATAAATACTGTGGCTGCTAGAGCAGATCAGAGGCTCGGAATCGTGCGGCCAGTAACTCCTCTCTTGATTTCCCAAAGCCTGCCCACAAGGCACAGGTCAGGAATGTGTTGAATACTTTCCCCTTGCCTGGATGAGTACAGCTCCAACAACACCCAAAAAGCTCGACCCCATCCAGAACAACGCAGCCCGCTTGATTGGTATCCCTTCCACAACATTCACTCCTTCCACCACCAATGAACATGGCAGCAGTGTGTACCATCTGTAGGAACTCACCAAGGTTCCTTAGGCAGCATCTTCAAAACCCACGACTGCTACCACCAAAAAGGACAAGGGCAGCAGACATGTGGGAAAACCACCACCTGGAGGTTCCCCTCCAAGTCACTCACCATCCTGACTTGGAGATATATTGCTGTTCCTTCACTGTTTCTGGGTCAAAACCCTGAAACTCCCTCCTTTAACATCTGTGCTTGTACCTACACCTCCAGGATTGCAGTGGTTCAAGAAGGCATCCTATCACCACCTTCTCTAGGGCAAATGGGGATGGACAATAAATGCTGACCTAGCCAACACCGCCCACATCCCGTAAATTAATTTTAAAGAAATGTGGTCAGAAACTCATCTTGGGGTCTAAAATTACATCAACAGTCTTGTTTAGTCTCAGACAGTTGCCAGGGACAGTGATGAATTCAATAACTAGAGAACGAAGTTTGCAGTGCAGACCAAAACAATGGCTTCAGTCTTCCCAATATTTAATTGGAGGAAATTTCTGCCCTCCAATACTGGATGTCAGATAAGCAATCTGATAATTGAGCAACAAAGGAGTCAAGGTAGCTGGTGGTAGCTACCTTGACTCCTTATTTGCTTAAATGTGAAAACTAACACTGCTTTTGGATGATGTTGCTGAGGGACAGCATGTAGCTGAGAAATAGGAACAGGCAAAGGATAAATCTTTGGGTAATACCAGAGATAACAATGTGGGAGCAGGAAGAGAATGGCTTCAGTCTTAGTATTTAATTGAAATAAATTTTTGGCATTGGATAAGTCGTCTGATAATTTAGCACAAGGTAGCCATGAGGTTGAGCTTTAGAATCTGGTCATCCATGTTTCCGCATGCTCTATAACTGGTAAATAATTTTAGAAATTTGTTGCTGAGTACGTTTGCATATCGATTACACATGAACGATATTTAAGTTGCAACATTCCATTCTAAAATGGATTGAAAGCTCCTATCTCGGGTTTCATCTATGGTAAAAATCTATTGCAGAAGTCAGTTTAATCTGCAGGACCAGTTAAGCCTATTGATGGTATTATTGCTGGTTGTTTTCCAGTATAAATTTGTCATGGTGATGTTAACAAGAAATCAGTATTTGCTACACATTAGTAATCTAATTTACTGAATTTCCCATCCTTTACTACACTGATCACTTGTTGACTCTTAATTTCTTTTTCTTCCTGCAGTAGAACCAGCAACCCAGTCTGTCTAAAGTTCAGTCAAACTAAGCCAATATTCTGTCCACCCCATACCCCGTCACAACATTCATAGCCTATTTCCTATTGGCCTATGGGACAATGTTGTGGCACATATATTTTAGATTTAATGACTGGGAGAGAAGAGACGTAATGGGCCTCTTTTTGTACTGTAAAATTCTACGACTCCATCACAAAAATAAAGGCAAAATCTATAATTGAACAACTGGGCTGTTTTCACACCTCCAGTAAATGTAGCCCAACATTCTCATAGGTCCACCCATATCGGTTTCTATATCATTTTTAGAGCATAAGATATGAAACCATCAATATTCTCGCTAAGTTTTCAGCAAAGTTTAATAGCAGGCATGCAAGAGTTTCATGCAACTGCATTTAGTTTCTAGGAAGAACCACATATTTGGAAAATTGCTGAGCGATGCAGTGAAGTACTGCAGAAATGCAAATGTATTTTTTTGAGTAAAAGGGCCGCTAGTTATTTTTGTCATTGAGTGTTGGTCTAGGTCGGAGGTGTTTACTTGGACTGTGAAAACCACCCAATTTGTAAAATTACAGATTTTAGTGTTCCAATTTAGTTGTTGTTAATGTAGTCATCTCTTCTAATTGACCCATTGACATTCACCCATTGCCTTTAGATGGGGAGGAAACCAAGATTGATCTCTCCTAAATGTTTAATACAAGTTATCAAAATAAATACCATCAAAGCTAGCTCCTTGGCATCTTAATACTTTCTATCTTTGGCTTAATTTTTAACTTGCAGTACTATACTATCTTTAAAACACAACCCTTAGAAATAACTTTCTCCAAATCTTTTCTGTGGAACACCACCAACACAATTATCAAAAATTAGAAGACGGAACTACTTAGACCATGGAGTGAGAATGTGAAAGTGGGGTGGGGTGCAATCGGTGGTGGGGCAGTAGGAAAAGTATTTCAGTGGGAATGTCTTAAAATTATTTCAGTTGGGAGCTGGGGAATATAAAATGTCAATTAGAAGAGTAGGGAAAAAACCTCATTGGAAAGAAGGGCACCTCAGTTTTGCAAAAAGAATCTCTGATTTTTCAATGAATGAGAAGTCTCCAAAAATCCAAGTGTCTTAACTGCTTAATTCCTGATTTAATTTTTATAGGAAGTTTTCTAAAATCCATAAATAGGCACTAATTTTTCAAATCATGTGGTGATTTGTAGTGATTGTCCCTGTGATACTCTTCATGAGGTCCATGGGGGAAATCGCTGAGTAATCTCCCTGTGGAGTTCCCCTGGTAACAGGCAGTGGCATGCCCAGCTAGAACTCATTACCTGACCCTTTTATAAGGCAGGCCCAGGACCGGGGTGGCTGAACTGTAGTTCTGTCAAAAAGAATGGCAGGGACTAGTGTGTGTGTGCATCATGGTAGTGGTTTTACTTTACATTCTTTAATAAACTTATGTTCCTTTCCAGCTGGGCTTCCTGAATCATTACAGTCCCTTTTAAAGGGCAACACAGCAGAGCAGGGTCACCTGGCTTGGGGGACCAATTGGGACCATTGAGTATGCAATCACTCCAGGGGGTGAAGTCCTCTGCGGCAGAAAGCAAGGAAGGCCTGGGCAGCCGGGTGGGCTGCTGGCTTCTGTACAGTTTTTATTAAAGGCCTCGTAATAACTACCTTTTGTGTTTCTAAGGAAGTCTGTGAACGTGTATCATCATAGAAGAAACCTTGATTTTCTGTTTGAAAGAGACACCAAACTGAACTGGCAAGTTTTATTTCACAAATTTTGTCTGGACTGTTCCAGAGCTAAGGCCTGCATTGCTACAATATCTAGGAATATCAAGGACAACACTAAAGGTTTTTACAAATATATTGAGAGAAAGAGGGGGGGGCAAAAATAATGACAGATGCAGCAGATACTGTAATTGGAAATCCAGAAATGGAAGACTTTTTAAGTAGGCATTTTGTACTGGTCTTCAGAGTAGAGAATGAGGTCAACACACCAGAGATGCAAGGAAAAAGATAAAGCATGGGCGAGCATTAACGAGACTCTATATAAGTAAAAACAAAATGGTAGAGAAACTAATGAGATTGAAAATAGACAAATCACCAGACCCTGATGTTTTCTACCTCGTATATAGGCAAGGAAAGTCATGATCTTCCTTAGGCTCTCCTGATTAAGGAATTTTTTTCCGCAGATTCAAAAATTGCCAGTTTGTCTCCATTACCCAAGAAGGATAGAAGTAAGCTCGGAACTTTTATACCGAATGGTTTAACACCATTTGTAGTAGCAATTAGTATCATCTGTTATTTAAGTGAGAATAAAAATGTTTGGACAGATATCAGCTGATTTGAAGAGAGTAAGCATGGATTTCTAATGGGCAAACAAGGAGGTAATTATTAAAGGAGACTTTCAGCAGACATTCAACCGGTTCCACACAACACTTAACAATAAAGTGCATGGAATTGAAAGCAACTGATTGGCTTGGATAAGGAATTGTTTAGGAGGCAGGGAACACAGAAGGGATAATAGCTATGTATTCCAATTGTGAGGAGTCGCTAGTAGTGTGTCCAAGAAAAGTATTGAGGCCACAGCGGTACACGATATATTCCTAAATGACTTGAGTAAAATAATAGTCATGTACCTAAGTTTGCTGACAATACTATGGTAAGTGGTACAGTAAATAGTTCAGTAAAGATTCATGAACTTCTTACATCAACTCCCTATCTCCACATTCCTTTTGTGCTCAAAATCCTATCAGTCACAGTCTTGAACACGTTCATTGACTGACTATCCACAGTTCCCTAAAAAAGAATTTCAAAAATTCCCAACCTCCTGAGTGAAGAAATCTTTTTCCCATTTCTGTCTTAAATGGCCAGCCTCTTATCCTAAGACTTCCAGTTCTGGACTCTTCAACCAGAGGAAGCTGACTCTCAGCATTTATCCTCTCAAGCCCTCAAACTTTTATATGCTTAAATTAGGTCACCCCTCGTTCTTCTAAAGTCCAGAGAATATAGGCGCATTGAACTCAACCTGCCCTCATATGACAGCCTTCTCATCCCAGGAATCAATCTGGTGGTGTACAGGAAAACACTCCAATCCTAGTGAACAACTATAAAAATAATTTTAAAAGGCTATTGGAATGTTGCCCTTTTATCTTGAGGACAGGACTACAAGTGATGGAAGTTATGTTACAGCTGCGTATGGAGTTCTAGTTAGACCCCTCCTAGAGTACTGCATTTCCTCCTGGGCACAGCACCCCAGGAAGAACATATTGGCATTGGAGGAAGTTGCAGCACCAATTTAATCAGAATTATAGTATGGCTAAAAGTATTATACTACGAGGGCAGGCTGCCTAGATTAGTCTTGTGTTCCCTTGAATTTAGAAGATGTAGAGGTTCTCTAATTGAGTTGTTGGATATGATTAGAGAGAAACTATATTTCCTCTGGTGTGAAAGTCCACACAACAAAAGGATTTAACTTTAAAATTAAAGCCCCCTGATCATTCGGGGGTGATATCAGAAAATATTTTCCCGAACAACAGGGTACAAATCTGGAATTTCTTCCTTAAGTGCTGTTGAGGCCAAAGACTAGGGCTGGAATGTAACGGCCATTCACGCCGGAGGGATTTTCCCATCCCGTTGCAGTGAACCGAGGTTTGGCTGGGCGCCAAATTCTCCGACTTCGCTGTAGCCGGAACGTGATATGATCACGCCCAAGGTCAATTGGAAATTTCAAAACTGAGATTTAGATTTTTGTTAGGCAAGGGACCAAGGTTGGTGGAGGAGGGAACAGGCTCAAGGGGCTGACTATCTGACTCCTGTTCCAATGTTCCTTACATTAGTAAAGCTTAATGTTGAAAATCCAATCACTGCCTGATATTGTGAATAACTGGGCGGCACGGTAGCACAGTGGTTAGCACTGCTGCTTCACAGCTCCAGGGACCTGGGTTCGATTCCCGGCTTAGGTCACTGTCTGTGTGGAGTTTGCACATTCTCCTCGTGTCTGTGTGGGTTTCCTCCGGGTGCTCCGGTTTCCTCCCACAGTCCAAAGATGTGCGGGCTAGGTTGATTGGCCAGGCTAAAAAAAAAATTGCCCTTAGTGTCCTGAGATGTGTAGGTTAGAGGGATTAGTGGGTGGATATGGGGGTAGGGCCTGGGTGGGATTGTGGTCGGTGCAGACTCGATGGGCCGAATGGCCTCTTTCTGTACTGTAGGGTTTCTATGTTTCTATGAACTGTCAACATTTTTATAATATGATTTTGCATTGGATCAACTGATCTAGAGACTATGACCAACCTACTATGTTTAATATATAATGGGTTTTGAAAATCCAAGCAAATTAAATGCAGTCTATTGTCTTTTATGGTGAGATAATGAAGGATATGAGGTGGTGTGGAACATAAAGGCTGGTATAAACCAATTGGGTTGAATAGCCTATTTCTGTGCTGTACACACAGTGTAATTTAGTGACACCAAGGAATTTCAATACATATTATGACTTTTTCTTATTAGTTTCCCATTGCTTATTTGACTTATTTCTGCAATGCAGTTCTCATGAGCATTATCAGCTCACAATTACATTGTCTAAAAAAAAATCATTATTCACATTGTATTGTCAGTTGTTTGACTTCAGGAGATGTCACAGGTTGATCCTGTGATCTCAACAAGTGTTCATATTTGCACTTCTTACGAGGATTGAGGGATAATGAGCAACAGCGTAAACCCTGATCTTTTAACTTTTTTAGCATGTGCAGTAATCGCCAAGCAATAGCTTCTGCAGTGGCTAAATGGAGTTGTCTGAGCCCTCCACTGAATTTGTCATGGGGACAGTCTTCAATGATGAGTCATTGGTTGGGGTGCACCCAACTGCAGTCCAGGTTCCCTGCAAGGCCCCACTTGTGCCAAATTGCTGTTTAAGACCTTGGCCAGTATGGAAGCGATTTAAAGTACCCAATGTTGGCGTGGCAGGTTGAAGCTGGGTGGGTGGGCTGTGGGATCCGTAATGAGAAAGTGGTTTTTAATGGTGATATGGTGGTTCCATTTCTAATGCCTCAGGGCCTCTTGTTGTCCTTTGGCACGATTGTCTTAGCCGTACAGGCTGGCATGCTGGGAGATGACCAGCAGGTGGATTGGTAAGATCGTTGTGTAGCAGCAGGCTTGGGTTCATGTAAACCTTCCCCTAGAGCTTTCTTGTTGCAATCTCCCTCCTTATGCGAGGGGCAGGATGTTGCTCAGGACTGGGTGCTCAGCAAGTTGAGTTGATCGGAGGGTACCCGAGTTGATGCACATTGTTGTGTTAAATTGGGTATCTATAAGACTTTAACTTAATAAAAAGTCTCACAACACCAGGTTAAAGTCCATCAGGTTTATTTGGTAGCACAAGCCACTAGCTTTCAGAGCGCTGCCCCTTCATCAGGTAATCAGGACTTGCCTGATGAAGGGGCAGTGCTCCGAAAGCTAGTGGCTTGTGCTACCAAATAAACCTGTTGGACTTTAACCTAGTGTTGTGAGACTTCTTACTGTGTTTACCCCAGTCCAACACCGGCATCTCCACATCACTTTAACTTAAGCCAACTTTTTCTGTATAATGCTGTGCTGGTTAAAGCAAGTACAAACAAATGACCAAATCTGGCAACTTCCTGGCATGGCTCAATCATTCACTGTCTTAAATTGCTGAGCTGAGGTACAGCATGTTTTATTGCTTCTAAACTTATCTCTTGCATCATCTATGCTCTTTTGAGCAACATTGATAGCAAAAATGTACTTGAGCATTTTCTCACTGTGGATGTTAGACAAACTAGGCCCCAATTCCTCGCTCTCTAAAACACCATGACATTTACAATTTTCTAATTGTCAAATAGAAATCCTGGAGTTTTGAAATTTCTAAACTATTAACAGAGCTGGAGTCTTTTTAGTAAGGATATTCAATTAATTATTTTCCACATGCTTCTTAGATATTTAATTCCTGAACTTCATAACCAGGTTTTTTTTTTTTCCATTTTCTTCCTCCCTTAAATATGCAATTTTCTTTTGCAAGACAGAAGGATTTGGTCCAGGTTATGAATTCCATTAGTTGCATGAAGAGGAAGTGTGTTTGAGGCATCTTGGACAATTCTATTGAGGTTGTCAAACAGTATCTGCCAGGGGAAGTCAGAACTTGACAACTGGTATAAATTAGAATCTGAGCTTGGCATTTTAGCCAAAAATTTTGATTATGGTCCTTGAACTGTCCTTTGTTAATCTTTTCTTCCTCATCTTAAAATTATTTTTTGATCGGAATTGCCACCTCTATGGAAAAGGAGAAGACCAGAAGGCAGAACATTTGCCAATTTTTAAATTTCTCTTTTTGAACGCATTCAGTATTGCAGGAATGTGGCTGAATGAACATTTGAGGCCTTCAATAACATGCTCGGAACATGAGCTTAGATGTACTAATTTCGAATTTGGAATATAGCCAAGCTTTTGTCACCCTCCTCTTGCCTTCACATGTTTGCACTTTTCCAGCACTGGAAGTCATAAATATAAAGTACGATTTAAAATGCAGGGAGATGGCAGATGAATTTGCTCTTGAAAGGCCCCAAAAAACCCATGAAAGGTTGGTGCCAGGAACGATAAATGAGTGAAAAGTCACCCCATATGTGTGAGAGAGACAAAAATCTTTGAGGAGTTGCTCCTCCACTCCGATTGGGCGGCACGGTAGCACAGTGGTTAGCACTGCTGCTTCACAGCTCCAGGGACCTGGGTTCGATTCCTGGCTTGGGTCACTGTCTGTGTGGAGTTTGCACGTTCTCCCCGTGTCTGCGTGGGTTTCCTCCAGGTGCTCCGGTTTCCTCCCACAGTCCAAAGATGTGCGGGTTAGGTTGATTGGCCATGCTAAAATTGCCCCTTAGTGTCCCGAGATGCGTAGATTAGAGGGATTAGCGGGTAAAATATGTAGGGATATGGGGGTAGGGCCTGGGTGGGATTGTGGTCAGTGCAGACTCGATGGGCCGAATGGCCTCTTTCTCTACTGTAGGGTTTCTATGATGATATAGGCCAGATCAGATAAGGACAGAAAATTTGGAGGGATACAAAAGAATGGTCTAGTTTGGACCAGGGAGCGGTGCGGGCTTGGAGGGCTGAAGGGCCTGTTCCTGTGCTGTATTGTTCTTTGATTCTGTCTCCCCCATGCTCACTGCCCCAGTTCCTCCAGTCCCAGATCCCCACTCTTGACGCTCTTCCAGATCTAATCAATGATTGGAGCTGCGGGGGGAGGGGGGGGAAACCTGTAATTTAAGCAGTTATCCTGGGTGATACTGCTGCCACTAAGACCAAACGAGGACGAGAGGATAGCAACAAGTGGGAGGCCTCATTCAGGGATGCTCATCCAATGTCAGTGGTCATGGGGCCCCAAATTGAGGATGGGATCTGGCTCACCGTGGACAGGCCGAAGCTGGGGTTGTCAGTGGGGGAAGAAGCAGCGACAGCGGGAAGGTCCAAGATGATGGAAAAACAATGGGCTTTCACCTGAATTAGTTCAACTGTCTGGCTCTCAAATTCTTTGAAAGATACCAACACCTTGGTCTGCAGACACTGTCAAGGGGACGATTTAATTTTGATCCTTGAAGCAGTGTGGAGCAGGAGTATAGCCTTTGCATACGGAAAAAGGAGTCCTTAGAAACTTGTTTACATCAAATGGAGGGCAATGGCGAGTTGTTCACGTTATGGGCGATTTCAAGGAATTTGTGGCTGCCTGGTGAATCAATGGTGATGCTGTTGCATGTGAATTTTTGTCTGGATGGTTTTGCTTTTATTTCTTGTATTTTTGTAATTTATTGTAAAACTTGAATTAATTCAGCCTCTGGCTGTCACAGCAGTTAACTTTTTAATAAATCATTAATAATAGTTTGCAGCAAGGTGTGAAGAAATGGATAAATATTCAAAGGGGATAAAATTTTCAAAGCGATAGAATAAGTGGGGAAATAATTTGATAGCTCTCCGAGCCAGTACAGGTATGATGAGATGAATGGC
Source organism: Mustelus asterias (assembly GCF_964213995.1). Taxonomy (NCBI): domain Eukaryota; kingdom Metazoa; phylum Chordata; class Chondrichthyes; order Carcharhiniformes; family Triakidae; genus Mustelus; species Mustelus asterias. Next base: position 78,229,818 of record NC_135815.1, on the reverse strand, counting down.
CTCCTTGTGTGCCATAACATTCTATGGTTTCAGGCAGCCAGCACACCTCTTTTTTTTTTGTCCCCCCTATGTTTGTGTACAACGTTCAATGTCCATTGTAAAAACAAAAGGCATGAAGGGAGGTAATCTTAGTGAGTAATCATCTCTAGAAAGTGGCAAGAGCCATACAAGTAGTATGTGTAACCAGGGTGTTTCTGTGCTGAGGGGTTCCAATCTATGTTTCATTGAAGTACGGATGAGGAGTTGCATTTTTTTTGGAAAAATAAATCACTGAACTGTGTATTAATTCATTCATTATCTGATGGTTAGATTGGTGCTGCAGAATTAATTTGTGTTTTCCTGCTGTTGAACCTTTAGAAATCAGTAACCTGATGTGTTTGTCAGTACTCGCTTTAAACATCAGTGTTGATGGGAAAGAAATTTAAAATTGGTAGAACGAAACCAAAGAATGCTGGAGAGTGCTAATTGCTTCGCTCATGACTGATCAGGGCGGTAGTGAGAGATGATATAGGCTCTAAGGAGCATAATGTGGAATCGTTGTGGGTGGAGATAAGGAATAGTAAGGGGAGAAAGTCACTGGTGGGCGTGGTCTATAGGCCCCCAAATAATAACTTTTGAGATGGGTCGGGCTATAAACAAGCAAATAATGGCTGTGTGCAAAAACGGAACAGCAATAACCATGGGGGATTTTAAGCTGCATGTTGATTGGTTGACTCAAGTCGGACACGGTGGACTTGAGGAAGAGTTCTTAGAATGCTGTCGGGATAGTTTCCTCGAACAGTATGTTACAGAACCTACGAGGGAGCGAGTTATCTTGGATCTGGTCCTGTGTAATGAGACCAGATCCAAGGTAAAATTAATGATCATCTTGTGAGGGATCCTCTTGGAATGAGTGATCACAATATGGTTGAATTTCTAATACAATTGGAGGGTGAGAAAGTAGGGTCCCAAACCAGTGTCCTCTGCTTGAACGGAGGGGAGTACAATAGGATGAGGGCAGAATTGGCTAATGTAGACTGGGAGCGCAGACTAGTTGGTAGGACAGCTGAGCAACAGTGGCGGATTTTTAAGGAGATATTTCTCAGTACTCAGCAAAAATATATTCCTGTGATAAAGAAGGAATGTAAGAAAAGAGATAACCAGCCGTGGATAACTAAGGAAATAAAGGAGAGTATTAAATTAAAAACCGATGCGTACAGAGTGGCCAAAACTAGTGAGGAATTAGAAGATCGGGAAAGCTTTTAAAAAAACAACAAAGAACTACTAAGAAAGCGATAAAGAAAGGAAAGATAGATTATGAAACTAAACTAGCACAAAATATAAAAACTGATAGTAAAAGTTTTTACAAATATATAAAAAGGAAAAGAGTAGCTCAAGTAAATGTTGGACCCTTAGAAGACGAGAAGGGGGATTTAATAATGGGAAACGAGGAAATGGCCGAGGCCTTAAACAAGTTTTTTTGTGTCGGTTTTCACGGTAGAGGACACAAATAGCTTACCGAAAATTGACGGTCGTGGGACTGTAGGGGGTGAGGTCCTTAAAACGATTACTATTACTAAAGAGGTAGTGCTTGGTAGGCTAATGGGACTAAAGGTAGACAAGTCCCCGGACCCGGATGGAATGCATCCCAGGGTACTGAAAGAAATGGCAGAAGTAATAGCAGATGCGTTGGTTGTAATTTATCAAAATTCGCTGGACTCTGGGGAAGTGCCGGCTGATTGGAAAGCAGCTAATGTGACGCCACTGTTTAAAAAAGGAGGTAGACAAAAGGCGGGTAACTACAGGCTGGTTAGCTTAACGTCCGTAGTTGGGAAATTGCTGGAATCCATCATTAAAGAAGAAATAGCAGGACACCTGGAAAAAAATGGTTCGATCAAGCAGACGCAGCATGGATTCATGAAAGGAAAGTCGTGTTTGACGAATTTACTGGATTTTTATGAAGATGTAACGAGTGCAGTTGACAGAGGGGAACCGGTGGATGTGGTGTTTTTAGATTTCCAGAAGGCGTTCGATAAGGTGCCTCACAAAAGGTTGCTGCAGAAGATTGGGGCACACAGAGTTGGGGGTAAAGTGTTAGCATAGATTGAGGATTGGCTATCTAACAGGAAGCAGAGAGTTGGAATAAATGGGTGCTTTTCTGGTTGGCAGTTGGTGACTAGTGGCGTGCCACAGGGATCGGTGCTGGGGCCTCAACTGTTTACCATCTACATAGACGACCTGGAGGAGGGGACCGAGTGTTGGGTAACAAAGTTTGCGCATGACACAAAGATGAGTGGGAAAGTGAATTGCATGGACGATGCGGAAAGTCTGCAGAGAGATTTGGATAGGCTAAGTGAGTGGGCGAGGATCTGGCAGATGGAGTATAACGTTGACAAGTGTGAGGTTATCCACTTTGGAAGGAATAATAGTAAAATGGACTATTATTTAAATGGTGAAAAATTACAACACGCTACTGTGCAGAGGAACCTGGGGGTCCTTGTGCATGAATCACAAAAACTCAGTTTGCAGGTGCAGCAGGTGATCAAGAAGGCAAATGGAATGTTGGCCTTTATCGCGAAGGGGATGGAGTATAAAAACAGGGAGGTCTTGCTGCAATTGTACAAGGTACTGGTGAGGCCGCAACTAGAGTACTGTGTGCAATTTTGGTCCCCTTATTTGTGGAAGGATGTATTGGCCTTGGAGGGAGTACAGAGAAGGTTCACCACCAGGTTGATACCGGAGATGAGGGGGTTAGCTTATGAGGAGAGATTGAGTAGATTGGGCCTGTACTCGTTGGAGTTTAGAAGGCTGAGGGGAGATCTTATAGAGACATATAATGAAGGGGCTCGACAGGGTAGAGGCAGAGAGATTCTTTCCACTTAGAAAGGAAACAAGAACGAGAGAACACAGCCTCAAAATAAGGGGGAGTCAGTTTAGAACTGAGTTGAGGAGGAACTTCTTCTCTGAGGGTAGTGAATCTCTGGAATTCTCTGCCCATTGAAGCAGTGGAGGCTACCTCGTTAAATATGTTTAAGTCACAGGTAGATAGATTTCTGATCAATAAGGGAATTCAGGGTTATGGGGAGCGGGCAGGTGAGTGGAACTAAACCACTATCGGGTCAGTCATGATCTTATTGAATGGCGGGGAAGGCTCGAGGGGCTGGATGCCTGCTCCTGCTCCTATTTCTTATGTTATGTTCTTATGATCTGCTCTTGAGGCCAAGATCAGGGCAGCCATGAGCAGACTCAAGGGATTGAATGGCCGACGACTCCAAATTTATATGTTCATATGCTTGTAATTAGTTTTTAAAAGAGGGTGTAGATGTAAGATTCATTCTCAATAAGTTACCTTGTGCCAAGTAGATTCCAAGTTAAAAGATTTAATAATATACAACATGTGTACAATCTTTGGTGTTTGTTCTGAGGAAACCCGAAAAAAAACACCGACAGAGGGTAACGTTACTAATTATATGAGGAGAAAAAGATCGCTGAAGACAAATGTCTTGCAGTCAAAAACAGGGAAATTTATAATGGGGAACAAAGAAATGGCTGACCAACTGAATACGTACTTTGGTTCTGTCTTCACAAAGGAGGACACAAATAAGATACCAGAAATGTTGGGGAACACGGTTTAGTGAGAGAGGAAATCAGTATTAGTAGAGAAATGGTGTTGGGAAAACTGATGAGATTGAAGGCCAATAAATCCCCAGGGCTTGATAATTTACACCCCAGAGTACTTGAGGAAAAGGACCGAGAAATAGTGGATGCATTGGTGGTCATCTTCTAAGGTTGTATAGACACTGGAACACTTCTACAGATTGGAGGGTAGCTGATGTAACCCCACTATTTAAAAAGGGAGGTAGAGAGGAAACAGTGAATTATAGACCAGTAACCCCGACATTGGTGGTGGGAAAAATTCGAGAATCTATTATCAAAGATTTTCTAGCAAAACATTTGGGAAAACAGTGGCAGGATTGGACAGAGTCAGCATGGAATTATGAAACAGAAGTCATGCGTGACACTGGAACTCTTTGAGAATGTAACTTGTAGGTTGATGAGGGGATATGTTTATTTGAACTTTCAGAAGGTTTTCAGCAAAGTCCCACATAAGAGATTAGCATGTAAAATTGAAGCGCATGAGATTGGGGGTCATGGATTGAGATGGATAGAAAACTCATTGGCATACAGGACCTGTTTTGAAATGGCAGGCAGTAACTAATGGGGTACTGCAGGGATCAGTGCTGGGACCCAACTATTCACAATATGTGTGATTTGGACAAGTTGAGTGAGTGGGAAAATGATTGGCAGATGCAGTATAGTTTGGATAAATGTGAGGTTATCCAATTTGGTAGCAAAAATAGGCAGAATATTATCTGAATGGCTATAAATTAAGAGAGCGGAATGTGCAACGAGACCTGGGTATCTTCATACACCATTTGATGAAGGTAAGTTTACAGATGCAGCAGGCAGTAAAAAAGGCAAATGACATGTTGGCCTTAGCAAGGGGATATCTTGATACAATTATACATGGCCTTGGTGAGGCCCCACCTGGAATATTGTGTGCAGTTTTGGTCTCCTTATCTGAGGAAGGATGTTCTTGCTCTAGAGGGAGTGCAGGGAAAGTTTACCAGACTGATTCCTGGGATGGCAGGACTGATGTGTAAGGAAAGATTGAGTCAGCTAGGAATATCTTTGCTGGAGTTCAGAAGAATGAGGGGGAATCTCATAGAAACCTCTCAAATTCTATCAGGACTAGACAGGATAGATGCAAGAAGGATGTTCCCAATGGTGGGAGTGTCCAGAACCAGGGCTTATAGGCTGAAGATACAGGGTAGACAGTTTAGGACAAAAATGAGGAGAATTTTCCTCACCCAGACAGTGGTCAACCTATGGAATTCGCTACCACAAAAAGTAATTGAGGCAAAAACATTGTATGTTTTCAAGAGACAGTAAGCTATGCCACTTGAAGCGAAGGGGATCAAAGGGTATAGGGGGAGCGGGGGTGGGGGGGGGGCGGCAGGGGTAAGACAGGATCAGGCTACTGAGGTGGATAATCAGCCATAATCGTAATGAATGGTGGATCAGGCTAGAAGGTCCAAATGGCCGCCGCCACCTCCTATTTTTTATGTTTCTAAGTGGTTGCATCATTCATAAAGGATTTGATTTATTATTGTCACATGTATTAACATACAGTGAAAAGTATTGTTTCTTGCGTGCTATACAGCCAAAACATACCGTTCACAGAGAAGGAAACGAGAGAGTGCAGAATGTAGTGTTACAGTCGTAGCTAGGTTGTAGAGAAAGATCAACTTAATGCAAGGTAAGTCCATTCAAAGATCTGACAGCAGCAGGGAAGAAGCTGTTCTTGAGTCGGTTGGTACGTGACCTCAGACTTTTGTATCTTTTTCCCAAAGGAAGAAGGTGGAAGAGAGAATGTCCGGGGTGTGTGGGGTCCTTAATTATGCTGGCTGCTTTGCCGAGGCAGCGGGAAGTGTAGACGGAGTCAATGGATAGGAGGCTGGTTTGCGTGATGGATTGGGCTCCATTCACGACCTTTTGTAGTGCCTTGCAGTCTTGGGCAGAGCAGGAGCCATACCAAGCTGTGAGCTTTCTATGGTGCATCTGTAAAAGTTGGTGAGAGTCGTAACTGACATACCAAATTTCCTTAGTCTTCTGAAAAAGTTGGTGGGCTTTCTTAACTATAGTGTCGGCATGGGGGGACCAGGACAGGTTGTTGGTGATTTGGACACCTAAAAACTTGAAGCTCTTGACCCTTTCTACTTTGTCCCCGTTGATGTAGACAGGGACATGTTCTGCTTTAAGCTTCCTGAAGTCGATGACAATCTCCTTCGTTCTGTTGACATTGAGGAAGAGATTATTGTTGCCGCACCAGTTCACCAGATTCTCTATCTCATTCCTGTAGTCCATCTCGTCATTGTTTGAGATCCGACCACTACAGTGGTGTCGTCAGCAAACTTGAAAATTGAATTGGAGGGGTATTTGCCCACACAATCATAGTTAGTGAGAATGAAAATATAGCTTGTGAAAATCAAAAAGTAGCCTTTCAGAAAATCTCAAGAAGAGTGCTTGAGTTTTGATCCCTGGTGGAAACTCTGTTCTCACTTACTACCCTTCTTATGCAGAGGTGTAATGTGGCTCATAACTAAAATTGAAGCTGGGAACTTCTGACCTGTTTTTGCTAGTTACTATGCTGGGCTGTACTTTCACCCACTAAGCCATTGGGGAATCGTATTGAAACCTTTTTAAAGGGCCACTCTTTGTGATGCAGTAGAGATAAGAAGATACCTGGTTGACTTGACAGGGAAAATTGTCTGGAAGTGTGGTTCTTCAGTAATGCCTACTGTTGGGCACTGAGAAGAGTACGGGGTAATTGAAGCTGTGAGGCTATCTGCAGTCACCCACTAATTCTATCAAACCAGAGTCTAAGGATCAGTGCAAAATATAGCAAATTGAGAAAATTAAATTTGAGGCACATTTTAGTTCAAGGTGTTTTAACGGTTTGAAGATTGTTATTTTTTTATGCATCAGTGCGAGGATTATTAGGTCTGGGTAATGGAGTTCTTCCCAGTTCATGCACCAGAGTCCGCTGTGGATAAGGGAACTTGGTATCAGCATAAGACAATTGAACTCAACCCATTTCAGGCACTAGGGTCTGCACTGGGTCATGGAACATTCCCATTTCAGGTGCACAGCTAGATGCAAAATTTACTCTACACTATCCAAACAGCTTGCTTCAGTCCCATTGAATCTATTTCTGGCCTTTCCAATTGCAACTACTAACTGGTGCTACAAGTCTGCAAATTGTTAGAATTTGAATAGATGTATTTTAGAGGCACAGGAAGCTGTGCACACTTGTCTTACGTTGTCAAGCTTGTGCCTGTATGTTATAAAAGTCAATACAAAAACAGAAAATGCTGGAAAATCTCAACAGGTTTGACAGCATCTGTGGAGAGAGAACAAAGCTAATGTTTCAAGTCTGGGTGACTCTTCAAAGAGCAGATGCTGTCATACCTGCTGAGATTTTCCAGCATTTTATGTTTTTGTTTTGGATTCCAGCATCTGCAGTAATTTGATTTTTATGGTATAAAAGTCAGCTGTGGCTCACCGGTAGGACTCTTACCTCTGAATCTCTGGGTTTGAGTCCCATTCCTGACCTTGAGCAAAAGAATCAAGGTTGACACTCCAGTGCAGAACTGAGGGAATGCTGCACTTTTGGAGGTGCCATGGATGAGAGGTAAACCTGTGTGCCATCTACTCTCTCAGATGGGCATAAAAGATTCCATGACACTATATAAAGAAGATCAGAGAAGTTATTCCTGTGTCCGGGTCAATGTTTGTCCTTAAAATACATCACCAAAAGCAGATAATTTGGTGGTTAACACGTTGCTGTTGTGGAAGTTTGCTGTGCACAAATGGCTGCACTGTTTCCTCCAGTACAGCAGTGACTACACTTCAAATGGTGTAAAGCATTTTGAGATATCCTGTGATGGTGAAAAGTGTTTATAAATGCAAGTCTTTTTTTTCTTATTCACTGGTTCTGAATAATTTAATTTACTTTTTAGAGACTATGCGACTGGTGGAACTTGTCCGAGTAAAGCAACTGTGTCGGGAAAGACTATAATCATAACAGGAGCAAACACTGGTATTGGAAAAGAAACTGCTCGAGAACTGGCCAGAAGAGGTAAACATGATGTGGAGATGCCGGCGTTGGACTGGGGTAAACACAGTAAGAAGTCCAACAGGTTTATTTGCTACCAAATAAACCTGTTGGACTTTAACCTGGTGTTGTAAGACTTCTTACAGAAGAGGTAAAGTCAGAGGGCAGGGGAGGAATCCTTGAATCACTGTCGATGCCATTGTCCTGAATGGCTATCTGCAATGTCATTGTTAAGATGATTTATTAATCAATGGCCTGTAGTCAAACTTGTACAACTTGGCATGCAAATTTTTTCAGTCTGAATCCTCAATATTAACAGAGATGCATAGAAGTTACAACACAGACAACATATTTGGCCCAAGTCGACTAAGTATTTAAATAAAAGCAAAATTTTGTGGATGTTGGAAATCTTAAATAAAAACAGAGTGCTATAAATACTCAGGTCTGGCAGTGTCGGTGAGTTAACATATTGCATCAAATGTGACTCCCCTTCAGACCCACTTTGTTCCCATAATCTTTTTTCCCTTTTCTCCATTCACCTATCCAATTGAATGTTGGTGTCTCTGTCTCAACCACTAATCTATGGAGTGAACTCATAACTCGTTATGAAAAGATGTTTCTCTTGCCCTTTGTTCTAAATCCCTTGCATTTACTTTTGCAATTTATTGCCCTCATTCTCGACCCGACAACAACTAGAAACCATCCACTCCTACCTACAAAAGCAAAATGCTGTGGTGCTGGAAATCTGCAATAGAAACAGCAAATGTTGGAAATACTCAGCAGGTCTGGCAGCATCTGTGGAGAGAGAACAAAATTAATGGACTGAATTTAACCGATAACAGGGAAGTCCCACCACTGGGGCTAGAAGTTGGATGCAACTTTGATCAGCTGGTGGGTCCTGAAGAGGTTTATTGATTTTTGACGACTAGTTAGGAGGTCGCTGACCGGGATTGCTATCCAATCAAGGGCAGCGGCCTGCTCTTGAGCTCCCAATCCAAACTGAATAGAAACATAGAAAAACTACAGCACAAAACAGGCCCTTTGGCCCCACAAGTTGAGCCGAACATATCCCTACCTTTTAGGCCTACCTATAACCCTCCATCCTATTAAGTCCCATGTACTCATCCAGGAGTCTCTTAAAAGACCCTATTGAGTTTGCCTCCACCACTGACGGCTGCCGATTCCACTCGCCCACCACCCTGTGTGTGAAAAACTTCCCCCTAACATTTCCCCTGTACCTACCCCCCAGCACCTTAAACCTGTGTCCTCTCGTAGCAGCCATTTCCACCCTGGGGAAAAAGCCTCTGAGAGTCCACCCGATCTATGCCTCTCAACATCTTTTATACCTCTATTAGGTCTCCTCTCATCCTACGTCTCCAAGGAGAAAAGACCGAGCTCCCTCAGCCTATCCTCAAGGCATGCCACTCAATCCAGGCAACATCCTTGTAAATCTCCTCTGCACCCTTTCAATCTTTTCCATATCCTTCCTGTAATGAGGCGACCAGAACTGAGCACAGTACTCCAAGTGGGGTCTGACGAGGGTCTTGTATAGCTGCATCATTATCCCTGGACTCCTAAACGCAATCCCTCGATTGATAACATATGCTAGCAACTTGGCAGCATCACTGCTAATGGTGGCTCCTGCTGTGGCTGTGTCACCAGGGAAGGGATGCCTCTATAATAGAACACCTTCAAAGACAGGTGGGTTGGGTTGAGTTGGGGAACAGAGATAAAGTGACGAGGCCAACCTTGCACTGTTATTGCAAAGGCAGCCATTACTCTAGGAGACCCCTTCATGAGCCATGGGGTGTCAGTAAAGAAGGACCATGCACAATCCCACTGGAAGGCCTCGAGGTTTCACCCAGTGTTATAGTGTCATGGAGATATACAGCACGGAAACAGGCTCTTCGGCCTAAATCATCCATGCCGACCAGGTTTCCTAAATTGATCTAATCCCATTTGCCTGCATTTGGTTCACATCCCTCTAAATCTTTCCCATCCATGTACCTGTCCAAGTGTATTTTAAATGTTGTAATTGTACCCATCTCTACCATCTCGGGCAGCTCATTCCATATACGCACCAACTTACGTGTGAAAATATTGCTCCTGGGGTCCTTTTAAATCTTTTCACTCTCACCTTAAATCTATGCCCTCCAGTTTTGGACTCCCCAACCCTGGTGAAAAGACTTTGGCTATCACCTTATCTATGCCTCTCATAATTTTGTAACCTCTATAAGGTCACCCCTCATCCTCCTGCAGTCCAGGGAACAAAAGTCCCAGCCTCTCCTTATAATTCAAATCTTCCAGCCCCGGTAACATTCTAGTAAGTTTTTTTTGCACTGTTTAATAACATCCTTTCTACAGCAGGGTGACCAAAATTGTACACAGTACTCCAAATGTGGCCTTACTAATGTCTTGTACAGTTGTAACAATGTCCTGTACTCATTGTTCTGACCGATGAAGGGAAGTATGCCAAACACTGCCTTCACCACCCTGTCTACCCTGTGACGCCACTTTTTCAAGAAACTATGTACCTGTACCCCTAGGACTCTGTTCAATGACACTCCCCAGGGCCCTACTATTAACTTTGTAAATCCTGCCCTGGTTTGTCTTACCAAAATGCAACACCTCACGTTTATCTGAATTAAACTCCATCTGTCATACCTCAGCCCACTGGCCCAGTTGATCAAGATCCCGTTGTAGCCTGAGATAATCTTCTGCACCATCGTCTGCAAACTTACTAACCATGCCTCCTATATTCTCATCCAAATCGTGTATATAAATGACAAACGACAGTGGTCCCAGCAGCAATCCTGGTGGCACACCATTGGTCACAGGCCTCCAGTCTGAAAAACAACCCTCTACCACCACCCTCTGTCTCCTACCAGCAAGCCAATTTTGTATCCAATTGGCTAGTTCTCCCTGGGCCCTCCTGGAAGGGCAACAGACTCACCGACGCAGGTAAAATGCTCATTGTGTTTGGAACTAGCCTTAATTGGCTACTCCATTGGCCTTCCAGCAGGCATTCAGGCTACCAACTTTCCCTGCTGCTGGTAAAATGCCATGATGTGAAGATATCAGGCTCCCCTTGCTTTTTGACAGCCCTTGCACTCCGAAAGAGCTCAGAAAATTCAGCTCAACATTTCAGATAAATGACCGTTTGTCAGAACTGCCCTGATTCAGGTTATTGACCTGAAACATTAACTCTTTTTTTCTCTCCTCATAGATGCTGCCAGGCCTGCTGAGTACTTTCAGCATTTCATGCTCCTCTTTTGTGTTTCCCGATTTCTGCATTTGCAACACCCGATATATTCCAGTCATAAGAGGTTGATTTTGAACAAATTGGAAGTAAGGTGTTAAGTCATTAATTATTTTAACACAAGAGGCTCTGATTTTTACAGGAAGACAAGGAAGTAGTAGGTGAGACTGAAACCAGCTGAAGAACACGCAAGACTGAGTATGGGGCAGTCCTGTCAATTTTCATGGCAGAATCTCATTGCATCTTATCGACTTGCTTTCCATCTAGCAGCTAAACAAATCGATAGTCTGGCCAGCAGGCAGGAAACCAGAGCTGGGTACACTTGGGAATAGTCTCCAGCGGAAGAAATTGGCATTTGGAAGGAGAAGGGATGTCAGCAATTGGGAGGGAAGGGAAGTTCAGCCAATTGAGGGGTTGACCTCCAGTGTGCTATCTGGTTGGGTGTAGCAAAGTCACAGTCAGGTGAGCTGTTGGGGTTGAGGGAAGGGGGCTGGAGATCAGGGCTGGGGAGGCTGAAGACTCCCTTGAGGGAATTTAGGTTGTGTTCTCTTGTACCTCCTGGTTCACAAGGAGTACTGAAAAAGTCACTCACTTTAGGGAATCACCAGCGCTCTCCACCATTTAACTGCCAAGTTTCCTAAGCCCAGGATGGCAACGCAGCAAAAGGTGATTTCAAATCAGTTTTCCAATTGCACTATAGAAGTCCAATTTAACAATATTAAAGTCCTGCTTCTCCATGATAGAAACTTGAAGGGCTCCACATCTACCACTCTAAAATTGCCGATGGGAGTTTTCATTGGAGTCGGGCTCCATAACTAATTCCCTATCCTCAACCTTTCCCGCCCCATCACGGGGGTTTAATGTCAAGGCTGGAGTTTGCAACAATCAAAAGCTTTGGATTTTGCCATGCAGAATTGTCTTGTTCACTTGATGTGCAATAAGATTTCAGTCATAGCTTGAAATAAGAGTGCATAGATTGATTATCTTCTACCCCTAGGAATGCTAACTTTATATTTTCAAAAGAATCTGTGAAAGCTAGTATACCTGACAAGATAATCCCTTTTGGGAAGAATGAGATAAATTAATGCTTTACAAGGAATAACAGCAAAGATAATAATTGGACTATGCTTGCAGATGCAAGGAAATTCACAGCTGTAAAATCTCTCAGAACTGGTATTTTGACTGGTCTCTTATTTTCAGTGTTTAATCATGTAACCAGATAGCAGTCGTTATTGCAGTTACTTGCAAAAAATCTTATTCAATAAAAAAGTTGTAGGCTCACTTCCATCTGATCATATATTGTGCTGCAATCCTTTTAATTTAGCAAATGATATGGTGTTAGAAGTAGCCAACATGACATTTTAATTGATATCTATTAACAATGAGATGTCAAAGCCAAAAGTGAATAAATATGACTCTAATGCTGTAGTTGGACCTGTTACTAGTTTATTGTATAATTTGAGTGGTCGAATGTGGATTGCCCATATTATTTCTAAACAAGTAAATTCCTGTTATTATCTGAGGTGGTAACAAACAACAGGCATTAGGGGAGAAGAACTTGTGGTCAATAGTAAGTCAGCACACATGGTTCTTGCATTCTTTAAGTGAGCAGCTCAACATCAATGTGTATAGGCACCCTGCTCAAATGTCCCCCAGTTTATTACAGTTGCACTTTCAAAATCCCAGTTGTCTAGTCTTTGGCCCTCCGTTCACTACTACATTTCTGTCGTTACTGATTTGCTCAACTGTATCTTTACCTCTATCTTTGATATCCTAGTTTCAAAGATGTGCGGGTTAGGTTGACTGGCCATGTTAAATTGACCCTAGTGTCAGGGGGATTAACAGGGAAAATGTACCGGGTTACGGGAATAGGGCCTGGGTGGGATTGTGGTCGGTACAGACTCAATGGACCGAATAGCCTCCTTCTGTACTGCAGGGATCCTATGATTCTAATAAAACTCTCTCTCTGGCCGTTTCTCCGATACAGCCTGCACTTCTGCTCTCCAAGTCCAAGGGACACAGACTTGAAAGGATATGGCAGACAATTTGTTTAGCGATTCACTACCCAGGTCATCCTGGAATGCAAAAATAACCCCAGGCTATTTTACTGCAAATTATCTTCTTAAACCCTTCTCCCCTGTCTTGTCCACACTTGCCTCCAACAATGCGTGTGGGTCTCATGGACTTCTTTGTCACTAACATTGAGATCATTCAATCAGCTGCCTGTGCTGTGTCCCTCCCTTCCACTGGCCTAAACTTCCTCTAAAGTTTACCCCTGTCCTGACCCTGAACTTGCATCTTTCTCTTCCATCTCCCCTTATGCCCTCTCTGAGCTCATCGTGTCCCCAAGATCCACCTCCTGATCCCATAATCCTCTTCCCATTAAACCGCTGATCAATCAGCTTTTCCCCCCAGGTCCCATGTTAGCTGATATTGTTAGTTCTCTCTTCAGGTGTTGTCCCTTTCTCCTTTCAAATATTCCATTATCAGACCTCTCCTCAAAAAAAAAACCCTGGACCCTCCATCCTTACAAGCTGCTACCCCATCTCCAACCTCCCTTCACTCTCCAAACTCTTGAACATTTTTGTTGTCCCCTAATTCATGGCAATCTTTCCTGGAACTCCATCTTTGAATTCTTCCAGGTTAGGTTTATGCCCCTGCTTCAGTAATGCCCAGTGAAGCAGTTGAGGCTACCTCATTAAATAACATAGAACAGTACAGCACAGGACAGGCCCTTCGGCCCACGATGTTGTGCCGAGCTTTATCTGAAAAGAAGATCAAGCTATCCCACTCCCTATCATCCTGGTGTGCTCCATGTGCCTATCCAATAACCGCTTAAATGTTCCTAAAGTGTTTGACTCCACTATCACTGCAGGCAGTCCATTCCACACCCCAACCACTCTCTGCGTAAAGAACCTACCTCTGATATCCTTCCTATATCTCCCACCACGAAATCTATAGTTATGCCCCCTTGTAATAGCTCCATCCACCCGAGGAAATAGTCTTTGAACATTCACTCTATCTATCCCCTTCATCATTTTATAAACCTCTATTAAGTCTCCCCTCGGCCTCCTCTGCTCCAGAGAGAACAGCCCTAGCTCCCTCAACCTTTCCTCCTAAGACCTACCCTCCAAACCAGGCAGCATCCTGGTAAATCTCCTCTGCACTCTTTCCAGCGCTTCCACATCCTTCTTATAGTGAGGTGACCAGAATTGCACACAATATTCCAAATGTGGTCTCACCAAGGTCCTGTACAGTTGCAGCATAACCCCACGGCTCTTAAACTCCAACCCCCTGTTAATAAAAGCTAACACACTATAGGCCTTCTTCACAGCTCTATCCACTTGAGTGGCAACCTTTAGAGATCTGTGGATATGGACCCCAAGATCTCTCTGTTCCTCCAGTCTTCAGAACCCTACCTTTGACCCTGTAATCCACATTTAAATTAGTCCTACCAAATTGAATCATCTCACATTTATCAGGGTTAAACTCCATTTGCCATTTTTCAGCCCAGCTTTGTATCCTATCTATGTCTCTTTGCAGCCTACAACAGCCCTCCACCTCATCCACTACTCCACCAACCTTGGTGTCATCAGCAAATTTACTGATCCACCCTTCAGCCCCCTCCTCTAGGTCATTAATAAAAATCACAAATAGCAGAGGACCAAGCACTGATTCCTGCGGCACTCCGCTAGCAACCTGCCTCCAGTCCGAAAATTTTCCATCCACCACCACCCTCTGTCTTCGATCAGATAGCCAGTTACCTATCCAATCGGCCAACTTTCCCTCTATCCCACACCACCTTACTTTCATCATAAGCCGACCATGGGGGACCTTATCAAATGCCTTACTAAAATCCATGTATATGACATCAACTGCCCTACCTTCATCAACACACTTAGTTACCTCCTCAAAAAATTCTGTCAAATTTGTGAGGCACGACTTGCCCTTCACTAATCCGTGCTGACTATCCTGGATTAATCCGCATCTTTCTAAATGGTCGTAAATCCCATCCCTAAGGACCTTTTCCATCAACTTTCCATCAACTTACCAACCACCGAAGTAAGACTAACCGGCCTATAATTACCAGGGTCATTTCTATTCCCTTTCTTAAACAGAGGAACAACATTCGCCACTCTCCAGTCCTCTGGCACCATCCCCGTGGACAGCGAGGACCCAAAGATCAAAGCCAAAGGCCCTGCAATCTCATCCCTTGCCTCCCAAAGAATCCTAGGATATATTTCATCAGGCCCAGGGGACTTATCGACCTTCAGTTTATTCAAAACTGCTAGTACATCCTCCCTCCGAACATCTACTTCCTCCAGCCTATTAGCCTGTAACCCCTTCTCTTCCTCAAAAACATGGCCCCTCTCCTTGGTGAACACTGAAGAAAAGTATTCATTCATCACCTCTCCTATCTCTACTGACTCCATACACAAGTTCCCACTACTGTCCTTGACCGGCCCTAACTTCACCCTGGTCATTCTTTTATTCCTCACATAAGAGTAAAAAGCCTTAGGGTTTTCCTTGATCTGACCCGCCAAAGTCTTCTCATGCCCCCTCCTAAGCTCATTCCTTGCTAACTTGTAACCCTCAATCGAGCCATCTGAACCTTGTTTCTTCATCCCTACATAAGCTTCCCTCTTCCTTTTCACAAGACATTCCACCTCGTTTGTGAACCATGGTTCCCTCACTCGGCCATTTCCTCCCTGCCTGACAGGGACATACCTATCAAGGACACACAGTATTTGTTCCTAGAAAAAGTTCCACTTTTCATTAGTGCCTTTCCCTGACAGTTTCTGTTCCCATCTTATGCCCCCTAATTCTTGCCTAATCGCATCATAATTACCTCTTCCCCCAATTATAAACCTTGCCCTGCCGTATGGCCCTATCCCTCTCCATTGCAATAACAAAAGACACCGAATTGTGGTCACTATCTCCAAAGTGCTTTCCCACAACCAAATCTAACACTTGGCCCGGCGCATTTCCCAGTACCAAATCCAATATGGCCCCACCTCTTGTCTACATGTTCTACCTGTAAACTTGAACGTATCTATAAATTTGCCCATCTCCTTACTTGCACCATATCCCATTCACCCACCACCCCAATGCTCACTGACTTACATTAGTTCCCAATCAAACAATGTCTAATTCCAAAATTCACATCCTTGTTTTCAAATCAGTCTTTGACCTCACCTCTTCTCATTTCTGTGTTCTTTGTTGGCCATGCTTTCAGCTGCCTAGACCCTAACCTCTGGGGTACCATCCCTACAGCTCTCCTCTCAATTTTGCTTTCCTCTTTTAAGATGTTTCTTAAAACCTGGCTCTTTGACCAACCTTTTGATCATATGGCATAATCTTACCTTCTGTTGCTTTATTTTTGATGATGCTCTTGTGAAATGCCTTGAGATTTTTTGTTACATTAAAGACATAATATAATCATATATTGTTGTGCTGGAGTGAGGCTAAGCTGGTCTTCTGAATGGGGAATGAAAATCGGAGAATGTCTGGCTGATTGCTGCCTTAGTCCACTGAGTGACAGGTGAAATGGTATTAGTCTGGGAACAGAATGTCTGCATTCTTGGCAATGGAATCAGGAGTCTAGGCCACTTTGAAGTAGTATGAAATTTTTGTGGGTATTGATATTGCCCAGTACAGCACTAAACCTTAGAAGTCAGAAGGCTCAAGATCTGTGTTCAGTTATCAGTGGACTCCAGTGTGGCCTCGCTTGAGCGAGACCGAAAATTCCAGTCCGAGGTCGACAGACATTTCCATTGTCCGCCCCTCACCCGCTCTGATTCAGTGGTGGGCGGGATGGTAGAATTCTTTCACTGCTGATGTACTGTGACTCTGTGATGTACTGGTGTGTGCTATACACAGGTTGAGCTGCAGCAACTTGCTACTACTACTTTGATATCTCCAATCCCTCCAATCAAGGATAACAAGGGAAGCAGGTTTATAAGAATGCTATGCGGTTTAAGTTGTCATTTGTCACTGGCTATCTTGATTTGACATGTATAATTTTTCCTTCATGGTCACTGGGTCAGAACCCATACCTAACAGCATTATTGGAATACCTTTACCACAAACTACAATACTTCAAGAAAAAGTTCCACTACTATCATATTGGGGAAACAAGTGGTGGGCAATAAATGCCAGCTTTGCCAGAAGCACCACATCCCCGGAATGAACTTTAAAAATCCTATTTGAAAACACGTAGATGTCAGGTGAGATGAAAATTGAACTTACCAATAATAGTAACAACCCAGTTGCCTGCCAACACTCACTGTTTAGACCTGTGCATGAAGAACTTCAAGTGAAGTAATGTGGTTGTTGGGGTCTGCGAAATCTTAAGCCAGTAGGAGTTGGCACTTCTAGGAGAATGGAAGTGATAATGAGCAAGGGTTGGAAAATTATATTAAAATCCTTTTCACACTGTGTAGGTGGCAGAATTATAATGGCATGTCGGAATATGGAGAAATGTGAAGCAGCAGCTCGAGAAATTAGAGGTGAAACCCTGAGTCGTCATGTATATGCCAGGCACCTTAACCTTGCATCACTTAAATCGATTCAAGAGTTTGCCAACAAAATAACTGAAGGTAAAACATTGGTTCCTTCCATCAACCATTTGTGCCTGGTTCAGACTAAATTACAGTAAGTCACTTATTTTCTAACCAGGTTGATTTAATTTGTTATTTTTGGAGGAAAAATGTTTGCCTTTTATCCACTCAACAAAATTACAAAATAACTGATGTAAAATTAAAATTGAGAAAACAATAGTTTATATAGTTACTGGGTGAAAAAAGTTTAAGAATCATGCAAACTTGCAAGACAGAGTCTATTTGTCATGCACGTGCCAGTCCTTTTGAAAGAGCTATCGATTAGCCCCACGTCCTTGTTCTTTCCCCATAATCTTGCAATTTGCCCTCCATGGAGCATCATTTTTAAAAGTTATTATCAAACCTGTTTCTACCACCCTTTCAGGCAGTGCAGTCCAGATCATAATTCCTGTTCCTTGAATCTGTTTCCTTTGGTTAATGATCCTTCTATAAGTGGAAGCAATTTCTCATTTCTAATTTGAATATCTTTGTTAAATCTCCCCTCCCTGCTTGAGGGATAATGATCCTGGTTTCTCTAGTCTCACCATATCGTTTACGTCCCTCATCTCCAATCCCATTCCAGTAAATCTCCTCTCCATCCTCTTCAAGCCCTTGATGTCCTTCTTAATATGTGGTGCCCAGAACTGAACCAATAATTTATAACAGTTTAACATAACTCCTGTGGTTTTGTACTCTCTCGACCTGATAAATTGGAGCCAGAAGGTCCTGGGCAGGAGGGGCACAATTTGCAGAAGAGAAATTTGGAAGCAAGAATTCCCAGTTTCTGCCATGTTTTGCAGGCTGGCTATTTTTTGGGCTGAAAGACAGCTGTGGACCAAATGATGGGCAAGTCCCACATAGGTGGGGAGGGAGGAATGAAGCAGTGGCCACTGAGGGTCACTACTGTATATTTTCCTCCAGTCTTATAAACAACCATTCACCACTACATTTTACTTTCTGACCCTTGATCAATTTTCTTTTTGCTCCTTGTAGTCACTGCCGCTTTAATCCCTTGTGTTTCAGTATTGCTAATGCAACTGTTCTGTGATGCTTTATAAAATGGCTCTTGAAAATTCATATACACAACCATATACACATCACACTCCTCAACGATTTGTGTTACTTTATAAAGTAAGTCGATCAAGTTAGTCAAATACAGTTCACCTTTAATCAATATTTACTGGCTGTCATAATCAATGTTTTTCAAAGTGACTGTTAAATTTATTCAGAATTATTGTCTATAAATGTTCCCCACCACCGAACCTTTAGTTACCTGCTTTATCCCCCTCCCTTTTTTGAACAGGATGTAACATGTTTAACCTTCAACTCTCTGGCACTATTTCCATATCAAAGGGGGATTGGAAAATTGTCGCCAGGGCCTCCACTATTTCTATTCTTACTTCCTTCAGCAACCTATTACACGTCCAATCTGGACTAAGTGACTTCTCTACTTTGAAACCCGCTAACGTTTTATTCATTTTATCCTGTCCAATTTTTATGTCTTCTCTTCCTATAGTGTGACATTAGCAGCATGCTCTTCTTTTGCCCATCAATCTGCTCTTCATTTCCTTTTTCAGTTCGCGTCTAAACTATTCTCTATTCCATTTGGTTCTGTTTTGAATGATGAACCTGACATTTATTGTAAGCCTCCTTTTTCTGTTTCATTTACTCTCTGTACCTTTAGCCATTCTAGCTTAGAATACCCTACTTTCCTCCCTCGTGGGAATGTTTTTAGTCTGTACACAAGAGATCTCCTCTTCGAAGGCCTCTCATTGCTCACTTATTGTTTTACCTGACAATCATTCATTCTGATCTAGGATTAGATCCCTTTTGAAATCACTGAATTTAGCACTCTTCCAGTTGAGTATTTTTATGCTTGATTGTCCCTTTTAATAACTAATGATATTGTGTTGTCTAAAATATGTTTATTATACAGAAGTAGTCCTCTGATTTTTTTTCTGTAAAGCATACATTGACTTCAATGTCAAACTTAACTACAACTGAACCTTCAAACAGTCCCATTATGGATTTCAATACAATAACTCCTTAGCTAATACACCAGGCTAATGTGAGGACTGATGGAAAAACTTGCAGCATCAGACTTTATATAGAATTGCTGTTGTTATCACATTTGTTCAGATTGCCTCGCATTAGCAATGAAAACTAAGTTTGCCTGAAATTCAAAACTCCTGTTATTTTTCTTCATTTAGAGGAAGAAAATATAAATGTGTTAATTAACAATGCTGGTATTATGCGATGTCCTTACTGGAAAACAGAAGATGGATTTGAAATGCAATTTGGTGTAAATCACCTTGGTAAGCTCTGTGAACATCTTTCAGCTTGCATGTGTTGATGAACTTTTCACTTTATTCCACATAAAATTGTTTGAGAGTGGGGGAAAAATTAATTGGTGATAACTTTAGCCTAACTTGCGTAGTAAGCAACTGATGGAATCAAATTGGCTTTGCTTTTTGTATTTGGTCATTTTTATTATCATTAGGTTAAAATTACTTCCCTTTACAATTGTGTTTTTTTTTCCCCCTCATTTTCTCTTGGAATGTGCCAGTGCTGTTCGCCACCTGAGAAGACAAACAAGCTCTGTCCTCTGCTGTTCTGTAATGAACCAGCAGAAGATGCACAAGATTAAGCGCAAAAATATTTTCTCCTCTCATTCACTCTCCTCAGCTTAGCTAATATCGGAAAGTCACTATAGAGAACTGTTGGCAGTTTCCTGTGGTTGGTTAGAATTCTACTTCTCTATTTGCATTTATGAGGAACTCAAACTCTTAAAATAAACTTGATCCTTAGTAAAAAGATATTTAAAAGGGCTTGATTTAAAAGAATTTAATAAGTTTGATCATGAAATGATGCTGTTGCGCACACATGCTGAAACCAGCGCAAGAAAGTAAATATAAGTTTATTTGTTCTGGAAAGCAATTTGCAATGCTGAGTCTAAGGTAATTCTAGGATAACAAGTTGTCATGTTCAAGTTCGTATTGTCCATCGACAAAATACACGTTTTCAAAATAACATCAGCCTTTTGGCTAAGATCAAGTGTAGTGTGGTCGACAGCCCATGGTCGGCCGCACTTGGTCGAGGTCATTAGGTTACACTGAAGTTTCATATGAAGCAATTTTTTAAAGCAGCATCTCGGCCTTTTGGCTAAGATGCAAATGAGCTCAAGTCTTGGAGGAGGAACCTCCCCCTTCTCCAATCAGCTTGGCTCATGTAGATCAGGCCCAGGACGGGGTGGTTTGGTCGCTCGCCCTGTCTTGTCAGCCTGGATCTGAAATGTCTCAACTTGTTGAGACTCTGAATTGGATTTGATTTGATTGAATTGGAAAAGTATTTAAAAAAATATGAAAAGAAAATGCAATTTGTTGATAGATTATGTTTAAGGCAGTGTCAAGTGCAGATGGAGTGTTCAAAGGAGCTGCATTATTACCAGTCATGGTACTAAACTTGAAAGGGTCTGAAAAATTTAAATGTGATGTACATTCATTTTTCAATTGAGTTGCAGAACACTTGCAAGCACATGCATGTTTAAAGACCATTTTCAATTTTTAAAATGATTGAAGTTTTGTGATGGTGAATTTGTTTAGTGAGAGTCTGAAGTTAAGCATGCATTGAAGGGACTGCAGGTGATACTGACTTGTTTTATCACTCGTGTTTGGGTGGCCTTTGCGTTGATGGGCCCCTTCTGAGTCAAATAATTGGCTAGGAAGGCAGATAAGATTACTATGTTTTTGGCAACTCTTAATGAAACCTCAGCATTGTCTGTAATAATTGGCATATTTCTCCGAGGTAACTCATTTTCACCCCCTCTTCCAGGCATTAATTAAATTTACTGTAGGATTGGAATGTGCCACCAAACCTCTGAAAATTTGTCAAAATGAATGTGGTTCTTGTGTGAGCCTAAGCATGAGGGCCAAAGGAGATATAGCCAAACCTGGTTCTGTCCTAGACAAGTGTTTCATGTCTAATGCAGCCCTGGGTGAGATTAGATCATGGATTGAACTTGGGCTCTCTGTTCTATGGGGCTGAAGGTTAGACTACAGCCTCTTACCCCTAAGCCATCAGGAAGCTCTTCCTGCCCCCACGGAGTGTTATCCATACATTTATTGTTTGGTGCTGTGTTCTCATTAGTAGCTGAGCGATCTCTGTCCAACCTGCTGTATAGGCCTTCTGGCCTTTTGGTATCAAACTGAATAGACATGGCGGTGAATTGGAGAAATTTCAAAAAACGTTTTCTTAGCTGCAGACATTTAATTGGGTGGTGCATTTGCATTTTCAAATTATTGACATGTTCTAATTTGGTGCAATAATCATATCTTTATCTTTAAGTTGCTTCCTTCAACTCAACTGAAATTTTGACTTCTTCCTGGCTAAGAGACACAGAATACACTTTGTTAAATCCTCCCAAAACTGTGCAATAGTATCAGGGCACAGAATGAATCAGCAGATAATAGTACCAAAATCCAAGAAGCAACTGTTTTGCAGTTTTGATCTTTTCAAAATCTGAGCCTATGCCTACAACCTACAGCATGTCTGAAAATCAAGAGGGAAAAAGCTGATAGTAACTGTAAAATGGGCCAGGTGTTAAACTCCAATGGCAGTTGGCAGTTTGGAAGAAGGTCTGACTTCTTCCAGAAAGACCTTTATTCCCAATGATATAAAACTCCAACCACCATTACACTTGTCTCGCCGTTTATATATGCTGTGATGTGTTTTAACCAATTTACCCACTATTACTAACTTACACTCCTTGACTGTTAACTATTTCTTACTCTAACACCAGGTACTGGAGTTGATAGAAAACTATTTGTTTGTGCTATTTTCTTTAAAGAGGTACAAGTAGTAAACTCAGCAGATGGATGCTTTTCATTCATTAAAACACTATTTTTAAAGCTTAGTGATGTTAGATGTATCTTCTTTTAATGTAGGTCATTTTTTGTTGACAAACCTGTTGCTTGAGAAGTTAAAGAACTCTGGAAATGGTCGCATCATAAATGTATCCTCACTAGCTCACAAAGTGGGGCAAATTGATTTCAATGATCTCAACTGGGAAAAGAAAAAATATGACACAAAGGCAGCATACTGTCAAAGTAAACTAGCAAACATATTGTTTACAAAGGAGTTGGCTGAAAGACTTCATGGTAAGTTGAGTTAAGCTAATCATGCTACTAAGATGCATGACATGCCGCGGTGTTTAAACCCCTCCGTTTTAATGGCTCATTGGATACACGCTCTGTCCAATTAAGACATCGGCCTTTGAGTAATAATTGGTTTTATTTAATTAACAGTATAACAGTGACATTTCTCTACACTCCTTGAATACATAAAAATAAAGATTATTTTTTACTCAATAGAAAAAGGAATGTAATCTCAATCTATCCCCCTGGCTCCTGCAACAACTTGTATAGCGTTTTGAACACAATAAAATATCCCAAGGCATTTCACAAAAGCACTATCAAACAACGTGTGATTCTGAGCCGCAGAGATATTAGGGCAAATTAGGTAGATTTTAAGGAATGTCTTAATGGAGAAAAGAGAGGTACAGTGGAGGAGAGGTTCATGGAGGGAATTCTGGAGTTTAGGCCGAAGCAGCTGAAGACACAGCCAACAATATTGGTAATTAAAATCGGGGATGTTCAGGAGGCTAGAAATAAGGGAGTGCAGTGCCTTGGAGCATGGTGGAGCTGCAGAAGATAAGAGATAGGGAAGTCTAAGGCCATGGAGAGATTTATAAACAATGATACATTGAGACGTTGTTTAACCAGCAAACTAAACTGGCACAGTAGCTTCCCCTTATTGCTATTAGCTGTCGGACACTAAATACTAATTGAATCCTGCCAATCTTGATCTGAGAGATGCAGTCTCTGACCAACACATTACATTTCTGTGGTGATTGTCCCTTTAAGGGCAACACTGCAGAAGAGAGTCACCTGGTTTGAAGGACCAATTGAACTGAGTGAATAATCCACCCCATGGGGTAGAGTCCTACCTTGAGCAGAAGACATCTAGGAGACATGCAAAAGACATGTTGGGCTATTGTGCTCATACTTATCAATTGCACTCATTTTTGGTATAGATGAGGTGGGAAAGGGTGAGGGAGAATCTGAGCAGAGTTGGGGGAATCAGAGCATAGCAGGGGGCTGTGGGAGAGGAGCCAGGGTGCCTGTGGTGTGGTGGGGTAGGGTGTCAGGGGAATTGCAAAAAGCATTTTAATCAACCAGCTAATAGTTTTGTGGGGAGATTAGCATTTGTAGGGCTGACTCCTAGATTTACACCTGTGATTATCAACCTTGACGTTTTGTGTGGCAGAACCTGTACAAGTTGAGGGCAACCTGGATCTTGCGTTCATGTCACACTATCTGTGACCCCTGCGACTTGCCTGGGCTTGCAAAATCTCACTAACTGTCCTGTCTGGAAACAATACACATCTCTTTAACCTGTGCTTAACCCTCTCTCCACTCACATTGTCTGTACCTTTAAGACTTGATTACCTGTAAAGACTCGCATTCCAACCATTATTTTGTAAATTGAGTTTGTGTCTTTATATGCTCTGTTTGTGAACAGAACTCCTGACGAAGGAGCAGTGCTCCGAAAGCTAGTGGCTTGTACTACCAAATAAACCTGTTGGACTTTAACCTGGTGTTGTGAGACTTCTTACTGTGCTTACCCCAGTCCAACGCCGGCATCTCCACATCAAGTTGAGAGCAAGCAGATAAAGTTTTCCCTACTGCTATAAAAACAGGAACAGTGGAACCATCAGCTTGGGTTTCTCTGGAGTCCTTTCAGTGAGACCACAACTTCCAGATTTCAGCACTCGCAGGAGGTTGCAATGCTATATAATCCCTCAAAAGTGGCAATCCTCTCAGTATTCACTACTATTGAGGAAGGAAAATCCGGCCCAATACTTTTTGGTCTACACATGATGATGGCACTTTAAACTTTTGGGAAAGCCAGTTTTGACATTTTAATTGTGAAATATAATCCATCACAGATTTTTGTCAATGAGCCAACACACTGCTTATTTGAGAGCACAGAGCAAAACACAGAATAATAGTGAGACTCGGAAGTGCGGTATTCAGAGAGAAAGAGTTGAAGTCATTAGTTTGGATTGCCACTTATGTGCTTCTCGAGCCTTGGACAACCTCTCGTGCAGGGAGTGTTGTCAGCTGTAGGAGCTTGAGCAGCTTTTGCTGGGCTCTAAGTTACTTGGATAGCATATTTCTGTAGGTGTAACCATGCAGCTTCACAGTGTGCAGGCAGAGAGAGAATGGGTGACTATCGGGTAGATAAGGACCAGGTAGATAATGCAAGGGCTCCCAAGCATCTTGCTCTCTAACCATTATTCAGTTTTAAATACTGGTGAGAGAAATGGTTCATCTTGGGATTATAGCCAGAGCCCAGTGGAAGGAGCCCAAGGGTAGGAGGAAGGTCAGAAAAGCAATAATGATAGGAGGTTCAATAGTTCATGGAAATACTTTTTTTTGCAGCTGCAGATGTAACTGCAGGATGGCATGTTGCCTCCCTGGTGCTAACATCAAGGATGTCACTAAGGCTGAAAAGCATTCTGAGGGGTGAAGGGTGAACAGTCAAAGAGCAAATTCAAAAATATTGGCAAGTAAAATCAGAAAGACCCAAAGATGTTTTACAACTACATAAAAGAGAAAAAGAACAATTCAAGAGAGTAGGGAAAGATTAAGGACCAAACGGGTAACTTGAATATGGAAGTGGAAGTTGTGGATATGGTTATTAGTGAATGTTTTGTGTCTGTTGTCACAAAAGAAGTGGAAGATGCACACATTGTAGTTGAGGAATGTGAAACATTGGATGGTATAAAGAGAGAGGAACTATTGCAATGTTTAATATGTTTGAAAGTGGATAAAGCACCGGAATGAAATTTATTCCCAGCTGCTAAGAGAAGCAAGGGAAGAAATAATGGAGGCTCTGACCATCCTTTTCTGACCCTCTCTGGCTACACATTTGATGCCGGAGGTCTGGTGAACTGCTAACATGGTACTGTTACTTAAAAAAGGTTAGGGTATGTTGAGTAATTACAGACCAGTCAGCCGAACCTCACTAGTGGGCAAATTATTGGAATAAATTCTGAGGGGCAGGATCAACCATCATTTAGAAAGGCACAGATTAATTAAGGTTAGTCAGTATGGATTTGTTAAGGGAAAGTCAAGGTTGACTAGTTTGATATTTTTGGAGGAGGTAACAAGGATGAAAGTAGTGCATTTGATGTATCCTGCATAGATTTTAAGAAGGCTTTTGACAAAGTCAACATGGCAGGTCAGCAAAGTAAGAGCCCGTGCTATCCAAGGAAAAGTGGCAAGTTGGATCCAAAATTGACTTAATGGCAGGAAGCAAAGGGATATGGTTAGCGAGTGTGTTTGTGGCTGGAAGGCTGTAATTCAGATTGGCCCTTTAAAAAGCCTCAGAACCTTCAAGAAGTCAGTGTACCCTTGCATACAGTAACGTATTGACCATTCTATCCCACCAGGCACACTATCTCACTTTCCCAGTACTTTTGCCTTTAGCTCACCCAGCTTCTTATGGTGATACTTATCGGTACCAAAATTTGGAAAGACAAACAAGCGATAACAAATAGAATGAGAAAAAGGGAAAGTTAAAGAGAGAACCAGAAATGAAGGGGGAAGGAGACAGATGTGGAGGAGAGATAGGAAATAATAGAAGCAGGGAGGAGAGATTCCATGACACCATTCAAAATCAAAGCTAATATCACAAAAATAAAATTAAACTGCAGAAACATGCTTTGTGAACTCCCACAATGTCTCAATTAATTAGTGGGATGACTGTAAGCTATATAAACCAGAAAGATCCCAGATTTAATCCTAAAACTATTATGCTATCCTCTTGCAACAGAGGCGCTATAAGTTACCTGGCTGTTCTCGGCAAGTAGTGAGTCTTATTCATGTGTGAACCTTGACAGTGAGGGCAATTGAGTTATTTGACTGGATCATTCAGATTGAATATCTCGGCTATCACTGTTAATTCGTTGAGACATCAAGAAGGATGCACATTTCCATTTTTGATGTTTTAAATTTAATTTCACTGCTAAAACAACAAGCCTATCTTTTTTTTTCAATAAAGGAAGTGGGGTTACAGTCAATGCTGTGCACCCAGGAGTGACGAACACAGAACTTGGCAGACACACAGGAATGCGTAAATCAAATTTTTCCAGTACAGTATTAGGTAAGTGATGCAAGTTTTATTTCACCATCTTAACAACAAGAGTCTATTTGGGAAATGGTTTTAAGTTTGTTGTGAACATTGAAAAAACAAATTGAATGGTACAGCCCCAGCATCACCTAAATATGTACATAACCGGAGTTTTCAAAACCATCTGGAATTTTTTTTAAATGGCTATATTTACCAGATACGGTGGAATGCTGCACAAATTGGCTTCCAGCAGCAGTTCTAGTGTTTGAAGTCTGCTGGTGCTCTGAATGTAGCCCATTTACATTATGTGGCGTGATTTTGATAGTTGTATACTTGGACCGAATCAAATGGGCAAACTAAGAATCAGATTGATTACATTACAGTAGCAAAATGGAGACTCTTTCATTGGAAGAATTAGCCAGAAGCAGACTGTGACACTAATCATCATTTGCTAGTGGTGTTACTGAAGGTTAGTGTGCACAAAAGGACAAGACAAGTTATAATGACACTACTGAATTTAGTCAAGCTTAAGAATGACAAGGCAGTGCAGTATGCAGGGAAAATCACTCGACAGATGACAGCTGATCACAGAATGCCAGAAGAGTTTTGGCAGACCACAAAAACTGTTCTCCTGGATGTAGCAAAGGCAATGGTGGGATTTGTGCAACCTGTGAGATGGAAAGGATGGATATCTGGTAAGATTTTTTTCCTGACTGAAGCCAAGAGAGGTGGAGAGGAAAAAGGGTGCAGATTGTTACAATGGTTTAAAGACGCACATTCAAAGAGAACTGCAAGCGAATAAAGATATGTGATGAATTTGAAGTGGAGAATCAGGCAATATGCAAAAACCTTACCAAACAATTCAATTACATGACATTTGAACCGTGCCTGCATTGTATTCAGTCAGCTTTTAGCAAGAATGAAACAGAGGTGAAAATAATTGCTGCATGATGTGCAAATATTATGATTACCTTTTACAAGGATGATGGTGAATCGGAATTTAATTGCCAAGTTTTACATGAGCCTCCTTCTCCCCTTTTGAGCTGAGGTACAGTCAGCCATTCATCAGGTGGTCTGCCGTAAGACCAGGGACCTGGACAATATTCTGGCAAAATTTTACTTAAGGTGGTAGGAGATGCCACAATGCCATTAGGGAGGGAATTCCAGGATTTTGACCCAGTGACTGCGAAGGAATGGCGAAATATTTCCAAATCAAGACGGTGAGTGGCTTGGAGGGGAACTTGCAAGTGGTGGTGTTCCCATGTATCTGCTGCCCTTGTCCTTCTAGATGGAAGTGGTCGTGGGTTTGGAAGGTGCTGTCTAAGGATCTTTGGTGAATTGCTACAGTGCATCTTGTAGATAGTACACACTGCTGCTACTGAGCGTCGGTGGTGGAGGGAGTGGACGTTTGCAGATGTGGTGCCAATCAATTGGGCTGTTTTGTCCTAGATGTGATGTGGAGATGCCGGCGTTGGACTGGGGTAAACACAGTAAGAAGTTTAACAACACCAGGTTAAAGTCCAACAGGTTTATTTGGTAGCAAAAGCCACACAAGCTTTCGGAGCTCTAAGCCCCTTCTTCAGGTGAGTGGGAATTCTGTTCACAAACAGAGCTTATAAAGACACAGACTCAATTTACATGAATAATGGTTGGAATGCGAATACTTACAACTAATTAAGTCTTTAAGAAACAAAACAATGGCATTGCTGCAACGGCCTCAGTGCTCAGCGCCAACAACTGCCAGTTTCCAGATGCAATTTTACATCTCATCCGCTTCATCCTGGACCACAATATCTTCACCTTCAACAACCAGTTCTTCATCCAGACACACGGAACAGCCATGGGGACCAAATTCGCACCTCAATATGCCAACATCTTCATGCACAGGTTCGAACAAGACTTCTTCACCGCACGGGACCTTCAACCGATGCTATACACTAGATACATCGATGACATTTTCTTCCTTTGGACTCATGGTGAACAATCACTGAAACAACTATATGATGACATCAACAAGTTCCATCCCACCATCAGGCTCACCATAGACTACTCTCCGGAATCGGTTGCATTCTTGGACACACGCATCTCCATTAAGGACGGTCACCTCAGCACCTCACTGTACCGCAAGCCCACGGATAACCTCACGATGCTCCACTTCTCCAGCTTCCACCCTAAACACGTTAAAGAAGCCATCCCCTACGGACAAGCCCTCCGTATACACAGGATCTGCTCGGATGAGGAGGATCGCAACAGACACCTCCAGACGCTGAAAGATGCCCTCATAAGAACAGGATATGGCGCTCGACTCATTGATCAACAGTTCCAACGCGCCACAGCGAAAAACCGCACCGACCTCCTCAGAAGACAAACACGGGACACAGTGGACAGAGTACCCTTCGTTGTCCAGTACTTCCCCGGAGCGGAGAAGCTACGGCATCTCCTCCAGAGCCTTCAACATGTCATTGATGAAGACGAACATCTCGCCAAGGCCATCCCCACACCCCCACTTCTTGCCTTCAAACAACCGCACAACCTCAAACAGACCATTGTCCGCAGCAAACTACCCAGCCTTCAGGAGAACAGTGACCATGACACCACACAACCCTGCCACAGCAACCTCTGCAAGACGTGCCGGATCATCGACACAGATGCCATCATCTCACGTGAGAACACCATCCACCAGGTACACGGTACATACTCTTGCAATTCGGCCAACGTTGTCTACCTGATACGCTGCAAGAAAGGATGTCCCGAGGCATGGTACATTGGGGAAACTATGCAGACGCTGCGACAACGGATGAATGAACACCGCTCGACAATCACCAGGCAAGACTGTTCTCTTCCTGTTGGGGAGCACTTCAGCGGTCACGGGCATTCGGCCTCTGATATTCGGGTAAGCGTTCTCCAAGGTGGCCTTCGCGACACACGACAGCGCAGAGTCGCTGAGCAGAAACTGATAGCCAAGTTCCGCACACACGAGGACGGCCTCAACCGGGATATTGGGTTCATGTCACACTATTTGTAACTCCCACAGTTGCGTGGACCTGCAGAGTTTCACTGGCTGTCTTGTCTGGAGACAATACACATCTTTTTAGCCTGTCTTGATGCTCTCTCCATTCACATTGTTTTGTTTCTTAAAGACTTGATTAGTTGTAAGTATTCACATTCCAACCATTATTCAGGTAAATTGAGTCTGTGTCTTTATAAGCTCTGTTTGTGAACAGAATTCCCACTCACCTGAAGAAGGGGCTTAGAGCTCCGAAAGCTTGTGTGGCTTTTGCTACCAAATAAACCTGTTGGACTTTAACCTGGTGTTGTTAAACTTCTTATTGTCCTAGATGGTCAAGCTTCTGGAGTGCTGTTAGAGCTGCACCCATCCAGGTAAATCACACTCCTGACTTGTGCCTTGTAGATGGTGCATAGGCTTTGGGGAGTTGGGAGGTGAGTTACTCGCTGCAGTATTCCTAGCCTCTGACCTGCTCTTGTAGCCACTGTGTTTGTGTGGTGAGTCCAGTTGAGTTTCTGGTCAATGGTGACCCCAAGGTGTAGACAGTTAGGGATTCTGTGATGGTAACACCAATGAATGTCAAGGGATGGTGGTTAGAATGTCTCTTATTGGTGATAGTCATTGCCTGGCATTTGTCTGGCACAAATGTTACTTGCCACTTGTCAGGCCAAGCCCGGATATTGTCCAAATCTTGTTGCAAACTTCAGTATCTGAGGAATTGTGAATGATGCTGAACATTGTGCAATCATTGGTGAACATCCCCACTTTTGATCTTATGGGAGGAAGGTCATTGATGAAGCAGCTGAAGATGATTGGGCCTCGGACACTACCCTGAGAGACTTCTGCGGAGATGTCCTCGAGCTGAGATGACTGACCCTCCACAACCATCTTCCAGGTATGACTCCAACCAGCAGAGAGTTTGCCCCCAGATACCCATTGATTCCATGTGATGTGAACAGGGGAGGAGTGTTTGGAAAAAGTGGTTATGCAAGATAAGGTGCCTGAACAATGTACACAAGGAAGACACAAGATGACAAGGATTGACATTATCAGAATGTGGACTGTCCAGTTGATGGAGAAAGATAGTGCGACCAACCCTGGGAACAAGAACAGATGAGAAATAAGACAATGTTGGACTGTGATGATATTACTGAATCGTCTTTGTCCATCAGACTGCTGATCACGAGTTCTCTCTGCGTACGTATTGGAGAAAGTAACGTGACCAGACCCATCCTGCTCTGTGGTGTGAAATCTGGACTGGAAAATGACCTCTAAGTCCTCCAAGGCAATGAATTATGCTTGTTGGATCCTCACTTCTTGGAGGCCCTCCTTGACAATGACCCCCGTTAGGCCGCAGCAGGAGCAGATTCTGGATGTTTTTCTGGGGTTGGGTAATTACCTGTGTGCTTGTGTCTCTTGTCTGTGTGCATGTGTGTGTGTCTCACTGTGTGTTCACACAGGCCTACTTGCATGCCAAACTAACACACCATAGAGCAAACCAATCCCACAGCTAAAGGATCAGTCCTCCACATTTCATTGTGAATAGTGGTGGACATTTAAACAAGGAGGAGCAGGTCCACAAAAATCTCCCCTCAGTTATGGGGATGCCCAGCAGATCCAGTGCAAAAGTCAAAGCTAAAGCATTAGCAACCATCTTCAGCCAGAAATGCTGGGTGAATGATCCATCTTGACCTCCCAGTATCATAACTGCCAGTCTTCAGCAAATTTGATTCACTCCACATTATATCAAAGCATGGCTATGGACTCTGATAATATTCCAGTAATAATATTGAAGACTTGTGCTCCAGACATAAACACATACTAGACAAACTGTTCCTGTGCAGCTACAAAAAATGGCATCTACCCGACAAATGTGGAAACTTGCCCAAGTATTCCCTGCTCCCAAAGTGCAGGACACATTGAACCGGACCAATTACCACCTCATCAAGTCTACTCTCAATCATTAGCAAAGTGATGGAAAGTGTCGTTGACAGTGCTATCAAGTGAAACATAGTCAGCAGTTTGGGTTCTGCCAGGGCACTCAACTCCTGACCTTGTTACAGGCTTGACCCAACCAATAAAGAGCTGAACTCGCAGAGGTGAGGTGAGAGTGACTACCCTTGACATCAATGGAATACTCTCCACTTGCTTGGATGAGTGTAGCTTCAACAATGCTCCAGAAAATCAACACCATGCATCCAATTCAATTGGCAGCCCATCTACTACCTTAAATACTCACGTCCTCCACCACTGACACAGTGGCAGCAGTGTGCACCATCTGCAAGATGTACTACAGCAACTCACCAAGGGTCCTTCAACAGCACCTTGCAAACAAAAGACCTCCACCGCCTAAAAGGACAAGAGCAACAGATACATGGGGACACCACCACCTGCAAGTTTCCCTCTTAAACCCCACACTATCCTGGTTTGGAACTATATTGTCATTCCTTCAGTGTCGCTGGATTAAAATCCTGGAAGCTCCCTTCATAGCAGTACTGTGGATATGTCCATACCAAATGAACTGTAGCATTCAAGACTGGTTCACCATCACTTTGAGAGTAATAAATGCTTGCCTAACTAGCAATAGCCTCATCCCTATTTTAGTTTCTTTCTGGGGTCAGCAGCTTCATGTTCAGCTTCTATGCCCGCCTGAATTTCCACTGGTCTCCCTGGAAGCGACAGTCAGCCAGTAGGAATCATAGAATCATACAGCATAGAAGAGGCACTTTGACCCATCGAGTCAGCACTGACACATTAGAAACACCTAAACTCCCACCTAATCCCATCTGCTGGCACTTGGCCCATAGCCCTGAATGTTATGATGTGCCAAGTGCTCATCCAGAGACTTTTTTAAGGGTGTGAGGTAACCTGCCTCCTCCACCCTCCCAGGCAGCAAATTCCAGACCGTCACCACCCTCTGGGTTTTTAAAAAAAAAATTTTCCTCACATCCCCCACAAGCCTCTTGCCCCTCACCTTGAATCTATGTCCCCTTGTGACTAACCTTCAGCTAAGGGGAACAATTGCTCCTTATCCACTCTGTCCATGTCTTTCATAATCTTGTACACTTTGATCAGGTCGCCCCTCAGTCTTTGCTCCATTGAAAACAACCCAAGCCTTTGCAACCTCTCTTCACAACTTAATGTTCCATCCCAGGCAGTGTTCTGACGAATCTCCTTTGCATCCCCTCCAGTGCAATCACATCCATCCGATAATGTGGTGACCAGAACTGCACAACATAGGTCCCTGTGGTATGCCACTGGACACTGGCTTCCAGTTACTAAAGCAGCCTTCTGTCATCACTCTGTCTTCTACAACTGAACCAATTTTGAATCCACTTTATCAAATTACCCTGTACCCCATGTGAATTTACCTTCTTTACAAGTCTCCCATGTCGGACCTTGTCAAAGGCTTTGCTGCAATCCATATAAACTAATTCGACTGCACTACTCTCATCTACGCACCTGGTCACCTCCTCAAAAAATTCAATCAAATTTATTGGGCATGACCTCCCTCTGAGAAGCCTTGCTAACTATCCCTGATCAGGCTTTGCTTCTCCAAGTGGAGATAGGTGCTCTCCTTCAGAAGTTTCTCCAATAGTTTCCCTATCACTGATGTGAGACTCACTGGTCTGTAATTCCCTGGTTTATCTCTACAACCCTTCTTAAATAGCGGAACCACATTAGCTGTTCTCAAGTCATCTGGCACCTCCCCCTTTTGCTACCAAATAAACCTGTTGGACTTTAACCTGGTGTTGTTAAACTTCTTACTGTGTTGACCTCCCCCATGGCCAGAGAGGAATTGAAAATTTGGATCAGAGCCCCTGCAATCTCCTCCCTTGCTTCCCACAGCAGCCGAGGGCACAATTCATCTGGACCTGGCGAATTATCCACTTTTAAGGCTGCCAACACCTCCAATACCTTGTCCTACCTATGTCAGTTTGCTCAAGAACCTCTCAATCTCTCTCCCCAAATTCCATGCCATTGTCCTCAATCTCTTGGATGGAGACGGATGTGAAGTATTCATTCAACACTCTATAATGTACTCTAGCTCCACCCACAGATTGCTCGCTTGATCCTTAATGAGCCCTACTCTTTCCCTGGTTATCCTCTTCTCGTTGATATACTTAGAGAATATCTTGGGATTTTACCAACCAGCACTTTCTGCTATTCCCTCTTTGCGTTCCTAATTGCGTTCTTAAGCTCCACCCTGCACTTTCTATACCTCACTAATGCCTCCACTGATTTGCTCCCCTTGTACTTTTTTAGAAGCCTTTCTTTTACTTCTCATTGTATCCTAAATATCTCTGGTCATCCATGGTTCTCTGTTATTCCTACCGATCACCCTAGAGGGGACATGCTGGGCTAGCACCCTCCCATTTCCTTTTTGAATACCCCCACTGCACTCCTGTAGATTTTCTCATTAGTAGCTGTTCCCAGTCTACCTTGGCCAGATCCTGTCTTATTTTACTAAAATCCGCTCTTCCCCCAATCCAAAACATTTATTTGCAGCTTGACTATTTTCTTGTCCATAACAAGCTTAAATTGTACCATGTTGTGATCGCTATCAGTAAAATACTCCCCCACCACCACCTGTCCAGCAGCATTCCCCAGAATCAGATTGAACACAGCTCCCTCCCTTGTTGGACCCTCCACATATTGATTAAAAAAGTTCTCCTGTACGCATTTCAAGAAATCTACTCTATCCAAGTCCTTAACACCATGTATATCCCAGTTAACTTTGGGAAAGTTGAAATCATCTGATATAATAATCCTATTGTTATTGTTTTTATACACCTCAACAATGGAGCACATACTTGCTCTTCAATATCCCTCTGACTACCTGGGGGTCTATAATAAACACCTAACAATGTGGCTGCCCCTTTTGTATTCTTAAGCTCTACCCACAAAGCTTCATTTGATGCCCCGTCCAAGATATCTCGCCTTACTGCAGTAACTGACTCCTTAACTAATAACATAATGCTTCCTCCACTTTTACCTCCTCCCCTGTCTCGCCTGAAGATTCTTTATCTAGAGAGTTATCAATGGTGTCCTTCCTTCAACTATGTCTCTGTGATGACTATTATATCACACTTCCACGTGTCAATCATCGTCCTTAGCTCATCTGTTTTACCTGCAATACTCCTGGCATTTAAGTAGAGGCCATGCAGCCAGGCCTTTCTCCTTTGAAACTTAATACAGCTGCACTCCCTCTGACTTTGTTTTGCTGTATGATTCAGTGGTCATAGAAGAAATCCAGCTTCACATTGGTGGATCTGATCTTGAATGCTCGGGACGCAACAAGAAGTCTATCCTAGAATGGATGAACTTGTCTGTCCATGACCAGGTGTATATATGCTGCATGCTGTTTGTGGGGTTGCTGAAGGCACTGTGCAGTTTGAGGTCACTTCAGAAGGCTGTCCTCTCTCTCCCTCGCTCTCTATCTCTCCTGTGTTGTTTAGGTGTTGTATCAAACTTTTTGATGAGCCTATCAAAAGGGATGTGGGCATAAGAGGAGTGATGATCCACGGCAGTAATGGTAAGCAGGTCAGTCTCCCAATAATTGGATGACGTCTCCATTTGCTGCTCTGATCTGCTGTCAGTGTGCGGACCGATGACCATCTGCGACCAGTTCCAACTGGAGCCATTGTAAATCATGACAAGAGCGAGATCGTGTTCTTTGGAAACTGGACCATCCGATCCTTTGTCCCCTTCACTGTCAGGTCAGATTACCTGAAAGTGCTTGAGAGATGGTTCAGAGGAGCTGGGACATGTGCTAACAATTGGAAGGAGCATATAGTTAAGGTGAAGCAGAAACTGGACATGAGGGTCCCTCCCTCTCCATTGTGGGTAAGAATCTGGTCATCAGGGGCGAAGTGCTCTCCATGTTGTTGGCACATAGCTCGACCTTGCCCTGCAGCAATCACCCAAGCCATCTTCCACTTTATTTAGACGTCACAGATGGATTGTGTAAATGGGGACACCACGTACAAAGCTCTGGATAGAGGGTGAAAAAAACATACCCAACATCACCCTCATGTACCGTTCACAAGTTGTGCCTAGACCTTTGATATGTAAACACCAAGTGTCACTGCTCAGGTTCTCACTGTCCCCGGTGTTGCAGAGGATAGGCATGACCACATTACAGTGGAATGCTCCAAGCAGTTGGACCATGTTGTACACCTGTCCCTTCTGAAAATGTTTGTGCAAAAAAAACCTGAGCGAAAATCCATTATATGATTCGCATGTAGCATCTTTGAGACTCTGCACAAAAAGAGGTGGTGGATTCTGTCACAAGGCACAATGAGCAAACTGTCAAAGTAGTTTGGTAGAATGTACAAGCACCAAGGCGTAGTTTGGTTACTTGGAAGTGCTTTCCCCTGTCATATCCATCATACGCATCCTAAGTCTCAGTGCCACCATAAGCTACCCTCAGTGATTGGGGCGGGGAAGAGACTATTGCCCACCTCCCTCTGGAACATGCCTTTGCAAAGAAGATCTGAAAAGAGATGCAGTGATATTTGTCATGTTTCATCCCAAGCAGCTGTGTTGCAGGACACTCTGTTCTACAGGTTATTCCCAGGGATGCACATTGAGCTAAACGTTGTGGCTGGAGGATCATCAGTTTGGTGAAAGATGTTCTTTGATCGACCCGAAATTTATTGGTCTTCCAGCGCATAAAGTTGTCTGTGGCTGGGTGTTGCAGACTGGCTCATTGCAAGGTCAAGGACTATGTGCTGAGAGATGCACTAAATCTTGGGGCAACTACTGCAAAGCAGAGTAGGGAGAAGCCACAGTCTAAGGCCATAGTGTACCAAGGAGCTGGAAACTCTCTGGAACCCCTCATACTGAATGCTTGACATGGGGTATCTATTGTAATATCATGTGTAATTGCCATTTTATTGTGGCACATCTAAGTGCTTCTTGTTCACTCAAAGTTAAATTACTTTTTGTAATGTCCAATTATAAATATTTTGGAATGTACTTTTACAAATTTGAGCAAGTTATTTTTTGGGTTAAAAAAATCCACCAATCCCAGAAGAGCTTGAAAGTTGTTGGGCATTGGGATGAAACCAGCATTAAGATTCACTCAAAAAAGAAAAATGAAAAGGCGCTTGAATCATATCAAACTGGTGCCACATTTAGCCAAAAAGCTGAGAAGAAGGCCTCTTTAGCTAAAGATAGTAGGATGGAATCATGCAGCACCAAAGTATGCTGTTTGACTCATTGCACCTGTGCCAATACCATTTCCTTGCACTTCTCAACCTTGCCCCTCACCTGGGGGTGGTGATCTTCAGGTTAAATCACCACCAGTCAGTTTCTCCCTCAAAAGGAGAGAGTCATCTGGGACTCTGGCGACTTTACCTTTTTACTTTCTCAGGACTGTATTGTATTTATGGTTTAAAGACATATACCCATTTCCCTTTTAGAAAGCTTCTTTTAATCCCCTTTTGAGCTATTGTGTTTGGCATAGCATTCCACTGTGTAAATGCAAATTCTTAGCTCTTCATTCGTTTGGTGGTGAACTTAAATTTTAGTCCTCTAGCTACCAAATCACTGAATATTGAAAAAAACTTTCTAAATTACCTTATCAAAAGTTTACAAGATCTTGTATCCCATTATCAGGTCTCCTAACCTCCTTGTTCTTATGAAAAAAAGACTAGTTTCTCCTCGTCGCTAAAGCCTTTTATGCCCAGTATCATGTGAGTAACATGGCACGCTGGCACAGTGGTTAGCACTACCTCACAGCGCCAGGGACCCGGGTTTGATTCCTGGCTTGGGTCACAGTCTGTGCAGAGTCTGCATGTTCTACCTGTGTCTGTGTGGGTTTCCTCTGAGTGCTCTAGTTTCCTCCCATAGTCCGAAAGACATGCTGGTTACATGCATTGGCCATGCTCAAATTCTCCCTCTGTTGGCGACTAAGGGATTTTCATAGTAACTTCATTGCAGTGTTGATGTAAGCCTATTTGTGACTAATAAATAAACCTTACTTTTTACTTTGTCTTCTCTCCGTAGAATTATAGAATGATAATACACAAGATCATTGTGCCTGTGCTGGCGTATGAATTAGAGCAGGAGTAGGCCACTCGACCCCTCCAGTCTGCTCCGCCATTCAATAATATCATGGCTAATCTGATAACCCCGACTCCAGAGTCCTGCCCAGCCTTGATATCCTCCCCTTTCTTAATCAAGAATCTATCTAACTCTGCCTTAAAAATATTCAAAGACTCTGCTTCCACTGCTTTTTGAGGAAGAGAGTTCCAGAGACTCATGGCCTTCTGAAAAAAGAATTCTCCTCATCCCTGCCTTAAATGAGTCACCCCTTATTTTTAAACAGTAGCCCTGAGTTCTAAATTCTCCAGCAAAAGAAAACATCCACCCTGTCAATGCCCCTCAGGTAAAGGTTTTGATCAAATCGCCTCTTACTCTTCTAAGCCCTAGTGGATACAAACCTAACCTCTCCAACCTTTCCTCATAAGACAGTCAACCCATTTCTCGTATTAGTCTCGCAAACCTTCTCTGAACTGCTTCTAACGCACTTACATTCTTCCCTAAATCAGTACTCCAGATGAGATCTCACCAAAGCTCTGTACGATTGAAGCATTATCTCCCTACGTTTGTAATCAATTCCCCTCAAAATAAATGAAAACATTAGCTTCAATAAGTACTTGCTGTACCTGTACACTAGCCTTTTGTGATTCATGCATTAGGACAACCAGATCCCTCTGCAACATCTCACACTTTAGATAATAAGCTTTTTTATTCTTCCTGTCAGAATGGACAATTTCACATTTGCCAGATTATACTCTTTGCCAGATTTTTTTGCCCACTCACTTAACCTCCATATGTTTTCTTCACAATGTATTTTCTTATCCATCTTTGTCAGCAAATTCAGCAATCATACTTTCAGTCCTTTTATCAGTCATGTGTTTAAATGGGCGGCATGGTAGCACAGTGGTTAGCACTGCTGCTTCACAGCTCCAGGGACCTGGGTTCGATTCCCGGCTTGGGTCACTATCTGTGTGGAGTTTGCACATTCTCCTCATGTCTGCGTGGGTTTCCTCCGGGTACTCCGCTTTCTTCCCACAGTCCAAAGATGTGCGGGTTAGGTTGATTGGCCATGCTAAAAGAAAATTGCCCCTTAGTGTCCCTAGATGTGTAGGTTAGAGGGATTAGCGGGTAAAATATGTTGGGATATGGGGGTAGGGCCTGGGTGGGATTGTGGTCGGTGCAAACTCGATGGGCCAAATGGCCTCTTTCTGCACTGTAGGGTTTCTATGATGATTCTATGAATTGTAAATAGTTGAAGCCCCAGCTCTGATCCCTGTGACACTCCACTTGTCACATCCTGCCAAACAGAAAAAGACTGATTTACTCTAACTCTGTTTCCTGTTAACTAGCCAATTTTCTATCCATGCCAATATGTTACCCCCATAAGCTTTTATTTTCTGCAATAACCTTTGATCTGGCACCTTATTAAATGCCTTCTGGAAATCTAAGTACAACACACCCATCAGTCCCCCTTTATCCACAGCACATATGACTCCTTCAAAGAACTCCAATAAATTGGTTGAACATGATTTCCCTTTCACAAAACCATGTTGACTCTGTCTGATTGCCTTGAATTTCTCCAAGTGCCCTGCTATAACATCTTTAATATTGGCTTTTAACATTTTTCTTATGCCAGATGTTGGGCTAACTGGTTGATTCCTGCTTTCTGCCTCCCTTTTTGAATACATAAATTACATTTGCTATCTTCCAATCTAATGGAACCTTCCCCAAATCTAGGGAATTTGGGAAAATTAAAACCAGTGCATCAACCATCTCATTAGCCACTTCTTTCAAGGCCTTAGGGTGAAGTCTGTCTGGACCCGTGAATTTGTTAACCTGCAGATTAAACCGACAATTTGCTCAATACCACCTCCCTGGGTGATTGTAATTTTCCTGAGTTCCTTCCACCTTTCCATTTCTGATTTATAGCTATTTCTCGGATGTTGCTCGTGTCCTCTATAGTGAAGACTGGTGCAAAATACCTGTTAGTACATTCGCCATAGCCCTGCTTTCATTTATCAATTCCCCAGGCACACTTTCTATAGGACCAAAAATGCTCACTTTGTTAACTCTTAATTAAATATCTTTATATTACTAGCGAGCTTTCTCTCATACTCACGTATTTCCCTCCTTATCAATCTGTTTGTCATTCTTTGATGTTTTTTATATTCTTTCCAATCTTCTGACCTGCCACCCGTCTTTGGAAGAACTATCCAATTAATCCCATTTCCTTGCAATTTTTTTTAACTTCAATTATTCCCCTTGGAAAGATATTATTGAATTTGGTTCCAACACCCTTTCTGGCAGTGCATTCAAGATCAAAACAACTTGCTGTGTAAAGCTTGTTTCTTAATGTCTCCTCTGGTTCTGTCGTTTATCTTAAATCTGTCTCCCTGGTTGCCAGCTGTCTGCCATTGGAAACAGTTGCTCCTTATTTACTAATTAATCCCTGGCACCATTCTCGTAAATCACATGTTAAACCTCACTAAGGCCTTGGCATTCTTTGAAGTGTGATGCCCCGAATCGGGCAGCTGGAGCCTAACCAGTGTCTTATAAAGAAAAAACATAACTTCATGGCTTTAATAGAGGCATAAATTTCAAAAGCCAATGGTTCCTTTTTTTTTGCAAAAATATACTTTATTAAAATATCTGCAAGAACATTACAAACATTACAAAATGGCCATCTCTCACAGTGAGATAATATTCAGGTTCTTTACATACATCAAGTAACATTCTGAGGTGCTTCAATACAGTCATTGTAATATGGTCCTTACAAATAGTGCAAAGGTATTTAAAGGTTGTCTACATGGAACAAGTTGCACTCCGAGGTATGTTACACTCCGATACAGTTGGGATACATGTAATATTCACTGTATTGAGTAAGTCATTTGGCCCAAGGGGGTTCTGCTCCCCTCGTTCACTATGGCTGAAAGGTCTTGATCTTCCCTATTACATCTCTGCGGCAGCTGCCTCACGTTTTAGTGCATCCCTCAGGCCTTAGTCCTGGGCTCTGCAATGTGCCAATCTGCAACACTCGGTCAGGGACAACTCCTTGTACTGGAAGACCAAGTTTTGGGCAGAACAAAGAACGTCTTTCACTGATTGATCCTCCAGCAGCAGCTGATGTTTGTCCCGGTGTGCATCCATGGGAACATCCCATAGAGCCCTGCATCACAGAGCTGTTTGGACTGAACCTCGACAAAATCCACATCATCTCTCTCCAGACCTTTGCAAAGGCACACCTGACAAGGAAGTGGGCAGTGGTCTCTTCCCCACCACAGTCAACCCAAGCTGCAGCTGGAGTGAGACTCCGGCATATTGGAAGGATCTGACGGGGGGGGACCTTTCTCATCATCAGTCAAGCTACATCTTGGTGCTTGTTTGAAAGTTCCCTAATCCCTAAATTACCTTCTCAGGTTGTCCTGCGACCTTCAAAGAATTGAGTATATACACCCCCTGCTTCTACTTTAAAATTGTACTATTAACTTTATATTGCCTTTCCTCAGTGAAGAAGAGGAGAGGGCTTATGTGGCCACCTGTAATTTTCCATTTAAAATCTATTTTTCTCTTGTTCTGGCTTTAGATGTTTAATATTTTTGTAATATCTCCAGTGTGTCACTCAGTATAATTTTCTGAAACGCTGTGTCATTTGTTCCTTTTAAATTGTATTTGTTCTCTTTCAGGGCCCTTTTTTCTGTTTTTGGTAAAATCGCCACGTTTAGGAGCACAACCCTCCATCTATCTGGCTGTAGCTGAAGAGCTGGAAGGAATATCTGGAAAATACTATGATGTTCATAAACAAATGGATCCTGCTCCACAGGCCCTGGATAATGAGACAGCCAAGCATCTGTGGGAAATGAGTGCCAAATTAGTGGGATTGAAAAATGACAATTCTGATCCACAACTCCAAAGTAATTGCACCGTCAATGTCAGTAAAGTCTAATAACACAACATTAGCACCAAAGAATATGATAAGAAAATGATTGAAAGGTAACATTTACTTACACTGTAAATCACACTCTGGTATTTTTGAATTATTACATTATTGCTTCTCATTACCGTAAGTATTTGTAACACTACATTTGTTTTTACCTTGCCTCCTTGCTCTATCCATTTGTGAATTATCTATATTATATTAGCACATTAAAAATACACAATTATCTTTCATATCAGCATGAGGTAGAATGCACCCCAAGTTTCTTAAGGTTTGAATTGATCCTGCAACGCAATTGGTGAGGCAGCAAATCCAGTGCGGTTTGCCTGCTTGTAGAGGGAGTAATTGAAGGACAAGTCATTCCTGATTATTGCTGGGCAACATTTAGCAAAAGATTAAAACCAGATGCATGCAGAAGGATAATACAAATCACAAGAATGGGAAAACATAGAGGAAAGGAGAAAACATTTCTCTAGATCAAAGCATATAATCTGCCGTGATGATTTTCACAGCCAAATAGCTGAGAAGCAATACTAAGATAAAGTCCAAGATGGGGTGAAATGCCTTTTCTTTGTCAGTTTGGATCTTGTACGTCTCTCTTGTGGGGACCTTGAATTGGTTCCAGTTGAATTTGGATTTTGGAGCAAACGAGGAGAATGGATTCGGGTTTTCCCATTCCTCTCTGCGCACTGGCTTTGTAACTTTAAGAATGAAGTAAGAACTTCTTTAAAAATTCACAATTTTGATGTGAGCTTCTGTTATTTTGTGGAAGGACTGTTGTAATTACTAGTTTTACCAACAGGTGTCTCACGTAATTTCTTTTGAACAGAACTCCCACTCACCTGACGAAGGGGCAGTGCTCCGAAAGCTAGTGGCTTGTGCTACCAAATAAACCTGTTGGACTTTCACCTGGTGTTGTGAGACTTCTTACTGTGTTTACCCCAGCCCAACGCCGGCATCTCCACATCTTAATTCTTTTCCACAGACGTGTTAAAAGAAGATGCATTTTAATGTTAGTTTATAAATCAAATATTACCGGTCTGAAATGTTGACTATTTCTGGAATCATACCAATTGAAAATATTACAATTATTCTTTATGCATAGCATTTGTGATGGAATATTAAATAAAAATTAAAATTTGGGGAGATGGTGGTGTAATGGTTGCATTACTGCACTAGCTAATGCTCTAAAGGTAATGGGTTCAAATACCATATGGTAGCTGGTGGAATTTAAAATTCAATTAATAAAAGCTAATCGCAGTCCAGGTGAGCAAGAAACTCTCATCGATTGTCATAACAACCAATCTGGTTCACTATTGTCCTCCAGAGAAAGAAATGACAATTGTCTGTTTTGGCCTGACTGGGGCTCCAAATCTACAGTAATGTGGTTGACTCTTGACTGCACTCAGAAATGGTCAAACAAGTCACCCAGTTCAAGGGCAATTAGGGATGGCTATGTTTTGAGCCAAATGTTTGAGG
Source organism: Mustelus asterias (assembly GCF_964213995.1). Classification (NCBI taxonomy): domain Eukaryota; kingdom Metazoa; phylum Chordata; class Chondrichthyes; order Carcharhiniformes; family Triakidae; genus Mustelus; species Mustelus asterias. The sequence goes on along the minus strand of NC_135815.1, from coordinate 78,186,639 downwards.
TATAATTGTTGCCATGATACTTAATACCAGTTCCCTGGCATTGAAGGCCAGTCCACTAAATATTTCACTTCCCTCCAATCCACAAAGCTATTGATCAGTTTATGTTTTAATGTTGGGATGGTGTCAATCCAATTCATACCTATGAAGTTGCTGGAATTGTCCTGGTCTTGGATCTATCTCTCTCTTAGGACATACCCAATTGACTGTGAGGTGTTTCAGAGATTCGATTGCCACTTTGTTGTTCGTTCTGCCGTACTCAAATGAGCTCTAATAGCAGCATTTGGCGTGCGCTCCTCCAACCCCAGTTTACAGATGTTGGCTGCTGCAGGTTTGACAAGGCCAAGTTCCTGTTACTGCTGTCCAGGATTCCATCCATGGTATGTTGGAAAGTGAAGGATTTCTTAACTGCGTTCTTGATGATATGGTCAAGCTTAAATCAGCATGATTTATGATGCCTCTAAGTATCCTCAAGTGAAAGTGTATTCTTGGTACCATGTGGGTCTCAAGGATTTCTATCTAAGGACACAGTGCTGCTGTCTTAACAGACTGTCTATGCAGGCTTCCAATTTGGGCCCCCACTTCTCCACAGCAACCCCTACCCAGGGGTTGATTCTCGCTCCCAACTATTTCGCAGTTTTGCCAGGTGTGTATGAAGCTGGACCACCTTTCAGTTGCCAGTTTTCCAGGAAGTTATACAAGTAGGTTCTGGCTTAAGTGGAAATCCTTGGTCTTCCTGGCATTCATTTTGAGACCTGTACGTTTGCAGAAAGCCTGGATAATCGATAGACTGTTACTCATGCCTACATGGGAGTTAATGAGGAATGCGATATTATCAGTGAAAGCTAATGGCAAGCAATTGTTCTTCCTTCCATGAAGGGGCAGTTGTACACACAAGTTTGCCTTTTGCAAAGAACAGATCAATGGGTCCATTGCAATGTTGAATGGAACTGAGAAGAATGGATCTCCCTGCTTGACTCTTAATGTGTATTGGATTGGTCTGACCGTTGATGCTCTTGATAACTGTGCTGTGTTTTCCAAGTACAAGCTTTCGATCATCAAAATATGTGGTGCAGATCCAGCCCGTTCTTCACTCCTGTGCTGTGACAATCACCCAAACCATCAGCCTTAGCTGGAGGTCGAAGATGGGCCATGTTAGCAGCTGCGCAATGTACAAACGTTTAGATAAAGAGGGGGGAAACATGCCCAACATTTCCCTCGTCTGTCAGTCCATCCGCAAGCAGAACCCTGACCTTTCTGTCGCTTGCCACTTCAACACACCACCCTGCCCTCCTGTCCACATGTCCGTCCTTGGCCTTTTGCAATGTTCTAGCGAACCCCAATGCAAACTGGAGGAACAGCACCTCATCTTCCGATTGGGCACTTTACAGCCTTCTGGACTGACCATTGAGTTGAACAACTTCAGAGCATGAACTCTCTCCCCCATCTTCACCCCATTTCCATTTATTTTATTTCACTTTGTTTCATCCTATTCATCCATTTTATCATCCTTCTTTCTCTTCTCCATTTTTTCACTTTCCGTTCCAGCTCTCCTCCTTCCCCACCCTTTCAGGGCAACTGCCACATTCCTCAGGCAGTCCTTTAACAATCTGCACCTCTGTCCTGCCATTCACACATTCTGATCATTTAATGGACACTTTTTAGCACCTTTATCAGCCTTCTGTATCCTCATTTACATTCCCTTTGTCCCATTCCACCGCCCCAACCCACCCTCGTAGTATGAATCTCTGCTGATTCTCTTTGCTCTTAGCTCTGATGAAGGGTCATCCAGACTTGAAACGTTGGCTCTATTCTCTCCCCACAGATGCTGTCAGACCTGCTGAGATTTTCCAGCATTTTCTGTTTTTGTTTCAGATTCCAGCATCTGCAGTATTTTGTTTTTATTTCCCTCATCTTGTTGGCAACCTTTGTCTATGGCTGCATCAAGCTGGGCTTAGACCCTTGGTATGCAAACACCAAGTGTCACTATATGCTAAAGTCTATCTGTTCCCAGTGTTGCAAAGGATGGGTCTAGCCATCCAAGTTTTTTGGACCATGTTGTACCACCTGTCCCTCATGGAAGAATATATGCAGAGAAACACCTTTTGACCACAGGTTCATCAGGCAGTTTGTCTGTCCGTCATGTCCCCCTGTGGGAAAAGGGGATGGTGGATCATTCCTTGAGCAGACCGTCAGTCATTTGGCAGAATGTCTCATTGGCAAAACTTTCAAATAAGCACCAAGATCTAGCTTGGCTGATGATGAGAAAGGCTTTCCCCATCAGATCCTTCCTATTGAAATGCATCACTACTGTGGTGCCCATTCCATATATTTACGTGGCATGTCCATGAAACAAAATGACCTCTAACTAGCATACTCGGGTCTTGGATGATTTAAATTGATAATAAAATATCAATTTACAGTTAAAACAAAAGGCCATTGTAGCCACAGCACCAAAGAGGAACATATGGATATCACATCAACCATCTCTAAACAAGGTTGAAACCTTTATTATTAGAAAGTAGTGTTGTTATCCCAAGTAATCCATAAAATAGTAAACTTTATTATTAAAATATAAATATGTAAAAACAACTATAAAGTGATTATTAACAAATAACATGATAAATCAGTGATAAAACATGCGATATCTAATAAAAGTGGTTTTAAATGAAATGCGCATTGCTATTATCCATAAAAATTTATAAAATCTTAATGGTGTGTAATATGGTGAGCCGGGTGGTTTGTTCAGCAAAACCTTTAAAGTTCTTAATGTCAAGAAACTTCATCAACTGTTCATTCTGTTTATGCCATTTGCCTCTGGTACCTATGACAAATCCAAAGAATTTAACCTCAGAACATCTAGTCAAATCTATGATTTCTTTTATTAGATGGTTATACTTTCCTAGTTTTTCTTCCGGAGCTCTCTCTGAGGAATTATTATCCTCAAACCATATGGTCACGTCGACCACCGCCACCTTGTTCTCTTTACAAATTAAGATATCCGCTTGAATACTGCTTAATTGTAGTTCTTATGGGAGGTTCCAGAAAAATTTTAAAGTGATGTTTTATAGCAAAGTCCTTAAGTAACTGTAGAATTTTGTTGTGCCTGTAGATCCTGGCCTTTTTAACATGTGGGCAATATCCAAAGATATGCCCGACCATTTCATTGGCTGTGTTTCATCTCCTGCTTAATATATATTCCAGATAGATCTTCCAATAGATAGAAACTTCCTTGTTGGATAAGCATTGCTACTTAGTAAAAGAGTGTTGATAAAATTAGATTCCTTAAAACAGTTAATTCGCAGCCAGTGATTTGACACTGGGTCGTCAAGGAAGTAGGAGATACCGATCCTCTGTTAATTTAGTTTCATCCAATTGTTCGCTTCCAGTTTACACCAATTCGGGGAAGGTTCTTCCTCAATTCCTTCAGCCCTAATTAGGGCATTATGGGGATCTTGGCCATTTCCTTGACCCAGAGGCCTCTCAACTGACTGCATTTAAAATCCAAATCTACTCCATTATACTGGAAGGAGGCCAGGACAATCGGGTCTTTTTCATCCTAAATTTACTATATTTTTAAAAAACTGATATTGGGATTTCCGCTTCCAATTTTGGAAGACCCAGCTCTCCATCTCTTAGTCTAGCATAGAGAATTCCATCTGCTATATGATTTGGTACGTGAAGTATCTCCTTTACTGCTTTTTTAAATAACTCTATCTAATGCAATTGGTTTGTTCTGGGATATCTCATTTAATGTTAGATGATAAAATCAAGGGATAAATTACGTTTTTAACATACTAAATTTTTGAGTTGGTTTTAGGGGGCTGGCTTTCAAGTTGTCAACCCATGTGGACAGCTCTACTTCTCAGTCCTTATCCTTGGTTCCTACACATGGATCAAATTTAGCACCTAAGTATTTTTTGACCTACCCCGGTTCAATAAAGTTTACTGGGGTCTCCTTCATTCTGCACAACTCTTCGTTATTGTATAAAAATGTTTTATTCTTAGATTGCATGCAAAACCCTGCCATTTTGGTCATATTAATCCTTAGGCCTGACGAACAAAATTGTTCCATAATTTTTAGACTTTTCTCCATTCCCTTGTAAGATGCACTGACGATAGCTATATCTCAGCAAATGCAAGAGCAGTCACTGTAATTACCTCATTGGTAGGTTGGATACCTTACTATCGAGCATACAGAAGAGCATATCCATAATAATGTTGAAAGGCAAAGGAGACAGAGAGTCTCCCTGTTTAACACCCCTGCCGTTGGGGATAGCTGATGTTTTATTTTTGCCTACTTCAATATCTGTGTATAAATTTTCAATCAATTCGATCATTTTTCCAGGGAGTCCTACCCTTTTTAAACTTTTCATAATTAATGCATACTCAACAGAATCAAATGCCTTCGTAAGGTCAATAAAAACTACTCCAAGGTTACCTTTATGACCTTCGGTACCCTTATAAATTTTTAAAATAGATATTATTTAGAATGTCGATGTTTTCATTACAACCAGATTGTCCCATCATAAATCCTCTTTGACTCTTGTTTAACTTAACTACCTTGTCTAATCTCCTACTGATTATTTTTGTGAAAATTCTCAATAGTAGCGAACCTATAGCAAGTGGTTGCCAATTCTCGATATCCTTTAGAGCCTCTGTCTCATCTGATTTAGGTATAAGGATTGTTCTCGCTAATTTTAATGATCCTGGGATATCTCCTGACAACAGCCAAATATTATATATTTTCGCTAACAAACTCAGGAATTTATTCAGCAGCATTTGTACATTTTAACTTTTTTATTCCATCAGGACTAGGGGCCATATTCTTCTTAAAGTGCTCTAAAGATTCATTAACTTCTTGATCCGTGATTGGATCCAATATTCCTTTATAATCAAGCTTTACTTCACTGTTCCCAAATTTCCATTTACTTATATCTATTCGCTGTTTATTTGCTGTTAACCTTTCTGCGAAGTACTTCTCTAGATCTTTAATCTTTTCAGAGCATCATTAATTTTACCATACCTCCTAGGTTTTATAGTAACAATTTTTCTTTTCTGACTACTCTTCTAAAATTAATCTTGCCACTGCTTTTCTCATCTTCATTATTTTTTCTTGCTTTATCCTTTACCTCATTATTATCTTTACTTTGGTTGACTCCAGGGAAGTCATCCTGATCTTCAACATTTAATGTTTGATCTAGTCCCTCCTCTACCACCGTAGAATCCGAATCTGATCCATTCACTGTCTCTGCTACATTTATTTAATTTCTCTCTTTCCTTCTTCAACTTCAAATATCTTACTGTTCTTTTATCGGAAATTTGCTTATTAGTCTTGGATGTTAGCACTTCAGCAATTTTACAATTAATATTTCAACAATGTTTAAACCTTAATTCTAACTATAAGAAGACCTCCATTTCCTCATCTGTCCAAACTGAACACCTATTACTCCTAACCAATTTTCGATCTTTTTTGGCATTCTTCTCTATCCGTGTTTTATTTCTCTCACCCGGGTGACTTTTGGCCTCATGTTATCTCAAACCCCTCTAAGTCTCAAACTCCTTACCACATATTTTACATTTATTGTTCTGCTTATCTAAGCCTGTAACTTCTACTCTATTATCTCTATTATATTACATTTCCCATGATGACAAGCTATAGGGTGAAATTCCCCACTCTTACCACATTTTGAGCATCTCGCTTTTAATTTATGATCTTTATGTATTCCTTTGAAGTGTTCCTTTAACATCTTAAGCGAATTGAAAACAATGAAGCAAATGGGGCATGTATATTCCTCATGGATAGGAAATACATATATCTAATTCTGAATTATATTTCTTGGATTTGACTCTAGTTACTTTAGTAGCTTCAATCAACTCCGATTATATTAGAATTAGATTTTGATGTCCTAGACCTTCCTCCAGTATCTGGGTTAAAATAGTCATTATTAAAATCATTGTTAAAAGGTATCAAACTTGAATCAACACCCTTGTTGTAAAAAATTAAGTCTGTACAATCATTTAGGGGAGACTTGTGATCCTTGTCTTCCCTGATTCCTTCTCTGGCCACCAGACTGAGCTACAAGAAGTCAATGTCATTATCTAAGCAAATATCAACCCACAGATGTTCCCCAGGTTGGATTACTTCCCAGAAGGTGGTTACTCTGATTTACTGTGAGAATTCCATAATTACCTGAAGTTTCCTTAATGGCTTAATTATGTCATCCTCCATGGTCTGAGTGGAGGCAGGTAAAAATGTCTGAGAGCCCACAGGTAAGGTTTCCCTGTTACCGCACTTGCAGAAGTACTGTACTGCATCTACAGTACTTAGCATTCTTGATCCACAATGACCATAGGGCGGCACAGTAGCACAGTGGTTAGCACTGCTGCTTCACAGCTCCAGGGACCTGGGTTCGATTCCCGGCTTGGGTCACTGTCTGTGTGGAGTTTGCACATTCTTCTCGTGTCTGCGTGGGTTTCCTCCGGGTGCTCCGGTTTCCTCCCACAGTCCAAAGATGTGCGGGTTAGGTTGATTGGCCAAGGTTAAAAACTGCCCCTTCGAGTCCTGAGATGCGGAGGTTGGAGGGATTAGCGGGTAAATATGTGGGGGTAGGGCCTGGGTGGGATTGAGGTCGGCGCAACCTTGATGGGCTGAATGGCCTCCTTCTGCACTGTAGGGTTTCTATGATTTCTATGACCAGTCAACCAGAACGGGGATGTTTATACACCAGTTACCATCCCTCCCAGAACGATTATCAGCTTCTGCCGGAACCACCATCATTCTTTTTACTAAAGCTCCGCCTGTAGGAGGAAAATTGGTTTCCGCAAACCACCCAACGTAAATGGCTTTGCACAGTCCGATTTCACTGTCTTGATAAAATTTAGGAAATCTGTCTAAACCCAAACCTGGAAATAAAGGAAACATCCAAATCCTAGGAAGACATTACTGGGAGCACCGCGTGAAGGTACCGACTCGACTTTGATAAAAACCACAAAAATTCCAAAGTCATAGTTACTCCCTAAGAAAGGAAAGGTCCTTGAGAAAGGCCCTCCCGTCAGATCCTTCCTACATGCGGAGCATCTCACTCCATCCGCATATTACGCTCGTGGTGACTGTGGTGGGGAAGAGACCGTTGCCCACCTCCTTGTGATCTGGAGAGAGATGCAGTAGCATTTGTCGAAGTTCATCCCAAACAGCTGTGTGATGCAAAACTCTGTGCTCTACAGGCTGTTCCCAGGGACACACACCGAGACAAACATCAACTGCAGCTGAGGATCATCAACTCAGTGAAAGACATTCTTTGCTCTGCTTGAAACTTGTTGGTCTTCTCTTCCAGTGTAAAGAGTTGTCCTTGACTGTGTGTTGCAAACTGGCACATTCCAAAGCCCAGGACTGTGTTGAAGGACACACTAACGTTTGGGGCAGCAGCTGCATAAGTGCAATGGAGAAAAAGTCACTGTCCAAGACCTTTAGCCATAGTGCCACAAGGAGCTGGGAATTGTATAGACCCCCTCGGGCTGTCTAACTCATTGAACATATGCAGTGAATACTTTATGTATTACATTCATATTGAAGCACATCATATGTATTACAATCGTATTACAACAGGATCTATGTAAACTATTTAAATATCATTGCACTTCTGTAATCACCATTTTAAAATTTCTGTGATGTTTCTTTGATTGTATTGAAGTACCGCAGGCTGCAACAGGACCTGGAAAAGTAGCAAAAACATTGCACTTTCTATGATGGCCATTTTGAAATGTTTTGTAATGTTCTTTTCAGATATTTTATGAATAGTTTTTTTTACAAAAATATACTCTATGTGCCATTGGCTGCAAAGGTGAAGTCCTTTCTCTACTCTCCAGATGATCCTAATCCTTAGTGTGATCCTTTTGCACAGATACTTGCATTCATCGAGCTTGTAGCCAAGTGGCCATCCTTTGTGTAAGTCCAGATGATTTGCTGTTCCATTGTGGAGACATTGGCCGGAGTTTTACCACCCGCTCGCCACGGGAATCGGAGTGGGCAAGGGACAGAACATGGGAAGGTCCGGTGACCTCAGGTGGGATTTTATGGCTTCAGGTCAAGCAAGGCCTTAGAATCCCGTATGTCTGCACGCATTTTGATGCATGCATACTTTTCAGCAAGGATTCCAAGAAGAGGAGCAGAGAATTTTGCATAATGACTCTTTTAAACTCTTCCATAGGCTTGTAGAATTGTTGAAACATTGAGTTATTAATTTTTTTGGCTGCCATCTGTAGGATAATTGTTTGAATGCTTGGTTGGCATTGGGCTGCAGTTCTAATTCTTTCCAACAGATGGAGCAAGATTGCTTACTATTCCATTGAGTCAGGTCATGACATATTTTGCCTATGCTCAATCCTGTGTTCTAATACTGGAGAGAAAGATTTAAATTGTTTTGAATTAATAAATTATAATGTGACATACCATTCACGCTAGCTTATATCCAGTACTGTTAGTCCTGAAATGCACACTAGTGTCATACATTTATCCATAAAATTTATACAGTTCCATTTCATTAGTATTCAAAGTTGACATGTAAAGTGCAAAACATCAGCTTCTTTCAATACAGTATGTAGCACTCACAATTGCACCTTTGAAGGATTTTACATGGTTACCAACCTCTCAGTACTAAGGCAGTGAGAACATTAGGCTGTGGCCTTTCCCATTTGAGCTTTTGTGGCAGCTACCCCAGAGTCCAGTGTGTCCCTCAGCACATAGTGTTGCAGATTGGCAGATTCTAAGGTCCAGGTCTACGTCATCAACAGCTGTTTGTACTGGAAGAATCACAAGGTTTCATACTGTCCAAAAAGGAACTCTCACCAAATTAGTGGTCTTCTTTGTCTACACCCCTAGGGACAGCCCATAAAACTCAGTCATATGTTATGAACTGCTCAGAATGAACCTCAACAAAAACTACTGCATATTGAGGAGAACGGAGGGAAAAGCTTTCCCAACGCCGCCCTCATCCTGATGGCCATCTTTGTGTGCGGCTGCATCAAGTTGTGTGTAGATCCTCGGTACACTAACAGCAAGTGCCACTACTTTTTGAGGTTCTACCTGTCCCAAGGTTTGCAGAGGATGGGTCTGGCCACATTGCCGCGGAACGCTCCAAGTAGTTGGACCGTGCCACAGCACCTGTCCTTCGTGGAGAAATTTTTCCGCAAACATGCCTTTGACCACATGGCGATCAAGCAGTGGTCAGCGTGTAACGTCCTTGAGGCATTGAGAGGAAAGGAGATGGCGGATCCTGTCGGATGGTTCCCTGAGCAGACTGTCAGTGTCATCTGGCAGAATGCCTCATCACCAGAACTCACAAACAAGCACCAAGATCTGGCTTGGCTGGTGGTGAGAAGGGCATTCCCCGTCAGATCCTTTATGCACGCTCGAGGTCTCAACCTCACCGCACGCTGCCCTCGAAGCGGCTGCGGGGGTGATGAGACGGTCGCACACCTCCTTGTGGAATGTGCCTTTGCAAAGAAGGTCTGGAGTGAGATGCAGTGATATTTGTCACGGTTCGTCCCGAGCAGCTCGGTGACACAGGACTCTGTGCTCCACGAGCTGTTTCCGGGGACGCACACTGAGACAAATATCAACTGCTGCTGGAGGGTCATCAACTCGGTGAAGGACGCGCTTTGGTCCGCCCGAAACTTGCTGATCTTCCAGCTGAAAGAATTGTCCTCGACCGAGTATTGCAGACTGGCACATTCCAAGGTCCAGGACTACGTGCTCAGGGACGCGCTCAAGCTTGGGGCAGCCGCCGCAAAGGCACAATGGGGAAAGGCCACCGTGTAAAGCGTCTCAACCGAGGCAGACCGAGGGCCGGGTAACTGCAGAATACCCTCGGCCTGCGGAACTGTGTGCCAACCTGAAAAATAACAGCACACAGTAAACTCTGATATATGTATATAGTTTTTAAGTAATGAAATGTAATGAATGTAATGTTTTGTAAATAAGCACTGTATTGTACTGTAAAAATGATTCTTTTTTTGCACTTTGTAATTTTTGGATCTGTCGTTTTGCAATGGTTTATTTGAGAATTGTTTTTATGAATAAAGTATATTTTTGAAATTTAAAAAAACTACTGCATATTGTCCTTCTGGCTAAGATCAAGTGTAGTATCGATGTGCAGTACTTGGTTGAAGTCATTAGGTTACATTTTAGCTTCATTTGAAGCAATTTTTAAAAGCGGCATCTCGGCCTTTTGGCTAAGAGGCAAATGAGATCAAGCCTTGGAGGAGGTGCAATGCCTGCTCCAATCAGCTTGGATCATGTAGATCAAGCCCAAGACAGGAGGTGAGAGCCCTGTCTTGTCAGCTTGGTGTGGAGATGCCGGCGTTGTCAGCTTGGATCAGGAATGTCTCACTTGTTGAGACTCTGAATTGGACTTGATTTGATTGAATTGGAATAAAAATACAAAAAAAGAAATTTGTTTACTAAAACCTAGTCACAAGTATGTTAAAGGAATGTTGGTAGTGTACTGTATACTGTTTATTGTAAGAAGTTTAACAACACCAGGTTAAAGTCCAACAGGTTTATTTGGTAGCAAAAGCCACACAAGCTTTCGGAGCTTGGAGCTCGAAAGCTTGTGTGGCTTTTGCTACCAAATAAACCTGTTGGACTTTAGCCTGGTGTTGTTAAACTTCTTACTGTGTTTACCCCAGTCCAACGCCGGCATCTCCACATCATGACTACTGTTTATTGCACTGCCTGGTCTATTCTGTTGTCATGCACCTGTGCAGTTTAAAGATAGTTCCTGTTGCCTCCTTGGCCTTTTGGCTAAGATCAAGTGTAGTATGGATCGGCTGCATTTGGTTGAGGTCATTAGGTTACACTGAAGCTTCATATGTTTCATATGAAGCAATTTTTTAAAGCAGCATCTCGGCCTTTTGGCTAAGATGCAAATGAGCTCAAGTCTTGGAGGAGGAACCTCCCCCTTCTCCAATCAGCTTGGCTCATGTAGATCAGGCCCAGGACAGGGTGGTTTGGTCGCTTGCCCTGTCTTGTCAGCCTGGATCTGAAATGTCTCAACTTGTTGAGACTCTGAATTGGATTTGATTTGATTGAATTGGAAAAGTATTTTAAAAAATCCTGTTGCTTTGCTGATCTTCCAGCTGAAAGAATTGTCCTCGACCGAGTGTTGCAGACTGGCACATTCCAAGGTCCAGGACTAGGTGCCCAGGGACGCGCTCAAGCTTGGGGCAGCCGCCGCAAAGGCACAATGGAGAAAGGCCACCGTGTAAAGCGTCTCAACCGAGGCAGACCGAGGGCCGGGTAACTGCAGAATACCCTCGGCCTGCGTAACTGTGTGCCAATCTGAAAAATAACGGCACACAGTAAACTCTGATGATGTACATAGTTTTAAGTAATGAAATGTAATGAATGTAATGTTTTGTAAATAAGCACTATATTGTAGGGTAAAAATGATTCATTTTTTGCACTGTTTGTAACTTTTCGATCTGTTGTTTGCAATGTGAAAAAAAAATCCTGTTGCCTCTGGTTCTTTTGCCAGTGACCTCTGGTCCACCCTTTAGCCATTGGACACAGTTTCTCTTTATTCCATTGAAACCCTTCACGTTTCAGCCATCTCTATCACATCTCCTCAGGGTGGCATAGTGGTTAGCACTGCTGCTTCACAGCTCCAGGGGCCTGGGTTCGATTCCCAGCTTGGGTCACTGTCTGTGTGGAGTTTGTACGTTCTCCCCGTGTCTGTGTGGGTTTCCTCCGGGTGTTCTGGTTTCCTCCCAAAGTCCAAAGATGTGTGGGTTAGGTTGATTGGCCATGCTCAATTGCCCCTTAGTGTCCTGGGATGTGTAGGTTAGAGGGATTAGCGAGGTAAACATGCGGGATTATGGGGATAGGGCCTGGATGGGATTGTTGTCGGTGCAGACTCAATGGGCCGAATGGTGTCCTGCTGCATTGTAGGGATTCTATGAACCTTCTCTGGTCTAAGGAAAACAACCCCAGTTTCTCTGGTCTATCCACGTAACCATAATCCCTCATCACTGGAACCATTTGAACAAATCTCTTCTGTACCTTCTTAAAATTTTTCATGTCCTGCCTAATGTGTGTTGCTTAGGATTGGATACACTACTCCAGCTGGGGCCAAACCTATGGTTTATATAGGTTCAATGTGACTTTGTGGCTTTTGTACTGTCTGCAACAGAACAATTTATATTTACTTACAGGGACCCGCAAAATACTTGTGGTCGATTATTGAAACAGTGCTTCTTTAAACTCAATATTTTTTGTTATTCTTTTACCAAAAACTTTTAACAGAATTAAAACTTCTCCCTGGAAGAAAAACTACATGAAGTTGTCCATGTGTAAAAGCATCTGACTTTGTGACCAGTTTGTAGTCATAAAATATGACTCCTGAGTTGAAGAGACAGGTTTGCTGTTTGTAATATATATAAATGATTTGGAGGAAAATGTAACTGGATTGATTGGTAAGTTTGCGAATGACACAAAGGTTGGTGAATTTGCAGATAGCGATGAGGACCATCAGAGGATACAACAGGATATAGATCAGTTAGAGACTTGGACAGAGAGATGGCAGATGGAGTTTAATCCGGATAGGGCCTGGGTGGGATTGTGGTCGGTGCAGACTCGATGGGCCGAATGGCCTCTTTCTGCACTGTAGGGTTCTATGGTTCTAAATGTAAGGAGTGCATTTTGGAAGGTCTAATACAGATAGGAAATATACAGTAAATGGCAGAACCCTTAAGACTATTGATAGGCAAAGGGATCTGGGTGTACAGGCACACAGGTCACAGAAAGTGACAATGCAGGTGGAGAAGGTAGTCAAGAAGGCATACGGCATGTTTGCCTTCATCGGCCAGGGTATTGAGTTTAAAAATTGGCAAGTCATGTTGCAGCTTTATAGAACCTTAGTTAGGCTGCACTTGGAATATAGTGTTCAATTCTGGTCACCACACTACCAGAAGAATGTGGCGGCTTTGGAGAGGGTACAGAAAATATTTACCAGGATGTTGCCTGGTATGAAGGGCATTAGCTAGGAGGAGAGGTTGGAGAAACTTGGTTTGTTCTCACTGGAGCGATGGAGGTTGAGGGGAGACCTGATAGAAGTCTACAAGATTATGAGGGGCATGGACAGAGTGGATAGTCAGAAGCTTTTTCCCAGGGTGGAAGAGTCAATTACTAGGGGGCATAGGTTTAAGGTGCAAGGGGCAAGGTTTAAAGGAGACGTACGAGGCAGAGTTTTTACACAGAGAGTAGTGGGTGCCTGTAACTCATTGCCGGGGGAGGTAGTGGAAGCGGATGCAGTAGTGAATTTTAAGGGGCATTTTGACAAGTACATGAAAAGGATGGGAATAGAGGGATATGGTCCCCGGAAGGGTAGGGGGTTTTAGTTAAGTCGGGCAGCATGGTCAGTGCAGGTTTGGAGGGCCGAAGGGCCCGTTCCTGTTCTGTAATTTTTTTTGTTCTTTATTCTTTTATTTACATCTGATGGGCTCAATATTATTTGAGGAATAATGTTACAGATAGAGAGGAGATAGTAGAATGGTTTTCCCTCTTTTCCAGCTCTCAACGAACCAAAGGTTTTTAAAAGAAATGTGTTTTAATCCCGGTGCTGTAATTCTCAAGAACAGACGTGACAAGTTTTCTCAAGTTTTTTAAAAATGGAAAAATGTTTACTCAACGCCTGAAACATAATCACAATAGTTCTCTCTCTCTCTCTCTCTCTCTCTCAAATACATACTCTACACACACACACAAAAAGGGGATGACAAAAGTGGTAGCATGCATTTAGGTCTTAAAAGTCCAAAAAATAATTCACTGTTACGCATGATTCTCTCTGATGAAAGCTTAAAAAGTTGGTGGCCTGATGATTCCTTTTGATCACAAGGTCAAATGCTTGACAATTTATATTTCTCAGTTTTTTGTTTACACATGGACAACTTCATGTAGTTTTCTTTCCAGAGTCTGAAGTTTTAATTCTGTTTTTAAAAAAAATAAAGGTTAGAGGTTTATGAAGATGGATTCACAGTGGATTTTAGACGTCGTCCTCTTTTTTTCTCTCTGCTTGCTGTTCCCAACATGTGTCTTATTAAATGTTCTTCATCAGCAACCTGATTTCTATCAGGTGATCATGGTATCATGATGTATTAGTCTCATAAATGGTCTCAGTGATAGCTTGGCCACTGACCCACAATGGTGTTCAAATGCAAACTGTGTGGAGTTTGCACATTCTCCTCGTGTCCGCGTGAGTTTCCTCCGGGTGCTCCGGTTTCCTCCCACAGTCCAAAGATGTGCGGGTTAGGTTGATTGGCCATGCTAAAATTGCCCTTAGTGTCCTGAGATGCGTAGGTTAAAGGGATTAGTGGGTAAAATATATGGGGGTAGGGCCTGGGTGGAATTGTGGTCGGTGCAGACTCGATGGGCCGAATGGCCTCTTTCTGTGCTGTAGGGTTTCTATGATTCTATGAAACACCTATTTACATATCTTTGTGATGGAATGAAATTCTTCTCATACCCACTCATTCAAATGCTACTCCAAAGACAGAAAGTTTGCAAGTCCATTGCGAACGAGTTTCTGTAACAATTTGGATAATGGCAGCTAATCCACTGGAAAGGTCTGTTGCATTTTAACACCTTCTCAATGAAATGCCCCAAAACTTTGTTTGCAATGTTAATATTCTGCCCAGACATGCTAAATATCTTCCAGGGTCTTGTGTCATTCTATGTACATTGATAGAAAAGGAAAAAAGTCATGTACACTTTCAACTCCATTTGTTTCAAAAGCCAAATGTCCATTCTCCATTTTGTTTTAAAAGAGGCGTTCATTTAAAATAAATCTGAGTCCATATTGTGTGAGCGTGACAACATATACTCCATTTCCTTGAAATCTGTATGCTCTAATTTGGCACCTATTGTTCCATGGTACAGTTTTTGTTCAGGATTCAAGTTTAGCAGCAACTACTCTTTCATTAAGTCTAATTTTCTGTGATGGCATGCCCATTACAGCTAGATTGTGTAGAAACTCTGGAAAGTGCAGACTGCTATCATCATCTTCATCTATAAAATCAATGTTGATGCATTTTAATTTCCTGATACCTATTCTAAAACATTTTCATTAAAATCTAGTCAATCTTCATTTTTAGCGCAAAGCATAACTTTTGATTAACAGGTTGTATCAAATAACTGTCCCTGCCATTTTACCAATTAAACAATTCTGTCATCTCATCTTACCCTCCCATGCCATCGTTCCATGACAACCCTCCCTCCATTGCCACGTCCATCCCTGCCTTCCATCCTTCCCATGCCTCCTCAGTCATAGAATGCCCCTTATGCCATCCCTAACATCCCATCAATCTCACCCATCCCTCACAGAAAGTCTCTCCAACCTGTCATTGCGCTCCCTTCCTCTGTTTTTCTCCTCCACCTGCCCCCACCCTGACATTGCCATCACCAATCATTGACAGTGCATGTGGTCATGTGGTTCAGTCCTCCATGCACCCCATGTGTCCCTGCATGGGATGATCATATCCAGGAACTTGTATCTAGGAAACATTCAGCCACCCATGCGCCTGGCCCAGTATTCAGCTGCTTCTCAAGCTTAGAAATCCCTCAATGTCAGTTCAAGCAGCTTGGGACACTTAGAACCATAGAAATGCCACAGTGAGAAAAGGCCATTCAGCCCATCATGTCTATACTGGCCAAAAAGAGTAAAAGGAAATTCGCAGCTCATTTTAATCGCATTTTCCAGCACCTGGTTCTTGGCCTTTCACATTACAGTTACACTTCCTAAACACATGAGCCTCTGGGACACACTAGGGACGGGACTTTCTGTGGCTCGCAGCGTGTTTCATGGCGGTAGAGGCAGCCGCTATTAACCGGTGGTGGGATCTTCTGATTCTGCTTGTAGATGAGGATAATGATGCCCTTCCTCATGGATTCTGACATGCTGCCACCCAGAAGCATACTCTCGTACACTTCCAGCAGATCTGGGATGATCCACTCCTGATGTGGAGATGCCGGCGTTGGACTGGGGTGAACACAGTAAGAAGTTTAACAACACCAGGTTAAAGTCCAACAGGTTTATTTGGTAGCAAAAGCCACACTTTTGGCTTTTGCTACCAAATAAACCTGTTGGACTTTAACCTGGTGTTGTAACACTTCTTAACATGATCCACTCCCACAGAGCCGAATATAACTCAGCTGGTAAGCCAATCTTCTGGGAGTTTCACTTGTCTCAAAGTACTTGACGGCCTTTGTCAGCTCTTTTAGCGGTTTGTCGAGTCTCTCCTGCTCACTGTCATTTAAGACCTCTGTGAGAAATGACAGGAAGGACTAGGAGGCCATGCTGTCTTTTAACTTCAGATCATACAGTACGGCATGGAAAGATTTGCTGATCTTCAGAATGGCAGACTGAAATGATTTAACTGAGCCATTTTCTCCCTTCAGGCTGCTGATCACAGAGCTCTCTCTGTGTATGTTTTGAAAGAAGAAATGTGAGCATATTTTATCCTGCTCCACAGAGCAGACTCTGAACTGGAAGAATAGAAATGGGATAAACAGGATGAACTGGAAGGTGAACTTGGAGGCCTCCAAGGCAAACGGCAAGGTTTGTGGTCTCTTCAGCTCTTGGAGATCCTCCTTGACATCAACCCCTATTGACTGCAGCTGAAGCAGATTCTGCACGCTTTTCTGGAGTCTTAAGCAGTAACCTCCACTGAGAAACCTTTAACCATGATCGCCTATGGTAAAATTTAAATTCCACCATCTGATCTTAAACAATTGCCCAGTTCAAACTGGCCTTTGGGGGGGGGAGGGTTCATGACAAAAGCAAGATAAGATTTTTTTGGGAGCTGGGCTGATTAATTTTTTGTCCCCTTCACCATCAGGTCAGACTACCTGAAGACACTGGGAATATGGTTCAGAGCTGCCAGGATGTGCACCAAAAAATGAGAGATGTGTATACCCAAGGTGAGGCAGAAACTAGGCATGTGAGAGCGACACTCGTTCTCCATTGCGGGTTAGAACCTCATTATCAGGTGTAAGGTGTTCTCGATGTTGCTGCAGGTCTGGCCCATATGATGCTCCTGCACCATGGGACTCACCTGAACCATTTTCCACTCTACCTCAAGGTGGAAAATGGACTGTCCACAGGGAAACCATGTTTAAAGCTCTAGATAAAGGGAGCAAAATATGCCCCACATTGCCCTCATCCTGATGACCGTTTCCATGTGCAGTTGCATCAAGCTGTGCATAGACCCTCTGTATGCAAACATGAAGTCACACTACATGTTAAGGCTCTACCTGTCCACAGTGTTCAAAGGATGGCTCTGGCCACATTTCTGCAGAATGATCTAAGCAATTGGACTGTGCCAACTGCTCTTGTGGATATGTTTGTGCAGCTAAACACCTTTGACCACAAATCCATTAGACAGTGGTCCACAGTAACATCCACAAGGCCCTGCACAAAAGGAGATGCTGGGTTCTATCAAATGGTTCCTTGAGCAGACAGTCAAAGTCATTTGGCAGAATGCTTCATCCTTAGAGATTTCAAACAATCACTAAGACATAGCTTGGTTGGTAATGAGAAGGGCCCTTCCTGTCAGATCCTTCCTGTACGCCCAGAATGCAGACTGCAGATAGCAATGTCTGGGACTATGTGCTGAGGGTACACTAAAGCTTGGGGTAGCTGCCGCAAAGGTGCAGTGGGGCGAGGTCCCCATCTAATGCCTTTCAGTCAGTACACCAATTGGCTGGAAACTGTGTAGAAACTCTCAATCTGCATGCTTGACATGGAATGTATATAGTAAGCATCACTTGTAATGCAATTGTGCCGAGACGTCTCAAGAGTGCAATGTGCTCTATGGAAACAGTTGAATTTTAGTGCACTTTCTAATGTCCAATTTGAAATGTTTTGGAATGTATGTTTACAAGTTTTATGAATAAAATATATTTGGGGGGAAAACACTTCCTTCAAATCCTTCTATCAATTAATTGAAACTTATGCATTGTTTAACGTCCTCTCTGCTCAGGGAAAGTAAGTCCTTCCTATCCCCTCATAATTTTGCACACTTCAACTACATCTTCTCTCAGCCCCTTCTGTTCCAGATAAAACAATCCCATCCTATCCAATCTTTCCTCACAGCTACAATTCTCTAACATCTGAATAAAACTCCCCTGTAACCTTTGCAGTAAGATCCGCTAGTAGAGCAGGCTCGAGGAGCTAAATGCCCTACCCCTGCTCCTAATTATTGTGTCCTTGTATTATTTACAAGGTTCATTACATGTCGAACATACAGCCTGAGGAGTTTTATGCAGTTTCCAGCCATTTGGTTCATTATGGCTGGAGGGCATTGAATCCATTGACTGTCTACACTTCCTGCTGCCTCAGAAAAGCAGCCAGCATATTCAAGCACTCCACGCACCCTAGACCTAGTCTCTTCCACCTTCACACCCTGGACCTACTCTCTTCCGCCTTCTTCGGTCAGGAAAAAGATTCAAAAGTCTGATGGCAGCAGGGAAGCAGCTGTTCTTGAGTCGGTTGGTAGGTGACCTCAGACTTTTGTATCTTTTTCCTGACTGAAGGTGGAAGAGTGTTAGGTGATCCTTCTCTACCCTCTAGCTATGACTGTAATACTGCATTCTGCACCCTCTCTATGTATGGTATGCTTTGTCTGTATAGCATGCATGAAACAATACTTTTCACTGTTTACTAAGACATGTAAGAAGTCTCACAACACCAGGTTAAAGTCCAACAGGTTTATTTGGTAGCAAAAGCCACTAGCTTTGGGAGCGCTGCTCCTTCGTCAGGTAAGTGGGATTACATGTGACAGTAATAAATTAAATCAATAAATCACTGATTGCCAGCTCAGTGCAGCCCGTGCTAGAGTCCTAAGTGACAGAGCCCAGCTACTTTCCGTGACCATCCTGCAACTTGCTTTCAGTTTCAGAGGAGTCGGTAATGACAAGGAACATTGACGTCTATATCGTCACCCCACCCAAAGCTTTATAATCGGACCCGTCCTCCCTGAATTCGGATTCTTAAAACCGTTGGGATTAAACTAGAAATACCAGAGAGCAAGGTAGACAGCTGCTGAGGCCGTGGATTCTGTTCTTCACGTCTGTCAATGAATTACATTTCAGTCACTGAGCAGCAGAGTCCACAGTCTGCTGGCAGCGGCTGCGGCAAGATTGGCTCCTCCTGCTAATTTACATATCTGGAATGTGTGTGCGAAAGATCAATAATTATCCCTGTCTCTGTAGCATATTAAAGGATTTTAACTAATTGTTTTTATTAAGATCTATGTCGGTTAAATGTGTTTGTTGCCAATATCGATGTTGATTGTCAGTATATCTGCTCAGTATGATGTTAAGGAGCTAAGTGCGCGGTGGGATGAGAGTTTTGTTGGGCCGTTTTGTTAGTATTCTCTGGTTTCTCTTCAGATCGTATAAATCTTTCGCCTTTTACTAAAGATTTCCGTGGAGAGGAACATTCGGAGTTTTAGTTAATTTTTTGATGCCCTGCTTTCGTGGGGCTTGTTCGGGAATTAATAACAGAATTTACATTTATGTTGAGAGGCGTTCAAAGGTGGAACGTTTTTGTTACGTCTTATCACAATTTGCAGCGTTTGTCTCATTGTAGTTTAAATTGGACATTCAGCAAAGCACATTTAATTCATAGAATTGTGGCACGCTAAGGTTGCATCGATGCAATTGCAATTGTACACGATATAATGTCATAAGATAAAAGCAAAATATTGCGGATGCTAGAATATAGAACAGAAACAAAATGCTGAAAAATCTCAGCAGCTGTGATAACATCTGTGATGTGGAGATGCCGGCGTTGGACTGGGGTAAACACAGTAAGAAGTTTAACAACACCAGGTTAAAGTCCAACAGGTTTATTTGGTAGCAAAAGCCACACAAGCTTTCGGAGCTCCAAGCCCCTTCTTCAGGTGAGTGGGAATTCTGTTCACAAACAGAGCTTATAAAGACACAAACTCAATTTACATGAATAATGGTTGGAATGCGAATACTTACAACTAATCAAGTCTTTAAGAAACAAAACAATGTGAGCGGAGAGAGCATCAAGACAGGCTAAAAAGATGTGTATTGTCTCCAGACAAGACAGCCAGTGAAACTCTGCAGTTCTAGGCAACTGTGGGGGTTACAAATAGTGTGACATGAACCCAATATCCCGGTTGAGGCCATCCTCGTGTGTGCGGAACTTGGCTATCAGTTTCTGCTCAGTGACTCTGCGCTGTCATGTGTCGCGAAGGCCGCCTTGGAGAACGCTTACCTGAATATCAGAGGCCGAATGCCCGTGAC
Organism: Mustelus asterias; assembly: GCF_964213995.1. Taxonomy (NCBI): domain Eukaryota; kingdom Metazoa; phylum Chordata; class Chondrichthyes; order Carcharhiniformes; family Triakidae; genus Mustelus; species Mustelus asterias. The sequence continues at coordinate 78,166,310 of NC_135815.1, read as the reverse complement.
CGCTGAAGTGCTCCCCAACAGGAAGAGAACAGTCTTGCCTGGTGATTGTCGAGTGGTGTTCATTCATCCGTTGTCGCAGCGTCTGCATAGTTTCCCCAATGTACCATGCCTCGGGACATCCTTTCTTGCAGCGTATCAGGTAGACAACGTTGGCCGAGTTGCAAGAGTGTGTACCTGGTGGATGGTGTTCTCACGTGAGATGATGGCATCTGCGTCGATGTCCCGAGGCATGGTACATTGTTGGGGAGCACTTCAGCGGTCACGGGCATTCGGCCTCTGATATTCGGGTAAGCGTTCTCCAAGGTGGCCTTCGCGACACACGACAGTGCAGAGTCGCTGAGCAGAAACTGATAGCCAAGTTCCGCACACACGAGGATGGCCTCAACCGGGATATTGGGTTCATGTCACACTATTTGTAACCCCCACAGTTGCCTAGACCTGCAGAGTTTCACTGGCTGTCTTGTCTGGAGACAATACACATCTTTTTAGCCTGTCTTGATGCTCTCTCCACTCACATTGTTTTGTTTCTTAAAGACTTGATTAGTTGTAAGTATTCGCATTCCAACCATTATTCATGTAAATTGAGTCTGTGTCTTTATAAGCTCTGTTTGTGAACAGAATTCCCACTCACCTGAAGAAGGGGCTTAGAGCTCCGAAAGCTTGTGTGGCTTTTGCTACCAAATAATCCTGTTGGACTTTAACCTGGTGTTGTTAAACTTCTTACTATAACATCTGTGAACAGAGAATAGATGTGAAGATGCCGGCGTTGGACTGGGGTAAACACAGTCCAACGCCGAGTTTTAACAACACCAGGTTAAAGTCCAACAGGTTTATTTGGTAGCAAATGCCATTAGCTTTCGGAGCGCTGCTCCTTCGTCAGATGGAGTCGATCCCATCTGAGAGAATAGAGCCAACGTTTCGAGTCAGGGCGGCACGGTAGCACAGTGGTTAGCACTGCTGCTTCACAGCAAGAAGTTTAACAACACCAGGTTAAAGTCCAACAGGTTTATTTGGTAGCAAGAGCCACACAAGTTTATTTGGCTTCACAGCTCCAGGGTCCTGGGTTCGATTCTCGGTTTGGGTCACTGTCTGTGTGGAGTTTGCACATTCTCCTCGTGTCTGCGTGGGTTTCCTCCCACAGTCCAAAGATGTGCAGGTTAGGTTGATTGGCCAGGTTAAAAATTGCCCCTTAGAGTCCTGAGATGCGTAGGTTAGAGGGATTAGTGGGTAAATATGTGGGGGTAGGGCCTAGGTGGGATTGTGTCGGTGCAGACTCGATGGGCCGAACGGCCTCCTTCTGCACTGTAGGGATTCTATGACCCTTCGTCAGAGCTGGATGTAAGATAAAAGCAATACTGTGACCCTCTGCTGGAATCTGAAACAAAATGCTGGAAAATCTCAGCAGGTCTGACAATCATAGGTGGGGAGAGAATGGAACCAACGTTTCGGGTCTCTCTTCGTCAGAGACGTATAAATTGCTTTCACTATTTCATCAGATTCTGAGGCTTGAATAGAACGATGCTGTTGGGCTGTCTTTCTTGCAGCCAGACTTGGAGGGTCTGCAGGCTGCCCATGAGGGGTTTTCCGTGGGGAAGAGATTCGCTCACCTCATTATAGATTTTTCCTTCGCAAAGATCTGGAAAGATTTGTTAATCCCCAAGCACCTCTGTGACACAGCACTCCGCTCCATGGCACTCAAAACTGCTAATGGAGGGCAACTTTCCGAGTCGCAATGCGGTTTTTGCCAATTAAAGGCCGCACAGAAATATTTACTACATGGTAACTTGGTTTTTGATATACTGGAAGAACATTTAAAAATGGCCATCATTTGAACAATCAAGTTTTATTAATAAATAAGAACATAAGAAATAGGAGCAGGAGTAGGCCATCTAGCCCCTCGAGCCTGCCCCGCCATTCAATAAGATCATGGCTGATCTGACGTGGATCAGTACCACTTACCCGCCTGATCCCCATAACCCTTAATTCCCTTACCGATCAGGAATCCATCCATCCGCGCTTTAAACATATTCAGCGAGGTAGCCTCCACCACCTCAGTGGGCAGAGAATTCCAGAGATTCACCACCCTCTGGGAGAAGAAGTTCCTCCTCAACTCTGTCTTAAACCGACCCCCCTTTATTTTGAGGCTGTGTCCTCTAGTTTTAACTTCCTTACTAAGTGGAAAGAATCTCTCCGCCTCCACCCTATCCAGCCCCCGCATTATCTTATAAGTCTCCATAAGATCCCCCCTCATCCTTCTAAACTCCAACGTGTACAAACCCAATCTCCTCAGCCTCTCCTCATAATCCAAACCCCTCATCTCCGGAATCAACCTGGTGAACCTTCTCTGCACTCCCTCCAATGCCAATATATCCTTCCTCATATAAGGGGACCAATACTGCACACAGTATTCCAGCTGCGGCCTCACCAATGCCCTGTACAGGTGCATCAAGACATCCCTGCTTTTATATTCTACCCCCCTCGCGATATAGGCCAACATCCCATTTGCCTTCTTGATCACCTGTTGTACCTGCAGACTGGGCTTTTGCGTCTCATGCACAAGGACCCCAGGTCCCTTTGCATGGTAGCATGTTTTAATTTGTTTCCATTGAGATAGTAATCCCATTTGTTATTATTTCCTCCAAAGTGTATAACCTCGCATTTATCAACGTTATACTCCATTTGCCATATCCTCGCCCACTCACTCAGCCTGTCCAAATCTCTCTGCAGATCTTCTCCGTCCTCCACACGATTCACTTTTCCACTTATCTTTGTGTCGTCTGCAAACTTCGTTACCCTACACTCCGTCCCCTCCTCCAGATCATCTATATAAATGGTAAATAGTTGCGGCCCGAGTACCGATCCCTGCGGCACGCCACTAGTTACCTTCCTCCAACCGGAAAAACACCCATTTATTCCGACTCTTTGCTTCCTGTCGGATAGCCAGTCCCCAATCCACTTTAACACACTACCCCCAACTCCGTGTGAATAAATCATGAAGAAAATAAACTGGACGTATCAAAATGATCATTCAAAACTCCGAAGTATTTCAAGGCAAACCACTGGCACTTAGAGTATAAAATTCACTGTTCCTGCAGGAGTTTGACAACGCCAATACACAAGACCCCACAAAGCTGTAATCGTCTGTTTTTCATTCAGAAGCAAGCCCAACCAAAGGATGGGCATCAAAAAATTAATTAAAACTCTGAGTGTTCCTCTCCACGGAAATCTTTAGTAAAAGGCGAAAGATTTATACGATCTGAAGAGAAACCAGAGTACTAACAATTACAACCACCCTGCTCTCTACCCACTGCACACCTAGCTCTTTACTATCAAACTAAGTGAACAAACTAACAAGAAACCTCAATGCCAAAGAGCAATTTAATTGTCATATATTACAATCAAGGGACAATTAACTACAAACTGTCAATGTCTACAGAAAGGAATAAATATTGAACTTTCGCACAGAATTCTAATTATGTAGATAGAGGGACGGGGCCTATCTGACCTCTTCCCAGACAAGGAGAAGCTGCAATTCTGGGCCCTCTGCTGGTCAGGAGGTTATCATTGCTCCTCTCAACTCTCTGTGCTTGCCAAGTGATTTTTTAATGCAAACTCCCGTGAAAAGTCTCGTGTAGCCAGCGACAGTAACTTATGGAGGAAGAGGAGAGCAAAGTACAGCAGAGATTGGAAATCTGAAATAAAAAAAGAATATGGGTGAAATACTGATCAGATCTGGCAGCATCTGTGGAGCGAAAACCATGAGTTCGCTTCTCGGCCTTTTTTTTAAATTGACAGTGTAAAAATACTTTATTGTACCTGAAAAGAAGACTTCTACAGTAAAAAGTGTAATAATATTGCAAAGCAGCTGTATAGACCTAGCTGCAGGTACCCCAAACACATTCTCTTTGCACTGAAAATGTATTTGTGTCGAACAAATCTTCCCAGGCATCGGCATTCAATCCACTTTATTGATTCTTGGAATATAACTAAGAAATTCCAAAGCATTGTTCCATAAATAGTCACAGGTTGAAGGTTATTCTCGAAGTTTGAAATCACAAATGTTTGGATCCTTTAGGAAAGCAGGGTCTTTCAACGTGACTGACATAAATCCCATTTGTTGGGATCTTTTGATGGCCTTGGAAATTTCTCTTTGTTTCTTTCCACACAAGCCTGTTATGTGTCTCCCAAAAATGCGACCTGTATATGGAGATATAAACTGGGACAAAAGCTGTGTGTTCTTGTAATCCACTGAAACGCCACACAGTGTGCATTTCTTGGGTGGTTCTTTATAAGGGTTTTCTAACTTTATCGGCATATCAGAAGTGTTGCTAGTCGTTGGGATATGTTGAGTGCTGATCCCCTTTTGCCAGTATGCTGGACGCCATTTCCTCACCGCCCTCTCGGCCTTTTGCCTAAGGTCAACTATCGTTTCTGTTCTTATCAGTGTCACCACAAAGGAGGCTCATATACCCTCCAACAACAAAGATACCACCGCACACGATGCTGCCAAAGACAAAGTTTCTGAATCAAAGGTGGAAGCCGGAGCACACCCAGAACATTCCCACCCCATCAGAAGAGGAAGATTCCATGCAACAGGAGGGAGCAGGTCATGAAGGGCCCTGGATAAACGTGATCTGGATAAACACAAATCGAAAGAGAAAACTCACTTGCAGATAGCACCTCCAGTGGTGCCTCCTCCTCAGATGAAGAAGGACAAGATAACCGAGCCCAACAAAATAAGCAGCTAAGTACCAAGGTGGCACCAGAGACACAGAAAACCCACACCATCAACGACGAAACAACCTTCAGTTGATGGGAGCAACAACGTGACAAAGGCACCCCAGATCTCAGAAAAAACGTGCAAGGACACACACCAGCTCCAGCAACATCCGAGATCGGTTTGCAACCCTGACGCCAACCGAGTGCAACGGCTACAAATCCCCCCCAAATGTCACCCAGTCGGTGTTGCGGGCCCAACGCAGGCCAGGACTGCTTCCTCAGCCCTGCAAACCTGAAACAGCTCATCAACACAACAGCTATACAGGGACATATGCAGCAACTTGAACCTGCCATGGAAAAGACCTTGGGCATTTGAAACTGGTGAATCTACTTCCTTTAAAATAGGTTTGAAAATTGCATCAATCAACGTGAGAAGCATTAAAGATACTTCGTAATGTGTGGCCAACCTAACCTATTTGGCCAACGTCAAAGCCAACCTGCTGTTCCTGCAGTAGTGTGGGATACCCACACCTCAGCAGGCACAGACGCTGGTCGAGCTTGTGGTCCCATGGGCCATCCATCTGGTCAGGAGGAAATGATTGTCATTCCTCCGGCCTGGAATTCTGCTGCGGGGCGGCAGCTTCACCGGTTAAGGAAGTTAAGGAGGTGGTGGTATTGTGCATCATTGTAGCAGACGTCACATACAGAACACTCACCTCAGATTGATTAACATGTATACCCCACCATAAAGAGTGAGTGGCTGGCAGTTCTTCAGTAGCTCACACTGTTGCTGGCCACTTCCGAGCCAGTCATTCCGGGTGGTGACTTCAGCTACATCATTGATGTGGCTGGGTGATTCTGCAGGGCCGACAGAAAACTGGACATCATAACCAGACTCCTGATGGAAACGGTAAAAATGCCAAGCAGCATGATGAATTCAGAAACCCTGCAGACAGAGTGCAGCATAGATACACATGGCCGCAACCAGACAGGTACGTCTAATTCCTGTTTGTGTCCCATGTGCTAATGGTCAGGTCCACTGACGTCAAGCCACTGACTACTGCCTCCTACTGGCTGACTGTCACCTACAGGAAAACCAGAAGGTGGGAAAGGGGACATGGAAGCTGGATGTAAAACCGTTGACCCTAGAGCGTCTTGAGGAACGCAAAAGGGATTACAAAGGTTGCAAAACCATGAAATCACTGTTTGAGGCTCCACCACTCTGGTGGGAAGCAATCAGGGGAAACATCAAGTGGTTTTTCATCCTCAAGGGTGTTCAGAAGGTGAGAGAGATGGGGGGAAATGTCCTGACTCTAGTAAAGCATGCATAATCTGCTCCAGCTGCAGTTGATGGGGGTCAATGTCAAGGAGGATCTCCAGGAGATGAAGAGCCAGCAAGCTTTGTTTTTCTGCCTTGGAGGCTTCCAAAGTCATCTTCAATCGAGAGTCTGTTCTGTGGAGTAGAATGAAATGTGTTTGCGTTTCTTCTTCCAAAAGGTTCACAGAGAGACCTCTGTGATCAGCAGCCTGTAAAGTCATCACAATCTGACATTCTGAGGATCTGCAAATCCCTCTATGTCGGACTGTATAACCTGAAGCCATGATGTGGAGATGCCGGCGTTGGACTGGGGTAAACACAGTAAGAGTTTTAACAACACCAGGTTAAAGTCCAACAGGTTTATTTGGTAGCAAATGCCATTAGCTTTCGGAGCGCTGCTCCTTCGTCAGATGGAGTGGATCCCATCTGAGAGAATAGAGCCAACGTTTCGAGTCAGGGCGGCATGGTAGCACAGTGGTTAGCACTGCTGCTTCACAGCTCCAGGGTCCTGGGTTCGATTCCCGGCTCGGGTCACTGTCTGTGTGGAGTTTGCACATTCTCCTCGTGTCTGCGTGGGTTTCCTCCCACAGTCCAAAGATGTGCAGGTTAGGTTGATTGGCCAGGTTAAAAATTGCCCCTTGGAGTCCTGAGATGCATAGGTTAGAGGGATTAGTGGGTAAATATGTGGGGGTAGGGCCTGGGTGGGATTGTGTCGGTGCAGACTCGATGGGCCGAACGGCCTCCTTCTGCACTGTAGAGATTCTATGACCCTTCGTCAGAGCTGGATGTAAGATAAAAGCAATACTGTGACCCTCTGCTGGAATCTGAAACAAAATGCTGGAAAATCTCAGCAGGTCTGACAATCATAGGTGGGGAGAGAATGGAACCAACGTTTCGGGACTCTCTTCGTCAGAGACGTATAAATTGCTTTCACTATTTCATCAGATTCTGAGGCTTGAATAGAACGATGCTGTTGGGCTGTCTTTCTTGCAGCCAGACTTGGAGGGTCTGCAGGCTGCCCATGAGGGGTTTTCCGTGGGGAAGAGATTCGCTCACCTCATTATAGATTTTTCCTTCGCAAAGATCTGGAAAGATTTGTTAATCCCCAAGCACCTCTGTGACACAGCACTCCGCTCCATGGCACTCAAAACTGCTAATGGAGGGCAACTTTCCGAGTCGCAATGCAGTTTTTGCCAATTAAAGGCCGCACAGAAATATTTACTACATGGTAACTTGGTTTTTGATATACTGGAAGAACATTTAAAAATGGCCATCATTTGAACAATCAAGTTTTATTAATAAATCATGAAGAAAATAAACTGGACGTATCAAAATGAACATTAGAGTAAAACTCCGAAGTATTTCAAGGCAAACCACTGGTATTTAAAGTATAAAATTCACTGTTGCTGCAGGAGTTTGACAGCGCCAATACACAAGACCACAAAGCTGTAATCATCTGTTTTTCATTCAGAAGCAAGCCCAACCAAAGGATGGGCATCAAAAAATTAATTAAAACTCTGAGTGTTCCTCTCCACGGAAACCTTTAGTAAAAGGCGAAAGATTTATACGATCTGAAGAGAAACCAGAGTACTAACAATTACAACCACCCTGCTCTCTACCCACTGCACACCTAGCTCTTTACTATCAAACTAAGTGAACAAACTAACAAGCAACCTCAATGCCAAAGAGCAATTTAATTGTCATATATTACAATCAAGGGACAATTAACTACAAACTGTCAATGTCTACAGAAAGAGGAATAAATATTGAACTTTCGCACAGAATTCTAATTATGTAGATAGCGGGACGGGGCCTATCTGACCTCTTCCCAGACAAGGAGAAGCTGCAATTCTGGGCCCTCTGCTGGTCAGGAGGTTATCATTGCTTCTCTCAACTCTTTGTGCTTGCCAAGTGATTTTTTAATGCAAACTCCCGTGAAAAGTCTCGTGTAGCCAGCGACAGTAACTTATGGAGGAAGAGGAGAGCAAAGTACAGCAGAGATTGGAAATCTGAAATAAAAAAAGAATATGGGTGAAATACTGATCAGATCTGGCAGCATCTGTGGAGCGAAAACCATGAGTTCGCTTCTCGGCCTTTTGCCTAAGGTCAACTATCGTTTCTGTTCTTATCAGTGTCACCACAAAGGAGGCTCATATACCCTCCAACAACAAAGATACCACCGCACACGATGCTGCCAAAGACAAAGTTTCTGAATCAAAGGTGGAAGCCGGAGCACACCCAGAACATTCCCACCCCATCAGAAGAGGAAGATTCCATGCAACAGGAGGGAGCAGGTCATGAAGGGCCCTGGATAAACGTGATCTGGATAAACACAAATCGAAAGAGAAAACTCACTTGCAGATAGCACCTCCAGTGGTGCCTCCTCCTCAGATGAAGAAGGACAAGATAACCGAGCCCAACAAAATAAGCAGCTAAGTACCAAGGTGGCACCAGAGACACAGAAAACCCACACCATCAACGACGAAACAACCTTCAGTTGATGGGAGCAACAACGTGACAAAGGCACCCCAGATCTCAGAAAAAACGTGCAAGGACACACACCAGCTCCAGCAACATCCGAGATCGGTTTGCAACCCTGACGCCAACCGAGTGCAACGGCTACAAATCCCCCCCAAATGTCACCCAGTCGGTGTTGCGGGCCCAACGCAGGCCAGGACTGCTTCCTCAGCCCTGCAAACCTGAAACAGCTCATCAACACAACAGCTATACAGGGACATATGCAGCAACTTGAACCTGCCATGGAAAAGACCTTGGGCATTTGAAACTGGTGAATCTACTTCCTTTAAAATAGGTTTGAAAATTGCATCAATCAACGTGAGAAGCATTAAAGATACTTCGTAATGTGTGGCCAACCTAACCTATTTGGCCAACGTCAAAGCCAACCTGCTGTTCCTGCAGTAGTGTGGGATACCCACACCTCAGCAGGCACAGACGCTGGTCGAGCTTGTGGTCCCATGGGCCATCCATCTGGTCAGGAGGAAATGATTGTCATTCCTCCGGCCTGGAATTCTGCTGCGGGGCGGCAGCTTCACCGGTTAAGGAAGTTAAGGAGGTGGTGGTATTGTGCATCATTGTAGCAGACGTCACATACAAAAACACTCACCTCAGATTGATTAACATGTATACCCCACCATAAAGAGTGAGGGGCTGGCAGTTCTTCAGTAGCTCACACTGTTGCTGGCCACTTCCGAGCCAGTCATTCCGGGTGGTGACTTCAGCTACATCATCGATGTGGCTGGATGATTCTGCAGGGCCGACAGAAAACTGGACGTCATAACCAGACTCCTGATGGAAACGGTAAAAATGCCAAGCAGCATGATGTATTCAGCAACCCTGCAGAGTGCAGCATAGATACAGATGGCCGCAACCAGACAGGTCCGTCTAATTCCTGCTTGTGTCCCATGTGCTAATGGTCAGGTCCACTGATGTCAAGCCAGTGTTATTCTCTGACCACTGCCTCCTACTGGCCGACTGTCACCTACAGGAAAACCAGAAGGTGGGAAAGGGGACATGGAAGCTGGATGTAAAACTGTTGACCCTAGAGAGTCTTGAGGAACCCAAAAGGGATTACAAAGGTTGCAAAACCATGAAATCACTATTTGAGGCTCCACCGCTCTGGTGGGAAGCAATCAGGGGAAACATCAAGAGGTTTTTCATCCTCAAGGGTGTTCAGAAGGTGAGAGAGATGGGGGGAAATGTCCCGACTCTAGTAAAGCATGCATAATCTGCTCCAGCTGCAGTTGATGGGGGTCAATGTCAAGGAGGACCTCCAGGAGATGAAGAGCCAGCAAGCTTTGTTTTTCTGCCTTGGAGGCCTCCAAAGTCATCTTCCAATCGAGAGTCTGTTCTGTGGAGTAGGATGAAATGTGTTTGCGTTTCTTCTTCCAAAAGGTTCACAGAGAGACCTCTGTGATCAACAGCCTGTAAAGTAATCACAATCTGACATTCTGAGGATCTGCAAATCCCTCTATGTCGGACTGTATAACCTGAAGCCATGATGTGGAGATGCCGGCGTTGGACTGGGGTAAACACGGTAAGAGTTTTAACAACACCAGGTTAAAGTCCAACAGGTTTATTTGGTAGCAAATGCCATTAGCTTTCGGAACGCTGCTCCTTCGTCAGATGGAGTGGAGATCTGCTCTCAAACAGGGCACAGAGACACAAAATCAAGTTACAGAATACTCCTTAGAATGCGAATCTCTACAGCCAACCAGGTCTTAAAGATACAGACCATGTGAGTGGAGGGAGCATTAAGCACAGGTTAAAGAGATATGTATTGTCTCCAGACAGGACAGCCAGTGAGATTCTGCAAGTCCAGGAGGCAAGCTGTGGGGGTTACTGATAGATTGACATAAACCCAACATCCCGGTTTAGGCCGTCCTCATGTGTGCGGAACTTGGCTATCAGTTTCTGCTCAGCGACTCTGCACTGTCGTGTGTCGTGAAGGCCGCCTTGGAGAACGCTTACCTGAAGATCAGAGGCTGAATGTCCGTGACCGCTGAAGTGCTCCCGCGCAGGAAGAGAACAGTCTTGCCTGGTGATTGTCGAGCGGTGTTCATTCATCCGTTGTCGTAGCGTCTGCATGGTTTCCCCAATGTATCATGCCTTGGGACATCCTTTCCTGCAGTGTATCAGGTAGACAACATTTGCCGAGTTGCAAGTGTAGGTACCGAGTACCTGGTAGATGGTGTTCTCATGTGAGATGATGGCATCCATGTCGATGATCTGGCACGTCTTGCAGAGGTTGCTGTGGCAGGGTTGTGTGGTATCGTGGTCACTGTTCTCCTGAAGGCTGGGTAGTTTGCTGCGGACAATGATCTGTTTGAGGTTGTGCAGTTGTTTGAAAGCAACAAGTGGGGGTGTGGGGATGGCCTTGGCGAGATGTTCATCTTCATCAATGACATGTTGAAGGCTCCGGAGGAGATGCCGTAGCTTCTCCGCTCCGGGGAAGTACTGGACAACGAAGGGTACTCTGTCCACCGTGTCCCGTGTTTGTCTTCTGAGGAGGTCGGTGCGGTTTTTCGCTGTGGCGCATCGGAACTATCTATCGGTGAGTCGAGCGCCATATCCTGTTCTTATGAGGGCATCTTTCAGCGTCTGGAGGTGTCTGTTGCGATCCTTCTCATCTGAGCAGATCCTGTGTATACGGAGGGCGTGTCCGTAGGGGATGGCTTCTTTAACGTGTTTAGGGTGGAAGCTGGAGAAGTGGAGCATCGTGAGGTTATCCGTGGGCTTGCGGTACAGTGAGGTACTAAGGTGACCGTCCTTAACCTGAAGCCCACAGAAAAGCACGACCTCCCAGTCCTTCCAGTCATCTATCATGGTGGTTTTAGACAATAGCAAGCGGGATATCCTGGACAGGCTCTAATATTGGATGAGCTGACTAAGGCCATCAGGCCCTTTGAGACAAGTAAAACTCCCGCAGGCAGCTGCTTACCGGTTGAGTTGTATTCTGCTCTGTGGGAATGGATCGGCCCAGACCTGCTGGAAGCGTGCAGGAGTATGTTTCTGGACAGCAGCATGTCTGAATCCATGAGGAAAGGCATCATTACTCACATCTACAAGCAGAAGGGGGAAAGGGAAGAAATTAGAAATTGGCTGTTGAATGTGGACTATAAAATTCCAGTAAGAAGTCTCACAAAGAACAAAGAAAATTACAGCACAGGAACAGGCCCTTCGGGCCTCCAAGCCTGCACCGACCATGCTGCCTGACTTAACTAAAACCCCCTACCCTTCCGGGGGCCATATCCCTCTATCCCCATCCTATTCATGTACTTCTCAAGATGCCCCTTAAAAGTCACTACCATATCCGCTTCCACTACCTCCCCCGGCAACGAGTTCCAAGCACCCACTACTCTCTGTGTAAAATATCTGCCTCGTACATCTCCTTTAAACTTTGCCCCTCGCACCTTAAACTATGCCCCCTAGTAATTGACTCTTCCACCCTGGGAAAAAGCTTCTGACTATCCACTCTGTCCATGCCTCTCATAATCTTGTAGACTTCTATCAGGTCTCCCCTCAACCTCCGTCATTCCAGTGAGAACAAACCAAGTTTCTCCAACTTCTCCTCATAGCTAATGCCCTCCATACCAGGCAACATCCTGGTAAATCTTTTCTGTACTCTCTCCAAAGCCTCCACATCCTTCTGGTAGTATGGCGACCAGAATTGAAGACTATATTCCAAGTGCGGCCTTACTAAAGTTTCATAAAGCTGCAACATGACTTGCCAATTTTTAATCTCAATACCCCGGCCGATGAAGGCAAGAATGCCATATGCCTTCTTGACTACCTTCTCCACCTGCATTGCCACTTTCAGTGACTTGTGTGCCTGTACACCCAGATCCCTTTGCCTATCAATACTCTTAAGGGATCTGCCATTTACTTATATTTCCTAACTGTATTAGACCTTCCAAAATGCATTACCTCACATTTGTCCGGATTAAACTCCATCTGCCATCTCACCGCCCAAGTCTCCAACTGAACTATATCCTGCTGTATCCTCTGATGGTCCTCATCGCTATCCGCAAATCCACCAACCTTTGTGTCGTCCCAAACTTACTAATCAATCCAGTTACATTTTCCTCCAAATCATTTATATATATTACAAACAGCAAAGGTCCCAGCACTGATCCCTGAGGAACGCCACTTGTCACAGCCCTCCATTCAGAAATGCACCCTTCCACTGTTACCCTCTGACTTCTTTGACCGAGCCAGTTTTGTATCCACCTTGCTAGCTCACCTCTGATCCCATGCGACTTCACCTTCTGCACCAGTCTGCCATGAAGGACCTTGTCAAAGGCCTTACTGAAGTCCATGTAGACAACATCCACTGCCCTGCCCTCATCAATCATCTAGGTTAAATCATCAGGTTAAAGTCCAACAAGTTTATTTGGAATCGTGAGCTTTCAGAGTGCTGCTCCTTCATCAGCTACGCTCTGAAAGCTCGTGATTCCAAATAAACCTGTTGAACTTTAACCTGGTGTTGTGAGACTCCTTACTGTGTCCACCCCAGTCCAACGCCGGCATCTCCACCGTATAAAATTCTAGCCAAGGTCATCACCTAACAGGTCAAGTATGCTCTGGTGTCAGTGATCCACCCTGACCAGTCCAGTACTGCATCCGGCTTCACACTACTCAGGGATACAATTGCCAATGTGCAGGACAGGAGGGTGAGCATTTATTTCATCAGCCTGGATCAGGAGAAGGCCTTTGAAAGCACACCTACAAGATGGATGTGCTCTCCAAAATAGGGGTTGGAGAGGGAATTCATAATTGGATTCAACTGCTCTACACAACATCAGTAGCGCAGTTTCAGGTGTTGCTACTTGCCCACTAATTGCCCTGAAGAAGATGGGGGTGAACCACCTTCTTGAGTCTGCAGTCCCTGTGATGTTGGAACACTCACAGTGCAGTTGAGTTCCAGGATTTTGACACAGCGGCAGTGAAGGAATAAGAGTGAGACTTGGTGTTTGTAGAGATCATCGAAAAAGATTTACTTGCACTGTATGCCAGTTTTAAATTGATAGAAATCTTACAACAGAGAAAGGGAACCATCTTCACAAGTTACTACATAAGGCAAAATGGGACAAGACATTTCAACCTCGGAACACTGCATTACATTGAAGAGAGCAACGTCTGCCAAAAAATTGATTAACATTTCAAGTGTACCTCTCCATGGAAATCTTTAGCAGAAAGCGAAAATAACAATTACTCCAGAATGGACCAGGCAAACCTAATCCATTCATTGCTTGATCCAAAAACCAAATTCAAAAAGCAACTGAATCCAATTCATGGCCCCCACAAGAATGGCAAACAAGACTCACATCCTTGTTTGCTCCAAAAACCAAATAAGTCCACTTAATAGTGTCCACAAGGAAGACAAACAAGATCCAAGCTGAAAAGATAAGGCATTGCATCCCATCTTGGGTTTGATCTTGGTCAACAACATTGCAACATCCACAAGGTAGCAGTGAAATCATAGAATCCCTACAGTACAGAAGGAGGCAATTCGGTCCATCAAGCCTGCACCAATAACAATCCCACCCAGGCCCTATCCTCATATATTTAACCTGCCAATCCCCCTGGGCACAGTGGTTAGCATTGCTGCTTCACAGCGCCAAGGACCCGGGTTCAATTCCGGCCTCAGGTCACTATGTGGAGTCTGATTTGATGATTTCATTTATTATTGCCACATGTATGCGACAATAATCTCTCCCTCAATGTCAACAAAATGAAACAAATTGTCATCGACTTCAGGAAGCATAGTGGAGAACATGCCCATGTCTATGGCAATGGGGACGAAGTAGAAATGGACGAGAGCTTCAAGTTTGCCTCAGAAAAGCAGCCAGCACCCTGGACATATCTCTTCCACCTCCTTTCATCGAGAAAAAGATACAAAAGTCTGAGGTCACGTACCAGCCGTCTCAAGAACAGCTTCTTCCCTGTTGCAATCAGACTTTTGAATGGACCTACCTCGCATTAAGTTGGTCTTTCTCTACACCCTAGCTATGACTGTAACACTATATTCTGCACTCTCTCGTTTCCTTATTTATGAACAGTATGCTTTGTCGGTATAGCACACAATAAACAATACTTTTCACTGTTTACTAATACATCTGACAACAATAAATCAAATCAAAATGTATTAATATACAGTGAAAAATATCTCTTGCATGCTATACAGACAAAACATACCGTTCATAGAGAAGGAAATGAGAGTGTGCAGAATGTAGTGTTATAGTCATAGCTCGGATGCAGAGAAAGATTGCATGTTCCCCCTGTGTCGGTGTGGGTTTCCTCTAGGTGCTCCTGTTTCCTCCCATTCTCCAAAGATGTGCGAATTAGGTTGATTGGCTATGCTAAATTTCCCTTAGTGTGAAGGGGATTAAGTAGGGTAAATACATGGGGTTATGGGGATTGGGGCTGGGTAGGATTGTGGTCAGTGCAGACTTGATGGGCCTAATGGCCTCCTTCTGAATCTTATGATTCTATTTCTAAGAGACAATTGACCATGGCCAATTCACCTAACCTCCTCTTTGGACTGTGGGTGAAGACCCAGTAAGAAGTCTCAGAACACCAGGTTAAAGTCCAACAGGTTTATTTGGTAGCACAAGCCACAGGCTTTCAGAGCGCTGCTCCTTCATCAGGTGAGTGGGAGTTCTGTTCACAAACAGGGCATATAAAGACACAAACTCAATTTACAAAATAATGGTTGGAATGCGAGTCTTTACAGGTAATCAAGTCTTAATGAGTGGAGAGAGGGTTAAACACAGGTTAAGGAGATGTGTATTGTCTCCAGCCGGGACAGTTAGTGAGATTTTGCAAGCCCAGGCAAGTCGTGGGGGGTTACAGATGGTGTGACATGAACCCAAGATCCCAGTTGAGGCCGTCCTCATGTGTGCGGAACTTGGCTATCAGTTTCTGCTCAGCGAATCTGCGTTATCGTGAAGGCCGCCTTGGAGAATGCTTACCCGAAGATCAGAGGCTGAATGCCCATGACTGCTGAAGTGTTCCCCAACAGGAAGGGAACACTCCTGCTTGGTAATTGTCGAGTGGCGTCCATTCATCCATTGTCATAGCGTCTGTATGGTTTCCCCAATGTAGACATACAGAAAATGTGCAAAGTAAAGTCCCCAGTTTAAATTAAACAAATTCTTGACACCATGAAGCAGCAACATTGACTACTGTGCAACCACATTATCTGTTATTAGTTTATGAATGAGCCCTACTGAAAGCAGGGCATCAAAAAATTGTGTAAAACTCTTAATGTTTCTCTCTACAGTAACTTCATTGCAAGCCTACTTGTGACACTAAAATATTTATAGGATCAAGAGAAACGAGAGTGTACTAACAAAAGTTCTGAACTACCCTCTACGCCATGGCATACGTCGCTCTTTAACATGATACTGAGTAACCACAATGACACGCGACAACAATACCGGAGAAAAAGCAATTTAATTAACATAGGTGCTAATAAACGGAAAATTAACTAGAAACCGTTAATGTCTCCGAAAAGAGGAAAAACATTTGCGCTTTCACGTTGCATTCTAATTATGTAGATAAGGGGGCGGAGCCTATCTGACCGCTTCCCAGAGACGGAGAAGCTGCAAATAGTGCGCCCTCTGCTGCTCCTCTCAAACTCTGTGCTTGCCAAGTGATTTTATAAATTCCCGTGAAATGTGAGGGAAAGGAAGTCTTTAAAGTCCGTGTAGTGAGCGACAGTAACTTCTGGAGGAAGAGGAAAGCAAGGTACAGCTTGGAAATCTGAAATAAAAAAGAATATGGTCAAATACTGATTAGGTCTGACAGCAGGAGCGAAAACTAAAAGTAACAGTCTGTATTTTCACTAAACTGAGATTAAAAATGGCAAACAATTTCTGATTCTGGGATTCCTGACCTCATTCCTGGGTTGTCTGATTTGCAGATTGCCTTAAAGATTGCATGCTTGTTCCTGTCACAAGCCCACATCTGGCACTTTGGACCTCATAGAGTCAAAGCGGTCTACAACACAGAAAAAGGCCCTTCGGCCCATCGAGCCTGCACGGTCAAAGGCAAACCACCCAACTATCCTAATCCCATTTTGGCACATGGTCCATTGCCTTGTATGCCTCGGCATCGTGAGTGTATATCTAAATACTTGGCTGGTTCTATTACATTGATAGGCATGTCCTACTCCTTCGTGAAAACACTTATGACAAAATACACCTTTTACCACAAGTCTGTCAGGTGGTCTACACTGTATGGATTCTATGATTCTAGATGGGGGATGTGAAACTTGAAACGCAAACAGATCAATCATGATCTGCGGCACGGTAGCACAGTGGTTAGCACTGCTGCTTCACAGCTCCAGGGTCCCGGGTTCGATTCCCGGCTCGGGTCACTGTCTGTGTGGAGTTTGCACATTCTCCTCGTGTCTGTGTGGGTTTCCTCCGGGTGCTCCGGTTTCCTCCCACAGTCCAAAGATGTGCGGGTTAGGTTGATTGGCCAGGTTAAAAATTGTCCCTTAGAGTCCTGGGATGCATAGGTTAGAGGGATTAGCGGGTAAATATGTGGGGGTAGGGCCTGGGTGGGATTGTGGTCGGTGCAGACTCGATGGGCCGAATGGCCTCCTTCTGCACTGTAGGGTTTCTATGATTTCTATGATTTCTATTCAATGGTGGTGCGGCCTCGAGCTGGGGGAGGGGGTTGAATGGCCTGTTTCTGCTGCTATTTCTTAGTTTCAAATATTTATATGATCCGGTGGTTTTTGGATGGTTTAGCCATGGTAATTACGCTAGGTTATGGGGATAGGGTGAGTGCATGAAAGGGATCCTTTTTCGAAGAGTTGGTGCAAACTCAATGGGCTAAATGACTTCTTCCAGCACTGTAGGGATTCTATGATTCGATCATACTAGAGACTCTATGGGAAAAGTGATGGGCGATCCTGTCGGATGATTGCCTGTCAAAGTTATTCAGCAGGATACCTCTTTGCCAGAACATTCAAACAAGCACCAAGACATAGCTTGGCTGCTGATGAGAAAGGAACTCCCATTAGAAATCATAGAAATCATAGAAACCCTACAGTGCAGAAGGAGGCCATTCGGCCCATCGAGTCTGCACCGACCACAATCCCACCCAGGCCCTACCCCCACATATTTTACCCACTAATCCACGCATCCCAGGACTCTAAGGGGCAATTTTTTTAACCTGGCCAATTAACCTAACCCGCACATCTTTGGACTGTGGGAGGAAACCGGAGCACCCGGAGGAAACCCACGCAGACACGAGGAGAATGTGCAAACTCCACACAGACAGTGACCCGAGCCGGGTGAAGCAGCAGTGCTAACCACTGTGCTACCATGCCACCCGTAGACCATTAGATCCAGGTGTGTACCCTGGTATCTCACCCCCCTCCACATGTTGCCCTCGAGGTGTCTATGGTGGGGAAGAGAATGTTGTCCACCTCCTTCTGGAATCTGCCTTTGCAAACAAGGTGTGGAGCTGCACACTAGGGGAAACATTGCTTGATTAACAGCTTGGGCTCTCTACAGTCAATTTCCCAATGTCTATTTACACAACTTTAAGTGGTTTCTGTTACTGTTACTTTAAACGGTCTGGCTGATGACAGTTTTATCACCTTGTACTGAAATTTTTTTATTTTTTTTTATTTCAAAAATATACTTTATTCACAAAAAAAACCTCTTGAATAAAACATTGCAAAATGACAGATCCAAAAGTCATAAACAGTACAAAAAAGAATCATTTTTACAGGACAATACAGTGCTTATTTACAAAACATTACATTTCGTTACATTTCATTTCTTAAAACTATATACATACGTCAGAGTTTACTGTGTGCCGTTATTTTTCAGGTTGGCACACAGTTGCCCAGGCCGAGGGTATTCTGCAGTTACCCGGCCCTCGGTCTGCCTCGGTTAAGACGTTTTACACGGTGGCCTTTCCCCATTGTGCCTTTGCGGCGGCTGCCCCAAGCTTGAGCGCGTCCCTGAGCACGTAGTCCTGGACCTTGGAATGTGCCAGTCTGCAACACTCGGTCGAGGACAATTCTTTCAGCTGGAAGATCAGCAAGTTTCGGGCGGACCAAAGCGCTTCCTTCACCGAGTTGATGACCCTCCAGCAGCAGTTGATATTTGTCTCGGTGTGCGTCCCCGGAAACAGCTCGTAGAGCACAGAGTCCTGCGTCACCGAGCTGCCCGGGACGAACCGCGACAAATACCACTGCATCTCGTTCCAGACCTTCTTTGCAAAGGCACATTCCACAAGGAGGTGTGCGACCGTCTCATCACCCCCGCAGCCGCTTCGAGGGCAGCGTGCGGTGAGGTTGAGACCTCGGGCGTGCATAAAGGATCTGACGGGAGTGCCTTTCTCACCACCAGCCAAGCCAGGTCTTGGTGCTTGTTTGTGAGTTCTGGTGATGAGGCATTCTGCCAAATGACATTGACAGTCCGCTCAGGGAACCATCCGACAGGATCTGCCGTCTCCTTTTCTCTCAGGGCCTCAAGGTCATTACGTGCTGACCACTGCTTGATAGCCATGTGGTCAAAGGTGTGTTTCCGGAAGAATTTCTCCACGAAGGACAGGTGCTGCGGTACGGTCCAACTACTTGGAGCGTTCCGCGGCAATGTGGCCAGACCCATCCTCCGCAACACTTGGGACAGGTAGAACCTCAAAAAATAGTGGCACTTGCTGTTACTGTACCGAGGATCTACACACAGCTTGATGCAGCCGCACACAAAGGTGGCCATCAGGATGAGGGCGGCATTGGGGACGTTTTTCCCTCCGTTCTCTGGAGATTTGTGCATCGCCTCCCTGCGGACACGATCCATCTTTGATCTCCAGATGAACTTGAAGATGGCCCGGGTCACTGCTGCTGCGCAGGACTTGGGGAGAGGCCAGACCTGCGCCACGTACAACAACACGGACAGAACCTCGCATCGGATCACAAGGTTCTTCCCAGTGATGGAGAGGGAGCGTTGCTCCCACAATCCCAATTTTTGTCTGGCTCTGGCGATGCGCTCCTCCCAGTTTTTGGCGCATGCCCCTGCCGCTCCGAACCATATCCCCAGCACCTTGAGGTAGTCTACCCTAACGGTGAAGGGGACAAAGGATGTGTCAGGCCAGTTCCCAAAGAACATGGCCTCACTCTTGCCCTTGTTGACTTTGGCCCCCGAGGCCAGCTCGAACTGCTCACAGACTCGAAGGAGCCTGCGAACAGACGAGGGGTCCGAGCAGAAAACAGCCATGTCATCCATGTAGAGGGAGGATTTGACTTGCGTCCCTCCGCTGCCTGGGATTGTAACCCCTTTGATGCCTGGGTCGTTTCTGAGGGCCTCGGCAAAGGGTTCAATGCAACACACAAAAAGGACGGAGGAGAGAGGGCAGCCCTGCCTGACTCCAGACCTGATTTGAAACATATCTGATTCCCACCCATTGATTGAAACTGCGCTACTGATGTTTGTGTAGAGCAGTTGGATCCAATTGCGGATTCCCTCCCCAAAGCCCATTTTGGAGAGCACATCCATCATGTAGCTGTGCGATATTCTGTCAAACGCCTTCTCCTGGTCTAGACTGATGAGGCAGGTGTCCACCCGCCTGTCCTGCACGTAGGCGATCGTATCCCTGAGTAGCGCGAGGCTATCAGAGATCTTCCTGCCGGGTACAGCACAGGTTTGATCAGGATGGATCATTGACCCCAGAGCAGACTTGACCCACTTGGCGATGACCTTGGCCAGAATTTTATAATCCACATTCAATAGTGAAATGGGTCTCCAATTTCTAATTTCTTCCCTTTCCCCCTTCTGCTTGTAGATGAGGGTGATGATGCCTTTCCTCATGGACTCTGACATGCTGCCTTCCAGAAGCATACTCTCGTATACTTCCAGGAGGTCCGGGCCCGTCAAGTCCCACAACGCCGAGTAAAACTCAGCCGGTAAGCTGCCGCTTCCGGGAGTTTAAATTACTTTTGGAAAGAAATGAATGGATTACTTATTTTTAAAGCTTTTTCTCGAGGATCATCCTTAGCAGCTCTGTGTACACCACAGCAAGATGCCCTTTGCATTCTGGAGACAGCCCATACAGCACAGGGTTGTGCACCACAGAGCTGCTTGCAATGAACCTTGTCAGATGTTTAGCAACACCAGGTTTATTTGGTAGCAAATGCCACTAGCTTTCGGAGCGCTGCCCCTCCGTCAGGTGGAGTGGAGAAATGCTCACAAACAGGGCACAGAGACACAAACTCAATTTACAGAATAATGATTGGAATGCAGTCTTTACAGATAATCAAGTCTTAAAGGTACAAACAATGTGAGTGGAGAGAGCATTAAGCACAGGTTAAAGAGATGTGTATTGTCTCCAGATGGATCATCTCACGTGGGAACACCATCCACCAGGTACACAGTACATAATCTTGCAACTCAGCCAACGTTGTCTACCTGATACGCTGCAGGAAAGGATGTCCCGAGGCATGGTACATTGGGGAAACCATGCAGACGCTATGACAGCGGATGAATGAACACCGCTCGACAATCACCAGGCGAGACTGTTCTCTTCCTGTTGGGGAGCACTTCAGCAGTCACGGGCATTTGGCCTCTGATCTTCGCGTAAGCGTTCTCCAAGGCGGCCTTCACGACACACGACAGCGCAGAGTCACTGAGCAGAAACTGATAGCCAAGTTCCGCACACATGAGGACAGCCTCAACCGGGATCTTGGGTTCATGTCACACTATCTGTAACCCCCACAGTTTGCTTGGACTTGCAGAATCTCACTGGCTGTCCTGTCTGGAGACAATACACATCTCTTTAACCTGTGCTTAATGCTCTCTCCACTCACATTGTTTGTACCTTTAAGACTTGATTATCTGTAAAGACTGCATTCCAATCATTATTCTGTAAATTGAGTTTGTGTCTCTGTATGCCCTGTTTGTGAGCATTTCTCCACTCCACCTGATGAAGGGGCAGCGCTCCGAAAGCTAGTGGCATTTGCTACCAAATAAATCTGTTGGACTTTAACCTGGTGTTGTTAAACCTCTTACTGTGTTTACCCCAGTCCAACACCGGCATCTCCACATCATGCAATGAACCTTGACAGAAAGCTTTAAATAAAAGTAATCCATTCATTTATTTCCAAAAGTGTTGCAGACTGGCACATTCCAAGGTCCAGGACTATGGGCTGAAGGATGTACTATAGCTTGAGGAAAATGCTACAGAGGAGCAATGGGAAAAGGTTGCCGTCTAAGGCCTTTCAATCATAGTGTAATAAAGAGATGTAAACGGTGTATAATCCCTCCAACTGTGCGCCTGACATGGAATATAAATTGTGAATATCAAGTGTATTGATGAGTCATCTAAGAGTGGAACATGCTGCGTAGAGGAAAGTTGAATTCTATTGCCCTTTCTGTCATTTTCAATTTGAAATGTTTTGTCCTCAGGCTGTAGGCCTGATATGGAATTTATACTCTAAGTATCAAGAGTAACGTTGGTCTTTATTTGAAAGGGAATGGAGTACAAAATAGGAACGTCTTGCTAAAACTTACAAGGCACTAGTTAGACCACACCTGGAATATTGTGAATGGTTTTGAGGAAAAATGTCTTGGATTGGAGGCAGTCTAGATAAGGTTCTGTAGGTTGATCCCAGGTATGGAGGGATTTTCTTATGAGGAGAGGTTGAGTAGGTAGGGTCCTTACTCATTGGAGTTTAGAATAATGGGAGACAACTTTATGAGATGTATAGGATTCTATAGGTATGTGAGGAGAAAAAGATTGGTGCAAACAATCGGAACTTACCGTCAGAAACAGGGGAATTTATAATGGGGAACAAAGAAATGGCTGACCAACTGAATACATACTTTGGTTCTGTCTTCACAAAGGAGGACACAAATAAGATACCAGAAATGTTCGGGAACATGGGGTTTAGTGAGAGGGAGAACTGAAGGAGATTAGTATTAGTAGAGAATGGTGTTGGGGAAACTGATAGGATTGAAGGCATATGAATCCCAGGGCCTGATAATGCACATCCCAGAGTACTTAAGATGTGGAGATGCCGGCATTGGACTGGGGTGGGCACAGTAAGAAGTCCCACAATACCAGGTTAAAGTCCAACAGATTTATTTGAGAGCACAAGCTTTTGGAGCACTGCTCCTGCATCAGGTGAGTGGAGAGTTGGGTTCACAATCAGGGCATATATAGACACAGACTCAATTGCAAGATAATGGTTGGAATGCAAGTTTAACAGATAATCAAGTCTTTACAGGTGCAATAAGACCATAAGACCATAAGACATAGGAGCGGAAGTAAGGCCATTCGGCCCATCGAGTCCACTCCACCATTCAATCATGGTTGATTTCAACTCCATTTACCCGCTCTCTCCCCATAGCCCTTAATTCCTCGAGAAATCAAGAATTTATCAATTTCTGTCTTGAAGACGCTCAACGTCTCGGCCTCCACAGCCCTCTGTGGCAATGAATTCCACAGACCCACCACTCTCTGGCTGAAGAAATTTCTCCTCATCTCTGTTCTAAAGTGACTCCCTTTTATTCTAAGGCTGTGCCCCCGCGTCCTAGTCTCCCCTGTTAATGGAAACAACTTCCCTACGTCCATCCTATCTAAGCCGTTCATTATCTTGTAAGTTTCTATCAGATCTCCCCTCAACCTCCTAAACTCCAATGAATATAATCCCACGATCTTCAGACGTTCATCGTATGTCAGGCCTACCATTCCTGGGATCATCCGTGTGAATCTCCGCTGGACCCGCTCCAGTGCCAGTATGTCCTTCCTGAGGTGTGGGGCCCAAAATTGCTCACAGTACTCCAAATGGGGCCTAACCAGTGCTTTATAAAGCCTCAGAAGTACATCCCTGCTTTTGTATTCCAAGCCTCTTGAGATAAATGACAACATTACATTTGCTTTCTTAATTACGGACTCAACCTGCAAGTTTACCTTTAGAGAATCCTGGACTAGGACTCCCAAGTCCCTTTGCACTTTAGCATTATGAATTTTGTCACCGTTTAGAAAATAGTCCATGCCTCTATTCTTTTTTCCAAAGTGTACGACCTCGCACTTGCCCACGTTGAATTTCATCAGCCACTTCTTGGACCACTCTCCTAAACTGTCTAAATCTTTCTGCAGCCTCCCCACCTCCTCAATACTACCTGCCCCTCCACCTATCTTTGTATCATCGGCAAACTTGGCCAGAATGCTCCCAGTCCCGTCATCTAGATCGTTAATATATAAAGAGAACAGCTGTGGCCCCAACACTGAACCCTGCGGGACACCACTTGTCACCGGTTGCCATTCTGAGAAAGAACCTTTTATCCCAACTCTCTGCCTTCTGTCTGACAGCCAATCGTCAATCCATGTTAGTACCTTGCCTCGAATACCATGGGCCCTTATTTTACTCAGCAGTCTCCCGTGAGGCACCTTGTCAAAGGCCTTTTGGAAGTCAAGATAGATAACATCCATTGGCTCTCCTTGGTCTAACCTATTTGTTATCTCTTCAAAGAACTCTAACAGGTTTGTCAGGCACGACCTCCCCTTACTAAATCCATGCTGACTTGTCTTAATCCGACCCTGCACTTCCAAGAATTTAGAAATCTCATCCTTAACGATGGATTCTAGAATTTTGCCAACAACTGAGGTTAGGCTAATTGGCCTATAATTTTCCATCTTTTTTCTTGTTCCCTTCTTGAACAGTGGGGTTACAACAGCGATTTTCCAATCCTCTGGGACTTTCCCTGACTCCAGTGACTTTTGAAAGATCATAACTAACGCCTCCACTATTTCTTCAGCTATCTCCTTTAGAACTCTAGGATGTAGCCCATCTGGGCCCGGAGATTTATCAATTTTCAGACCTTTTAGTTTCTCTAGCACTTTCTCCTTTGTGATGGCAACCATATTCAACTCTGCCCCCTGACTTTCCTGAATTGTTGGGATATTACTCATGTCTTCTACTGTGAAGACTGACGCAAAGTACTTATTAAGTTCCTCAGCTATTTCCTTGTCTCCCATCACTAGATTACCAGCGTCATTTTGGAGCGGCCCAATGTCTACTTTTGCCTCCCGTTTGTTTTTAATGTATTTAAAGAAACTTTTACTATCATTCCTAATGTTACTGGCTAGCCTACCTTCATATTTGATCCTCTCCTTCCTTATTTCTCTCTTTGTTATCCTCTGTTTGTTTTTATAGCCTTCCCAATCTTCTGACTTCCCACTACTCTTTGCCACATTATAGGCTCTCTCTTTTGCCTTGATGCATTCCCTGACTTCCTTTGTCAGCCATGGCTGCCTAATCCCCCCTCTGATAACCTTTCTTTTGTTTGGGATGAACCTCTGCACTGTGTCCTCAATTACTCCCAGAAACTCCTGCCATTGCTGTTCTACTGTCTTTCCCATTAGGCTCTGCTTCCAGTCGATTTTTGTCAGTTCCTCCCTCATGCGCCTGTAATTACCTTTATTTAACTGTAGAACCTTCACATCTGATTCTGCCTTCCTTCTTTCAAATTGCAGACTGAATTCTACCATATTATGATCACTGCTTCCTAAGTGTTCCCTTACTTTAAGATCTTTTATCACGTCTGGCTCATTACATAACACTAAGTCCAGAATAGCCTGTTCCCTCGTGGGCTCCATCACAAGCTGTTCCAAAAAGCCATCCTGTAAACATTCAATGAATTCCCTTTCTTTGGGTCCACTGGCAACATTATTTACCCAGTCCACCTGCATATTGAAATCCCCCATGATCACTGTGACCTTGCCTTTCTGACATGCCCTTTCTATTTCGTGGTGCATTTTGTGCCCCTGGTCCTGACCACTGTCAGGAGGCCTGTACATAACTCCCATTATGGTTTTTTTGCCTTTGTGGTTCCTCAACTCTACCCACACAGACTCCACATCGTCTGACCCTATGTCGTTTAGTGCTATTGATTTAATTTCATTTCTAATTAACAAGGCAACCCCGCCCCCTCTACCCACCCCTCTACCTACCCCAATGCGAGTGGAGAGAGGGATAATGACAGGATAAAGAGGTGTGAAATATCTCAAGCCAGGACAGTTAGTAGGATTTTGCAAGCCCAGGCCAAATATTACTCCTCAGAAGATAAACACTGGACATGGCGGACAGAGTACCCTTCGTTGTCCAGTGCTTCCCCGGAGCAGAGAAGCTACGACATCTTCTTCGGAGCCTTCAACATGTCATCGATGAAGACGAACATCTCACCAAAGCCATCCCCACACCCCCACTACTTGCCTTCAAACAACTGTGCAATATCAAACAGACCACTGTTCGCAGCAAACTACCCAGCCTTCAGGAGAACAGCGACCACGACACCACACAACCTTGCCACAGCAACCTCTGCAAGACGTGCTGGATCATTGACCTGGATGCCATCATCACACATGAGAACACCATCCACCAGGTACATGGTACGTACTCATGTGACTTGGCCAACGTTGTCTACCTGATAGACTGCAGGAAAGGATGTCCCGAGGCATGGTACATTGGCAAGACCATGCAGACGCGGCGACAATGGATGAATGGACACCACTCGACAATCACCAGGCAGAAGTGTTCCCTTCCTGTCGGGGAACACCTCAGCAGTCATGGGCACTCAGCCTCCAATCTTTGGGTAAGCATTCTCCAAGGCGGCCTTCTATACACACGACAACGCAGAATTGCCGAGCAGAAACCGTTAGCCAAGTTCTGCACACATGAGGACGGCCTCAACCGGGATCTTGGGTTCATGTCAAACTACCTTTAACCTCCACGACTTGCCTGGGCTTGCAAAATCTTACTAACTGTCCCAGCTTGAGACAATTCATACCTCTTTGATCTGTGCTTAACCCTCTCTCCACTCGAATTGTGTGTACCTGTAAAGACTTGATTACCTGTTGAACTTGCATTCCATCCATTATCTTGTAATTGAGTTTGTATCTATATATGACCTGTTTGTGAACCCAACTCTCCACTCACCTGATGAAGGAGCAGCGCTCCGAAAGTTCGTGCTACCAAATAAACCTGTTGGACTTTAACCTGGTGTTGTGAGACTTCTTACAGAGTATTTAAGGAATTGGCCCGGGAAATAGTGGATGCATTAGTGGTCATCTTCCAAAATTCTATAGGCCCTGGAACAGTTCCTACAGATTGGAGAGTGGCAAATGTAACCTGATTATTTTAAAGGGAGGTAGAGAGAAAACAGGGAATTATAAACCAGTAACCCTGACGCTGGTAGTGGGGAAAATTCTAGAATCCATTGTCAAAGGCTTTATAGCAAAACACTTGAAAACAGTGGCAGGATCAGACAGAGTCAGCATGGATTGATGAAAGGGAAATCATGCTTGACAAATCTATTGGAATTCTTCAAGGATGTAACTAGTAAAGTTGATGACGGGGAGCCAGTGGATGTGGGTTTATTTGGACTTTAAGAAAGCTTTCGACAAAGTCCCACGTAAGAGATGAGCGCATAAAATTAAAGCACATGGGGTTGGGTGTAGTGTATTGAGATGGATAGAAAACTGGTTGGCAGACAGGGATAGGAATAAACAGGTCTTTTCCAAATGGCAGACAGTAAGTAGTGGGGTAATGCAGGGATCAGTGCTGGGACCCCAGCTATTCACTATATATATTAATGATTTAGATGAGGGATCTAAAGGTAATGTCTCCAAATTTGCAAATGACACAAAGCTGGGTGGGAGGGTGAATTGTGAAGAGGATGCAGACATCATAGATTTCATATAATCCCTACAGTGCAGGAGGCCATTTGGACCATCGAGCCTGCACCAACAACAATCCCACCCAGGACCCTATCCCCGTAACCCCACGTATTTACCCTGTTAATCCCTTGGCATTAAGGGTCAATTTATCATGGCCAATCTACCTAAACTGCACATCTTTGAAGTGTGGGAGGAAACCAGAGCACTCGGAGGAAACCCATGCCGACACAGGGAGAACGTGCAGACTCCACACAGACAGTCACCCGAGGCAGGAATTGAAGGAATCACATCCTTCAGTGTGATTTGGACAAGTTGAATGAGTGGGCAAATGAATGGCAGATGCAGTATAATTTGGATAAATGTGAGGTTATCCACTTTGGTAGCAAAATTGGGAAGTTAGATTACTATCTGAATGGTCATAAATTAGGAGAGGGGACTGTGGAAGAAGATCTGGGTGTCCTTGTACACCAGTCACTGAATGTAAGGATGCAAGTGCAGCAGGCAGTAAAAAAGGCAAACGGTATATTGGCCGGCATAGCGAGAGGATTCGAGTGAGCAGGGATCTCTTGCTGCATTTGTACAGGGCCTTAGTGAGGCCACATCTGCAATATTGTGTAGAGTTTTGGTCTCCTTATCTGAGGAAGGATGTTCTCGTTCCAGAGGGAGTGCAGGGAAGGTTTAGTAGACTGATTCCTGGGATTCCAGGACTGCCATATGAAGAGAGAGTGAGTCGGTTAGGATTGAATTCGTTGGAGTTCAGAAGAATGAGGGGAATCTCATAGAAACCTATAAAATTCTAACAGGACTAGACAGGATAGATGCAAGAACGATGTGCCCGATGTTGGGGGTGTCCAGAACCAGTCTGAGGACACAGGATAAACCATTTAGGACAGAGATGAGGAGAAATCTCTTCACTCAGAGTGGTCAGCCTGTGAAATTAGTTGAGGTGAAAATATTGTATGTTTTCAAGAAGCAGTTAGATATAGCACTTGAGGTGAAGGGGATCAAAGGATATGAGGGAAAGCAGGATCAGGCAATTGAGTTGGGTGACCAGCCATGATCATAATGCTGGATCCTGGTGCTGTGAGGCAGCAGTGTTAACCACTGTGCCACCGTGCCACCGTGCCGCCCAGTAGTATATACCTCTGTAATATATATATAAATGATCAGGAGATCTTGTAGAGCTGGTGTGCTCAGCCTGACAGGTTGCAGCATTTAGTCTGATGCCCTTCCTGCTTGCAATTCAGCGAGTGCACTGCAGTTGGCCGCCACACGGCTGGATTTTCCACAGGAGTGACAACTTTGTGCTGGCCGGCAGAAATGATATGGCCAGGATTTCCCCTGATCACAAACCTGGAGGGAGGGTGGAGGATTACTCCCTTACCATCGGTCTTGAGTGTCACCTTGACCTAATGTTTGATGGTCCAGATTCTGAAGGCATCCTTGACCTCTGGACCATTGCCAAACTTTTCGATGTACTTGGCAAGGAAGGTGAGCAGACCTATGACCAGAACATGGAGAGTGTAGAGGTGCACAGTCACCACATGGTACCATTGAGACAGCAGGGTAAAGAGGGGCTCTGTTTTGAGGATTTTCATGTGTGACAGGTCCTGCTTCTCCTCAACTGCTTTCAGGAACTCCATGCAGGCATCATTCTTGAAAATCACATCAAAGTATCCAGTGCTGGGGAAGTCCTGCAGACAGTAGATGTCAGCAGTTTTGAATCCACAGGAATTCTGGAGGATTCTCTTAATGAAGAAGGCATGGTCAATGGGTGTACATCCTTCACTGACTTTCACTGCCATCCAAATGGCGTTACATACTCTTTGCTTGGGCTCGATTGGTTGCAACCATTACTTACTTAAGTTTGAGATGTTAGGCATTGAGGCCCCTTCAAAGTGAACAAACAACCATGAAGTACTTCCAATCCCAAAGGGCAAGAGGCCAAAAAATCAGCTGAAAGAAGAATAGCCAATGTTGTTCCCTTGTTTAAGAAAGGAAGCAGGGCTAATCCAGGAAATTATAGGCCGGTGAGCCTGATATATGTGGTGGGGAAGCTTTTGGAGAAGATACTGAGGGACAAGATAAATGCACATTTGGAAGAAAATGGGCTAATTAGTGACAGGCAGCATTGTTTTGTAGGAGTAGGTCATGTCTCACCAACTTGATTGAGTTTTTGAAGACATGACAAAGATAATTGATGAGGGAAGGGCTGGGATGTAACTTATATGGACTTTAGTAAGGTGTTTGACAAGTTTCCATATGGCAGATTGGTACAAAAACTAAAATCACATGGAACTTGGGGTGAGCTGGCTAGATGGATACAGAACTGGCTTGGTGATAGAAGTCATGATGTGGAGATGCTGGCGTTGGACTGGGGTAAACACAGTAAAAAGTTTAACAACACCAGGTTAAAGTCCAACAGGTTTATTTGGTAGCTTGTGTGGCTTTTGCTACCAAATAAACCTGTTGGACTTTAACCTGGTGTTGTTAAACGTCTTACTTTGGTGATAGAAGACAGAGTAGCAGTGGAAGGGTATGATTCAAATTGGAGATCTGTAGCTAGTGGTATTCATGATGTGGAGATGCCGGCGTTGGACTGGGGTAAACACAGTAAGAAGTTTAACAACACCAGGTTAAAGTCCAACAGGTTTATTTGGTAGCAAAAGCCACACCTTTTTTTTGTGGCTTTTGCTACCAAATAAACCTGTTGGACTTTAACCTGGTGTTGTGAGACTTCTTGCCAGTGATATTCAGCAGGGATCAGTGCTGGAACCTCTGTTGTTGTTTGTGGTATATATAAATGATCTGGAGGAAAATGTGGATGGTCTGATTAGTAAATTTGTGGATGATATGAAGATTGGTGGAGTTGCTGATAGTGCTGGGGATTGTCAGAGGATACAACAGGATATAGATAGATTGGAGACTTGGGCACAGAAATTGTAGATGGAGTTTAAATGATGTGGAGATACCGGCGTTGGATTGTGGTAAACACAGTAAGAAGTCTCACAACACCAGGCTAGAGTCCAACAGGTTTATTTGGTAGCAAACGCCACTAGCTTTCGGAGCACTTGCTGCTCCTTCGTCAGGTGAGTGGGAGATCTGTTCACAAACAGCAAACAGGGCATATAAAGACACAAACTCAATTTACAGAATAATGATTGGAATGCGAGTCTTTACAACTAATCAAGTCTTAAAGGTACATAGAAACATAGAAAACTACAGCACAAAACAGGCCCTTCGGCCCCACAAGTTGTGCCGAACATATCCCTACCTTTTAGGCCTACCTATAACCCTCCATCCTATTAAGTCCCATGTACTCATCCAGGAGTCTCTTAAAAGACCATATTGAGTTTGCCTCCACCACCACTGACGGCAGCCGATTCCACTCGCCCACCATCCTCTGTGTGGAAAACTTCCCCCTAACATTTCCTCTGTACCTACCCCCCAGCACTTAAACCTGTGTCCTCTCGTAGCAGCCATTTCCACCCTGGGAAAAAGCCTCTGAGAGTCCACCCGATCTATGCCTCTCAACATCTTATATACCTATTGATGCGCGATATTACTCACGAGGCTTGAGATGCTCAAGGAAATAAAGGCTTTTATTTACTATTATAACGAAGCTACCATATATAGTACACGATCCCAGACTGAGGGGTCCCAGACAGAGCAGTGACCTTTATACCTCTTCCAGGAGGCGGAGCCCGACTGGGATGTACCATAATAACTATAATACAGATAGAACAGCCCAACCCTAACCCCAACAGTAACAAGTAGAACAACCCAACCCTAACCCCAACAGCAACATATATACAGACTCGTAGTACTAGCCAGACCCTGGCTCAGTACTACCTAGTGGGAACCAATGATGGTTCACCACATTCACCCCTCCTTTGAAGACAAAGGCCGGTGGGGTAGAAAAAAAACACAGAATAATTTGTCATCAGTTTATAAGTTCAGACGGTCGGGGGACCGCACCGTCGTTGTGACCTCCTCAACACCGGTGATGACACCGGAGTAGGCACTTGCGGTGGCGTTCTCCCCAAGGCGATGTCCAACGGTTCCTCCACAGTCTCACGGGCCGGTTGACCCCGAGGTGATGATAATCCGTTGAGTTCCGACACGCCTTGAAGTGGCGACCATCTCCTGGACTCAGGCAAGCTGTACACAGGAGTAAAAGGGTTAAGTGATGGTCCCGATGCTGCCCGCGCCGTGTCCGGAGGGGAAACAATAGTTGGGGGATCTCTAACAGGAGGTATGGGAGCGACAGGGGTTTCTAAGTCCCCTGCTGGCGCCAGGTCTCGAATCGAGACCGTGTCCTCTCGCCCGTCAGGGTATGCCACATAGGCATACTGAGGGTTGGCGTGGAGGAGATGGACCTGTTCGACCAAAGGGTCGGACTTGCGGGCCCTAACATGTCGCCGCAGGAGGACAGGTCCTGAGTACGTCAACCAAGACGGTAATGAGGTCCCAGAGGAAGACTTCCGAGGGAATGAAAACAGCCTCTCATGGGGAGTAGCGTTGGTTGCCGTACACAGGAGTGAGCGTATGGAATGGAGCGCATCAGGGAGCACCTCTTGCCAACGGGAGACTGAAAGGCTTTTTGACTTCAACGCCAGTAAGACAGCCTTCCAGACTGTAGCATTCTCACGTTCCACCTGTCCGTTACCCCTAGGGTTGTAGCTCGTGGTTCTACTAGAGGCAATCCCGTATGAGAGCAGGTATTGCCTCAAGTCATCGCTCATGAACGACGAGCCCCTATCGCTGTGAATGTAGCAGGGGTACCCGAACAGGGTGAAAAGATCACGAAATGCCTTGATAACCGTGGCAGCAGATGTATCAGAGCAGGGAATAACAAAAGGGAATCTCGAGTACTCATCAATGATGTTGAGGAAGTACACATTCCGATCTGTCGAGGGAAGGGGGCCCTTAAAGTCCACACTCAGCCTTTCGAAGGGACGAGTGGCCTTGACGAGTTGTGCCCTGTCAGGTTGGTAAAAGTGCGGTTTGCATTCCGCGCACACCCGACAGCTTCTCGTTATGGACCTGACATCCTCCACCGAGTAGGGTAGATTGCGGGCTTTTACGAAGTGGTAGAGCCGAGTGACCCCTGGATGGCAGAGGTCATTGTGGAGAGCCTGCAAACGGTCCTCCTGTATACTGGCGCATGTTCCACGCGACAGGGCATCCGAGGGCTCGTTGAGTTTCCCTGGACGATACATGATGTCGTAATTATAGGTGGAGAGTTCGATTCTCCACCTCAAGATCTTGTCGTTCTTGATCTTGCCCCGTAACGTGTTATTGAACATGAACGCCACGGACCGCTGGTCCGTGATCAGGGTGAACCGTTTTCCCGCCAAGTAATGGTGCCAATGCCTGACGGCCTCCACAATGACCTGGGCCTCCTTTTCCACCGCTGAATGTCGAATTTCGGGGCCTTGGAGGGTGCGAGAAAAAAAGGCGACGGGCCTGCCCGCCTGGTTAAGTGTGGCGGCCAGGGCGAAATCAGATGCATCGCTCTCCACCTGAAAGGGGATGGACTCATCAACAGCGTGCATCGTGGCTTTCGCGATGTCGGCTTTTAGTTTATCAAAGGCCAATCGAGCCTCTGGTGCTAGGGGAAAAGAGGTAGACTTAATGAGCGGACGGGCTTTGTCCGCGTAATTGGGAACCCACTGTGCGTAGTAAGAGAAGAAGCCTAAGCATCTTCTCAGTGCTTTTGCGCTAGTGGGCAGGGGAAGTTCAAGGAGGGGACGTATACGGTCTGGATCAGGGCCAATGACGCCGTTTTCCACCACGTATCCGAGGATGGCTAAGCGGCGCGTACGAAATACACACTTCTCCCTGTTGTAGGTCAGATTCAGGCGAGATGCAGTGCATAGGAACTTAAGGAGATTGGTATCGTGGTCCTGCTGGTCATGGCCGCAGATGGTGACGTTATCCAGGTACGGGAAGGTAGCCCGCAGTCCGTTATGGTCCACCATTCGATCCATAGCACGCTGGAAGACCGAGACCCCATTGGTGACACCAAAAGGTACCCTAAGAAAGTGATACAAGCGACCATCCGCCTCAAAAGCTGTGTATTGTCGGTCCTCTGGGCGAATGGGGAGTTGGTGGTAGGCAGACTTTAGGTCGATGGTGGAGAACACCCGGTACTGCGCAATCTGGTTGACCATGTCAGGTATGCGCGGGAGGGGATACGCATCCAGCTGCGTGTATCTATTAATGGTCTGGCTATAGTCAATGACCATCCGGGGTTTGTTCCCACTCTTGACCACCACGACCTGCGCTCTCCAGGGACTAGTGCTAGATTGTATGATCCCTTCCTTGAGGAGCCGCTGAACTTCAGATCGAATGAAGATCCGATCCTCAGCGCTGTAACGCCTACTCTTACTCGCGATGGGCTTGCAGCCTGGCACAAGATTCTGGAACAGGGAGGGTGTGGTAATCTTCAGCGTCGAGAGGCTACAGGCGTTGGGCAATTTGGAAGCTGCTGTTCTCCCACTGAAAGCAGAGGGAGTGGCCCACCGTACTGTAGGGTTACACTCTTCAAGTGGACCATGAAATTTAGTCCGAGGAGTATTGGCGCGCAAAGGTGCGGTAACACCAGGAGCTTGAAGCTCTCGTAAACCGTGCCCTGCACCGTTAAATTTACCACGCAACTCCCTAGCACGGTGACAGACCGGGACCTTGATGCCATCGAAATCGTCTGCTTGACAGGTTGGATCTGGAGGCCACACCGCTTCACAGCGTCTGGGTGAATAAAACTCTCAGTGCTCCCGCTGTCAAACAGACAATAAATCAAGCGTTTGTTTACCTGAATGTCCATCATAGACTTGTCGAGTCTGTGAGGCTTGGCCTGGTCCAGAATGATCGACGCCACCGTTGGTTCGTGAGCACCACTGCAGGCAGCTGAGATAGATGAAGATGACCCCTGCTGGTTGTTCGCGGTCGGTGCCGACCAACATGGCTGCTCCCATAGGTCGCACGTGGGTGATGGCGCCAAAATCAGCGACCCCTGGTGGTCGCGCGTCTCTTGCGACTCCGTCGTCTGTAATGGCGGCGTCCTGGCCTCGCACGTGGACGAAACCCTCGACGATGCCGACGACGAAGAACCGGGCTCCGGGGAGTCGCAGGCCGCACTGCTGTTCCTGGAAGTAAGTTTGGATCGGCATACCTTCGAATAGTGCCCCTTCTTACCGCAGGCGGAGCACAACACCGCTTTAGCGGGACATCGCTGCCGAGTGTGCTTCACTCCCCCAGAGAAGTAACACCGCGGGCCGCCTGGAGCTGCTGCCGTTGTCAGGCCCGAGTGTGGGCACGCCATCCCGCAGCTTTTCGGAGCCGAGGGACGAGGAGGGATCAGCGACTGCTCCTGCCACGCTGTCTCCACGTGGTCTTCGGGATACAACGCTAGGCTTTTGGAGGCCGTCTCCAACGTATCCGCTAGTTCTATTGACTTAGTGAGATCAAGATTACCTTGCTCCAACAGTCTGAGTCGGATATAAGATGATCCAATTCCCGCCACAAACGCACCTCGAGCGAGGTCATTCATGTTCTGGTCTGCCGACACTGCTTTGCAGTTACAGCCCCTGGCTAGCTGTAGGAGCTCGCACGCGTACTGTTCCGTCGTTTCGCCGGGCTGCCGTCGTCGAGTGGCTAAGAGGTATCGAGCATGCATCTCGTTTGGCGGTTTAATGTAGCGCTTCTTAAGAAGCTCAAGGGCCCCTTTGTAGTCGGTGGCCGCACGGATCGCGAGATATACGGCGTCACTTACCCTCGCGTGGAGGACCCGGAGTCTGTCGTCTTCTGTGGTGACCGCTGCGGAGGCTGCAAGGTAGTCCTCAAAACATTTCAACCAGTGGTCGAAGGTGTTAGAGGCGCCCGCCGCACGTGGGTCCAGTGTAAGACGTTCGGGTTTTAACATTTGCTCCATACTCTCTGTATCGTTTTCCTTTTTCCTTTTCTTTTTTAACGACGAGAGTTCAATTAATAGTAAATAAAATTGATGCGCGATATTACTCACGAGGCTTGAGATGCTCAAGGAAATAAAGGCTTTTATTTATTATTACAACGAAGCTACCATATATAGTACACGATCCCAGACTGAGGGGTCCCAGACAGAGCAGTGACCTTTATACCTCTCCCAGGAGGCGGAGCCCGACTGGGATGTACCATAATAACTATAATACAGGTAGAACAGCCCAACCCTAACCCCAACAGTAACAAGTAGAACAACCCAACCCTAACCCCAACAGCAACAAATATACAGACCCTGGCTCAGTACTACCTAGTGGGAACCAACGATGGTTCACCACACCTATTAGGTCTCCTCTCATCCTACATCTCTCCAAGGAGAAAAGACCGAGCTCCCTCAATACAGACAATGTGAGTGGAGAGAGCATTAAGCACAGGTCAAAGAGATGTGTATTGTCTCCAGACATGACAGTTAGTGAGATTTTGCAAGTCCAGGCAAGTCGTGGGGGTTACAGATAGTGTGACATGAACCCAAGATCCCGGTTGAGGCTGTCCTCATGTGTGCGGAACTTGGCTATCAGTCTCTGCTCAGTGACTCTACGCTGTTGTGTGTCGTGAAGGCCACCTTGGAGAATGCTTACCCGAAGATCAGAAGCCGAATGCCCAGATGGAGTTTAATCCAGACAAATGTGAGGTGATGCATTTTGGAGGGTCAAATTTAGGTATGAATTATACTGTAAATGGCAGAACCCTTAGGAACATTAACATACAGAAGGATCTGGGCGTGCAGGTCCACAGTTCCCTAAAAATGGCAACACAGGTGGCCAAGGTGATTAAGGAGGCATATAGCATGCTTGCCTTCATTGGCCAGGGCATAAAGTACAAGAGTTGGCAAATCATGTTGTAACTGCATAAAACCTTGGTTAGGCCGCATTTGGAGTATTGTGTGCAGTTCTATTTGCCACACTAGCAAAAGGACATGAAAGCTTTGGAGAGAGTGCAAAGAATGTTCACCCGGGTGTTGCTGGTCTTGAGGACGTTGGCTATGAGAAGAGGTTGAATAAACTGGGATTGTTTTCACTGGAAAGAAGGAGGCTGAGGGGAGTCCTGCCAGAGGTCTACAAAATTATGAGAGGCATAGTGAGAGTGGATAGTAAGATTCTTTTTCCCAGGATGGAAGTGTCAATTACAAGGGGGGGGGAGGGGCACAGGTTCAAGGTGAGAGGGGGAAAGTTTAAGGGAGGTGTGTGGGGGACGTATTTCACACAGAGAGTGGTGGGTGGCTGGAATGCACTGCCAGAGGAGGTGGTGGAAGCAGGTGCATTAGCAACACTTTAGAGGCATCTGATGGTGCGTGAATATGGAGGGAATAGAGGGATATGAACCGAGTAAGGGCAGAAGGTTTTGTTTAGTTAGGGCATCAGGCTGGGCATAGGCTTGGAGGGCCAAAGGGCCTGTTCCCCTGCTGTACTTTTCTTTGTCCTTTGAAACACCCCGATAAAAGAAATGAAACCCACAGAAATCATACTCACACAAATGCAGAGAGAACCATGATCAAAATCCTGGACAAACCACCTTCTCGATCATGGTTTCATCCCTGCCAAGTAAGTAACTCTGATTAATAAATTTGGTTTTGGCTGCTTTGTTACCACTGCATCAGCAGGGGGCGCATTCACAGAACATGCAGTCGGAGTGCCTGTGACATCACTGCCTGCTTCAAAGAATAGTCATGATGTGGATTGGGCACATCTCCCATGGCAGATCTCCCACTCACCTGATGAAGGAGCAGCACTCCGAAAGCTAGTGGCGTTTGCTACCAAATAAACCTGTTGGACTTTGACCTGGTGTTGTTAGACTCCTTACTCAAAGAATAGTGTCATCCATAATACTGAGCAATGTAAAGATATTTAAGCAAGTGCAGCATCATTACAGAGGTGGTTTCATCCTGATTAAGGATTTCGGTTGTCACAGAATATTGAAACCCAAAACACCTGTTAAAAATCCTGGGATCATAGAACATAGAACATAGAAAGCCACAGCACAAACAGGCCCTTCGGCCCACAAGTTGCGCCGATCACATCCCCACCTCTAGGCCTATCTATAGCCCTCAATCCCATTAAATCCCATGTACTCATCCAGAAGTCTCTTAAAAGACCCCAACGAGTTTGCCTCCACCACCACCGACGTCAGCCGATTCCACTCACCCACCACCCACTGAGTGAAAAACTTACCCCTGACATCTCCTCTGTACCTACCCCCCAGCACCTTAAACCTGTGTCCTCTCGTAGCAACCATTTCAGCCCTTGGAAATAGCCTCTGGGAGTCTACCCTATCCAGACCTCTCAACATCTTGTAAACCTCTATCAGGTCACCTCTCATCCTTCGTCTCTCCAGGGAGAAGAGACCAAGCTCCCTCAACCTATCCTCATAAGGCATGCCCCCCAATCCAGGCAACATCCTTGTAAATCTCCTCTGCACCCTTTCAATGGCTTCAACATCTTTCCTGTAATGAGGTGACCAGAACTGCGCGCAGTACTCCAAGTGGGGTCTAACCAGGGTCCTATAAAGCTGCAGCATTATCTCCCGACTCCTAAACTCAATCCCTCGATTAATGAAGGCCAGTACGCCGTACGCCTTCTTGACCGCATCCTCCACTTGCGAGGCCGATTTAAGAGTCCTATGGACCCGGACCCCAAGGTCCTTCTGATCCTCTACACTGCTAAGAATGGTACCCTTCATATTATACTGCTGCTTCATCCCATTGGATCTGCCAAAATGGATCACCACACACTTATCCGGGTTGAAGTCCATCTGCCACTTCTCCGCCCAGTCTTGCATTCTATCTATGTCTCGCTGCAACTTCTGACATCCCTCCAAACTATCCACAACACCACCTACCTTGGTGTCGTCAGCAAACTTACCAACCCATCCCTCCACTTCCTCATCCAGGTCATTTATGAAAATGACAAACAGCAAGGGTCCCAGAACAGATCCCTGGGGCACTCCACTGGTCACTGACCTCCATGCAGAGAAAGACCCCTCCACAGCCACTCTCTGCCTTCTGCAGGCAAGCCAGTTCTGGATCCACAAGGCAACAGCCCCTTGGATCCCATGCCCTCTCACTTTCTCAAGAAGTCTTGCATGGGGGACCTTATCGAACGCCTTGCTGAAGTCCATATAGACCACATCCACCGCTCTTCCTTCGTCAATGTGTTTGGTCACATTTTCAAAGAACTCAACCAGGCTCGTAAGGCACGACCTGCCCTTGACAAAGCCGTGCTGACTACTTTTGATCATACTAAACTTCTCTAGATGATCATAAATCCTGTCTCTCAGGATCCTCTCCATCAACTTACCAACCACTGAGGTTAGACTCACCGGTCGGTAATTTCCCGGGCTGTCCCTGTTCCCTTTCTTGAATATAGGGACCACATCTGCAATCCTCCAATCCTCCGGAACCTCTCCCGTCTCCATCGACGATGCAAAGATCATCGCCAAAGGCTCCGCAATCTCCTCCCTCGCCTCCCACAGTAACCTGGGGTACATCCCATCCGGTCCCGGCGACTTACCAACCTTGATGCCATTCAATAGTTCCAACACATCCTCTTTCTTTATGTCCACATGCTCGATCCTTTCTGTCCACCGCAAACCAGCAGTACAACCACCCAGATCCCTTTCCACCGTGAATACCGAGGTAAAGTATTCATTAAGCAGCTCCGCCATTTCTAACGGTTCCACACAAACTTTTCCCCCTTCACCTTTTAAGGGTCCTATGCCTTCACATCTCATCCTTTTACTCTTGACATATTTGTAGAAAGCCTTGGGATTCTCCTTAATCTTACCCGCCAAGGCCTTCTCATGACCCCTTCTCGCTCTCCTAATTTCCTTCTTAAGCTCCTTCCTACATCCCGTATACTCCTCTAAATCCTTAACACCTCCTAGCTCTCTGAACCTTCTGTACGCCTCTCTTTTCTTATTCACCAGGTTCATCACAACCTTCGTGCACCACGGTTCCCGTACCCTACCAACACCCCCCTGTCTCATCGGAACGTTGTCATGCAGAGCTCCAGACAAACATTCCTTGAAAATCCTCCACTTTCCTTCGGTACTTTTCCCCAAGAATGCCTCCTTCCAATTTACCCGTCTAATTTCCTCCCTGATGACACTGTATTTCCCTTTACTCCAGAGAAACACTTTCCTAGCCTGCCTGATCCTATCTCTTTCCAATGCTATCGTGAAGGAGATAGAATTATGATCGCTATCCCCAAGATGCTCACCCACCGAGAGATCCTCCACCTGTCCAGGTTCATTAGCCAGCACCAGATCAAGTACAGCCTCTCCTCTAGTAGGCTTATCCACATACTGTGTCAGGAAACTCTCCTGGACACACCTAACAAACTCCTCTCCATCCAAACCCCTAGCCCTAGGGATATTCCATGATTGCAATTTGCTCACGGCCCTGCTTGTTGCCCCATTGGCTACCCTGCTCCAGAACACTCACTGCCTCCCTCCCAATTGCCATCCTATAACCTCACTGACTCCAGGCAGTGAGTCGGGCAGTGAGCAGGGTGAGCAAGTGGGAGGCGTGCTCTCACCGGGTGATTTAACTGGTCACAGTCAGGCTGTTCTGCTGCTCCAGGATAGATTTATGTCCCGAGCATTCACAATCTGATCCACCAACATCAAGCCAATGATGACGTCAGTGGCATCACACATGTGCCGAGGGCAA
Organism: Mustelus asterias; assembly: GCF_964213995.1. NCBI lineage: Eukaryota > Metazoa > Chordata > Chondrichthyes > Carcharhiniformes > Triakidae > Mustelus > Mustelus asterias. The sequence continues at coordinate 78,126,345 of NC_135815.1, read as the reverse complement.
AGTGGGAGTCAAGGGGCTGACTGGCCTACCCCTGCTCCTTTGTTCCTATCGGCATAATTGTATCTCCAAGTTTGCTGACAACCTGAAATGGCAGTCAACTATAAATGTTGTGAAATTATGAGGCTCCAGTACAAATTTCTGAGGGACATTCCGAGATTTATCAAAGCAATTTGAGTACATTGAGAAATGATGCATTTGGTAGGAAGAATGAGGATAGATAGTATGAACTAAATTGAACCATTTTAAAAGAGGGAATAAAACAGAGAGATTGCAGGTGTATCTTGTGACGAAAGGTCATTGGAACATTACAACTCTGTGCAACATTTTCAATGCAATTTACCAGACTGGCCTTTTGGCTTAGATCAAGTGTAGTATGGATTGGATGCTGCACTTGGTCGAGGTCATTGGTTTGCATTTAAGCTTCATATGTTTCATATGAAGCAATTTTTTAAAGTGGCATCTCGGCCTTTTGGCTAAGATGCAAATGCCATCAAGCCTTGGAGGAGGAACCTCCCCCTCCTCCAATCAGCTTGGCTCATGGAGATCAGGCTCAAGACAGGTGTGAAGCTGTCTTGTCAGCTTGGATCGGAAATGTCTCAACTTGTTGAGACTCTGAATTGGATTTGATTTGATTGAATTGGAAAAGTATTTTTAAAAAATTACCAGACTGGCACCATAAAAGTGAAAGTTCTGGTGAACTTTTCTCTACATCAACAAAGCACCACTCTCTGGAGAAGAGTAGAATCACTGACAGCAATTTGTGGATTTCTGTATTGTACAGACAGGAAACTTTAATCCTGTTTTTGGCATGCACACCTACTCAGAATTCCTATCACTTTCTATTTAATTTCACATTCCCAACCGAACTCTCCTCTTCACCCAGAAGTTGCTGTCTCTCACTACACCAAACATCGGGTTCCCTCTCCCTCACTTTTCACGGGAGTTTGCAATTTAAACAGTGATTTGGTAACGACCCGAGTAACACAGCGGCCACAGCCGCAACTTGTCCTTCCGTGAGAAGCTGTCAGCCAGGCGCCACTCACTCATCTGCATAACTGAAACATAGTGCCACAGCTCAATAGTTATTCCTCGTTTTATAGGATATTAATGGTTTTGGATTATTGTTTCTGTTAATATATATATATATATATAAATAAGTGTAAATGATAATTTCCAGTGTTGATGTTAATTGTTAGTGTGTTCACTCCGTGCGATGTTAAAGAGGTAGGTGTGCAGTGGGCAGAGGGTCGGATTAGCGTAATTGTTAGTACACTCTGGTTTCTCTTCAGATCGTATAAATCTTTCGCCTTTTACTAAAGATTTCCGTGGAGAGGAACACTCAGAGTTTTAATTAATTTTTTGTTGCCCTGCTTTAAGTAGGGCTTCATTTGACGTGAAAAACAGAGCAAATAACAACGTGAGCGTTATGTGATGTACCTAGAAACAGATCCATCTCAGAATGAAAGCTTGTGGCTCTCTGTTATGGGAGTTGTGAGTTTAACTCATTTGGTTCTTGGGTTTGTCTGGTCCATTCTGAGCATATCTTTTTAGGAGATATTTAATGATTTTTTTTACTGCACTATTTTTAGTAGAACTCCTCTTGAATGCATAACGGGTTATGTTGATATTCTTGTGGACGTTGCTCTCTTTTATGTGGAGGCCCGACTAGAGAGAGGGTAAAACTTGACCTCCTCTTGGGAAATAAGGAAGGGCAGGTAACAGAAGTGTTAGTGAGGGATCACTTTGGGACCAGTGACCATAATTCCATTAGTTTGAAGATAGCTATAGAGAATGATAGGTCTGGACCAAAAGTTAAAATGGCAGATCGAGTTTAATTTAGACCAATGCGAGGTGATGCATTTTGATAGAGGAAACCAGGGCAGGACTTATTCAGTTAATGGGAGGGCATTGAGGAGAGTTATAGAACAAAGAGATCTAGGGGTGTAGGTTCATGGCTCCTTGAAAGTGGAGTCACAGGTGGACAGTGTGGTGAAGATGGTATTTGGCATGCTTGGTTTCATTGGTCAGAACATTGAATATAGGAGTTGGGACGCCTTGTTAAAATTGTGCAAGACATTGATAAAACCACACTTGGAATACTGTGTACAGCTCTGGTCATCCTAATATATCGCTTCTCGGCCTTTTGGCTAAGATCAAGTGTAGCATGGAGAGGATGCTGCACTTGGTTGAGGTCATTAGGTTACGCTGAGGCTTCATATGTTTCATATGAAGCAATTTTTAAAAGCGGCATCTCGGCCTTTTGGCTAAGATGCAAATGAGCCCAAGTCTTGGAGGAGGAACCTCCCCCTTCTCCAATCAGCTTGGCTCATGTAGATCGGGCCCAGGACAGGGTGGTTTGGTCGCCTGCCCTGTCTTGTCAGCCTGGATCGGAAATGTCTCAACTTGTTGAGACTCTGAATTTGATTTGATTGAATTGGAAAAGTATAAAAAAAAATATAGAAAGGATATTATTAAACTAGAAAGAGTGCAGAAAAGATTTACTAGGATGCTACTGGGACTTCATGCTTTGAGTTGTAAGGAGAGGTTGGATAAACTGGGACCTTTTTTCCCTGGAGTGTAGGAGGCTTAGGGGTGATCTGAGAGGTCTATAAAATAATGAGGGGCATAGATAAGGTAGGTAGTCAACATATTTTCCCAAAGGTAGGGGAGTTTAAAACTAGAGGGCATAGATTTAAGGGGAGAGTTACAAAACGGTCCAGAGGGGCAATTTTTTCACACAGAGGGTGGTGGGTGTCTGGAACACGCTGCCAGAGGTAGTAGTAGAGGCGGGTACAATTTTATTTTTAAAAAAGCATTTAGACAGTTGCATGGGTAAGACTGATATAGAGGGACATGGACCAAGTGTGGGCAATTGGGACTTAATGCTAAAAACTGGACAGCATGGACAAGTTGGGCCAAAGGGCCTGTTTCCTTGCTGTAAACCTCTATGACTTTATGACTTATGTAATGCAGTGATCCGAGGTTGGAATGTTTCGTCACATTTTGTCTAATGTAACAACTTGTGAAAAGCTGAAATTGGTCAGATATTGGTATTTATTACAACTGGTATGATGGGCCAAATGGTCCCCTTTCTCTGCTTTAAGATTTTTATCAATTATTTTAAAACTGGCATACTCAGTTAGTTATATTTTTCTTCATGACCTCTGCAAACAGCAAGTCTCACTCGAGTTTCTTCACTATCGCCGGGTCAAAATCCTGGAACCCACTCCCTACCAGCACTGTGGGTGTTCCAACGCCACATGTAAGTGCATTACGTGAATTTGGTTAGATACAGTGCATGGTGTCCCAGGTATCTGACTCCATTTGCAATGCAGATTTTATCTCCAGTAGCAATCTATTAAACATACCTAGCAGGGGTGAGACAAGGTTCTCCTTGGACATGGGTAAGTTTGTGTCTTTTTCTGGGTTTCATTTACTTTTTGGGGGGTTTCAGCAAAGGCTTCAGCATTGTGCCTAACAAAGGAAACATAAATAGATGAAAACTGCAACCAGTATAACACCAAGTCGGGGGAATGTTAGGATCTGGCCACGTTTCTGCGGTATGCTCTAAGGGGTTGGTTCATGCCATACCACCTATCCCTTGTGGAAAAGTTAAGGAAAAGGCACCTTTGACCACATGTCCATTAAGTGATCTGTACGTAACGTCCTCGAGGCCCTCTGCTAAAAGGAGATGGATCCTGCTGATGGTTCCCTGAGCAGACTGTCAAAGTCATTTGACAAAATGCCTCATCACTCAGAACTTTCAAACAAGCACCAAGACCCAGCTTGGCTGGTGGTGAGAAAGGCTCACACGTCAGATCTTTCCTGCACACTCGAAGCCTCACCTCATCCTTACGTTGCCCTTGAGGTGACTGTGTGGGGAAGAGGCCATTGCCCACCTCCTTGTGCCTTTACAAAATGGGTCTGAAGAGAGAGGAGGTGGTAATTGTCATGGTTCATCCTCAGCAGCTCCGTGACACAGGACTCTGTGCTCTATGGGCTGTTCCCGGGAACACACACCGGGACAAACATCATCTGCTGCTGGAGAATCATCAAAGATCGTCGGTGAAAGACGCTCTTTGGTCTGCCCGAAACGTGTTGGTCTCCAGTGCAAGAAGTTGTCCTCAAACAAGTGTTGCAGACTGGCACATTCCAAGGTCCAGGACTACGTGCTGAGGAATGCACTGAAGCTTGGGGCAGCTGCCGCAGAGACACAATGGGGAAATGTTGCTGTGTAAGACAATTCAGCCACAGTGCACCAAGGGGCTGGAAATTATATTGAGCCCCCTTGAACACAAGAACATAAGAACTAGGAGCAGGAGTAGGCCATCTGGCCCCTCGAGCCTGCTCTGCCATTCAATAAGATCATGACTGATGGGCTCAGCTCCACTTACCTGCCCACTCACCATAACTCTTAATTTCTTTATTGTTCAAAAATGTATCCATCCTTGCCTTAAAAACATTCAATGAGGTAGCCTCAACTGCTTCACTGGGCAAGGAATTGCACAGATTCACAAACCTTTGGGTGAAGAAGTCCCTCCTCAACTCAGTCCTAAATCTACTCCCCCTTATTTTGAGTCCATGCCCCCTAGTTCTAGTTTCACCTGCCAGTGGACACAACTTCCCTGCTTCTATATTATCTATTCCCTTCATAATCTTATATATTTCTGTCAGATCTCCCCTCATTCTTCTGAATTCCAATGAGTATAGTGCCAGTGTATTCAGTCTCTCCTCATAAGCCAACCCTCCCAACTTTAGAATCAACCGAGTGAATCTCCTCTGCACCCCCTCCAGTGCCAATATATCCTTTCTCAAGTAAGGAGACCAAAACTGTACACAGTACTCCAGGTGTGGCCTCACCAGCACCTTATAAAGCTGCAACATAACCTCACTGTTTTTAAACTCCATCCCTCTGGCAATGGAGGACAAAGTTCCATTTGCCTTCTTAATTTCATGCTGCACCTGCATACCAACGTTTTGTGATTCTTGCACAAGGACAGCCAGGTCTCTCTGCAATTGTTTACCATTTAAATAATAGTGCATTTTGCTGTTATTCCTACCAAAATGGATGACCTCACATTTACCAACATTGTACTCCATCTGCCAGACCCTTGCTCACTCATTTAAACTATCTATATCCCTTTGCAGACATCAGTGTCCTCTGCACACTTTGCTCCAACACTCATCTTAGTGTCATCTGCAAGCTTTGCCACTACACTTGGTCCCCAACTCCAAATCATCTATGTAAATCATAAACAAGGATGTCCCCAACACTGATCCTTGAGGCACACCACTAGTCACTGATCGCCAACCAGAAAAACACCCATATAGCCCCACTCTTTGCTTTCTGTTAGTTAACCATCCTCTATCCATGCTAATACATTAGCATGACTCTTTGCACCTTTATCTTATGCAGTAGCCTTTGGTGCAGCACCTTGTCAAATGCCTTTTGGAAATCCAGATACACCACATCCACAGGTTCCCCATTGTCCACTGAGCACGTAATGTCCTCAAAGAATTCCACCAAATTAGTCAAACATGACCTTCCCTCCATGAACCCATGCTGCACCTTCCCAATGGGACAATTTATATCCAGATGTCTCACTATTTCTTTCTTGATGATAGATTCAAGCATTTTCCCTACTACAGAAGTTAAGCTAACTGGCCTATAGTTACCCACCTTTTGTCTACCCCTTTTTTTAAACAGTGGCGTCACATTTGCTGTTTTCCAATCTGCGGGAACCACCCCAGAGTTTTGATAAATTACCATGAGTGCATTTGCTATTTCCCCCGCCATCTCTTTTAGTACCCTAGGATGCATTCCATCAGGACCAGGAGACTTGTCTACCTTTAGCCCCATTAACTACCTCTTTAGTAATAATGATCATTTCTAGGTCCTTACCTGCCATAGCCTTCTTGTCATCCATTTTTGGCATGTTATTTGTGTCTTCATCTGTGAAGGCCGACACAAAATACCTGTTCAATGCCTCAGCCATTTCCTTATTTTCAGTTATTAAATCCCCCTTCTCATCCTCTAAAGGACCAATGTTTAGTTTAGCTACTTGTTTTCTTTTATGGAGATTTTGCTATCGGTTTTTATATTCCAAGCTAGTTTACACTCATAATCCATCTTACTTTTCTTCATAGCTTTTTTCATGGCTTTCTGTTGACCTTTAAAGATTTCCCAATCCTCTAGTTTCCCACTAATCTTTGCCACTTTGTATGCATTTTCTTTTAATTTGATACCCTCCTTTATTTCCTTAGATATCCATGGCTGATTATCTGATTATCAGTTAATCATACAACAGGTATGCAGGGATATGTGCAGCATGGCCAATGCATCGAATCAGCACGTCTTTCGGACTGTGAGAGAAAACAGTGCACCTGGAGGAAACCTACACAGACATGGGGAGGACGTGCAGACTCCGCACAGACAGTGACCCAAGCTGGGAATCGAATCTGGGTCCCTGGCGCTGTGAGGCAACATGCTAACCACTATGTCACCATGCCACCCTAAGTGCAACGGCTACAAAACACCCCAAATGTCACCCAGTTGACGTTATGGGCCCGACGCAGACCGGGACTGCTTCCTCAGCCCTTCAACCCTGAAACAGCTTATGACACAACAGATATAGGGACATATGCAGCAACTTGAACCTGCCATGGAAAAGACTCTGGACATTTGAGACTGGTAAATCTACATCCTTTAAAATGGGTTTGAAAATTGCATCAATCAACGTGAGAAGCATTAAAGATACTTTGCAACGTGTGGCCAACCTAACCTACTTGGCGAAACATCAAAGCCGACCTGCTGTTCCAGCAGGAGTGTGGGATACCCATACTTCAGCAGCTACAGATGCTGGTCGAGCTTGTGGTCCCATGGGCCATCCATCTGGTCAGGAGGAAATGATTGTCATTCTTCCAGCCTGAAATTCTGCTGCAAGGCGGCAACTTCACCATCTCTGAAGTTAAGGAGGTGGTGGCATTGTGCCTCCTTGTAGCAGACGTCACTTACAAAAACTCTCCCCTCAGATTGATTAACATGTATACCCCGGCCCTAAAGAGTGAGTGGCTGGCAGTCCTTCAGTAGTTCACACTGCTGCTGGCCACTTCCAAGCTGGTCATTCCGGATGGTGACTTCAGCTGCATCATTGATGCAGAAGGGGGAAAGAGAAGAAATTGACAATCCATTACATTGTTGAACATGGACTATAAAATTCTCGCCGAGGTCATTGCCAGCTGGGTCAAGTATGCTCTAAAGTCAGCAATTCACCCTGACCATTCCTGTGCTGTACCCAGCAGGAAGATCTCTGATAGCTTTGCACTACTCTGAGATATGATTGCCTATGTGCAAGACAGCGGGGTGAATGCCTACCTCATCAACCTGGATCAGGAGAAGGCCTTTGAAAGCATATTGCACATCTGCATGACGGATGTGCTCTCGAAAATGGGGTTTGAGGAGGGAATCCACAATTGGATCCAACTGCTCTAGATAAATATCAGTAGTGCAGTTTCAGGTCTCGCTTATTGCCTGCTAATTGCCCTTGAGATGATAGGGGTGAACCACTTTCTCGAACTACTGCCGTCCCTGTGATGTTGGAACACCCAGTGCTGTTAGGGAGGGAGTTCCAGGATTTTGACACAGTGACAGCTAAGGAACAAGAGTGAGACTTGGGCTGGGATTCTCCAAAAAAAATCCTAAGTGTCGAATTCACATGAAAACTAGAGTAAATCATACTTGTTTTTTTCAGCGGGGTTTTCAAAATGAATCTCCCACACCTGCACTGCAGAGGGCACTAGTGCGAATCACTCCAGAAATCCAGGGGTGGGGCTTATTCCCACCAAAGAGGCTGAAATCTGCGCGTGGAGTGGGCCACCGCGCATGTGCACATCCCTGGGAGATCGTTAAACAAGTCCTCCCAGCATTGAAATCGGTGGCCTCAAGCCCCACGGACATTGCTGGCCTTATCGCTGGCCTCTCAGTCCCCCCACGGATACCGCTAGCCACTCCCCCTCAATGGACATTGCTGGCCTCTCACCCCTCCACACCCAACCCCCCTCCCAACCCCCCTGGCACCACGGACATCGCTGGCCTCCCCATCCCCCAGTGACCCGGACATTGCTGGCCTTCCCATCCTCCAGTGACCCGAACATCGCTGGCCACCCCATCAACCCCGCTCACACACACAGCACTGGCCTCATTGCTGCCTTGCACACAAATAGCGCTGTGCTGTCATGAACAATCCCTGCCTGCAAGTGTTCCCCCTTGTTGAGTGAGAGCATTGAGCGTTGCACCCCCTCCCCCCCTGATCACAGTACCTTGTTGACTTAACCCAATCAGCACCTTTGAAGATGGCTCACCCTCTATTGAAAGCAGGTTGCCAGTACATTTCTCACAAGAAATTGTAACTAACAGGTCCATCACTGGTCCAAACTAACTGCACATGGACTCCCCTAACAGGCTAGAACTGAATACGAGAGTATGCTTCTGGAAGGCAGCATGTCAGAATCCATGAGGAAAGGCATCATTACCCTCGTCTACAAGCAGAAGGGGGAAAGGGAAGAAATTAGAAATTGGCGACCCATTTCACTATTGAACGTGGATTATAAAATTCTGGCCAAGGTCATCGCCAAGCGGGTCAAGTCTGCTCTGGGGTCAGTGATCCATCCTGATCAAACCTGTGCTGTGCCAGGCAGGAAGATCTCTGATAGCCTCATGCTACTCAGGGATATGATCCCCTACGTGCAGGACAGGCAGGTGGACACCCGCCTCATCAGTCTAGACCAGGAGAAGGCGTTTGACAAAATATCGCACAGCTACATGATGGATGTGCTCTCCAAAATGGGCTTTGGGGAAGGAATCCGCAATTGGATCCAACTGCTCTACACAGACATCAGTAGCGCAGTTTCAATCAACGGATGGGAATCAGATATGTTTCAGATCAGGTCTGGAGTCAGGCAGGGCTGCCCTCTCTCCTCCGTCCTTTTTGTGTGTTGCATTGAACCCTTTGCCGAGGCCCTCAGAAGCGACCCAGGCATCAAAGGGGTTACAATCCCAGGCAGCGGAGGGATGCAAGTCAAATCCTCCCTGTACATGGACGATGTGGCTGTCTTCTGCTCGAACCCTCGTCTGTTCGCAGGCTCCTTCAAATCTGTGAGCAGTTCGAGCTGGCCTCGGGGGCCAAAGTCAACCAGGGTAAGAGCGAGGCTATGTTCTTTGGGAACTGGGCTGACAGATCCTTTGTCCCCTTCATCGTCAGGGCAGAATACCTCAAGGTGCAGGGGATATGGTTTGGAGCGGCAAGGGCATGTGCCAAAAACTGGGAGGAGCGCATCACCAAAGCCAGACAAAAATTGGGATTGTGGGAGCAACGCTCCCTCTCTATCACTGGGAAAAAGCTTGTGATCCAATGCGAGGTACTGTCTGTGTTGTTGTACGTGGCACAGGTCTGGCCAATCCCCAAATCCTGCACAGCAGCAGTGACCCAGGCCATCTTCAAATTTATCTGGAGATCAAAGATGGATCGTGTCCGGAGGGAGGCGATGCACAAATCTCCAGAGAACGGAGGGAAAAACGTTACCAACGCCGCCCTCATCCTGATGGCCACCTTTGTCTGCGGCTGCATCAAGCTGTGTATAGATCCTCGGTACAAGTAACAACAAATGCCACTATTTTTTGAGGTTCTACCTGTCCCGAGTGTTGTGGAGGATGGGTCTGGCCACACTGCCACGGATCACTCCAAGTAGTTGGACCGTGCCGCAGCACCTGTCCTTCGTGGAGAAATTCTTCCGGAACCACACCTTTGACCACATGGCTATCAAGCAGTGGTCAGCATGTAATGTCCTTGAGGCCCTGAGAGAAAAGGAGATGGCGGATCCTGTCGGATGGTTCCCTGAGCGGACTGTCAATGTCATTTGGCAGAATGCCTCATCACCAGAACTCACAAACAAGCACCAAGATCTGGCTTGGCTGGTGGTGAGAAGGGCATTCCCCGTCAGATCCTTCATGCACGCCCGAGGTCTCAACCTCACCGCACGCTGCCCTCGAAGCGGCTGCGGGGGTGATGAGACGGTGGCACACCTCCTTGTGGAATGTGCCTTTGCAAAGAAGGTCTGGAGTGAGATGCAGTGGAATTTGTCGCGGTTCGTCCCGAGCAGCTCGGTGACACAGGACTCTGTGCTCTACGGGCTGTTTCCGGGGACGCACACCGAGACAAATATTAACTGCTGCTGGAGGGTCATCAACTCGGTGAAGGAAGCGCTTTGGTCTGCCCGAAACTTGCTGATCTTCCAGCTGAAAGAATTGTCCTCGACCGAGTATTGCAGACTGGCACATTCCAAGGTCCAGGACTACATGCTCAGGGACGCGCTCAAGCTTGGGGCAGCTGCCGCAAAGGCACAATGGGGAAAGGCCACCGTGTAAAGCGTCTTAACCGAAGCAGATCGAGGGCCGGGTAACTGCAGAATACCCTCGGCCTGCGTAACTGTGTGCCAATCTGAAAAATAACAGCACACAGTAAACTCTGATGTATGTATATAGTTTTTAAGCAATGAAATGTAATGAATGTAATGTTTTGTAAATAAGCACTGTATTGTACTGTAAAAATGATTCATTTTTTGCACTGTTTGTAACTTTTGGATCTGTCGTTTGCAATGTCTTATTTGAGAGTTTTTTAATGAATAAAGTATATTTTTGAAAAAAAAACAGGCTAGAACTGTATATAAGCTGAAATGATGGATACACAGCCAGTTACGCCAGGAAGATGGCCCCAAAGTAATCTACCCTGAGATTTACAGAAACTGAACAGGCCGCCTGCTGGACGCGGTGGAGGAGAGGTGCCAGCTGCTGTTCCCCACTCAGGACCATCACGGAAGGGCTTGTGCAGCAAAAGCATTGTGGGAGGCGGTGGCATCCGCAGTTAAAGCCAGGACCATGACACCTCAGTCTGGAGAGCAGTGCCACAAGAAACTGAGCGACCTTCTTCGGGCAGCAAGGGTGAGTTGGCATCCCATTCTGAAACCCGCACATCCATGTGCTGTATTAACAATGTCAAACCATCACCAGACACCTCAAGGGCATCCAGCAACAACCCCCCAAACCCCCACCCCAAGAACTGCATCCAACCCTCGTGCACTTCCCCCAAGCAGCACCTCCCAGTGGTGACCCATTTCCCCGAACACAAGCTCCCCAACTCAGACACACATTGCACCCCAAGCCCTTCCATACACCCATGCTTTCAATCTCCCTTATGTCCCCACAGGAGAAAAATGTACACAACTGCCATGAGAGGGCAAAGACTGGTGGCAGTGTTCTTGAGCCACGGCTGCTGACGCTCTGCGAGCAGTGTACCCTGGAGTTGGCAGGGGGAGACTCCACACCTAGAATGGTAACCAACAGCCAGGTCGGCGTCCGGCATGGAAGTGAATATCAGCTTAACCCTCTTCCGAAGTCTTCTTTGAAGAAGTGCTATGCTACGTGAACCACTTTCCCTCCCCTCCCCTAATGTGTGTTTCTTTTTACCGTCCTGGACCCTGAGGAACCAGGTCCTTTGGGTGTTGGCACCCCCCGCAGCTCCCCAACCAAATACCCAGGACAGCTCAGATGACACCTCAGAGGGAAGCCCTGAAGATTCCTCCAAGGATATCACCAGTGATTTGTCACAGTCATCCACACAGCCCACCAACATAGTCATGTTAGTGCTGAGGCTTCTGGGTAACTTACTGGTGAGCACATCACAGCCGCTGATGCACATTGGGTGGAGTTGCACACATCCGAGGGCTCGGGCACATGGAAGACTACTGGAGGCGAGGATTCAGTTGGCCCCAAGCCAGATGCCAGGCCTCAGGGTTCGTTCATCCCGAAGCTGGTGGAGATTTATCAGAAAAGCCGGGGAGTTGTGGTTGGGCTGTCAGCCACCATGCTGCAACTGCAAGGCTGCTTAGGGGAGTCAAACAGAGTGCTGTCGCCAGCACAGTGTGCAGACCAGGCCAACACTGCAAGGGTTGTGTCCACAGTGGATAGTCTGACTCAGGGTTCTTGCCTCATGGGTGGCAGGGTCCAGGCTATCCTGGATTCACAGTGGGCCATGGCCAACCAAGGTTGTCGCTGGCATCCAGGAGACACATCGATCCATGGCCACGGGTGTCAGGAGCGTGTTGGAGACACTGGTGGCCATGGCTGAGACTCTTGCTGGGATTCTGCAGGCACAGCAGGCTGTGTCTGTGAGCCTCGGCAACTTAGCCCAGTCCCAGAGGGCTAATGCTGAGGGGCTTCAGAGCCTGGCTCACTCACAGAATGCTGTAGCGGAGGGGCTCCAGAGCTTGGCCCAGTCTCAGAGGGCCAGAGCTGAGGGATCACAGACCATGGGGCAGATGCATCTGGCCTCCAGGACTGGCAGAGCCACATGACACTGGAGCTTCTGGAGCTCAGTCCAGCTAAATACCCTGGAGTGTTCCTGGGGGGCTCTGGGCACCCTGAGGGAGGAGGGAGGGCAAGATCCCATACCCGGGCCTTCCACCCAGGAGACTCTGAATGTCCCTAGACCTTCTGATTCCACCGTTCCTCACACCAGGGCATTTCTGGGCCATCTGGATGAACAGTGTGGCCATGATGTGGAGATGCTGGCATTGGACTGGGGTAAACACAGTAAGAAGTCTCACAACACCAGGTTAAAGTCCAACAGGTTTATTTGGTAGCAAATGACACTAGTTTTCGGAGCGCTGCTCCTTCGTCAGGTGAGTGGGAGATCTGCTCATAAACAGCAAACAGGACATATAAAGACACAAACTCAATTTACAGAATAATGATTGGAATGCGAGTCTTTACAGCTAATCAAGTCTTAAAGGTACAGACAATGTGAGTGGAGAGAGCATTAAGCACAGGTTAAAGAGATGTGTATTGTCTCCAGACATGACAGTTAGTGAGATTTTGCAAGTCCAGGCAAGTCGTGGGGGTTACAGATAGTGTGACATGAACCCAAGATTCCGGTTGAGGCTGTCCTCATGTGTGCGGAACCTGGCTATCAGTCTCTGCTCAGCGACTCTACGCTGTCATGTGTCATGAAGGCCGCCTTGGAGAATGCTTACCCGAAGATCAGAGGCCGAATGCCCAGATGGAGTTTAATCCAGACAAATGCGAGGTGATGCATTTTGGAGGGTCAAATTTAGGTATGAATTATACTGTAAATGGCAGAACCCTTAGGAACATTAACACACAGAACATTATACAGAACAACCCTTAGGAACATTAACATACGGGGCGGCACGGTAGCACAGTGGTTAGCACTGCTGCTTCACAGCTCCAGGGACCTGGGTTCGATTCCCGGCTTGGCTCACTGTCTGTGTGGAGTTTGCACATTCTCCTCGTGTCTGCGTGGGTTTCCTCCGGGTGCTCCGGTTTCCTCCCACAGTCCAAAGATGTGCGGGTTAGGTTGATTGGCCATGCTAAAATTGCCCCTTGGTGTCCTGGGATGCGTAGACTAGAGGGATTAGTGGGTAAAATATGTAGGGATATTGGGGTAGGGCCTGGGTGGGATTGTGGTCGGTGCAGACTCGATGGGTCGAATGGCCTCTTTCTGTACTGCATGGTTTCTATGATTTCTATGATTTATATGATACAGAAGGATCTGGGCGTGCAGGTCCACAGTTCCCTAAAAATGGCAACACAGGTGGCCAAGGTGATTAAGAAGGCATATGGCATGCTTGCCTTCATCGGCCAGGGCATAAAGTGCAAGAGTTGGCAAATCATGTTGCAGCTATATAAAACCTTGGTTAGGTGGCATTTGGAGTATTGTGTGCAGTTCTATTTGCCACACTAGCAAACGGACATGAAAGCTTTGGAGAGAGTGCAAAGAAGGTTCACCCAGATGTTGCTGGTCTTGAGGACGTTGGCTATGAGAAGAGGTTGAATAAACTGGGATAGTTTTCACTGGAAAGAAGGAGGCTGAGGGGAGACCCGCTAGAGGTCTACAAAATTATGAGAGGCATAGTGAGAGTGGATAGTAAGATTCTTTTTCCCAGGATGGAAGTGTCAATTACAAGGGGGGCCCAGGTTCAAGGTGAGAGGGGGAAAGTTTAAAGGAGGTGTGTGGAGGAAGTATTTCACACAGAGAGTGGTGGGTGGCTGGAATGCGCTGCCAGAGGAGGTGGTGGAAGCAGGTGCATTAGCAACACTTTAGAGGCATCTGATGGTACATGAATATGGAGGGAATAGAGGGATATGAATCAAGTAAGGGCAGAGGGTTTTGTTTAGTTAGGGCACCAGGCTGGGCATAGGCTTGGAGGGCCAAAGGGCCCGTTCCCCTGCTGTACTTTTCTTTGTCCTTTGAATCCCCCCGATAAAAGAAATGAAACCCACAGAAATCATACTCACACAAATGCAGAGAGAACCATGATCAAAATCCTGGACAAACCACCTTCTTGATCATGGTTTCACCCCTGCCAGGTAAGTAACTCTGATTAATACATTTGGTTTTGGCTGCTTTGTTGCCACCGCATCAGCAGGGGGCGCATTCACTGAACATGCAGTTGCAATGCCTGTGACATGACTGCCTGCTTCAAAGAATAGTCATGATGTGGATTGGGCACATCTCCCATGGCAGATCTCCCACTCACCTGATGAAGGAGCAGCACTCCGAAAGCTAGTGGCGTTTGCTACCAGATAAACCTGTTGGACTTTAACCTGGTGTTGTTAGGCTCCTTACTCAAAGAATAGTGTCATCCATAATACTGAGCAATGTAAAGATATTTAAACAAGTGCAGCATCATTACAGACGTGGTTTCACCCTGATTAAGGATTTCGGTTGTCACAGAATATTGAAACCCAAAACACCTGTTAAAAATCCTGGGATCATGATTGCAATTTGCTCACAGCCCTGCTCGTTGCCCCATTGGCTACCCTGCTCCAGAACATTCACTGCCTCCCTCCCAGTTGCTATCCTATAACCTCACTGACTCCAGGCAGTGAGTTGGGCAGTGAGCAGGGTGAGCAAGTGGGAGGCGTGCTCTCACCGGGTGATTTAACTGGTCACAGTCAGGCTGTTCTGCTGCTCCAGGATAGATTTATGTCCCGAGCATTCACAATCTGATCCACCAACATCAAGCCAATGATGACATCAGTGGCATCGCAAATGTGCCGAGGGCAAAGTGGGAGTCAAGGGGCTGACTGGCCTACCCCTGCTCCTTTGTTCCTATCGGCATAATTTAAGTTCATATTTCCAAGTTTGCTGACAACCTGAAACGGCAGTCAACTATAAATGTTATGAAATTATGAGGCTCCAGTACAAATTTCTGAGGGACATTCCGAGATTTATCAAAGCATTTTGAGTACATTGAGAAATGATGCATTTGGAAGGAAGAATGAGGATAGGTAGTATGAACTAAATTGAACCATTTTAAAAGAGGGAATAAAACAGAGAGATTGCAGATGTATCTTGTGACGAAAGGTCATTGGAACTTTACAACTCTGTGCAACATTTTCAATAAGAAGTTTAACAACACCAGGTTAAAGTCCAACAGGTTTATTTGGTAGCAAAAGCCACACAAGCTTTCGGAGCTCCAAGCCCCTTCTTCAGGTGAGTGGGAATTCTGTTCACAAACAGGGCATATAAAGACACAGACTCAATTTACATGAATAATGGTTGAAATGCGAATACTTACAGCTAATCAAGTCTTTAAGATACAAACAACGTGAGTTTCACTGGCTGTCTTGTCTGGAGCCAATACACATCTTTTTAGCCTGTCTTGATGCTCTCTCCACTCACGTTGTTTGTATCTTAAAGACTTGATTAGCTGTAAGTATTCGCATTCCAACCATTATTCATGTAAATTGAGTCTGTGTCTTTATATGCCCTGTTTGTGAACAGAATTCCCACTCACCTGAAGAAGGGGCTTGTAGCTCCGAAAGCTTGTGTGGCTTTTGCTACCAAATAAACCTGTTGGACTTTAACCTGGTGTTGTTAAACTTCTTACTGTATTTACCCCAGTCCAACGCCGGCATCTCCACATCACAACATTTTCAAGGCAATTTACCAGACTGGCACCATAAAAGTGAAAGTTCTGGTGAACTTTTCTCTACATCAACAATGCACCACTCTCTGAAGAAGGGTAGAATCACTGACAGCAACTTGTGGATTTCTGTATTGTACAGACAGGAAACTTTAATCCTGTTTTTGGCATGCACACCTACTCAGAATTCCTATCACTTTCTATTTAATTTCACATTCCCAACCGAACTCTCCTCTTCACCCAGAAGTTGCTGTCTCTCACTACACCAAACATCGGGTTTCCTCTCCTTCACTTTTCACGGGAGTTTGCAATTTAAACAGTGATTTGGTAACGACCCGAGTAACACAGCGGCCACAGCCGCAACTCGTCCTTCCGTTGGAAGCTGTCAGCCAGGCGCCACTCACTCATCTGCATAACTGAAACATAGTGCCACAGCTCAATAGTTATTCCTCGTTTTATAGGATATTAATGGTTTTGGATTATTGTTTCTGTTAATATATATATATATATATAAATAAGTGTAAATGATCATTTCCAGTGTCGATGTTAATTGTTAGTGTGTTCACTCAGTGCGATGTTAAAGAGGTAGGTGTGCAGTGGGCAGAGGGTCGGATTAGCGTAATTGTTAGTACACTCTGGTTTCTCTTCAGATCGTATAAATCTTTCGCCTTTTACTAAAGATTTCCGTGGAGAGGAACACTCAGAGTTTTAATTAATTTTTTGTTGCCCTGCTTTAAGTAGGGCTTTGTTTGACGTGAAAAACAGAGCAAATAACAACGTGAGCGCTATGTGATGTACCTGGAAATAGATCCATCTCAGAATGAAAGCTTGCGGCTCTCTGTTATGGGAGTCGTGAGTTTAACTCATTTGGTTCTTGGGTTTGTCTGGTCCATTCTGAGCATATCTTTTTAGGAGATTTTTAGCTTTCAGAGCACTGGTCCTTCATCAGGTGAGTGGGAATTCTGTTCACAAACAGGGCATATAAAGGCACAAACTCAATTTACAAAATAATGGTTGGAATGCGAGTCTAGGAACACTGAGCAGATGCTGATAGCCAAGTTCCGCACACATGAGGGTGGCCTCAACCAGGATCTTGGGTTCATGTCACATTATCTTTAACCCCCACAACTTGCCTGAGCTTGCAAAATCTCACTAACTCCTGGCTGGAGACAATACACATCTCTTTAACCCGTGCTTAACCCTCTCTCCGTTCACATTGTACCTTTAAGACTTGATTACCTGCAAAGACTCACACTCCAACCATTATTTTGTAAATTGAGTTTGTGTCTTTATATGCCCTGTTTGTGAACTGAAACCCCACTCACCTGATGAAGGAGCAGTGCTCCGAAAGCTAGTGGCTTGTGCTACCAAATAAACCTGTTGGACTTTAACCTGGTGTTGTGAGATTTCTTACTGAACAGGGTGGCACAGAAACAATCAGTATTATCCGCAAGTCAGTCGGGGCCCTCCAGGTCTCAGCCCCTAGGGGATGCACGCCAAGGGCATCACAGGAAATGGGGCATGGATCACAGCTGGACTGCTCCACCTCCAATGTGTATCCTGGGTGAGCACCTTGACGAAGCAGTAGGCCACACAAGATTCGAAAGTTGCACTTTCACTAAGAGGGCACGGGTGAAGGTCACCAGTAGTCAGGGTTTAGTTTTGGGAAATGATAAGAGCACAATAAAATCGTATTTTCATCTCACAGCTGTGACTAATCTGTCTCTGATTCCACCCCGACAGAGCTGAGTCTGTCCCATTGCTGTCAGTGAGCTAATCCCACGCTTCGAAGCATACACTGCTGTGCGATACCAGTCCCTCAGCCAAATGTTACAGACTGCCTGCCCTACTTTTCCCAGCATCCACTGGACTCTTAATCAAACACCACCCCCTGTTATGTCCCCCCAACACCCCCCCACCCCCCAGTGGCACACCCGACCCATTGTGTTCCCAACTCTTACTGCTATGTAAGCCCAGCTGGCAATGTGCATTCAGAGAACAGGTAGGAGTCAGGCTTGAGTGGCACTAGGTGCAGGATCCCAGTGTCACAACAGCGAGTCGTCATCATCATCCTTCAGCCTTCACGAATGACTCGTTACCAATGCCAGCCCAGGCACATTAACTTGTTGTGATGTTTCTCAATGTCGGGGAGGAGCGGTGGGCTGAGAGGCTGGGGAAGGAGAAAGGTCATGTGGGTTGAGGGGCCATTTTGGGGTTGTGGGGGGGTGGCGGCTGCAGTGGCTCCTGGGATGTGGTGGAAGTGTATTCGGAGCAGCTACGTGAAGCGGCTGCTATCAGGGCCTCCCTCACTGCCCTGTCCTGCTGGACACCTGCCATCGCCACATAACGTCCATTCTCTGGCTCCTCATATGGCAGGACATCCAGTTCGCCAATCCTCCTCATCCTCCTGCAGCTGGTCTCCCTGCTGCTGCGCGATGTTGTGCAGGATGCAGCACACAATTATAATCTGTGAGGCACACACCTGGTCATACTGCAGGGCACCCTCAGAGTGGTCCAGGCAGCGGAACTGCATTTTCAGCAGGCCTATGCACTGCTCTACTATAGACCGGGTGGCAGCATGGGCCTCATTATAACAGGTCTCCGCCTCGGTCTTGGGCCGCCACACTGGCATCATCAGCCATGACCTCAGCAGGTAGCCCTGGTCCCCCACGATCCTGGCAGCCTGGGCTGGTCTTCAAAGAGCCCAGGGGTCATCGAATCATCGAATCATGACCGACTGCCTCAGCACAAAGCTGTCACGGACACTCCCTGGGTGGCATGCACAGACCTGCATGATGATCATCACAGACTATCTGGACGTTGAGGGAGGGGAACCCCTTTCTGTTAATAAATGGTTGCCCCTCACCTAGCGGGGACCCCAGGGTGATGCGTATCCTATCCATTGCCTCCTGGACATGGGGCATCCCTGCAATGGTGGCGAAGCCTGCAGCCTGGGCCTCCTACTGACCCTGTCCAACATCAAAATTGATGTATTGGCCTGCCCGGGTATACAAGGCATCTGTGACCTGGTGAACACATCTGTGGACAGAGGGCTGGGATATTCTGCAGAGGTCGCCACAGGGTGCCTGAAATGATTCTGTTGCGTAGAAGTTAAGGGCCGCTGTCACCCTCAGGTGCCAGGTGTGCGAGCACCTCACACAGGTGCCAGATTGGGTCCTTAGATAAGTGGAGCCGGCGACGGCACATGGCCTCCAAGAGGCCCTCAAATTATGTCCTGGTCCAGTACAGCCTAGGCCTCCGCATCTTCCTTCTCCTGGCCAGCCTTTCAGGAGACTGCTCTCCCACCTTCTGGCCTTCAGCGGCAGCCCTCTGCCCTACTTCCTGAGGGCCTGCCACTGGCTGCCCATGGGGTGGCCTCCACACGCCTTCCACTTCCTGAGCCGTCTCCTCCTCCTCAGTTGCCACCATGATGGCCAGCTCTAAGTCAATTAGCCCAAGATCCATTCTGCACAGTGGGGGTTAGAGAGAGAGAGAGAGATGTGTAGATTCATGTCATTGCTTGCAACTACCCTAGCAGCACCCCCTCCACCCCCCTGTACTCCAAGTACTCCAGCTTGTGGATGCTGGCAACACGACACAATTTGTGATGCCAGGCATCACCTGATTAGTTTGCCTGCCGTTGGCATCATGAACATGGCCAGCAGGGAGAGCATGCAGGTTGGTGTGTGGGCATGGCCATTGCGCCCCTTGAGTCATTGCCATGAGTGCAACTACAGCATTCCCTTCCAGGCATGTGTTGCAGGTTAGGGACAAAGGGCAGGGACAGACTCCTAATTATCACAAGATCATTGAAGCATAGAAATCCTACAGTGCAGGAGGAGGCCATTCGGCCTGTCGAGTCTGCACCGACAACAATCCCACCCAGGCCCTATCCCTGTGATCCCACATATTTACCCCACTAATCCCATAAGACCATAAGACATAGGAGCAGAATTAGGCCACTCGGTCCATTGAGTCTGCTCCGCCATTCAATCATAGCTGATTTTTTTTCTCATCCCCATTCTCCTGCCTTTTCCCCCTAACCCCTGATCCCCTTATCAATCAAGAACCTATCTATCTCTGTCTTAAAGTCACTCAATGACCTAGTCTCCACAGCCTTCTACGGCAAAGAGTTCCACAGATTCACCACTCTCTGGCTGAAGAAATATCTCCTCATTTCTGTTTTAAAGGATCATCCCTTTAGCCTCAGGTTGTGCCTTCTTGTTCTAGTTTTTACTAGAAACAACCTCTCCACATTCACTCTATCCAGGCCTCGCAGTATCCTGTAAGTTTCAATAAGATCCCCCCTCATCCTTCTAAACTCTAACGAGCACAGACCCAGAGTCCTCAACTGTTCCTCATACAAGAATGAAGATTGCTCTTCATTCCAGGGATCATTCTTGTGAGCCTCCTCTGGACCCTTTCCAAGGCCAGCACATCCTTCCTTAGATATGGGGCCCAAAACTGCTCAGGATACTCTAAATGGAGTCTGACCTGAGCCTTATACAGCCTCAGAAGTACATCCGTGCTCTTGTATTATAGCCCTCTCAACATGAATGTTAACATTGCATTTGCCTTCCTAACTGCCAACTGAACCTACATGTTAACCTTAAGAGAACCTTGAACAATGACTCCCAAATCCCTTTGTGTTTCTGATTTCCTAAGCATTTTCCCATTTAGAAAATAATCTTTGCCTCCATTCTTCCTTCCAAAGTGCATAACCTCACACTTTTCCACATTGTATTCCATCTGCCACTTCTTTGTCCACTCTCCTAACCAGCCCAAGCCCTTCTGCAGCCCCCCTGCTTCCTCAATACTACTTGTCCCCCTACATATCTTTGTATCATCTGCAACCTTAGCAACAGTGCCTTCAGTTCCTTCCTCCAAATTGTTAATGTATATTGTGAAACGTTGTGGTCCCAGCACTGACCCCTGAGGCACACCACTAGTCACCAGCTGCCATCCTGAGAAAGACCCCTTTATCTCTGCTCTCTGCCTTTTGCCAGTCAACCAATCCTCTATCCATGCCAGGATCTTACCCTTAACACCATGGGCACTTAACTTATTTAACAGTCTCCTATGTGGCACCTCGTCAAAGGTCTTTTGGAAATCTAAATAAATCACGTCCACTGGCTCTCCTTTATCTAACTTCCTTGTTACCTCCTCAAAAAAGCTCTAACAGATTTGTCAGACATGACCTCTCCTTGACAAAGCTGTGCTGACTCAGTCCTACTTTGTCATGCACTTCCAAGTATTTTGCTATCTCATTTTTACAATGGACTCTAAAATCTTGCCGAAGTCAAGAAGATGAACAAAGTCAGGCTAACCGGCCTATAATTTCCCATCTGCTGCCTCCCTCCCTTCTTAAACAGCGGTGTTACATTTGCTACTTTCCAGTCCTCTGGTATCCTCCCTGCTTCCAGTAATTCCTGAAAGATCACCACCAATGCTTTCACAATTTCCTTAGCTATCTCTTTTAGAACCCTGGGGTGTAGTCCATCCGGTTCAGGTTATTTATCCACCTACAGACCTTTCAGTTCCCTCAGTACCTTCTCCCGGGATACTAAGTGGCAATTTAGCATGGCCAAATCACCTAACCTGCACATCTTTGGACTGTGGGAGGAAACTGGAGCACCCGGAGGAACCCCAAGCAGACACGGGGAGAACATGCAGACTCTGCACAGACAGTGACCCAAGCCTGGAATCGAACCCAGGTTCCTGGAGCTGTGAGGCAGCAGTGCAAACCACTGTGCCACTGTGAATGGGTTCCCAATCGCTACAGAGTATATGCAGCATGAGTGTCTATGTTAACATGAGCACCCCTGCTTGGAGCACCAGCTGCCTGAACTGATTAGCCCTCAAGCAGTGCATGGTGCACTTCCCTCCACTCCCTAAAACCCCAGCACTCAGTCCAGTCCCTCACCACACCTCACAGCCAGAACAAAATCATAGCCCAGTGGCTGCAAAGCGCAGCCTGACCAGCAATCCGTTAAGGACCCCACCCCAATGGAACAGCCCAGTGGCTGCAGAGAGCAGCCTGATCAGCACTCTGTTAAGGACCCCACCCCAATGGAACAACCCACTGGGTGCAGAAAGCAGCTTGACCAGCACTCCATTAAGGGTCCCACCCCACCCCACCCCACAGGTAGAAATGTAGAAGATAGGAGCAGGAGGAGGCCATTTGGCCTGCTCCACCAATCATTATGATCATGGCTGATCGTCCAACTCAATAGCCTAATCCTGCTTTCTCCCCACATCCTTTGATCCCATTTACCCCAAGTGTTATATCCAGCTGCCTCTTGAATACATTCAATGTTTTGGCATCAACTACTTCCTGTGGTAATGAATTCCACAGGTTCACCACTCTTTGGGTGAAGAAATGTTTCCTCATCTCCGTCCTAAACCCCTGGTTCTGGATTTCCTCACCATCAGGAACATCCTCCCTGCATCCTGTTAGAATTTTATAAGTCTCTGTGAGATCCCCCCTCATTCGTCTGAACTCCAGTGAAAACAGTTCTAACCTAGTCAACCTCTCCTCATACATCAGTCCTGCCATCCCCGGAATCAGCCTGGTAAACCTTTGCTGCACTCCCTCGACAGCAAGAACATTCTTCCTCAGAAAAGGAGACCAAAAGTGCACACAATATTCGAGGTGTGGCCTCACCTGTATAATTGCAACAACACATCCCTGCTCCTGTACTTGAAACCTTTCGCTTTGGAGGCCAACATACTTTTTTGCCTTCTTTACTGCCTGTACACATGCATGCTTACGTTCAGTGACTGGTCCTGCTGCACACTCCCCTCTCCCAATTTACAGTCATTCAGGTAGTAATCTGCCTTCTTGTTTTTGCTTCCAAAGTGAATAACCTCACATTTATCCAAATTATACTGCATCTGCCATTGATTTTCCCACTCACCCAAACTACATCGAACATTCCTGGGGACACCACCTGAAGCTCTCCAGTGACTTCCCCACAGCAAGCAGCACATTTCCAGGCCCTGCCTCCAACCTCCCCTGCACTCTGGGGGCGGCAGCCCCATCAGACTTACCTCCTTACTCCTGCTACACCAGTTCCTGGCTTTTATCCTGCAGTTGTAAACCCCGTAAGGAGTCTAACAACACCAGGTTAAAGTCCAACAGGTTTATTTGGTAGCAAACGCCACTAGCTTTCGGAGGGCTGCTCCTTCATCAGGTGAGTGGAAGATCTGCTCATAAACAGCAAACAGGGCATATAAAGACACAAACTCAATTTACAGAATAATGAATAATGATTGGAATGCGAGTCTTTACAGCTAATCAAGTCTTAAAGTACAGACAATGTGAGTGGAGAGAACATTAGCACAGGTTAAAGAGATGTGTATTGTCTCCAGACAGGACAGCCAGTGAGACTTTGCAAGTCCAGGCAAGTTGTGGGGGTTACAGATAGTGTGATATGAACCCAAGATCCCGGTTGAGGCCGTCCTCATGTGTGCGGAACCTGGCTATCAGTCTCTGCTCAGCGACTCTGCGCTGTCGTGTGTCGTGAAGGCCGCCTTGGAGAATGCTTACCTGAATATCAGAGGCCGAATGCCCGTGACTGCTGAAGTGCTCCCCAACAGGAAGAGAACAGTCTTGTCTGGTGATTGTCGAGCGGTGTTCATTCATCCGTTGTCGTAGCGTCTGCATGGTTTCCCCAATGCACCATGCCTCGGGACATCCTTTCCTGCAGTGTATCAGGTAGACAATGTTGGCCGAGTTGCAGGAGTATGTACCGTGTACCTGGTGGATGGTGTTCTTACGTGAGATGATGGCATCCGTGTCGATGATCCAGCACGTCTTGCAGCGGTTGCTGTGACAGGGTTGTGTGGTGTCATGGTCACTGTTCTCCTGAAGGCTGGGTAGTTTGCTGCGGACAATGATCTGTTTGAGGTTGTGCGGTTGTTTGAAGGCAAGAAGTGGGGGTGTGGGGATGGCCTTGGCGAGATGTTCATCTTCATCAATGACATGTTGAAGGCTCCGGAGGAGATGTCGTACCTTCTCCGCTCCGGGGAAGTACTGGACGACGAAGGGTACTCTGTTCACCGTGTCCCGTGTTTGTCCTCTGAGGAGGTCAGTGCGGTTTTTCACTGTGGTGCGCCGGAACTGTCGTTCGATGAGTCGAGCACCATACCCTGTTCTTATGAGGGCATCTTTCAGCGTCTGGAGGTGTCTGTTGCGATCCTCCTCATCCAAGCAGATCCTGTGTATACGGAGGGCTTGTCCGTAGGGGATGGCTTCTTTAACATGTTTAGGGTGGAAGCCGGAGAAGTGGAGCATTGTGAGGTTATCCGTGGGCTTGTGGTACAGTGAGGTGCTGAGGTGACCGTCCTTAATGGAGATGCGTGTGTCCAAGAATGCAACTGATTCCAGAGAGTAGTCCATGGTGAGTCTGATGGTGGGATGGAACTTGTTGATGTCATCATATATTGTTTCAGTGATTGTTCACCATGGGTCCAAAGGAAGAAAATGTAATCGATGTATCTAGTGTATAGCATTGGTTGAAGGTCCTGTGCGGTGAAGACGTCTTGTTCGAACCTGTGCACGAAGATGTTGGCATATTGAGGTGCGAACTTGGTCCCCATGGCTGTTCCGTGTGTCTGGATGAAGAACTGGTTGTTGAAGGTGCAGACATTGTGGTCCAGGATGAAGCGGATGAATTGTAAAATTGCATCCAGAAACTGGCAGTTGTCGGCGTTGAGTACTGAGGCAGTTGCAGCAATGCTATCATCGTGAGGGATGCTGGTGTAGAGTGCTGAGACATCCATTGTGACGAGGAGTGCTCCTGGTTCAACTGCTCCATGTGTGCTGAGTTTCTGTAGGAAGTCCGTAGTGTCGCAACAAAAGCTGGGGGTTCTTTGTACAATGGGTTTCAGGATGCCCTCGACATAGCCGGAGAGGTTCTCGCACAGGGTCCCATTGCCCGATACGATGGGACGGCCGGGTGTGTTTGCCTTGTGTATCGTCGGGAGACAGTAGAGATCTTCAACGCGGGGAGTACATGGGATGAGAGCACGGAGGGTGTTCTGAAGGTCCGGATCAAAGGTCGTGATCAGAGTGTTGAGTTGACAGGTGTGTTCTTTGGTCGGATCTGCGGGTAACTGTCTGTAGTGTTCCTCGTTGTTCAGTTGTCGGTACACTTCTTTGCAGTAATCCGTTCTGTTCAGTATGACGATGGCCCCTCCTTTGTCTGCTGGTTTGATGACAATGTTGCGGTTGGTCTTGAGAGCGCGGATGGCATTGCGTTGTGCTTGGGTGATGTTCGGGGTTGTCTTGTGAGTGCGGCTGATGAATTTGGTGTTGACGCACCTCCTGGTGGCTTGGGCATACATGTCAAGTTGAGGGCAGCGGCCTTCCGGAGAGGTCCAATTCGACTCTTTCCTCTTCGGATCTCTCTGTCGGCTGTTCTGGTTCATTGGCTGTCTCATTGTGTTCGCTGTTGGCCTCTTGGGGTTTGTGGAAGAACTCCCGCAGCCTCATTCGCCTGATGAATTGTTGTAAACCCCACCAGAGTGACATCATGCCAGTGAGGGGGGAGACTCTATTGGGGATGGAGATTCCAGTCGCAGGCCCACTATTCAGATGGAAAGGTATGTAAACACATGCATATGTCCGTTACGCTGATTTTCAGAGTGGATCCGTCAATGCCAAAAAAACTTAGGCTGCAAGATGTGAAGAGGCCCAGACACCCAGCGCGAATCCCACAAATCGGCCGCCGCTCAAATCTCCCGGCCCGCTGCACTAAACAATTAGCACAAAAATTGTGTAAAACTCAATGTTTCTCTCTACAGTAACTTCATTATAGAGAAAGATTGCATGTTCCCCCTGTGTCTGCGTGGGTTTCCTCTGGGTGCTCCTCTTTCCTCTCACTCTCCAAAGATGTGTGAATTAGGTTGATTGGCTTTGATAAATTGCCTTTAGTGTCAGGGGGACTAGTTTGGGTAAATACATGGGATTATGGGGATTGGGATGGGTGGGATTGTGGTCGGTGCAGACTCAGTGGGCCAAATGGCCTTCTCAAATGTATGATCTCTAAGAGACAATTTACCATTGGACAATTATTTGCCTCCTCTTTGGACTATGATTAAAACCCACATAGACATCAGGAAAACGTGCAAACTAAACTCCACAGTTTGAATTGAGATTCTTGGAAGCACAACATAATGCAGCCCACTGCATAGAAATATCATCTGTTCTTAGTTTAAGAATGAGCCCTACTAAAAGCAGGGCATCAAAAAATTGTGTAAAACTCTTAATGTTTCTCAATACAGTAACTTCATTGCAAGCCTACTTGTGACACTAAAATATTATAGGATCAAGAGAAACCAGAGTGTACTGACGGAAATGTTAAACTACCCTCTATCCCACGGCACACGTAGCTCTTTAATATCACACTGAGTAAACACAGTGACACTCAACAACAATGCCAGAGAACGAGCATGGATTTTAATAAACGGAAAATTAACTAAAAAACAGTAATGTCTCCAGAAAGAGGAAACCCCATTCGCCTTTCCCCTCAACATTCTAGTTATGTAGATAAGGGGGCGGGGCCTATCTGACTGTATCCCAGAGACAAAGAAGCTGCAGATTGTGCGCCCTCTGCTGCTCAGGAGGTAAATACAGTAAGAGTTTTAACAACACCAGGTTAAAGTCCAACAGGTTTATTTGGTAGCAAATGCCATTAACTTTCGGAGCGCTGCTCCTTCGTCAGGTGGAGTGGATATCTGCTCTCAAACAGGGCATACAGAGACACAAATTCAAGTTACAGAATACTGATTAGAATGCGAATCTCTTCAGCCAACCAGGTCTTAAAGATACAGACAATGTGAGTGGAGGTTATCATATCAGGAGGTTATCATTGCTCCTCTCAAACTCTGCTTGCCAAGTGGTTTCTTAAAATGCAAATTTCCGTGAAATGTGAGGGGAAAGAAGTCCTTAAAGTCTCGTGTAGTGGGCGACAGTAACTTCTGGAGGAAGAGGAAAGCAAGGTACAGCAGAATTCTGAAATAAAAAAGAATATGGGTCAAATACTGATTAGGTCTAGCAGCATCTATGGGGAAAGGTTGCCAAAACCAGTGGGGAAAGGTTGCCACCTAAGGCCTTTCAGCAGTAGTGTAATGAGAAGCTGTAAACGGTGTAGAATTCCTCCAACTGTACACCTGACATGGAATATAAACTGTGAATATCAAGAATATTGAAATTGTATTGAGGCACTTCAGAGTTTAACAAGTTGTGTAGAGGAAAGTTGAATTCTATTGCACATTCTCTAATTTTCAATTTGAAATGTTTTGTCCTCAGGCTGTAGGCCTGATGTGGATGCACACTCTAAATATCAGGCTGTATTTTCACTGCACTGAGATTACTCTTTAAAAATAGCAGACAATTCTGATTCCGGAATTCCTGAACTGTCTCATTTACTGATTGCCTTAAAGATTGCATTGTTCCTGAAACAAGCCCACATCTGGCACTTCAGACCTCATTGAGTCAAAGAGTCCAAACATCTACAGCACAGAAAAAGGTCCTTTGGTCCATTGAGTCTGCCAGTCAAAGACAAACTGCCCAACTAGCCTAATCCCATATTTGGCACATGATCCATAGCCTTGTATGCCTTGGCATCACAAGTGCACATCTAAATACTTGGCTGGTTCTATTACATTGATATGCATGTCCTACTCCATCGTGGAAAAATTTATGACAAAATTACATCTTTAATCACAAGTCTGTTAGGCAGTGATCTGCATATATTAGCCATGGTAATTACACGGGCTTACAGAGACAGGCTGAGGGCATGGGTGGGTGCTCTTTCGAACAATTGGTGCAGACCTGATGGGCTGAATGACCTTTTTCTGCACTGTGGGGATTCTATGATTCTTTCATAATAGAAGCCCTGTGGGAAAAGTGATGGTCGATCCTGTCAGATGGTTCCCTGTCAAATTTATTTGGCAGGACACCTCTCTGCCAGAACATTCAAACAGCTTGGCTGTTGATGAGAAAGGAACTCCCCATTAGATCCAAGTGAGTACCCTGGTATCTCACCCCCCTCCACATGTTGCCCTCGAGGTGTCTATGGTGGGAAAGAGAATGTTGTCCACTTCCTTCTGGAATCTGTCTTTGCAAACAGGGTGTGGAGCTGCACACTAGGGGAAACATTGCTTGATTAACAGCTTGGGCTCTCGACAGTCAATTTCCCAATGTCTATTCACACAATTTTAAGTGGTTTCTGTCACTGTTACTTTAAAAGGTTTGGATGATGATACTTTTATCACCTTGTACTGAAATTACTTTTGGAAAGAAATGAATGGATTACTTATTTTTAAAACTTTTTCTCAAGGATCATCCCTAGAAGCTCTGTGGGTACCACAGCTAGATGTCCATTGCATTCTAGAGACAGCCGGTATAGCTCAGGGTTCTGCACCACAGAACTGCTTGCGATGAACTTTGACAAAAAGCTTTAAATAAAAGTAATCCATTCATTTATTTCCAAAAGTGTTGCAGACTGGCACATTCCAAGGTCCAGGACTATGGGCTGAAGGATGTGCTAAAGCTTGAAGAAAACACTGCAGAGGAACAAAGGGAAAAGGTTGCCGTCGAAGGCCTTTCAATTGTAGTGTAATAAAGAGATGTAAACTGTGTAGAATCCCTCTAACTGTGCACCTGACATAGAATATAAATTGTGAGTATCAAGAGTATTGAAACTGCATTGAGGCATCTCAGAGTGGAACATGTTGCATAGAGGAAAGTTGAATTCTATTGCCCTTTCTGTAATTTTCAATTTGAAATGTTTTGTCCTCAGGCTGTAAGACCATAAGACCATAAGACATAGGAGCGGAAGTAAGGCCATTCGGCCCATCGAGTCCACTCCACCATTCAATCATGGTTGATTTCAATTCCATTTACCCGCTCTCTCCCCATAGCCCTTAATTCCTCGAGAAATCAAGAATTTATCAATTTCTGTCTTGAAGACGCTCAACGTCTCGGCCTCCACAGCCCTCTATGGCAATGAATTCCACAGACCCACCACTCTCTGGCTGAAGAAATTTCTCCTCATCTCTGTTCTAAAGTGACTCCCTTTTATTCTAAGGCTGTGCCCCCGCGTCCTAGTCTCCCCTGTTAATGGAAACAACTTCCCTACATCCATCCTATCTAAGCCGTTCATTATCTTGTAAGTTTCTATCAGATCTCCCCTCAACCTCCTAAACTCCAACGAATACAATCCCACGATCCTCAGACGTTCATCGTATGTCAGGCCTACCATTCCTGGGATCATCCGTGTGAATCTCCGCTGGACCCGCTCCAGTGCCAGTATGTCCTTCCTGAGGTGTGGGGCCCAAAATTGCTCACAGTACTCCAAATGGGGCCTAACCAGTGCTTTATAAAGCCTCAGAAGTACATCCCTGCTTTTGTATTCCAAGCCTCTTGAGATAAATGACAACATTACATTTGCCTTCTTAATTACGGACTCAACCTGCAAGTTTACCTTTAGAGAATCCTGGACTAGAACTCCCAAGTCCCTTTGCACTTTAGCATTATGAATTTTGTCACCGTTTAGAAAATAGTCCATGCCTCTATTCTTTTTTCCAAAGTGTACGACCTCGCACTTGCCGACGTTGAATTTCATCAGCCACTTCTTGGACCACTCTCCTAAACTGTCTAAATCTTTCTGCAGCCTCCCCACCTCCTCAATACTACCTGCCCCTCCACCTATCTTTGTATCATCGGCAAACTTGGCCAGAATGCCCCCAGTCCCGTCATCTAGATCGTTAATATATAAAGAGAACAGCTGTGGCCCCAACACTGAACCCTGCGGGACACCACTTGTCACCGGTTGCCATTCTGAGAAAGAACCTTTTATCCCAACTCTCTGCCTTCTGTCTGACAGCCAATCGTCAATCCATGTTAGTACCTTGCCTCGAATACCATGGGCCCTTATTTTACTCAGCAGTCTCCCGTGAGGCACCTTGTCAAAGGCCTTTTGGAAGTCAAGATAGATAACATCCATTGGCTCTCCTTGGTCTAACCTATTTGTTATCTCTTCAAAGAACTCTAACAGGTTTGTCAGGCACGACCTCCCCTTACTAAATCCATACTGACTTGTCCTAATCCGACCCTGCACTTCCAAGAATTTAGAAATCTCATCCTTAACGATGGGTTCTAGATTTTTGCCAACAACTGAGGTTAGGCTAATTGGCCTATAATTTTCCATCTTTTTTCTTGTTCCCTTCTTGAACAGTGGGGTTACAACAGCGATTTTCCAATCCTCTGGGACTTTCCCTGACTCCAGTGACTTTTGAAAGATCATAACTAACGCCTCCACTATTTCTTCAGCTATCTCCTTTAGAACTCTAGGATGTAGCCCATCTGGGCCCGGAGATTTATCAATTTTCAGACCTTTTAGTTTCTCTAGCACTTTCTCCTTTGTGATGGCAACCATATTCAACTCTGCCCCCTGACTTTCCTGAATTGTTGGGATATTACTCATGTCTTCTACTGTGAAGACTGACGCAAAGTACTTATTAAGTTCCTCAGCTATTTCCTTGTCTCCCATCACTAGATTACCAGCGTCATTTTGGAGCGGCCCAATGTCTACTTTAGGCCTGATGTGGAATGCACACTCTAAATATCAAGAATAATGTTGGTCTTTGTTTCAAAGGGAATGGAGTACAAAATAGGGATGTCTTGCTAAAACTGTGCAAGGCACTAGTTAGACCACACCTGGAATACTGTGAATGGTTTATCTTATCTGAGGAAAGATGTACTGGCATTGGAGGCAGTCTAGATAAGGTTCAGTTGGTTGATCGTGGGAATGGAGGGATTTTCTTATGAGGAGAGGTTGAGTAGATTGGGCTTTACTCATTGGAGTTTAGAATAATGAGAGATGACGTTTTGAGACGTATAGGATTCTTTAGGTAGGTGAGGAGAAAAAGATTGGTGCAGACAATTGTAGGTCCCTTACAGTCAGAAAGAGGGGAATTTATAATGGGGAACAAAGGAATGGCTGACAAACTGAATGCATACTTTGGTTCTGTTTTCACAAAGAAGGACACAGATAAGATACAAGAAATGTTAGGGAACACAGGATTTGGTGAGAAGGAGCATCTGAAGGAGATCAGTATTAGCAGAGAAATAGTGTTGGGGAAACTGATGGATTTGAAGGCCGATAAGTCCCCACGGCCTGATAATCTACATTCCAG
The DNA here is from genome assembly GCF_964213995.1 of Mustelus asterias. Taxonomy (NCBI): domain Eukaryota; kingdom Metazoa; phylum Chordata; class Chondrichthyes; order Carcharhiniformes; family Triakidae; genus Mustelus; species Mustelus asterias. Next base: position 78,095,133 of record NC_135815.1, on the reverse strand, counting down.
AGCACTTAAGGAATTGGCCCGAGAAATAGTAGATGCATTGTTGACATCTTCCAAGATTCTATAGACCCTGGAACAGTTCCTACAGATTCTGACTATTTAAAAAGGGAGGTAGAGAGAAAACAGGGAATTAGAGAGCAGTAAGCCTGATGTCAGTAGTGGGGAGAATTCTAGAATCCATTATCAAAGACTTCATAGCAAAACACTTGGAGACAGTGGCAGAATCAGACAGTCAGCATGGATTTATGAAAGGGAAATCATGTTTGACAAACCTACTGGAATTCTTCAAGTATGTAACTAGTAAAGTTGATGACGGGGAGCCAGTGGGTATGGTTTATTTGGACTTTAAAAAGGCTTTTGACAAAGTCCCACATAAGAGATGAGTGCATAAAATTAAAGCACATGGGATTGGGGGTAGTGTATTGAGATGCATAGAAAAAGGGTTCGCATACAGGAAAAAAGAGTAAGAATGAACGGGTCTGTTTTGAAATGGCAGGCAGTGACTACTGGGGTATCACAGGGATTAGTGCTGGGACCCAGCGATTCACAATATATATTAAATGTAACTAAATGGAACTAAATACAATGTCTCCAAAGTTGCAGATGACACAAAGCTGGATGGGAAGGTGAGCTGTGAGGAGGATGCCGACATCCTTCAGTGTGATTTAGAATATTGAGTGGAGCTTTGGCCTCTGTATCTGAGGAAGGATATGGGGGGAAGGCAGAATCAGGCTACTGAGTTGGATGATCAGCCATGATCATAATGAATGATGGGCCGAATCACCTCCTCCTGCTCCTATTTTCTATGTTTCTCTTTTTCTTTATAGAACCCTACAGTGCAGAAGGAGGCCATTCAGCCCATCGAGTCTGCACCAACCACAATCCCACCCAGATCTCTATTCCTGTCACCCCACACATTTACCCAGCTAATCTCCCTGACACAAGGGTCAATTTAGCATGGCCAATCAACCTAACCTTTGGACTGTGGGAGGAAACCGGAGCACCCAGAGGAAACCCAAGCACACACAGGGACAATGTGCAAACTCCACACAGACAGTGACCCAAGGCCAGAATTGAACCCAGGTCCCTGGCGCTGTAAGGCAACAGTGCTGACCACTGTGCCACCGTGCCACCCCTCTGTCACACTTCCTCTGGCCGAATCCTTCCTGAAGGATTCAGCACAGGGTTCTATGCAACATATGAACTGTACGAAGTCTCACAACATCAGGTTACAGTCCAACAGGTTTATTTAGCAGCACAATGTGAGTGGAGAGAGGGTTAAACACAGGTTAAAGAGATGTGTATTGTCTCCAGCCAGGACAGTTAGAGAGATTTTGCAAGCCCAGGCAAGTCGTGGGGGTTACAGATAGTGTGACATGAACCCAAGATCCCATGTGTGCGGAACTTGGCTATCAGTTTCTACTCAGCGATTCTGCTTTGTCGTGTGTTGTGAAGGCCGCCTTGGAGAACGCTTACCCGAAGATCAGAGGCTGAATGCCCGTGACTGCTGAAGTGTTCCCCGACTGAAAGGGAAGACTTCTGCCTGGTGATTGTTGAGCAGTGTTCATTCATCCGTTGTCGTAGCGTCTGCATGGTTTCCCGAATGTACCATGCCTCAGGACATCCTTTCCGCAGCGTATCAGGTAGACAATGTTGGCCGAGTTGCAAGAGTATGTACCGTGTACCTGGTGGATGGTGTTCTCACGTGAGATGATGACATCCGTGTCGATGATCCGGCGCATCTTGCAGAGGTTGCTGTGGCAGGGTTGTGTGGTGTTGTGGTCACTGTTCTCCTGAAGGCTGGGTAGTTTGCTGTTAACAATGGTCTGTTTGAGGTTGTGCGGTTGTTTGAAGGCAAGAAGTGGGGGTGTGGGGATGGCCTTGGCGAGATGTTTGTCTTCATCGATGACATGTTGAAGGCTCTGGAGAAGATGTCGTGTGTTCTCCGCTTCGGGGAAGTACTGGACGACGAAGGGTACTCTGTCCACCGTGTCCCGTGTTTGTCTTCTGAGGAGGTTGGTGCGGTTTTTCCCTTTGGCACATCGGAACTGTCGATCGATGAGTCGAGCGCCATATCCTGTTCTTATGAGGGCATCTTTCAGCGTCTGGAGGTGTCTGTTGTGTATTTCAGCGTCTGTAGGTGTCTGTTGCGTTGAGTACTCAACGCCGACAACTGCCAATCTCCAGATGCAATTCTACAACTTATCCGCTTCATCCTGGACCACAACATCTTCACCTTCAACCACCAGTTCTTCATCCAGACGCATGGGGAACATCCATGGGGGACCAAATTTGCACCTCAATATGCCAACATCTTTATGCACAGGTTCTAACAAGATCTCTTCACCGCACAGGACCTTCAACTGAGGCTATACACTGGATACATCGATGACATTTTCTTCCTTTGGACTCATGGCGGACAATCATTGAAACAACTATATGATGACATCAAACAAGTTCCATCCCACCATCAGACTTACCATGGACTACTCTCCGGAGTCGGTTGCATTCTTGGACACACGCATCTCTATTAAGGACGGTCACCTCAGCACTTCACTGTACCGCAAGCCCACGGATAACCTTACAATGCTCCACTTCTCCAGCTTCCACCCTAAATACATTAAAGAAGTCATCCCCTATGGACAAGCCCTCCATATACACAGGATCTGTTCAGATGAGGAGGATCTCAACTGTCACCTATAGACGCTGAAAGATGCCCTCATAAGAAAAGGATATGGCGCTCGACTCATCGATCGACAGTTCCGACGTGCCACAGCAAAAAACCGCACTGACCTCCTCAGAAGACAAACACGGGACACAGCGGACAGAATACTCTTCGTCATCCAGTACTTCCCGGAGCAGAGAACCTACAACATTTTCTCCGGAGCCTTCAACATGTCATCGATGAAGATGAACATCTCGCCAAGGCTATCCCCACAGCCCCACTTCTTGCCTTCAAACAACCGCACAACCTCAAACAGACCATTGTCCGCAGCAAACTACACAGCCTTCAGGCGAACAGTGACCACAACATCATACATCCCTGCCACAGCAACTCTGCAAGACGTACCGGATCATCGACACACATGCCATCACCTCATGTGAGAACACCATTCACCAGGTACATAGTACATACTCTCACGGCTCGGCCAACGTTGTCTAACTGATATGCTACAGGAAAGGATGTCCCGAGGCATGGTACATTGGGGAGACCATGCAGACGCTATGACAATGGATGAATGAACACTGCTCAACAATCACCAGGCAGGAGTGTTCCCTTCCAGTCAGGGAACACTTTAGCAGTCACGGGCATTCCGCCTCTGATCTTCAGGTAAGCGTTCTCCAAGGCGGCCTTCACGACACACGACAACGCAGAATCGCTGAGCAGAAACTGATAGGCAAGTTCCGCACACATGAGGACGGCCTAAGCTGGGATCTTGGGTTCATGTCACACCATCTGTAACCCCCCACGACTTGCCTGGGCTTGCAAAATCTCTCTAACTGTCCTGGCTGGAGACAATACACATCTCTTTAACCTGTGCTTGGCCCTCTCTCCACTCACATTCTCTGTACCTTTAAGACTTGATTACCTGTAAAGACTCGCATTCCAACCATTACGTTGTAAATTGAGTTTGTGTCTGTATATGCCCTGTTTGTGAACACAAGTCCTCACTCACCTGATGAAGGAGCAGCGCTCTGAAAGCTTGTGCTGCCAAATAAACCTGTTGGACTTTAACCTGGTGTTGTGAGACTTCTTACTGTGCTTACCCCTGTCCATCGCCGGCATCTCCACATATGAACAGGACAGGGGAGAGAGAGCAGCTCTGCTTAACTCCAGATTTTATTGGAAAGTGTTCTGATTCCCACCCATTGATTGAAACTGTGCTATTGATGTTTGTGTTGTTTAGTTTGATCCAATTGCATATTCCCTCCCCAAACCCCATTTTGGAGAGCACATCCATCATGAAGATGTGCAATATTCTATCAAACATCTTCTCCTGGTCCAGGCTGATGAGACAGGTGTCCACACCCATGTCCTGCACATAGGCAATTGGATCCCTGATTAGGTACAGAGCAGGTCTGATCAGGATGGATCATCGTATCCAGAGCAGACCTGACCCGATTAGCAATGACCGTGGCTAAAATTTTATAGTCCACATCAAAGGTGAAATGCGTCATCAATTTCTAATTTCTTTCCTTTCCACCTTCCATTTGTAGATATGGGTAATGTTGCCTTTCCTCATGGATTCTGACATGCTCTTGGCCAGAAACATACTCTCCTACCCTTCCAGCAGGTCTGGGCCAATCCAGCCACACAGAGCCAAATACAATTCAGCTAGTACACCACCAGCTCTGGCAGTTTTACGCTTCTTGAAGGACTCAAGGGCCTTAGTCAACTCATTCAGAGTTAGTGGTTTTCCCCAAGCTCTCCTGCCCGCTGTCCTGTAAGACCTCTGTGATAGACAACAAGAAGGGCTTGGAGGCTGTGCTGTCTGTGTTCTTCACATCATACAGTTCGGCATAAAAGGATTTGCTGATCCTCCAAATGTCAGACTGAAATGACTTTTCTGAACAGTCTTCTTCCATCAAGACTGTTCAGAAAAGCCATTTCAGTCTGACATTTGGAGGAGTCCTCTCTGTGTACCTTTTGGAAGAAGAAATGCGATCACATCTCATTCTGCTCCACAGAGCGGATTCTGGACTGGAAGATTACCATGGAGGTCTCTGGGGCAAAATGCAAGGCTTGCTGGCCCTTCAGCTCTTGGAGATCCTCATTGACTTCGACCCCCATGGACTGCAGACAGACCAGATTGCCATTTTCCCCTTCTCTCTCTCACCTTCTGAACACCTTTGAGGATGAAAATCTCTTCTCCTTGATCACTTCCCACCAGCGCGATGGGGACTCAAAGAGGGGGTTCATCAATCTCAAACCTTTGAAATCCCTTTTGGGTCCCTCAATGTTCTCTAGGGTCAACAGTTTCACATTCCACTTCCATGTTCCCCTGCCAAGTCGCTGGTCTATGTGACAGTTGGCCAGTAGAAAGAAGTGGACAGAGAAGAACATCGGCTTGACGTTGGCAGATCTGACTGTGAAAGCTTGGGACATAAACAGGAAGTCTATCGCTGGAGCGGGCAGACCTGTCTGGCTACGATCAGGGAAATCTTTGCTGTGTTCCATCTGCAGGGTTGCTGAAAATGTCGTGTAACTTGGCATCTTTTACTGTTTCCATCAGGGAGTCTGGATGTGGCGTCCAGTCTGCTCTTGGTGCTGCTGGATTATCCAGTCACATCAATGATGCAGTTGAAGTCACTGCCCAGAATGACCAGCCTGGAAGTGGCTTGCAGCAATGGAAGCTGTTGAAGCAGTTATCAGTGGCTCGGTATTCTGGGATGGAGCATATACACTAATTAACTGGACAGGGGCATTCTTGTACTGTACATTTGCAATGAGGAGATGGCTATGCACCACCTCCTTAACTTCAGAGATGGTTAAATGCCCCCTGCAGCAGAATACCCAGGCTTAAGGAGCATGAATCATTTCCTCCTGACCAAATTAATGCCCCCTGGGACCACCTCACAGACCACAATCAGTAAGGATAGGCAACAACACCTCCTCCACGATCATCCTGAACACCTGTGCTGGTCATTCTGGGCAGTGCCTACACTATGGTTAAGAAAGCCCATCAATGCCTTTACTTTCTCAGAAGACTAAGAAAATTTGGCATGTCAGCTATGACTCTCACCAACTTTTACAGATGCACCATAGAAAACATTCTTTCAGGTTGTATCACAGCTTGGTATGGCTCCTGCTCTGCCCAAGACCACAAGGAACTACAAAAGGTCGTGAATGTAGCCCAATCCATCACGCACACCAGCCTCCCATCCATTGACTCTGTCTACACTTAGAATCATAGAAACCCTACAGTGCAGAAAGAGGCCATCTGGCCCATCGAGTCTGCACCGACCACAATCTCACCCAGGCTCTACCCCCATATCCCTACATATTTACCCGCTAATCCCTCTAACCTACGCATCTCAGGACACTAAGGGGCAATTTTAGCATGGCCAATCAACCTAACCCGCACATCTTTGGACTGTGAGAGGAAACTGGAGCACCCGGAGGAAACCCACGCAGACACAAGGAGAATGTGCAAACTCCACACAGTGACCCAAGCCGGGAATTGAACCCCGGTCCCTGGAGCTGTGAAGCAGCCGTGCTAACCACTGTGCTACCGTGCCGCCTGCTGCCTCGACAAAGCAGCCAGCATAATTAAGGACCCCACACACCCCGGGCATACTCTCTTCCACCTTCTTCCGTCGGGAAAAAGATACAAAAGTCTGAGGCAACGTGCTAACCGACTCAAGAACAGCTTCTTCCCTGCTGCCATCAGACTTTTGAATGGACTTACCTTGCATTAAGTTGATCTTTCTCTGCACCCTAGCTATGAGTGTAACACTATATTCTGCACTCTCTCGTTTCCTTCTCTATGAACAGTATGCTTTGTCTGTATAGCACGCAAGAAACAATACTTTTCACTGTATGCTCATACATGTGGCAATAATAAATCAAATCAAATCAAATCAAAAACCAATGTGACCATTGCCTGGAGGAGCTGAGGCGCTGCATCACACATTCTTGCAGAAACAGTGGGTTGGCGTTGACCTTGGCAAGGCAATCCAAGGTGACAACATATTGTATAGTGGATTTCACACCACGCATGTTAATATTAATGGAAATGATCTTTACCCCCATTTTAACACGTTTTGCAGCTTACCAGACCTGATGTCTGGCAGTTCCAGTCCTTTGGTCAGCTTCTGCTGCAAATTGATTCACTTTGGATGAGCTGAAGAAACTGTCCTGAATTACACCCCCCCCCCCACCCCCCCCCACCCCATTGAGATTGTTCCATCCAGGTGTTGTCACTTCCTCCATTGGAACAGTCTCTCCCATCCATTCCCCTCCAGGAGCTGGGATATGCTGGTCTCCTGACTTTAGATTTGGAGTTGGGTGCGCTGCTCACTTGTTGTTTCCGATGCTCTGGAGCCAGGAGTCTCCCCCTCCAACTCCCTAGAGTTTTGCTGCTTCTTCTGTACATTTTCATCCTCGTCCCTGTCATCTGAGTCAGATGGGCATGGTCTCTTGCTGCTCACTTAGGAGCTGACTTTGTCCTTTTCTGTCTCCTTCCTGCTCCACCTCACCAGCTGCCAATTCCCTGCCAGCTGGCCCTCTGATGGATTCTCCTCCATTGGCTCGGTCCACTGACAGGTGGGATGTGTAGGTAGTGATGATGCTATTTGGCCTTCTGCTGCCTCCCTCTTTCCTTTCCCCTTGTCTTCCGCTTTGTCCTCCTTTGTCCCATTCTGTAGGATGGAGGCTTTGCTGGCTGTCTCCTTGGCGGTACTCAGATTGGCCATCCTTGGCTTCCGCCGCTTGTGCGTAAGTAAGGCCGTATTTGAGGCAGGTCTTGTAGAGCTAGTCTGCTCTGTCAGACAGGTTGCAGCACCTAGACTGCTTGCAATTCTCACAGGTGAGAGCACGACATGGCCACATGGCCGGATTTTCCACAGGAGTGACAACTTTGTGCTGGCCTGCATAAATGATCATAGAATCATAGAATCTACAGTGCAGAAGGAGACCATCTGGCCCATCGAGCCTACACTGACAACCATCCCACCCAGGTGCTATCACTATAACCCCACATATTTACCCTCCTAATCCCCCTGATACCAAGGGACAATTTATCATGGCCTATCAACCTAACCCGCACATCTTTGACTGTGGGAGGAAGCCGGAGCACCCAGAGGAAACCCATGCAGACACGGGGAGAATGTGCAAATTCCACACAGACAGTCATCCGAGGCCAGACATGAACCCAGGTCCCTGGCGCTGTGAGGCAGCAGTGCTAACCATTGTGCCACCATACCACCCCTTGTGCCACCATGTCACCCCGCCATAGCCAGGATTTCCCCTGATCACAAACCTGGAGAGAGGGTGGAGGATTACCCCCTTACCATCGGTCTTGAGTGTCACCTTGACTAATGATTGATGGCCCAGATTCTGAAAGCGTCCATGACCTCAGAGCAGTTGCCAAACTTGTTGATGTACCTGGCAAGGAAGATCAGCAGACCTATGACCAAAACATGGAGATTGTAGAGGTGCACAGTCACCACATGGTATAATTGAGGCAGCAGGGTAAAGAGGGGCTCTGTTTTGAGGATTCTCAGATGTGACAGGTCCTGCTTCTCCTCAAACACTTTCAGGAACTTCATGCAGAATTCTTGCAAGTCACATCAAAGTATTGAGTGCTGGGGAAGTCCTGTAGACAGTAGATATCAGCAGCTTCAAATCCACAGGAATCAAGAAGGATTCTCTTAATGAAGAAGGCACGGTACATCCTTCACTGACTTTCACTGCTACCCTAACGGTGTTACGTGCCCTCTAGTTTGGGGCTTGATTGGTTGCAGCCATTACTTATTTAAGTTCCAGATGTTAGCCATTGAGGCCCCTACAAGGCGAACAAACAACCACTGAAGATCTTCCAAACCCAAAGGGCAAGAGGCCCGGAAACCTCAGCTGAGATCCCCCAATCAACACTCACACAAATGCAGAGAGAACCATGATCTCGATCATGGTTTCATCCCTGCCAGGTAAGTAACTCTGATTAATACATTTGGTTTTGGTTGTCTTTGCTGCCACCGCATCAGCAGGGGGCGCATTCACTGAAAATGCAGTCGCAGTGCCTGTAACATCACTGCCTGCTTCAAAGAATAGTGTCATCCATAATACTGAGCAATCTAAAGATATTTAAACAAATGCAGCATCATTACAGACGTGGTTTCACCCTGATTAAGGATTTCATTGTCACAGAATATTGAATTCCAAAACACCTGTTAAAAATCCTGGGATCATGATTGCAATTTGCTCATGGCCCTGCTCGTTGCCCCATTGGCTGCCCTGCTCCAGAACACTCACTGCCTCCCTCCCAGTTGCCAACCTATAACCTCACTGACCCCAGGCAGTGAGTCGGGCAGTGAGCTGGGTGAGCAAGTGGGAGGTGTGCTCTCACCGGGTGATTTAACTGGTCACAGTCAGGCTGTTCTGCTGCTCCAGGATAGATTTATGTCCTGAGCATTCACAATCTGATCCACCAACATCACGCCAATGATGATGTCAGTGGCATCACATGTGCCAAGGGCAAAGTGGGAGTCAAGGGGCTGACTGGCCTACCCCTGCTCGTGTGTTCCGATCGGCATAATTTAAGCTTGTATTTCCAAGTTTGCTGACAACCTGAAACGGCAGTCAACTATAAATGTTGTGAAATTATGAGGCTCCAGTACAAATTTCTGAGGGACATTCCGAGATTTATCAAAGCATTTTGAGTACATTGAGAAATGATGCATTTGGTAGGAAGAATGAGGATAGATAGTATGAACTAAATTGAACCATTTTAAAAGAGGGAAGAAAACAGAGAGATTGCAGGTGTATCTTGTGACGAAAGGTCATTGGAACTTTACAACTCTGCAACATTTTCACGGCAATTTACCAGACTGGCACCATAAAAGTGAAAGTTCTGGTGAACTTTTCTCTACATCAACAATGCACCACTTGCCGTGGTTCCCCGTGGACGGCAAGAAGAGTTCATCAATCAGAATAGAGAGTCTGAGTCTTGATCTTCCAGGCAGCAAGGCTTTATTAGCTAATACATTTCAATAAAGCCGGGATTTCCAGATGAATCCAAAAAACCAGTGCTCTGACAGTCTTTTTTATACACATTTAGCTTCATATTTCATCATTCTTATCTTACAGTCAAGGTTTTTTTGTTGCAGACCCCAAGGCCACTTTTCGTTAGCCACTATGGTTTACTAGACCTACGTTATCTGCCTTCTTTCTGATTGGTCACTAATGAATGTGCTATGATATCATCATGGTTACATCTTGCCTTCTTATCTGAAGTTTATTGTCTAATCAGCCAAGGTTGTTGTTTGTTCAACCATTGTAGGGCATCCTGCTATGCCAAGTCTTTTTTCCCGTTGTCTGACTTTCTCACGTTTATTTAAGAAATTACTTTCAGCTTCTGTGTGTTTGCTTGACTTCTTTCAGCCTTTATGTTCATTTATGAGAGTATCCATGTGTACTGACCTGGTAAGGTATTGTGCACTTAAAAGGGTACAGGTGTATGCTTAATAAGATATGTGATGATATATGAGAACTTCTTAAGTAGTGATTATCTCTTCTATGTTAATTATTATCTCCTACTTGTCCTAATAATTATTCCTTCCAATATATGTTGTCTTAATGATTATTCCTTACACAGTCTCTGAAGAAGGGTAGAATCACTGACAGCAACTTGTGGATTTCTGTATTGTACAGACAGGAAACTTTAATCCTGTTTCTCGCATGCACACCTACTCAGAATTCCTATCACTTTCTATTTAATTTCACATTCCCAACCGAACTCTCCTCTTCACCCAGAAGTTGCTGTCTCTCACTACGCCAAACATCAGGTTTTTTCTCTCCCTCACTTTTCACGGGAGTTTGCAATTTAAACAGTGATTTGGTAACGACCCGAGTAACACAGCGGCCACAGCCGCAACTCGTCCTTCCGTGAGAAGCTGTCAGCCAGGCGCCACTCACTCATCTGCATAACTGAAACATAGTGCCACAGCTCAATAGTTATTCCTCTTTTTATAGGATATTAATGGTTTTAGATCATTGTTTCTAGGAAATATATGTTTGAACTGGTCTTTTTCCAGTGTCGATGTTAATTGTTAGTGTGTTCACTCAGTGCGATATTAAAGAGCTACGTGTGCAGTGGGCAGAGGGTCAGATTGCTACATTCCTTAGTATACTCTGGTTTCTCTTCAGATCGTATAAATCTTTCGCCTTTTACTAAAGATTTCCGTGGAGAGGAACACTCAGAGTTTTAATTAATTTTTTGTTGCCCTGCGTTTAGCAGGGCTCCTTCTTGAATTAATAACAGATTTTAGCTTGTGGGTGCCCATGTCTTTCCTACGTCTTATCAGCTTGACTCGTTGATTGGACAAAGCAATTTGCATTTTTATATCAAGTACCTTTGCCTACATTCGGCCTTTTGGTTAAGATCAAGTGTGGCATCGACATGCTGTGCTTGGTTGAAGTCATTAGGTTACATTTCAGCTTCATTTGAAGTAATTTTTAAAAGCAGCATTTTGGCTAAGATGCAAATAAGATCAAGCCTTGGAGGAGGAGCTATGCTTACTCCAATCAACTTGAATCATGTAGATCAAGCCCAAGACAGGAGGTGAGAGCCCTGTCTTGTCAGCTTGGATCAGGAATGTCTCAACTTGTTGAGACTCTGAATTGGGCTTGATTTGATTGAATTGGAATAAAAACCTTTTACTAAAGATTTCCGTGGAGAGAAACGCTCAGAGTCTTAATTTTTTGTCATCCTGCGTTTAGTAGGGCTCCTTCTTGAATTAATAACAGATGTTAGCTTGTGGGTGCCCATGTCTTTTCTATGTCTTATCAGCTTGATTCGCGTTCGTTTTTCGTTGTACCGTGAATTGGATGTTTTTGGGTTTTCCTGATACCTTCCTAGCAAAGCTTTGTAACTTTAAGGCTTTTAATCAATATTTTGCTGCCCCATTTTTATGTAGTAGGACTTCTTGAATCCTAATAGATTTTGCTGATGTTTTGTGGACGTTGTTCTCGTTTATATGCCGCAGCGCTTTGTCGCATTTTGCCCAATGTAATAAATAACTTGTGAAAAGCTGGAATTGGTCAAGATATTTGTATTTATTACAACTGATACGTTGGGCCAAATGGTTCTCTTTCTCTGCTGTAAGATTTTATTGATTCAATTATTTTTAAACTGGCATACTCTGCAAGTATTGTTTTTAACCTCATGATCTCTGCAATAAACAAGCCTCACTGTCGCTGGGTCAAAATCCTGGAGCACCGTCCCTAACAGCACTGTGGGTGTTCCAACAATGACGAAGGAGCAGCGCTCCGAAAACTAATGGTATTTGCTACCAAGTAAACCTGTTGGACTTTAACCTGGTGTTGTTAAAACTCTTACTGTTCCAACACCACAGGGACTGCAGCAGTTCAAGAAGGCAGCTCAGCCCCTCTCTCTGCCTTAAGATTTCTATTAATTATTTTAAAACTGGCATACTCTGCAAGTATTTTTCTTCATGATCTCTGCAAACACCAAGTTTCACTCTTGTTCCTTCACTGTCGCTGCGTCAAAATCCTGGAACTCCCTCCCTAACAGCGCTGTGGATGTTCCCACACAGTAAGAAGTCTCACAACACCAGGTTAAAGTCCAACTGGTTTATTTGGTAGCACGAGCCACAAGCTTGCAAAGAAAAAGAACAAAGAAAATTACAGCACAGGAACAGGCCCTTCGGCCCTCCAAGCCTGCACCGACCATGCTGGAGCGCTGCTCCTTAGCTTCCTTAGGAGCAGCGCTCCGAAAGCCTGTGGCTCGCGTACCAAATAAACCTGTTGGACTCTAACCTGGTGTTGTGAGACTTCTTACTGTGCTTACCCCAGTCCAACACCGGCATCCCCACACGATGTTCCAACACCACAGGGACTGCAGCGGTTCAAGAAGGTGGTTCACACCCAACTTCACAAGGGCAATTAGGGATGGGCAATAAAAATGCTGGTTTAGCCAGTGACACCCATATCCTGTAAATTAAAAACATGCTCTGTACTGATCTGTGATGTTGCAGCAAATAGCCTGGACTGCATTGGGTTACCCTGTGGAGAAGAACAATCAGAGTTTTAATTAATTTTTCGTTGCCCTGCTTTTAGTAGTACTACTTCTTGAATCAATAATAGATTGTGCTACACTGCTGTCATTTATGTAATGTATTTTGGCTAAAATCAAGCCCTGGGGCAAGGAAGGAATGGATTTGGGTTTTCTGGCCTATTTCAAGCATAACTTTATAATTTTAAGGGCAGTTTTAATCAATTTTTTGTTACACTACTTTTACTAGGACTCCTTGAATACAAAACAGATTTTGCTGATATCTTAGAATCATAGAATCTGTAGAGTACAGGAGGAGGCCATTTGGCCCATCGAGCATGCCCTGACAGTAATCCCACCCAAGCCCCGTAACCCCATGTATCTACCCTGCTAGCCCCTTGACATTTAGGAACAATTTAGCATCGCCAATCAGCCTAATCCGCACATCTTTGGACTGTGGGAGGAAACCATAGCACCTGGAGGAAACCCATGCAGACACAGGGAAAACATGCCGCCTTGCCACCCATGATCTTGTGGATGTTGCTTTCTTTTATATAATGCAATGATCCTAGGTTGAAATGTTTTGTCGCATTTTGCCTAATGTAATAACTTGTGAAAAGCTGGAATTGGTCAGATACTTGTATTGATTACAACTGGTATGATGGGCCAAATGGTTCCCTCTCTCTGCCTTAAGATTTCTATCAATTATTTTAAAACTGGCATACAGTTTCTTCATGATCTCTCCAACACCAAGTCTCACTCTTGTTCCTTCACTGGGCACTAACAGCACTGTGGATGTTCCAACATCATAGGGACTGCAATGGTTCAAAAAGGTGTTTCACCCCTAACTTCTGAAGGGCAATTAGCGGCACCTGAAACTGCACTATTGATATTTGTGTAGAGCGCTGGATCCAATTGTGGATTAGAAATCATAGAAACCCGACAGTACAGAAAGAGGCCATTCGGCCCATCGAGTCTGCACCGACCACAATCCCACCCAGGCCCTACCCCCACATCCCTACATATTTACTCACTAATCTCTCTAACCTACACATCTCAAGACACTAAGGGCAATTTTTTTAGCATAGTCAATCAACCTAACCCGCACATCTTTGGATTCCCGTCCCAAACCCCATTTTGCAGAGCACATCCATCTTGTAGGTGTGCAATATACTTTCATAGAATCATAGAATCCTACAGTGCAGAAGGAGACATTCGGCCCATCGAGTCTGCACTGACCACAATCCCACCCAGGCCCTATCCCCATAACCACATGCATTTACCCTGCTAATCCCCCTGCCACTAAGGGGCAATTTAGCATGACCAATCCACCTGACCCACACAATCATTGGACTGTGGGAGGAAACCGGAGCACCCGAAGGAAACCCACGCAGACACGGGGAGAATGTGCAAACTCCACACAGACAATGACCCAAGCCGGGAATTGAACCTGGGTCTCTGGCGCTGTGAGGCAGCAGTGCTAACTTCTGTGCCACTGTGTTGCCTCGGGCTCCTTCTCCTGATTCAGCTGATGGGGTAAGTGCTCACCCTGCTGTCCCGCACATAGGCAATTGTATCCTGAGTAGTATGAAGCTATCAGTGATCTTCCTGTCGAGTACTGCACAGTTCTGGTCAGGGTGGATCACCGACTCCAGAGCATACTTGTTGGCGGTGACCTTGGCTAGAATTTTGTAGTCCACATTCAACAGTGAAATGTGTTGCCAATTTCTAATTTCTTCCCTTCCCCCCTTCTGCTTGTAGATGAGGGGAATGTTGCCTTTCCTCGTTTGAATGGGTTTACCTTGTATTAAGTTGATCTTTCTCTACACCCTAGCTATGACTGTAACACTACATTCTGCACTCTCTCATTTCCTTCTCTATGAACGGTATGCTTTGTCTATATAGCACGCAAGAAACAATACTTGTTAATACATGTGACAATAATAAATCAAATCAAATCAAAAGATTCTGACATGCTCCCGGCCAGAAACATACTCTCGTACACTTCCAGCAGGTCTGGGCCGATCCAGCCCCACAGAGCCAAATACAACTCAGCTAGTACACCATCAACTCCGGGACTTTTACTCTTCTTGAAGGACTCAAGGGCCTTAGTCAGCTCATCCAATATTAGTAGTTTGTCCAGGCTCTCCCACTCGATATTGTCTAAAGCCTCCATGATAGACGACAGGAAGAACTGGGAAGCTGTACTTTCTGTGAGCTTCATATCATACAGTCCAGCATAGAAGGATTTGTAGATCCTCAGAATGTCAGATTGTGATGACTTTACAGGCTGCTGATCACAGAGGTCTCTCTGTGAACCTTTTGGAAGAAGATACGTGAACACAATTCATCATGGAACGGGCTCTCGATTGGAAGATGATCTTGAAGGTCTCCGAGACAAAGGGCAAGGCTTTCTGGCTCTTTAGCTCCTGGAGATCCTCCTTGGCATCGACTCTCATGGACTGCAGCAGGAGCAGATTCTGCATGCTTTTCTAGAGTCGGGATATTTCCCTCCGTCTCTCTCTCACCTTCTGAACACCCTTGAGGATGAAAAACCTCTTGATGTTTCCCCTTATTGCTTCCTACAAGAGCGATGGAGTCTCAAACAGGGATTTCCTGGTTCTGCAACTTTTGTAATCTCTTTTGGATTCCTCAAAGTTCTCTAGGGTCAACAGTTTTACATCCAGCTTCCATGCTTCAATGCTGAGTCATTGAACAGGTATTTTGTGTTGGTCTTCACAGTGGAAGACACAAATAACATGCCAAAAATTGATGACAGGAAGGCTATGGCAGGTGAAGACCTAGAAACTATCATTATCATGAAAGAGGTAGTGTTGGGCAAGTTAATGGAGCTAAAGGTAGACAAGTCTCCTGGTCTTGATGGAATGTATCCCTGGGTGCTAAAAGAGATGGCGGGGGAAATAGCAAATGCACTAGTGGTAATTTACCAAAATTCGCTGGACTCTGGGGTGGTTCCCGCAGATTGGAAAACAGCAAATGTGACGCCACTGTTTAAAAAAGGAGGTAGACAAAAGTGGACAATGGGGAACCTTTGGATATGGTGTATCTGGATTTCCAGAAGGCATTTGACAAGGTGCCGCACCAAAGACTGCTACATAAGATAAA
The DNA here is from genome assembly GCF_964213995.1 of Mustelus asterias. Lineage (NCBI taxonomy): Eukaryota > Metazoa > Chordata > Chondrichthyes > Carcharhiniformes > Triakidae > Mustelus > Mustelus asterias. The sequence continues at coordinate 78,079,276 of NC_135815.1, read as the reverse complement.
GGTGCACGGTGTTACAGGTAATGTATTAGCATGTATAGAGGATTGGTTAACTAACAGAAAGCAATGAGTGGGGGTAAATGGGTGTTTTTCTGGTTTGCGATCCATGACTCGTGGTGTGCGTCAGGGATCAGTGTTGGGACCGCAATCGTTTACGATTTACATAGATGATTTGGAGTTGGGAGCCAAGTGTAGTGTGTCAAAATTCGCAGATGACACTAAGATGAGTGGCAGAACAAAGTGTGCAGAGGATGCTGAAAGTCTGCAAAGGGATATAGATAGTCTGAGTGGGCAAGGGTCTGGTAGATGGAGTACAATGTTGGTAAATGTGAGGTCATCCATTTTGGTAGGAATAACAGCAAAATGGACTATTATTTAAGTGGTAGAAAATTGCGGCATGCTACTGTGCAGAGGGACCTGGGCGTCCTTGTGCATGAATCTCAAGGAGTTGGTTTGCAGGTGCAGCAGGTAATTAAGAAGGCAAATGGAATTTTGTCCTTCTTTGCTAGAGGGATGGAGTTTAAAAACAGTGAGGTTATGTTGCAGCTGTATAAGGTGCTGGTGAGGCCACGCCTGGAGTACTGTGCACAGTTTTATTCTCCTTACTTGAGAAAGGATAGACTGGCACTGGAGGGGGTGCAGAGGAGATTCACTAGGTTGATTCTAAAGTTGAGAGAGTCGGCTTATGAGGAGAGACTGAGTACATTGGGACTATATTCATTGGAATTCAGAAGAATGAGGGGAGATCTTACAGAAATATATAAGATTATGAAGGGAATAGGTAAGATAGAAGCAGGGAAGTTGTTTCCACTGGCAGGTGAAACTAGAACTAGGGGGCATGGACTCAAAATAAGGGGGAATAGATTTAGGACTGAGTTGAGGAGGAACTTCTTCACACAAAGTATTGTGAATCTGTGGAATTCCCTGCCCAGTGAAGTAGTTGAGGCTACCTCATTGAATGTTTTTAAGGCAAGGATAGACACATTTTTGAACAGTAAAGGAATTAAGGCTCATGGTGAGCGGGCGGGTAAGTGGAGCTGAGTCCACAAAAAGATCAGCCATGATCTTGTTGAATGGCGGAGCAGGCTCGAGGGGCCAGATGGCCTACTCCTGTTCCTAGTTCTTATCTTCTTATGTTCTTATGTCGCCTTGCCCACCTTCTGGTTTTTCTGTAGGTGACAGTTGGCCAGTAGGAGGCAGTGGTCAGAGAATAAGAACATAAGTACATAAGTACTAGGAGAAGGGGTAGGCCAATTGGCCCCTCGAGCCTGCTCCACCGTTCAATAAGATCATGGCTGATCTTTTCATGAACTCAGCTCCACTTACCCACCTGCTCACCATAACCCTTAATTCCTTTACTGTTCAAAAATTTATCTATCCTTGCCTTAAAAACATCCAATGAGGTAGCCTCAACTGCTTCACTGGGCAGGGAATTCCACAGATTCACAAACCTTTGGGTGAAGAAGTTCCTGCCACACCCTTGCCCATTCACTTAAACTATCTATATCCCTTTGCAGATGTCAGTGTCCTCTGCACACTTTGCTCTACCACTCATCTTAGTGTCATCTGCAAACTTTGACACACGGCACTTGGTCCCCAACTCCAAATCATCTATGTAACAGTGGCTTGACGTTGGTGGACCTGACCATGAGCACATGGGACACAAAATAGGAAGTCCACCCTGGAGCAGATGGGCCCGCCTGGCTGCAGCCATGCATATCTATGCTGCGCTCTGTCTGCAGGATTGCTGAATAAGTCATGCAGCTTGGCATCCTTTACCGTTTCCATCACGAGTCTGGATGTGACGTTTAGTTTTCTGCCGGCCATGTCGGATTGTCCAGCCGCATCGATGATGCAGCTGAAGTAATCACCTGGAATAACCGGCTTGGAAGTGGCCAGCAGCAGTGTGAGCTACTGAAGGACTGCCAGCCACTCACTCTTTATGACTGGGACATACATTTTAATCAATCTGAGGGGAGCATTTTTGTATATGACGTCTGCTTCAATGATGCACAATACCACCACCTCCTTAACTTCAGAGATGGTGACGTTGCCGCCCCGCAGCAGAATCTCAGGCCGGAAGAATAACAATCGTTTCCTCCTGACCAGATATACGGGCCATGGGACCACAAACTCGACCAGTGTTTGTAACTGCTGAGGTATGGGTATCCCACACTCCTGCAGGAACAGTTTTGACGTTGGCCAAGTAGGTTAGGTTGGCTACACATTGCAAAGTATCTTTAATGCTTCTCACATTGATTGATGCAATTTTCAAACCTATTTTAAAGGAAGTAAATTCATCAGTCTCAAATGTCCAGAGTATTTTCTGTAACAGGTTCAAGTTGCTGCATATGCCTCTGTATACCTGTTGTGTGATAATCTGTTTCAGGGTTGCAGGGCTGGCAGTCTGCGTTGGGCCCGTAACGTCAACTGAGTGACATTTGGGGCATTTTGTAGCCATTGCACTGGGCTGGTGTCAGAGTTGAACCCGATCTCCGTCTCAGATGTTGCTGCTCCTGGTTGTGATTCAAACAGCCTGAGGGGGCTCTATATACTTTCCCGCTCCTTGGTGCACTATGGCTGAAATGTCTTAGGCAGCAATATTTCCCCATTGTGTCTGCGGCAGCTGTCCCAAGCTTTAGTGCATGCCTCAGCACACAGTTCTGGACCCTGGAATGGGCCAGTCTGCAACACTTGTTTGGGGACAACTCCTTGCACTGGAAGACAAACAAGTTTCGGGCAGACCAAAGAGTTGATGATTCTTCAGCAGCAGATGATGTTTGTTCCTGTGTGTGTTCCTGGGAACAGCCCATAGAGCACAGAGTCCTGTGTCACCGAGCTGCTCAGGATGAACCATGACAAATGCCACCTCATCTCTCTTCAGACCTTCTTTGTAAAGGCACATTCCACAAGGAGGTGGGCAATGGTCTCTTCCCCACCACAGTCACCTTGAGGGCAACATGAGGATGAGGTGAGACTTGGGGTGTGCAGGAAGGACCACCACCAGCCAAGCTGGGTCTTGGTACTTTTTGAAAGATTTGAGTGATAAGGTATTTTGTCAAATGACTTTGACAGTCTGCTCAGCGCAGAGTCGCGGAGCAGAAACTGATAGCCAGGTTCCGCACACACAAGGACGGCCTCAACCGGGATATTGGGTTTATGTCACACTATTTCACATAAATATTTCTGCTTTTTTCCTCCTGAGTCTTTATCATGCGATCCTAGAATCAGAATTTATGTCACACTATTTGTAACTCCCACAGTTGCGTGGACCTGCAGAGTTTCACTGGCTGTCTTGTCTGGAGACAATACACATCTTTTTAGCCTGTCTTGATGCTCTCTCCACTCCCATTGTTTTGTTTCTTAAAGACTGGATTAGTTGTAAGTATTCGCATTCCAACCATTATTCATGTAAATTGAGTCTGTGTCTTATAAGTTCTGTTTGTGAACAGAATTCCCACTCACCTGAAGAAGGGGCTCAGAGCCTCGAAAGCTTGTGTGGCTTTTGCTACCAAATAAACCTGTTGGACTTTAACCTGGTGTTGTTAAACTTCTTACAGGGAACCATCGGCAGGATCCATCTCCTTTTAGCAGAGGGCCTCGAGGAGGTTATGTACGGATCACTGCCTTAATGGACTTGTGGTCAAAGGTGCCTTTTTCCTTAAACTTTTCCACAAGGGATAGATGGTATGGCATGATCCAACTGCTTAGAGCATACCACAGAAACATGGTCAGATCCTAAGTGTGTTACATGCCCCCTGATTTGCTGCTCTGCTGGTTGCAGTTTTCACCTATTTATGTTCCCTTTGTTAGGCAAAACGATTAGGCCTTTGCTGAAATCCCCCAAAAAGTAAATGAAACCCACAAAAATACACAAGCTTACTCATGTCCAAGGAGGACCTTGTCTCACCCCTGCTAGGTATGTTTAATAGATTGCTACTGTATATAAAATCTGCATTGTAAATGGAGTCAGATACCTGGGACACCATGTACAGTATCTAACCAAATTCACCTGTAATGCACTTTACATACTGTCATATCTGAATTGGACTGTCATGCGGCTTCACAATTGTAATGAATAAATATATTTGTGAAAAAAGAATAGTATAGTACCCACATTATACGCATCTTAAATATACGTTCAGTTTATTGTTTAGTACTGGTTGCATTCAGAATTTTTTTCATGAGCATTAATTCTTTTCGATGTAAGGGTGCATAGTTTGCTGGGGTTTTGACTGCTTAAGAAGATCTGCTTTAAGTATTACTTCTGGCTGGGTTTTACTTTGGTTCCAGACTCTGGAGAAAATGGCGGGATGGTCTGAAATTGTGGTCATTCTTCATTCATCATTTCAAGCGGTGGCTCCATGCTCCAGTATGTAATCTGTCAGACTGTAACATGCAGTCACAGACGGCATAAGACTTTGAGCATATGACCCAACAGCTTAGAGCATTCCGCAGAAACATAGCCAGACCCTAAGTATGTTACATGCCCCCTGATTTGGTGCTCTACTGGTTGCAGTTTTCACCTATTTATGTTCCCTTTGTTAGGCAAAACAATTAGGCCTTTGCTGAAACCCCCCAGAAAGTAAATCAAACCCACAAAAATACACAAATGATGTCTTTCACTGGCTTAATGGCCTCTAACAACAACTTATATTTGTATAGAACCTTTATTGTAAGTAAACTTCCCAAGATATTTCACAGGAGCATTTAAAGCATGACACCAAGCCACAGCGGTTGATGTTTGTCTCTGTATGTCACTTAAGGTCTTGTGGTGCAGTGGTAGCGTACCTACCTCTAAACCAGAAGCTCCAGGATCAGGTCCAATGCTTGGGCTCTGACGAAGGGTCATCCTGACTTGAAACGTTGGCTCTATTCTCTCTCCACAGATGCTGTCAGAACAGCTGAGATTTTTCATCATTTTCTGTTTTTGTTTCAGATTCCAGTATCTCCAGTATTTCGCTTTTATGCTAGGTCTTGGTGGTCATGGAAGGAATGTTCATAATGCAATTCAACAGGTTGATAATTGGCTCGGGAATCCTTCCATCACTTCCCCACTATTCCCCAAAGGGAAAAAAGTACGTGTGTGAAGATATGCTTAAAAAAATGTAAATTTTTCTTCTTGTGCAGCTCCAACAACACTCAAGAAGCTTGACACCATCCAGGACAAAGCAACCCATTGGCACCACATCTACAAACATTCAATCCATCCAGCACCAACGCTCAGTAGCAGCAGTGTATATTTTGCAGCAATTGCAGCAATTCACCAAAGATGCTTCGACAGCACCTTCCAAACCCACGACCACTCCATCTAGGAGGATAAATGGGGAAACCACCACCTGCAAGTTCCCCTCCAAGCCACTCACCATCCTGACTTGGAAATGTTCCTTTGCAGTCGCTGGGTCAAAATCCTGGAATTCCCTCCCTAATGGCATTGTGGGTCAACCCACAGAACATGGACTGCAGCAATTCAAGAAGGCAGCTCACCACCACCTTCTCAAGGGCAACTTGGGATGGGTAATAAATGCTGTTCAGCCAGCGGCGCCCATGTCCCACGAATGAATAAAAAAAATACCTAAAGGAAGCTTGATTTTCATTGGGCTTTCCCATGGAACTGATGGGAGTCCCCGCCAGTTCTCTGACTGAAGGCCAAGACCTGCCCAATGCAGTCCAGGCTATTTGCTGCAAAATCACAGACAGAACATCAGTGCAGAGCTTATTTTTAATTTACAGGATATGGGGGTCATTGGTTAGACCAGCATTTTTATTGCCCATTCCTAATTGCCTTTGAGAAGTTGGGGGTGAGCCGCCTTCTTGAACTGCTGCAGTCCCTGTGGTGTTGGAACATCCACAGTGCTGTTAGGGAAAGAGTTCCAGGATTTTGACCCAGTGACAGTGAAGGAACAAGAGTGAGACTTGGCGTTTGTAGAGATCATCGAAAAACAAGTTACATGCACAGTATGCCAGTTTTAAATAATTGGTAGAAATCTCACAATAGAGAAAGGGAACCATTTGTCCCAATTCCATTTTTACACAAATTATTACTTTAAGCAAAATACGACAAAACATTTCAACCTTGGATCACTGTGTTACATAGAGAGCAAAGTCCACCAGAAATTTAAGAAGGAGCCCTACTGAAAGGGCAGCAAAAAATTGATTGAAACTCCAATTGTACCTCCCCACGGAAATCTTTAGTAGAAGGTGAAAAAAGATTTTACTCCAGAGTGGACCAAGCAAATCTAGTTCATTCATAGCTTGATCCAGAAACCAAATTGAAAAACTTGGATCCAATTCACGGCCCCCACAAGAATGACAAACGAGATCCAAGCTAAGATAAGGTATTGCGCTGCATCTTGGACTTGATTTTAGCCAAAAGACTTTGCATGGAACGTCCACAAGGTTATTAAAACCTGCTATTTATTTAAGAAGGAGCCCTACTAAAAGCAGGGCAACAAAAAATAATTAAAACCGGAGAGTGTTCCCTTCCATGGAAATCTTTAAAGGACGAAACCTTTTTTATTCCATCCTTAAAGTTACAAAGCCAAAGCTCAGAGTGGACCTGGCAGCCTCAAATCTATTCCTTGCTTGTTCCAAAAACCAAATTAATCCAATTCAAGGTGTTAATCAAAACTCGTTTTCACAGCCATATTTCCTTCCTCAGTGACTGTCTTCATCTCCGACTCACCCGACGTGGATTCCAAATGAAGTTCCACCCCTCATCTTTCGAATCCACCAAGATTACAGGTATCTCCAGGACATACAACTACTGTTCTCTCCGCATCCTGAGATCCACGCTCAGTGCCTTGCGCCGCCATATGCACACCCTTGAAATCTCTCTCCAGCAGCACCGACTCACTCTTTCTCTCCTTGTCCCCAGTTTCACTTCATTCTTCATCTCATCCGACAGATTAACAAGAAATTTTTTCTCTTCCTTTTAGGTGTTAAGGAACACAAGCTTCAACAACTCATCGACACCAACACCCATCCAGGACCCTCCACCTCCTTCCATCCTCGGATCTCATCCCTCCAACCCCAGCCCTTGCCGATTATTCACCTTACCCTCTGACCTTCTCCTCTCTGAGGCTGAGCGTGCTATACTCAGCAAAGGACTCTGCTTCACACTCTTACGTCTTCACCTAAACAAATTTTGGGCTCGACATGATGCTGAATTCTTCTTCCGCCGCCTTAGTCTCCGTGCTCATTCCTTTGGGCAGGAGTCATTCCTCTGTTCAGCAGTTCCTTTCACCCACCTCCAGCATTCCCCCTCCACCTGGACTCTCCCTCTGGCCTCTTACCTGCTTTGGATTTTTTCATCAAGAACTTTGGCATGACATTGACCGTCTCAATTTCTCTACTCCTCTCAACCACTCTAACTTGTTTCCTTCCAAACTTGCTGCAATTCGCTCTCTTAGGACCAACCCTGATCTTGTCATCAAACTCGCTGACAAGGACGGTGCCATTGTTGTCTGGCATAAGGATTTCTACCTCGCAGAGACTGAGCGCCAACTACTTCCTCCTACCTCCCCCTGGATCACGGCCTGACCACTGAACATGAAGCCACTGTTTCCAGGACTGTCAATGACCTCATCACCTCTGGAGATCTTCCCTCCACAGCTCCAACCTCATAATCTCCCAACCCCGGACATCCCGCTTCTACTTCCTTCCCCAAATCAACAAATAGGACTGCTCTGGTAGGCCCATCGTGTCAGCCTGTTCCTGCCCCACTGAACTCATTTCCTCCTATCTTGACTCCATTCTCTCTCTTCTTGTCCAGTCCTGTAGCAGAGGTTGCTGAAACCCTTATTTATTAAGGGGCTTTTAAAACAAAGTAGATTAGTCTAAAATAGAGACCATAAGGTGCCTTATATATACTAAATGTATCATGATGTGCCTGATACATATATGAAGGTATTGCTTACACAATATAATCAATAGTAGTGAATTTTTAACAAATATTGTAATTTTAAAATATAGTTTTGAATGTCTTATAAGCTTTGGCCAAGGGTGGCCTGCCCTAAAAGCATAATGGGAAAAAACAGAACCAGACAGGCCAAATTCTCAGGAACAATGAAGGACTCAGCACATCTTCCCCTCACCCTCCACTGTCAGCATTCTGCAGGGGCCATTCTCTCTGGGACACCTTACTCCACTCCTCCATCACACCAACACCTGACCCCCTGCCCACGGCACCTTCCTATGCAATTGTAGAGGGTGCAACACCTGCCCCTTTACCTCCTCCCTTCTTACCATCTCAGGTCCTAAACACCCCTTTCAGGTGAAGCAGTGCTTCACTTGCACCTCCTTCAATCCGGTCTATTGCATTCGCTGCTCCCAATGTGGTCTACTGTACATCGGAGAGACCAAACGCTTTGCTGAACACCTTTGGTCCATCCGCACGCAGGACCCAGACCTTCCTATCGCTTGCCACTTCAACACACCACCCTGCTCTTCTGTCCACCCTTGGCCTTTTGCAATGTTCTAGCAAACCCTAACGCAAACTGGAGGAACAGCACCTCATCTTTCGATTGGGCACTTTACAGCCTTCTGGACTGAACATTGAGTTGAACAGCTTCAGAGCATGAACTCTCTCCTCCATCTTTACCCCATTTCCAGTTAATTTATATCATTTCGTCTCATCTCATTCATTTTATCATCCTTCTTTCTCCACCTCTCCTTCCCCCACCCCCTCCTCCCACTTTCAGGGGAACTGCACAATCCCCAGGCAGTCCCTTAACTATCCGTACCTCTGTTCTGCCATTCATGCATTCTGATCACTTACTTTTAACACCTTCTATATCCTCATTTACCTTCACTTTGTCCCCCCCCCCATAATATAAATCTCTGTTGATTCTCTTTGCTCAGACGATGGGCCATCTAGACACGAAACGTTGGCTCTCTCCACAGATGCTGTCAGACCTGCTGAGATTTTCTGTTTTTGTTTCAGATTCCAGCATCCCGCAGTATTTTGTGTGAATTCAATTCATGGTCTCCACAAAGGAGACAAACAAGATCCAAGCTGATAAGGCATTGCACCCCATCTTGGGCTTGATATTAGTCAAAAGGCATTGCATAAAGGACAGCAACATCCACAAGGGTGCAGTAGAATCACAGAATCCGTATAGTGCAGAAGGAGGCCATTCTGCCCGAGTCTGTCCGTACCGACAACAATCCCACCTAGGCCATATTCCTGCAACCCCTCATATCGCTGCTAATCCCCTTGATACTAAGGGAACTAATAAACCATGTCCAATGCACCTAACGTGCACATTTTTGGACTGGAAGGAAACGTGAATACCCGGGACAAGCTCACATGCGCAGAAAAGGTCGTGCGAGCAAACTACAGAAAAAAGGACACCTGAGACACGCAGAGATTTGAGACGAAAATCTATTATTAGTTTAAGAATGAGCCCTACTGAAAGCAGGGCATCAAAAAATTGTGTAAAACTCTATTATTTCTCTCTACAGTAACTTCATTGCAAGCCTACTTGTGACACTAAAATATTTATAGGATCAAGAGAAATCAGAGTGTACTGACGAAATAACCAACCTACCCTCTACCCCACGGCACAGGTAGCTCTTTAACATCACACTGAGTAAACACAGTGACACTCGACAAATGCCAGATAAAGATCAATTTAATTGCCATGGATTTTAATAAACGGAACGTTAACCAAACAACGTTAATTTCTCCAGAAAGACGAAAACCTTTCGCGCACTATTGAAGTTATGTACATAAGGGGGCGGGGCCTATGTGACCTCATCTCAGAGAAGCTGCAGATTGTGCACCCTCTGCTGCTCAGGAGGTTATCATTGCTTCTTCAGGATTCTTTAGGCTATCATTGCTCCTCTCAAACTCTCTGTTCTTGCCAAGTGGTTTTTTAAAATGCAAATGTCCGTGAAATGCTAAAGAAACGAATTCTTTAAAGTCCCGTGTAGTGAGCGACAGTAACTTCTGGAGGAAGAGGAAAGCAAGGTACAGCTTGGTAATCCGAAATAAAAAGGAATATGGTCAAATACTGATTAGGTCTGACAGCAGCTGTGGAGTGAAAAGTAAAAGTAAAAGTGACAGGCTGTATTTTCACTGAACTGAGATTACTCTTTAAAAATGGCAGACAATTCCTGATTCTGGAATTCCTGACCTCTGATTTACAGATTGCCTCAAAGATTGCATGCTTGTTCCTGTCACAAGCCACATCTGGCACTTCGGACCTCATAGAGTCAAAGCGGTCTACAACACAGAAAAAGGCCCTTCGGCCCATCGAGTCTGTATGGTCAAAGGCAAACCACCCAACTATCCTAATCCCATTTTTGGCACATGGTCCATAGCCTTGTAAGCCTTGGCCTCACAAGTGCATACCTAAATACTTGGCTGGTTCTATTACATTGATAGGCATGTCCTACTCCTTCATGGAAACATTTATCACAAAATACATCTTTTATCACAGGTCTGTCAGGCATTGGCCTGCGTGTATTAGCCATGATAATTACGTGGAGTTACAGGGAATTGCAGAGGGTATAGGTGGGATGCCCTTTCGAACAGTTGCTGCAAACTCAATGGGCTGAATGGCCTCTTTCAGCACTGTAGGGATTCTACGATTCTATCATACTAGAGACGCTATGGGAAAAGTGATGGTCAATCCTGTCGGATGGTTCCCTGTCAAAGCTATTTAGCGGGATACCTCTTCCCCAGAACATTCAAACAAGCACCAAGACATACCTTGGCTGTTGATGAGAAAGAAACTCCCCATTAGATCCAGGTGTGTAGCCTGGTATCTCACCCCCCTTCACACATTGCCCTCGAGGTGTCTATGGTGGGGAAGAGAATGTTGTCCACCTCCTTCTGGAATCGGCCTTTGCAAACAAGGTGTGGAGCTGCACACTAGGGGAAACATTGTTTGATTGACAGCTTGGGCTCTCTACAGTCAATTTCCCAATGTCTATTCACACAACTTTAAGTGGTTTCTGTTACTGTTACTTTCAAGGGTCTGGCTGATGATAGTGGGACTGAAATTACTTTTGGAAAGAAATGAATGGATTACTTATTTTTAAAACTTTTTCTTGATGATCATCCCTAGCAGCTCTGTGGGCACAACAGCTAGATGCCCTTTGCATTGCATTCTGGAGATAGCCCATACAGCACAGGGTTGTGCACCACAGACCTGCTTGCGATGAACCTTGACAAAAAGCTTTAAATAAAAGTAATCCATTCATTTATTTCTAAAAGTGTTGCAGACTGGCACATTCCAAGGTCCAGGACTATGGGCTGAAGGATGTGCTAAAGCTTGAGGAAAACGCTACAGAGGAGCAATGGGAAAGGTTGCCATCTAAGGCCTTTCAACCATAGTGTAATAAAGAGATGTAAATGGTGTAGAATCCCTCCAACTGTGCGCCTGACGTGGAATATAAATTATGAATATCGAGAGTATTGAAATAATATTGAGGCATTTCAGAGTGGAACATGCTGCATTTCTGTAATTTTCAATTTGAAATGTTTTGTCCTCAGGCTGTAGGCCCGATATGGAATTTATACTCTTAATATCAAGAATAATGTTGGTCTTTATTTCAAAGGGAATGGAGTATAAAATAGGGATGTCTTGCTAAAACTGTACAAGCCACCAGTTAGACCACACCTGGAATACTGTGAATAGTTTGTGTCTCTTTATCTGAGGAAAGATGTACTGGCATTGGAAGCAGTCTGTTAAGGTTCAGTAGATTGATCCCGGGTATGGAGGGTTTTTCTTATGAAGAGGGGTTGAATAGGGTGGGCCTTTTCTCATTGGAGTTTAGAATAATGAGAGATGATTTTTTGAGATGTATAGGATTCTGTAGGTAGGTGAGGAGAAAAAGATTGGTGCAGATAATTGTAGGTCCCTTACAGTCAGAAACAGGGGAATTTATAATGGGGAACAAAGAAATGGCTGACCAACTGAATACATACTTCGGTTCTGTCTTCACAAAGGAGGACAATAAGATTCTAGAAATGTTGGGGAACACAGGATTTGGTGAGAGGAAGGAACTGAAGGAGATCAGTATTAGTAGAGAAATAATGTTGGAGAAACTGATGGGGTTGAAGGCCGATAAGTCCCCAGGGCCTGATAATCTACATCCCAGAGTACCTGAGGAATTGGCCCTAGAAATAGTGGATGCATTTCTGTCATCTTCCAAAATTCTATAGACACTGGAACAGTTCCTACAGATTGGAGGGTGACTAATGTTACCCAACTATTTTAACAGGGAGGTAGAGAGAAAACAAAGTTAGAGAGCAGTAAACCTGACGTCGGTGGTGGGAAAAATTCTAGAATCCATTATCAATGGTTGTATAGCAAAACACTTGGAAACAGTGACAGAATCAGACAAAGTCAGCATAGATTTATAAAAGGGAGATCATGCTTGACAAACCTACTGGAATTCTTCAAGGATGTAACCAGTAAAGTTGGTGAGGAGGAGCCAGTGGATGTGGTTTATTTTAACCTCAAGAAGGATTTTGACAAAGAGATGAGTGCATAATATTAAAGCGCACGGGATTGGAGGTAGTGTATTGAGAAGCATAGAAAACGGGTTTGGCATATAGGAAACAAAGAGTAAGAATGAATGGGTCTGTTTCGAAATGGCAGGATCAGGCTATTGAATTGGATGATCAGCCATGATCATAATGAATGGCGATGCAGGCTCGAAAGGCAGAATGGTGTTCTCCTGCTCCTGTATTCTATGTTTCTATGTCACACTTCTTTTGGCCGAATCCTTCCTGATGGATTCAGCACAGAGTTCTATACAACACATGAACTTGACAGGGGAGAGAGAGCAGCCCTGCCTAACTCCAGATGTAATTGGAAAGCTTTCTGATTCCCACCCATTGATTGAAACTGCTACTGATGTTTGTGTAGAATAGTTTGATCCAATTGCAGATTCCCTCCCCAAACCCCATTTTGGATATGGCATCCATCATGAAGGTGTGCAATATTCTGTCAAACACCTTCTCCTGGTCCAGGCTGATGAGGCAGGTGTCCACTTGCCTGTCCTGTAGGCAATTGAATCCCTGAGTAGCGTGGGGTTATCAGAGATCTTCCTGCCGGGTACAGCACAGGTCTGGTCAGGGTGGATCATCATCTCCAGAGCAAACCTGACCCAATTGGCAATAACCTTAGTGAAAATTTTCTAGTCCACAGTCAAAGGTGAAATGTGTCATCAATTTCTAATTTGATCCCTTTCCACCTTCTGTTTGTAGATGAGAGTAATGATGCCTTTTCTCATGAATTCTGACATGCTCCTGGCCAGAAGCATACTCTCATGCATTTTCAGTAGGTCTGGGCCGATCCAGCCACACAGAGCCAAATACAACTCAGCTAGTATGCCATCAGCTCTGGGACTTTTACACTTCTTGCAGGACTTGGGCCTTAGTCAACTCATTCAGAGTTAGCGGTTTGCCCATACTCTCCTGCCTACTGTCCTCTAAGACCTCATGATGGACAACAGGAAGGACTGGGAAGCTGTGCTGTCTGTAGTCATCACATCATATGGTCCGGCATAAAAGGATTTGCTGATTCTCAAATGTCGGACTGAAATGACTTTACTGAACAGTCTTCTTCCATCAGTCTGCTGATCACAGAGGTCTCTCTCTCTGTGTATCTTTTGGAACACATCTCATCCTCAGCAGCACACCTCATCCTGCTCCACATAGCGGATACTGGACTGGAAGATTACCTTGAAGGCCTCCAAGGCAAAATGCGAGACTTGGTGACCCTTCAGCTCTTGGAGATCCTCCTTGACTTCGACCCCCCGGGACTGCAGGCAGAGCAGGTTCTGAATGCTTTTCCAGAGTCAGGACATTTCCCTGTGTCTCTCTCTCTCCTTCTGAACAACTTTGATGATAAAAAACCTTCTTGATGTTCTTCTTCTTGATCGCTTCCCACCAGAATGATGGGGACTCAAAGAGGGTGTTCACCAGTCTCAAACCTTTGTATTCTTCCCTTTGGGGTTCCTCAATGTATTCTAGGGTCAACAGTTTCACATTCCACTTCCATGTTCCCCTGCCAAGCCTCTGGTCCTCCTGTATGTGACAGTTGGCCAGTAGGAGGCAGTGGTCAGAGAAGAACATCAGCTTGACGTTGGCGGTTCTGACTGTGAAAGCTCAGGACATAAACAGGAAGTCTATCCTGAAGTGGGCAGACCCCTCTGGCTACGACAAGGTAAGTCTATGCTGTGCTCCATCTGTAGGGTTGCTGAAGATGTCATGCAGCTTGGCATCTTTTACCGTTTCCATATGGCGTCCAGTCTGCTCTTGGTGCTGCTGGATTATCCAGTCACGTGAATGATGCAGTTGAAGTCGCTGCCCAGAATGACCAGCCTGGAAGTGGCCAGCAGCAATGGAAGCTGTTGAAGCAGTCGCCATCAGCTCGCCATTCTGGGATGGGGCATATATGTTAATTTATTGGACAGGGACATTCTTGTACAGTATGTCTGCAATGAGGGGATGCCTATCCACCCACCTCATTAACTTCAGAGATGGTTAATGCCCCATGCAGCAGAATACACCGGCTGGAGGAGTGTGAATAACTTCCCCCTGACCAGATCAATGCCCCCTGGGACCACCAATGTGACCATTGCCTGGAGGAGCTGAGGAGCTGCATAACACATTCATGCAGAAACAACAGGCTGTCTTTGACCTTGGCAAGGCAATCCAAGATGACAACACATCGTATAGTGGATTTCACACCTTGCATGTTAATATTAATGGAAGTGATCTTTATCCCCATTTTAACATGTTTTGTCGCTTACCAAAGCTGAAGTCTTTGGCAGTTCCAGTCCTTTGGTCAGCTCCTGCTGCAAATTGTTTCACTTTGGATGGGCTGAGGAAACTGTCCTCATTTTGATTTGATTTGATTTGATTTATTATTGTGACATGTATTACTATACAATGAAAAGAATTGTTTCTTGCGCACTATACAGACAAAGCATACCGTTCATAGAGGAGTAAATGAGAGATTGCCGAATGTAGTGTTACAGTCATAGCTAGGGTGCAGAGAAAGATCAACTTAATGTGAGGTAGGTCCATTCAAAAGTCTGACAGCAGCAGGGAAGAAGCTGTTCTTGTGTCGGTTGGTATGTGACCTCAGAATTTTGTACCTTTTTCCCAACAGAAGAAGGTGTCAGGGAGAATGTCCAGGGTGTGTGGGGTCTTTAATTATACTGCCTGCTTTTCCGAGGCAGAGCAATGGATGGGAGACTGGTTTGCGTGATGGATTGGGCTACATTCACGACCTTTTGTAGTTTCTTGCGGTCTTGGGCAGAACAGGACATTGGTGAGGCCACACTTGGAATACTGTATGCAATTCTGGTCACCCTATTATAGAAAGGATATTATTAAACTAGAAAGAGTGCAGAAAAAATTTACTAGGATGCTACTGGGACTTGATGGTTTGAGTTATAAGGAGAGGCTGAATAGACTGGGACTTTTCTCTCTGGAGCGTAGGAGGCTGAGGGGTGACCTTATAGAGGTCTATAAAATAATGAGGGGCATAGACAAGGTAGATAGTCAATATCTTTTCCCAAAGGTAGGGGAGTCTAAAACTAGAGGGCATAGGTTTAAGGTGAGAGGGGAGAGATAGAAAAGTGTCCAGAGGGGCAATTTTTTCACACAGAGGGTGGTGAGTGTCTGGAACAAGCTGCCAGAGGTAGTAGTAGAGGTGGGTACAATTTTATCTTTTAAGAAGCATTTAGACAGTTACATGGGTACGATGGGTATAGAGGGATATGGGCCAAATGTGGGCAATTGGGATTAGCTTAGGGATTTTTTTTTAAAAGGGCGGTACGGACAAGTTGGGCCGAAGGGCCTGTTTCCATGCTGTAAACCTCTATGACTCTAGGAGCCATACCAAGCTGTCATACAAAGAATGCTTTCTATGGTGCATCTATAAAAGTTGACAAGAGTCGTGGCAGACATGCCAAATTTCCTTAGTCTTCTGAGAAATTCTGGTCTTCTGAATCCCCCCCATTGAGATTGTTCCATCCAGGTGTTGTCACTTCCTCTGTTGGAACAGTCTCTCTCATTCATCCCCTACCAGGGGCATTGCTGCTCCTGATTTCCCAGAGCTGGAATGTGCTGGTCTCCTGACTTTGAGATTGGAGTCGGGTGCGCTGGTCACCTTGTTGTTTCCGATGCTCTGGAGCCGGGAGTCTCCTCCTCCAAATCTCTAGAGCTTTGCTGCTTCTTCCATACATTTTCATCCTCGTCCAAGATGTAGCTACCCCTGGTGGCAAGAGAATGGTCTCTTGCTGCTCACTTAGGAGCTGGCTTTGTCCTTTTCTGCCTTCTTACCTGCTCCTCCTTACCAGCTGTCAAACCCCCGCCGAATGGACCTCTGATGAATTCAATCTCCATTGGCCTGGTCCACTGACAGGTGGGAGGTGCAGGGAGTGATGATGTTGTTGGTCCTCTGCTGCTTCACTCTTTCCTTTCCCCTTGTCTTCCACTTTGTCCTCCTTTGTCCCATTCTGTTGGATGGAGGCTTTGCTGGCTGGAGGTTTGCACGTCTCCTTGGCAGTATTCAGGCTGCCCATCCTTGGCTTCTGCCGCTGTGCGTAAGTAAGGCCTTGTTTGGGCAGGTCTTGTAGAGCTGGTGTGCTCAGCCTTACAGGTTGCAGCATTTAGTCTGATGCCCTTCCTGCTTGCAATTCAGTGAGTGCACTGCAGTTGGCCGCCACACAGCTGGATTTTCCACAGGAGTGACAACTTTGTGCTGGCCGGCAGAAATGATATAGCCAGGATTTCCCCTGATCACAAACCTGGAGGGATGGTGGAGGATTACTCCCTTACCATTGGTCTTGAGTGTCACCTTGACCTAATGTTTGATGGTCCAGATTCTGAAAGCATCCATGACCTCAGGGCCATTGCCAAACTTGTTCACGTACCTGACAAGGAAGGTCAGCAGATCTACAACCAGAACATGGAGATTGTAGAGGTGCACAGTCACCACATGGTACCATTGAGACAGCAGGGTAAAGAGGGGCTCTGTTTTGAGGATTCTCAGATGTGACAGGTCCTGCTTCTCCTCAAACGTTTCAGGAACTTGATGCAGGCAGCAGCGTTCTTGCAAATCACACCAAGGTATCAAGTGCTGGGGAAGTCCTGCAGATAGTAGATATCAGCAGCTTCAAATCCACAGGAATCAAGAAGGATTCTCTTAATGAAGAAGGCACGGTCAATGGGTGTACATCCTTCACTGACTTTCACTGCCACCCTAACAGTGTTACGTACACCCTAGTTTGGGGCTCGATTGGTTGCAGCCATCACTTATTTAAGTTCCAGATGTTAGGCATTGAGGCCCCTTCACACTGAACAAACAACCACTGAAGATCTTCCAAACCCAAAAGGCAAGAGGCCTAAAAACCTCAGCTGAAAGCCCCCAATTAACACTCACACAAATGCAGAGAGAACCATGACCAAAGTCTTGGACAAACCACCTTCTCGGTTTCACCCCTGCCAGGTAAGTAATTCTGATTAATACATTTAGTTTTGGCTGTCTTTGCTGCCACCGCATCAGCAGGGGGCGCATTCACTGAACATGCAGTCACAGTGCCTGTAACATCACTGCCTGCTTTAAAGAATAGTGTCATCCATAATACTGAGCAATCTAAAGATATTTAAACAAGTGCAGTATCATTACGGAGGTGGTTTCACCCTGTATAAGGATTTCGGTTGTCACAGAACATTGAAGCCCAAAACACCAGTAAAAAATCCTGGGATCATGATTGCAATTTGCTCATGGCCCTGCTCATTGCCCCATTGGCTGCCCTGCTCCAGAACACTCACTGCCTCCCTCCCAGTTGCCATCCTATAACCTCACTGACTCCAGGCAGTGAGTCGGGCAGTGAGCAGGGTGAGCAAGTGGGAGGCGTGCTCTCACCGGGTGATTTAACTGGTCACAGTCAGGCTGTTCTGCTGCTCCAGGATAGATTTATGTCCCGAGCATTCACAATCTGATCCACCAACATCAAGCCAATGATGACATCAGTGGCATCACACATGTGCCGAGGGCAAAGTGGGAGTCAAGGGTTGACTGCCTACCCCTGCTTCTATCAGCATAATTTAAGTTTGGCGTTTAAGATTGTTGGCAAACTTGGAAAAAGAGCCCTCTATAACTTTATTTAAGTCACTAAAGAGGTTGTGAAAATATGATGCCCCAGTACACATTCCTGAGGGACATCGGTAGATTTATCAAGGCATTTTGAGTACATTGAGAAATGATGCATTTTGGTAGGAAGAATGAGGAAGGATACTGGCGACATGATGGCGCAGTGGTTAGCACTGCTGCCTCACAGCGCCAGGGACCCGGGTTCAATTCCAGCCTTGGGTTACTGTCTGTGTGGAGTTTGTACATTCTCCCCATGTCTGTGTGGATTTCCTCCGGGTGATTTGGTTTCCTCCCACACTCCAAAGATGTGCTGGTTTGATGATTGGCCAGGCTAAATTGACCCATAGTGTCAGGGGAATTAGCAGCGTAAATATGTGGGATTACGGGCGAGTGTTACGGGTGGGATTGTTGTCGATGCAGGCTCAATAGGCAGAATGTCCTCCTTCTGCACTCTTGGGATTTAAAAGAGGGAAGCAAACAGTGATTGCAGGTGTATCTTGTGATGAAAAGTCATTGGAACTTTAAAACTTTAACAAGGTAAACAGGGATAGGACAGGGGAAAGGGCCTGTCAGTGAGTCAGTGCAGTTTGATAGGCTGAATGGCCTCTTATGCATTGTAGGGATTCTATTAATCTAATGTGCAATATTTTCAAAGCAATTTACCAGACTGACACCGTAAAAGTGAAAGTTCCAGTGAGTTTTTCCGTCTCTACATCAACAATGCACCACTCTCTGGAGAAGGGTAGAATCACTGACAGCAACTTGTGATTTCTTTTCACGGGAGTTTGCAATTTAAACAGTGATTTGGTAACGACCCGAGCAACACAGCGGCCACAGCCGCAACTTGTCCTTCCGTGGGAAGCTGTCAGCCAGGCACCACTCACTCATCTGCATAACTGAAACATAGTGCCACAGCTCAATAGTTATTCCTCTTTTTATAGGATATTAATGGTTTCAGATCATTATTTCTACTGAAATATATGTATACTGTTTGAACTGGTCTTTTTCCAGTGTCGATGTTAGTGAGTGTGTTCACTCAGTGCGATGTTAAAGAGCTATGTGTGTATTGGGTAGTGGGTCGGATTGCTACTTTCTTCAGTACACTCTGGTTTCTCTTCAGATCGTATAAATCTTTCGCCTTTTACTAAAGATTTCCGTGGAGAGGAACACTCAGAGTTTTAATTAATTTTTTGTTGCCCTGCTTTTAGTGGGGCTCCTTTATAAATCAATAACAGATTTTGCTGTCCCGTCATTATCATGAATTGTTGAGTTCGATTTCTCCTTTTTTTTCTCTTTAAATACAACCACTTTTACTTTTTATATACAATGAGCAGATTAGGAATTTATCCCAGTTTGGTGGCCAGCTCCTTAGCCTTGGCCTTCCCCAGCTTGGCAATGCGAGCCACAGACTTGGGGCCCAGAATTCCACCGTCCAATGACGACGGATCTCATCAAACCGCTCATTGTAGTTAGTCCGCACAGCCTCAATCAGTTTGGCCATCGCTCCCTTATCCTCAGGGTTGATCTGAGCCAGGGCAAGGCAGGTGGTGGTCTTTCTGTGCACCAATCGCCCAAGCCTGGCTTTGCCTTTGACGATGCAATAAGGAACTCCCATCTTCCGGCAGAGAGCAGGCAGGAACACAACCAGCTCAATGGGGTCAACGTCATGTGCGATAATCACCAGCTGAGCTTTCTCTTGAGTTGGATGCTTTGGGTTTTCCTCGTATCATTAATTTTAAAGGTTTGTTCCTCTGCGAAGAGTGTTTGCTCATGTGTGTGGGACTTGGCGATCAGTCTCTGCTTGGTGATTCTATGCTGTTGTGTGTCATGAAGGCCACCTTGGAGTACGCTTACCTGAAGATCAGAGGCTGAACGCCTGTGACCACCAAAGTGTTCCCCAACAGGAAGAGAAGACTCTTGCCTGGTGATTGTCGAGCGGTGTTCATTCATCTGTTGTCATAGCGTCTGCATGGTTTCCCCAATGTACCATGCTTCGGGACATCCTTTCCTGCAGCATATCAGGTAGACAACGTTGGCCGAGTTGCAAGTGTATGTACCGTGTACCTGGTGGATGGTATTCTCACGTGAGATGATGGCATCCGTGTCGATGATCTGGCACGTCTTGCAGAGGCGAAGTACGCTGTAAGCGTACTCCAAGGTGGCCTTCACAACAGCACAGAATCGCTGAGCAGAGACTGATAGCCAAGTTCCGCACACATGAGGACGGCCCCAACCGGGATCTTGGGTTCATGTCACACTATCTGTAACCCCCACAACTTGCAAGATCTCACTAACTGTCCTGGCTGGAGACAATACACATCTCTTTAACCTTTGCTTAACCCTCTCTCCACTCACATTGTCTGTACGTTTAAGACTTGATTACCTGTAAAGACTCGCATTCTAACCATTATTTTGTAAATTGAGTTTGTGTCTTTATATGCCCTGTTTGTGAACTGAAATCCCACTCACCTGATGAAGAAGCAGCGCTTCGAAAGCTAGTGGCTTTTGCTACCAAAATAAACCTGTTGGACTTTAACCTGGTGTTGTGAGACTTCTTACAGTGTTCCAACACCACAGGGACTGCAGCAGCTCAAGAAGACAGCTCACCCCATCTTCTCCAGGGCAACTAGGGACGGACAATAAAAATGCTGGTCTAGCCAGTGACACCCACATCCTGTAAATGAAAAAATATGCTCTGCACTGATATTCTGTGTGTGATGTTACAGCAAATAGCCTGGACTGCATTGGACTGGCAGGGGTCTTGGCCTTCAGTCAGAGAACTGGCAGGAAACTTTCATGGGAAAGCCCAATGAAAATCAAGTTTCCTTCAGGTATTTTTTTTATTCATTCGTGGGACATGGGTGCCGCTGGCTGGCCAGCATTTATTGTACATCCCTAGTTGCCCTTGAGAAGGTGGGGGTGAGCTGCCTTCTTGAATCGCTGCAGTCCATGTTCTGTGGGTTGACCCACAGTGCTGTTACGGAGGGAATTTCAGGATTTAGGCCCAGCGACTGCGAAGGAATGGTGATATATTTCCAAGTTTTCTTCAGGTACTTATATTTTATTAAGCATATCTTCACACACACTTTTTTTCCCATTGGGGAATAGTGGGGAAGTGATGGAAGGATTCCTGAGCCAATTATCAGCCTGTTGAATTGTATTATGAACATGCCTTCCATGGCCAACAAGGCCTATTATAAAAGCAAAACATTGCAGATATTGGAATCTGAAACAGAAAATGCTGGAAAATCTCAGCTGTTTTGACAGCATCTGTGGAGAGAGAATAGAGCCAATATTTCAAGTCAGGATGACCCTTCGTCAGAGCCATAGCATTGGACTTGATCCTGGAGCTTCTGGTTTAGAGGTAGGTATGATGAATCACAATTTCAGCTCCTCACATCATGTTGAATCCAGAGTCTGAAACCAAAGCAAAACCCAGTCAGAAGTAATACTTAAAGCAGATCTTCTTAAGCAGTCAAAACACCAACAAACTATGCACCTCAGTGTGACTTTACATTGAAAAAAATAATGCTTCTGAGAAAAAATCTGAATGTAACCAGTACTAAACAGTAAACTGAACAAGTCTTGTTCTTTGCCTGAGAGGCCTCCAAGATCACCTTCCAGTCCATATTCCACTCCTTGGAGCAGGATGTGATGTGTTCACATTTCTTCTTTCAAAAGCTATATAGAGGGATCTCTGTAATCAGCACCCTGAAGAAAGAGGATGGCTTGGTAACATCATCAGCATCTGACATATTGAAGATCAGTCAACCGTTTAATGCTGGATTGCATGCAGCATGGCCTCCCAGCCCTTTCTGTTCTCAATCACGAAGGTCTTAAGTTGATAATGTGCAGGAGAATCTGGGCAAGCCACTGACCCTGGACAAGCTAACAAGGGCCATTAGGTCCTTCAAGATTAATAAAATCCCAGAAGCGACAGTTCACCGGCCAAGTTAATTCTGGCTCTGTAGGATTGCATTGTCCCAGACCCTACTGGAAGTTTATGCTCCTGGTCTGCAGTCAGAATCCATCAGGAAAGACATTAGCACTCTCATCTACAAATGTAAGGGGCAGGGGGAAGAAAGAGTTGATGACCCATTACACTGTTGAACATGGATTACAAAATTCTGTTGAAGGTCATTTTCAATCAGGTCAAGTCTGCTCTGGAATTGGTGATCTGTACCCGGGCTGTGCCGAGCAGGATGATCTTTGCTAGCTTTGCATTACTCAGAGATACAATTGCCTGTCTCATCAGCCTGGACCAGAAGAAAGCCTTTGGCGGAATATTGCACACCTGCATAATGGATGTGCTCTCCAAAATGGGGCTTGGGGAGGAAATCCTCAATTGCATCCAACTGCTCTACATTGACATCAGTAGCACAGCTTCCACCAATGGGTAGGAATTGGAAAGCTTTCCGATCAAACCTGCAGTCAGGCAGGGCTGTACTCTCTCAAAGTGCCTTATTTGTGTGCAATATCTAACTTTTGCCTAGTCCATCAGGAGAGATGTGGGCATAAAATGGGTGACAATCCCAGGCAGTGGAGGCACTCAGGTCAAAGTCCCCCTATACAGGGACAACATCATCATCTTCTGTTTGGCTCCGCTTCCGTCAGTGTGCAGGATGATGTGTACCTATGACCATTTTGAATGGGCTTTAGGAGCCAGGCCAAATTGTAGCATGACTGAGGCCAGCTGAGCTGACTGATCCTTTGTCCCTTTCACCATCAGGTGGGCTGTCTGAAGGGATGTGCTTCGGAAGGACTGGGGCATGCATGAAAACTGGAAGGTGTGAGTTGCCATGCTAAATAAAAACTGAGCATGTGGGAGCGACCCGCGCTCATTATTTCGGCTAATAACCTGGACATCAGGCACGAGGCATTCTCGGCAGGTCTGGCCCATTACTTATTCCTGTGCTGTGGTGATCACCTGTAAGAGGGAGTGTAGAATAACTTGAGATTAAGAGGCGAACAGATCAGGATAGATTGGATAAGAGTGAATAGAGTATAAAAAAGTCACCAAGTGCCTGGAATATAATTTACAAAGGTACTGTTTGCATAGAGACACACAACCACTTTTAGATGATTTAGACATGTATTTTTGAAAACATCTTATATTCTGTATTAAAAGCATACACCTTGGCTAATGACACAATGTCGAAGGCATGATGGGTTGTAATCAAGTAGAAAGAACCACATTTCTCAGAACAATGCAGCTACTAAGCTAAGGGATGATCAATTCTTATCAGTGTCTCTAGACGGCTCTAATGAATAGAATATTCACTCGCTGAGGACAATGCCAGAGGCCTCAGTCAATCCCAGAGAGCTCAGACAGTTTAATGAATAGGACATACATTACACAAAATAAGAAGGTCTGGGAAGAGTGTCAGGTGACTGTGAGAAAGACTTTCAAACTCCACGAACTCACATAGTCCAATGTTGTCAGAGGGTAAATGTTATTGGTCAAGGTAAATAATCAATATTAATAATGATTGACTCATACCTGGCTTGGGTGAGCAAGGGGTGGGCAAATGACTTTCAAAAATTATATAATTGTAATACAGAGAGTGATGCAATTTCAGAGTGATTTGGAATGCCCCAAATCTCTCTCCCTTGTATGTTGAACCAGCTTGGAAAATAAAGAAACATCTTCAACCAGAGTACTGTCTCCGCGGGTCTTTGTGTAAGCTGACCCATAAGCGAGTGAAAGCCAGCAGAATATTGTCTCTGAAAAATGCTCCTACATCATCCAAGCCATCTTCTATTTTATCTAGGGGTCAAAAATGGACTGTGTTCATAGGGATACAGTGCACAAACCTCAAAAATATACCCAATGGTATATTTGAAGGCCACCTGTGTGTGCAGCTGCGTCAAGCTGTGCATGGACCTTCAATAAATAACCAAGTGTCACTATGTTCTGAGTTTCTACCTGTTCTCAGTGTTGCAAAGGATGGGTCTGACCACATTACCACAAAAGGCTCTAAGCAGATGGACCATCCCAAATGAAGAAGAATTACATTTTATTGCACATTTTGTGTTCA
This sequence comes from Mustelus asterias, assembly GCF_964213995.1. NCBI lineage: Eukaryota > Metazoa > Chordata > Chondrichthyes > Carcharhiniformes > Triakidae > Mustelus > Mustelus asterias. The sequence goes on along the minus strand of NC_135815.1, from coordinate 78,055,110 downwards.
ATTTGAAATATTTTGTAATATACTTTTGCAAATTTTATCAATGAAGTATATTTTTGGAATAAAACGTTCCGCAAGGTTGCTCACAGCAGTGCCCACATGTGAGTCTTTTTTCAGCCTAGGACTCACAACAAGAACCTTCTGAAATGATGAATGTGTAATTCCTGCAGATTTAGCTAAGATATAATTACGCACCAATCACAACATCAACTTTGTTTCTCTCTCCACAAATGGTTCGATTGCCGGTGGTCATGTATTGGTAACATCATCATGCGCTGGATGACGTTATCATATAGTCAAATGAAATCACCACACATGGGGTGACATCATCACATTTGGGGATTTGGCGTCTTTTGCAAGATAATGGTGATTTGTTTGTGTATGTGTGGGGGTGACAGAGAGGAGTTTGAAAACAAATCTGATTTGTGTCCTTGTCACATTGAGATTGCTGCAGAGGAAGAATTTTTTTAAAAATTCAAATTAAGAATCTACTGATGACCATGAAACCATTGTCGAATGTCAGGAAAAACCCATCTGGTTCACCAATGTCCTTTAGGGAAGGAAATCTGCTGTCCTTACCTGGTCTGGTCTACATGTGGCTCCAGAGCAACAACAATGTGGTTAACTCTCAACTACAGTGTACCCGAACAGGCGCTGGAGTGTGGCGACTAGGAGATTTTCCCAGTGGCTTCATTGAAGTGTTAACATAAGGAGGTCTGGGAAGAGTGTCAGGTGACAGATGCTGCCAGACCTGCTGAGATTTTCCAGCGTTTTCTCTTTTGATGTTAATATAAGCCTACTTGTGACACGAATAAATAAACTTAAATGGCCTAGCGAAGCACTCAGTTCAAGGGCGAATCGGGATGGGCAATAAATTCTGGCCATCCAGCGATGTCCAAGTCCCACGAATGAATAAAAAAGGCCCCTGTTGATGCTTTTCTGAGGTCAGTGGCCTCTTTTTAGGTCAAACCGAATAAACAAACTCAAATTAAGTCAGGACAAAGTAAAAGGGGCAGCTCCCCAAAAGGAGGGGGAACAGCCCGAACAAAAATCAAAGTACAAAGGAAACTTAAAAACATCAAATTAAAATGTGATTATCAGGGTCAATAACGCACCCCAACCCCTGCGGTGCCCAACTGGCATGGAAGGCGTCAACCGTGCCCGTGGACACCGCATGCTCCCTCTCCAGGGATACCTGGCCGCGAACATAGCTGCGGTAGAGGGGCAGACAGTCAGGATGGACGGCCCCCTCGATCACCCGCTGCCTGGACCTGTAAATGGCGCGTTTTCTGAGGTCAGTGGACTAACGGTTAAATCACTCAATGTGAAGCCAAATTGGCAAAAAAACTGACTTTCTGGTGTAAAACCATAGGCCTAGTCACGCTCTGATGGTGCCAGGCATGCTAAATATGTTCAGCATTATTTTTTTATTTTGGTTCTTAAAAAGCAAATCACTTGTTGAACACAAAAGCTCGAAAAAGAAGGATAAACTCCCCGTCTGAGCAATGAGCAGCAAACACATCATCCACGTCCCCTCACCACGGGAAGCTGCCGGTTAGGCCCCGCCCGCTCATTTACATAGCTGAAATTCTGTGAGAAAGTTTAATATTTGTTCCTCTCTCAGAAGGATAGTACAGTTTTGTGGTTAGTTATTTTTATTACAAACCATGCGGAGTATTTTGGTCTTTCTCTAATATTAATATTGACCGCCAATGTGTTTGCTCAGTATGATGTTAAAGAGCTACATGCATGGTTGGGTAAGAGTAAAATTGCTCATCTCTTTAGTATACTCTGGTTTCTCTTCAGATCGTATAAATCTTTCGCCTTTTACTAAAGATTTCCGTGGAGAGGAACACTCAGAGTTTAAGATAATTTTTTGTGGCCCTGCTTCTGTGGGGCTGTCTTATTTAAAAAAAAAACAGAAAATTTTCGCTTTTTAAAGTCTTTCATATTTAGCTGTCTTTTGAACGTGTAACTTTTAAGTGCATAGACTCACCTGACAAAATTACAGCACAGGAACAGGCCCTTCGGCCCTCCAAACCTGCCCAACTTAACTAAAACCCGCTACCCTTCCGGGTGACTCACCTGACGAAGGAGCAGCGAGCGCTCCAAAAGCTTTTGCAAAATTTGGCTTTTGCTGCCAAATAAACCTGTTGGACTTTAACCTGGTGTTGTGAGACTTCTTACTGTACATTCCCCAACCAAAGAAAGAAAACATCCGCCTTACATCTATAGTCTGTCCAGCTCTGCTAAAATTTTGCATTTCAATTCTATGTCCTCTCAAAGAACAAAGAAAATTACAGCACAGGCCCTTCGGCCCTCCAAGCCTGCACTGACCATGCTGCCCAACTTAACTAAAACCCCCTACCCTTCCGGGGACCATATCCGTCTATTCCCATTCTATTCATGTACTTGTCAAGACACCCCTTAACAGTCACTACCGTATCCGCTTCCACCGTACCTCCCCCGTCAACGAGTTCCAGGCACCCACTATTCTCTGTGTAAAAAACTTGCCTCGTACATCTTTAAACCTTGCCCCTCGCACCTTAAACCTATGCCCCCTAGTAATTGACTCTTCCATCCAGGGAAAAAGCTTCTGACTATCCACTCTGTCCATTGCTCTCATAATCTTGTAGACTTCTATCAGGTCTCCCCTCAACCTCCGTCGCTCCAGTGAGATCAAACCAGGTTTCTCCAACCTTTCCTCATAGCTAATGCCCTCCATACCAGGCAACATCCTGGTAAATCTTTTCTGTACCCTCTCCAAAGCCTCCACATCCTTCTGGTAGTGTGGTGACCAGAATTGAACACTATATTCCAAGTGTGGCCTAACTAAGGTTCTATAAAGCTGCGACATAACTTGCCAATTTTTAAACTCAATACCCCGGCCGATGAAGGCAAGCATGCCGTATGCCTTCTTGACTACCTTCTCCACCTGCATTGCCACTTTCAGTGACTTGTGTACCTGTACACCCAGATCCCTCTGCCTATCAATACTCTTAAGGGTTCTGCCATTTACTGTATATTTCCTATCTGTATTAGACCTTCCAAAATGCATTACCTCACATTTGTCCGGATTAAACTCCATCTGCCATCTTTCCACCCAAGTCTCCAACTGACCTATATCCTGCTGTATCCTCTGATGATCCTCATTGCTATTTGCAAATCCAGCAACCTTTGTGTCGTCCGCAAACTTACTAATCAATCCAGTTACATTTTCCTCCAAATCATTTATATATATTACAAACAGCAAAGGTCCCTGCACTGATCCCTGAGGAACGCCACTTGTCACAGCCCTCCATTCAGAAACGCACCCTTCCACTGCTACCCTCTGTCTTCTTTGACCAAGCCAGTTTTGTATCCACCTTGCCAGCTTACCTCTGATCCCATGCGACTTCACCTTCTGCACCAGTCTGCCATGAGGGACCTTGTCAAAGGCCTTACTAAAGTCCATGTGGACAACATCTACTGCCCTACCCTTATCAATCATCTTCGCCACTTCCTCGAAAAACTCGATCATGTTCATGAGACACGACCTCCCCTTCACAAAACCATGTTGCCTCTCACTAATACGACCACTTATTTCCAAGTGGGAATAAATCCTGTCTCGAAGAATCCTCCCCAATAATTTCCCTACTACTGATGTAAGGCTCACCGGCCTGTAATTACCTGGATTATTCTTGCTACCCTTCTTAAACAAAGGAACAACATTGGCTATTCTCCAATCCTCTGGGACCTCCCCTGTAGCCAAAGATTTCTCTTAAGGCCCCAGCAATTTCCTCCCTTGCCTCTCTCAGTATTCTGAGGCATATCCCATCAGGCCCTGGGGACTTGTCTACCTTAATGTTTCTCAAGAACCCCAATACCTCCTCCTTTTTGATCTCAACATGTCTCAAACTATCTACACATCCTTTCCCAGACTCATCATCCACCAAGTCCTTCTCTTTGGTGAATACTGACGCAAAGTACTCATTTAATGCCTCGCCCATTTCCTCTGGCTCCACGCATAGATTCCCTCCCTTGTCCTTGAGTGGGCCAACCCTCTCCATGGCTACCCTCTTGCTCTTTATATATGTATAAAAACTTTGGGATTTTCCTTAATCCTGCTGGCCAATGATTTTTCATGACCCCTTTTAGCCCTTCTTACTCCTTGCTTAAATTTCTTTCTACTTTCCTTGTATTCCGCACTTTCTTCGTGTGTTCCCAGCCTCCTAGCTTTGACAAATGCTTCCTTTTTTTCTTTGACTAGGCTCACAATATCTTTCGTTATCCAAGGTTCCCAAAACTTGCCATACTTATCCTTCATCCTTACAGGAATGTGCCGGTCCTGAATCCCTATCAATTTGGGATTAGGCAGAAATTGGCAGCTCTTGATTGGGAGAGGCTGTTTGAGGGTAAATCCACATCTGGCATGTGGGAGTCTTTTAAGGAACAGTTGTTAGGGCTACAGGACAGGCATGTGCCTGTAAAAAAGAAGGGTAGGATTCGAGAACCGTGGATAACCAGGGAAATTGAGGGACTGGTCAAAAAGAAAAGAGAGGCGTGTGTTAGGTCCAGGCAGCTAAAAACGGAGGGAGCTCTGGAGGAGTACAAAGAAAGTAGGAAAGAACTCAAACAGGGAATTAGAAGGGCAAAAAGGGGTCACGAAATGTCCTTGGCAGACAGGATTAAGGAGAATCCCAAGGCATTTTATTCATACGTTAGGAACAAAAGGGTTGTCAGGGAAAAAATCGGACCTCTCAGGGACAAAAGTGGGGAAGTATACTTGGAGCCCAAAGAAGTAGGGGAGATCCTAAATGAATACTTTGCATCGGTATTCACAAAGGAGAGGGATGTGTTGACTGGGAGTGTCTCGGAGGGGAGTGTTGAACCGTTGGAGAAAATCTCCATGACAAGGGAGGAAGTGTTAGGTTTGTTAGAGAATATAAAGACTGACAAATCCCCAGGGCCTGATGGAATCTATCCAAGGCTGCTCAGGGAGACGAGAGATGAAATCGCTGGGCCTCTGACGCCAATCTTTGTCTCGTCACTGGACACAGGTGAGGTCCCAGAGGATTGGAGGATAGCTAATGTGGTCCCGTTATTTAAGAAGGGTAGGAAGGATAACCCGGGTAATTATAGGCCGGTGAGCTTGACGTCCGTGGTGGGGAAGTTGTTGGAGAAGATTCTTAGAGATAGGATGTATGCGCATTTAGAAAGGAATAAACTCATTAACGATAGTCAGCATGGTTTTGTGAGAGGGAGGTCATGCCTCACTAACCTGGTGGAGTTTTTTGAAGAAGTGACTAGAATGGTTGATGAGGGAAGGGCCGTGGATGTCGTCTATATGGACTTTAGTAAAGCATTTGACAAAGTCCCTCATGGTAGGCTGGTGAAAAAGGTTGGATCTCATGGGATAAAGGGGGAGGTGGCTAGATGGGTGGAGAACTGGCTTGGTCACAGAAGACAGAGGGTGGTAGTGGAAGGGTCTTTTTCCGGCTGGAAGCCTGTGACTAGTGGTGTTCCGCAGGGCTCTGTATTGGGACCTCTGCTGTTTGTGATTTATGTAAACGATCTGGAAGAAGGTGTAACTGGGGTGATCAGTAAGTTTGCGGACGACACAAAATTGGCAGGACTTGGAGATAGTGAGGAGCATTGTCAGAGGCTACAGAAGGATATAGATAGGCTGGAAATTTGGGCAAAGAAATGGCAGATGGAGTTCAATCCTGATAAATGCGAAGTGATGCATTTTGGTAGAAATAATGTAGGGAGGAGCTATACGATAAATGGCAGAACCATAAAGGGTGTAGATACGCAGAGGGACCTGGGTGTGCAAGTCCACAGATCCTTGAAGGTGGCGTCACAGGTGGAGAAGGTGGTGAAGACGGCATATGGCATGCTTGCCTTTATAGGACGGGGCATAGAGTATAAAAGTTGGGGTCTGATGTTGCAGATGTATAGAACGTTGGTTCGGCCGCATTTGGAATACTGCGTCCAGTCCTGGTCGCCACACTACCAGAAGGACGTGGAGGCTTTGGAGAGAGTACAGAGGAGGTTTACCAGGATGTTGCCTGGTATGGAGGGGCTTAGTTATGAGGAGAGATTGGGTAAACTGGGGTTGTTCTCCCTGGAAAGACGGAGGATGAGGGGAGACTTAATAGAGGTGTATAAAATTATGAAAGGCATAGATAGGGTGAACGGTGGGAAGCTTTTCCCCAGGTCAGTGGTGACGTTCACGAGGGGTCATAGGTTCAAAGTGAAGGGGGGGAGGTTTAACACAGATATCAGAAGGACATATTTTACACAGAGGGTGGTGGGGGCCTGGAATGCGCTGCCAGGCAAGGTGGTGGAGGCGGACACACTGGGAATGTTTAAGACTTATCTAGATAGCCATATGAACGGAGTGGGAATGGAGGGATACAAAAGAATGGTCTAGTTTGGACCAGGGAGCGGCACGGGCTTGGAGGGCTGAAGGGCCTGTTCCTGTGCTGTATTGTTCTTTGTTCTTTGTTCTTTACACTTGAAAGCCTCCCACATGCCAGATGTTGATTTGCCCTCAAACATCTGCCCCCAATCTACATTCTTCAGTTCCTGCCTAATATTGTTGTAATTAGCCTTGCCCCAATTTAGCACCTTAACTTGAGGACTACACTTATCTTTATCCATCAGTACCTTAAAGCTTACTGAATTGTGGTCACTGTTCCCGAGCTGCTCTCTTACTGAAACATTGACCATCTGGCCGGGCTCATTCCCCAATATCAGGTCCAATATGGCTCCTTCCCTAGTTGGACTATCTACATACTGTTTCAGGAAACCCTCCTGGATGCTCCTTACAAACTCTGCCCCATCCACGCCCCTAGCACTAAGTGAGTCCCAGTCAATATAGGGGAAATTAATTTCAAAACCAATTTGTCTATATTGATTGGGACTCATCCTTTTAAACTTTATGAATACAGACAGGCCCAGTCAAATCAATATCTTCTTATATGACAGTTTAGAATCCTACAGACAGTGCGGAAGGCGGCCATTTGTCTCAAGTCTGCACCAGCTCTCCGACAGACCATCCTATCCCCGTAACCCCATGTATTTACCCTGCTAATTCCCCTAACCTACACACCATGCGACGTTAAAGAGTAATTTACCATGGCCAATCATCTAACCGGCATATCTTTGGAGTGTGGGAGAAAACCGGAGCTCCCAGAGGAAACCTACTCAGACACGGGGAGAACGTGCAAACTCCATTCAGACAGTGACCCAAGCCGGGAATCGAACCCAGGTCCCGGGAGCTGTGAGGCCACTCCCACTGTGCCACCGTGCCGCATTCCATCACAAGCAAACATACATATCCTTCCAGAGATAAAGAAAATAAATAAAGTACATTCTATTGTCAATATATCTTAACCTAATCCCCAGACCAAAGCTATTAATATCAACAGTTAAGACCACACAGCCACCCAAGGGCCAGAATTGAACCCAGGTCCCTGATGCTGTGAGGCAGCAGTGCTAATCACTGTGGCACAGTCCCACCAACCCAGGTATCAGCCGAGTGAACCTCCGCTGCACTCCCTCTTAGGCAAGTGCATCATTTCTTAGGTAGGGAGACCAAAACTACACGCAATAGTCCAGGTATGGTCTCACCAAGACCCTGTATAAAATCTACTTTTGAACTCATCCTCTTGCAATGAAAACTAACATACCATTTGCCTTCCTAATTGCTTGCTGCACCTGCTCTTCACAATGATTGACTGTGTTGTACTGTATCTCCCATGTGTTTGCCTAACCACTCAATTTGTCTAAGTCACTTTGAAGCCTCTTTGCAGCCTCCTTACAGTTCTGCCCAGTTTTATGTTGGTCAGCAAACTTGGAAAGGTTACATTTGGTTCCATCATCTAGGTCATTTATATATATATGGGCGCATGGTGGCACAGTGGTTAGCACTGCCTCACAGCGCCAGGGACCTGGGTTCAATTCCCGGCTCAGGTCACTGTCAAGTTTATATGTTCTTCCAGTGTCTGTGTGGGTTTTCTCCAGGTGCTCCGGTTTCCTCCCACAGTCCAAAAATGTACAGGTTAGGTTGATTAGCCATGCTAAATTGCCCCTTAGTGACAGGGGGAGTATTAGAATAAATATGTGGGGTTACATGAATAGGGTCTGGGTGGGATTGTTGTAGCCAGTCAATGGGCCGACTGGCCACCTTCTGCACTGTAGGGATTCTATTATTCTATGATTATGAACAACTGCACTAATTCAATACATAAGGCTGAATGTTTTAATATTTGTTTTTCTCTGCAGAATAGGACTTTGAATTTAGAGAACAGAATTGATCATTTTAATCGCTAGGGAGGTAGGATATTTCCCGACTAGTGATTGTTCAACCTTGACATCTTACATCACTGCCTTAAGGCCACATGTTCTTTATTGCCCATCAAGTTTGAGTGTGATGCTAAGACCAAGTCATGTGATGAGCTTGTGTTCCAGAATTCAGTATAAAACCATGTTGGATTGGCATACTTCAATCGTGTGTAAACATAACTAAAAGTAATCATTAAACATCAATTTCCCGACATATTCCCCACCTTGAGGTTGAAACATTCATTCCAGGTTAAGCAGCGTTTCACACTTGCATCTCTTTCCATTTGATGGATTGCATTCGCTGCTCCCAATGTGGTCTCCTCTATATCGAAGAGACCAAACGTAGACTGGGAGATCACTTTGCTGAACACCTTCGCTCTGTGCACAATCAGGACCCTGACCTTCCGGTTGCTTGCCATTTTAACACTCAATCCTGCTCCCACGTCCACATGTCTGTCCTTGGCTTGCTGCAATGTTCCAGTGAAGCTCAATGCAAACTGGAGGAACAGCATCTCATCTTCCGGCTGGGCACTTTACAACCTTCACCGGTCTCAACATAGAATTCAACAACTTCAGATGATTTGCTCTACCCAATCTCGGCCCCCTTTGTTTTCATTCTATTTAATTTTTTACTGTTCTCTACCTTTTATTTCTTTATGGACTTTCTTCATTTTTCTTTCCCCCCCCCCCTTTCCTTCCCCCTACTTCATCCCCCTTCCCTTATCTTTCCTCTCCCCTCCTCTTACCCTTTTCTACTTTCTACCTCTGCCCCATTTCTCCCCCTCCCCAACATCTCCATCTGTCACAGCTTCTCTGCCGTTTGGCCATTCACACCCTTTATTCTCTCTGTGGACAGCTATTAGCAGCCTTTTCCCCTGGTTTCTATGGCTCTGACTCATCTTTCATTCCCTCCCCCTGCAGTATAAATATCTCCCACTTTCTATGCCTTTTAGCTTTGACAAAGGATTATCTAGATTTGAAACATCGGCTCTTTTCTCTCCTTACGGATGCTGCCAGACCTGCCGAGATTTTGGTTTCAGTCATTATTATTATTTTATAATTCAGTGATTGCAAATCCCCAAAGCTAAGTGGTAGCCTCCTAATTTGTTGAGTTCAAAGTGATTAGTCCACCACTTAGTCTGAAGAGGGGATACTCCTGGGTAATTTACAGCATTATTTGCACCTTTCCACTGAGGCCCCAGCGTTGGCAGCTTGGCTGCACAGAAGCTCTGGTCTGTCCTGAACCTGTTTAGCAAGGACCACTGTTGCTATGGCAATTCAAAGCCTGCATCACCAGCATACTGTAGCTTTATTACAGAAGTAGTTGTCACTTTGGTTTTGGCCTTCAACTGGTTGAGGTTAAAGAGTTTACCATCAATGTGTTAAGTTATTACCACCACTTGGGGGAGCCTGTCAGCAGGAAGTTGCAATGTTGCTGCAAAGAAGATTGTGAATAGTATTGATGCAGTGACACAGCCCTGCTTAATGCCTATTGATACTATCCAGTTCAACATTTAAAAATAAATCCTTATACCTTGTTTTAACCAATAGAACTACACCACAAGATTTCCCTTTTTTAACAAAAAAGCTTAATTATATACAAGAAACATAAACAAAACAAGTACTATTAACTTACCAATGGGTTTATAGACTATATGTGTTATGAACCCAGGTTTATTTCTTACTTCCCCCAAGAATTCTCTTGTAAGACACATTAATCATAAAACTTCTATTGGGACCGCCCATAAGTATGTCACAGTCCCCTGGAGAATTCTTCTCAGCTCCAGCTATTCTCAGAGGTAAAACTTTCATTTACCCTCTCTTGACTGGTGGCCACAGGCCCTTGTTCTGGTTACATTTCCAATGTCTGCAAGCTAATCTGCTGGTTACTTTGTTTTGCACAGTATGAAGTCTCACGACACCAGGTTAAAGTCCAACAGGTTTATTTGAAATCACGAGCTTTCAGAGCGCTGCTCCTTCATCAGGTGAGTAGTGCAATCTTCTTGGAGATCTTCTCCACCTGATGAAGGAACAGCACTCCAAAAGCTCGTGATTCCAAATAAATCTGTTGGACTTTAACCTGGTGTTATGAGACTTTTTACTGTGCCCACCCCAGTCTAACACCGGCATCGCCACATCATCACTTTATTTTGCAACAAGGCACTATGAGAGCCACTGTAGATTCTCCCACTAGCTTCAAACTGAGCAATCTTCCAGCTTCTGTTCCTCATAAGATTCAAACTGAGATTAAGCCTCACCTAACTTCTTCACATTCGATGATTAAGTTAGTGTTTTACTCTGTTTCTTGTGCAGCTCTGTCAGTCATTTATTTTGGCTTACTTCTTTCAGTGAGCTGCAAACCACAAGAGATCCAAATTTAAATGCTCTCTGAAATGGCCTAGCAAGCTCTTCAGATGAAAGGCAATTAGGGATGGGCAATAAATGGTGGTCCAACCAGCGGCACGCATATCCCACGAACAAATAACTTTTAAAAATGGGATGAAATGGAGACCTTTGTTGATGACAGATCATTAGAGTGAATACGGAGCAAGGGGTGAGATTGGAAGACACGGTGTGATTAGAGAGAAGTGAAGAAGAATCTGGATGGCATTAGTATGTTGAGCTGTTGAAGCTTGTAACTCTTCACATCTGAAAAAAAAGTATTTTGTTAAAATTTTGGATGAAGTGAAGGATGAGATGGAACTGTGGACAAGGACAACTTTCAAATAAAATGAGTTAGTTGAGTTGGCAAGTGGCAGTGCACGGCATTGAACTTGGATCTCAGGATGAGGTGAGAGCAGCAGTTTGAGAAATGCTTAACACCTAAGAGATATCTGTAATTGTGGGTGAATCCAAAACATGAAAGATGGGATTTCACGTGGAATAAATCAGAGTCACAGATAGTTACTCAGGAAAGAGATGCGGCTTTGAAAACTTTGGTAGATTCCTGGTCAAACACAAGCAGCAACGAAGGTGAACAAGATGGATGCAGGTTCCCTGATAAAGTGAGGAAAATGAAGCCCAAAGTTAGTCTAGTGACCTGTGTATTCTGGTTATGGTAACTCCAATACCTATAAGGTGGGTGTTCCCACACAGCGGCCTTGCAGGAAAAGGAGATGGTGGACTCTGCCGGATGGTGGACTCTGCCAGATGGTGGACCCTGCCAGATGGTGGACCCTGAGCAGATTGTCAAATTTATTTGGCAAAATAGTTCCTCTTCTGAGCTTTCGAATAAGTGCCAAGACATAGTTTGACCAATGGTGAGAAGGTTCCTTCCTATCAAAGCCTTCTTGGACGCCTCGAGTCTCATCCCCCTCCACATGCTAGCCTCCTGTAAGATTTTGATAATTCTATTTTTCAGAATCTGTAACATATTTGGATTTCAGTCTGTGGCCTCTTCTGAAAGAGTCATATGACCCAGGATGACCAATCAGGAACCGAATTGGGGCTTCACTCCAATTTGTTGGGGCTTCTGTTACCACAAAATGTGGTTGACGCCAAAACGTCTGATTTCAAGAAGAAGTTAGAAATAACTCTTGGGGCTAAAGGGATCAAGGGGTATGGGGGGAAGGGGGGATTAGGATATTGAATTTGATGATCAGCCATGATCAAAATAAATAGTGGAGCAGGCTTAAAGGGCCGAATGGCCTACTCCTGCTTCTAGTTTCTGTGTTTCCATGTTTTGATGTTTGTCCTAGTAGTTAGATCCTAGAGTCATGCCTGGAAGCATTGAATCTGATCACCTGTAAATAGCTGTTCATTAATAAAAGTCTGTAGTTTGTTCTTAACTGGTGGACCCAATTTACTACATTTGGCGATGAGGTAAAAAACATCAAGCACAATTACAAGATCATCAGCGCAAAACCTGGTCCAGTCAAAGTCAAGCTTGCAAAGTACAACAGAGCTGTATTGGGTAGAATGGATCCCTTTTGATGCCTCCTTTGACGAGTGAGTATGGTATGTTGAGCAAATAGAATATTTCTTCAAAACAAACAGAATAGAAGAGGAGGAAAAGAAAAAGGCAATATTGTTAGGCTTGTATGGGAGTCAAACCTATAAACTGATCCATAGTCTAAATGTCCCCAAACACGCCTGATGAATGAATTTTTAAAAACCTGCTACAGCCCCACTGGAACCATGGGAATGACCAGGTTGGCCATAAGTGCGAGTCTACATAGATTATGTGGGACCTTTTTTGGGTACCATGTTTCTACTATTGGTAGACACCTACTCTAAATGGGTGGAGGTATTTGAGATGAGATCCAAAACCACACATAGCACAATTCTTTTTTCTGTTCCCTGTAATGTACTTAGCGTTATCCTTAGAACGGCTCCTGAGTTTGGGTACCTGGCTATTGGAGAGTTTAGACCAAATTGAGAAGCTTTGTCAGTGCCTCACATCCTGTGAAGTACTCATATCAGATAATGGAATGGCTTTCACAAATGTGGAATTTCAAAGTTTCATGTCTTTCAATGGGATAAAGCACATAAAGACTGCACCGTATCACCCCTCATCCAATGGACTGTTTGAGTGGGCAATCCAGATTTTCAAGGACGGCTTAAAGAAACAATCAGCTGCATCTTTGGAAACAGCTTGGTTATTATTAGCTTTCAGGACCACCCCGCATTCGACCACCTGTATATATCCAGCAGAACTATTGATGGATCATCACCTAAAGTCCAGGCTAAGCCTGGCATTCCCAAATTTAGTGGGGAAGATAGAGACAAGACAGTGCAACTAAAAGAGGAACCATAATTCGACTAAAGATGCATGATCATTCAAAATAGATGATGCAGTGTATGTGAAAAACTTTGTAAGTGTCCCAAGCTGGGTTCCAGAAATGGTTGTGGCCAAGACTTGTCTTATGAAGGAATTGTCATTTGCCATTTCAACACACTACCCTATTCACCTGTCCACATTTCCATCCTTGGCTTTTTGCAATGTCATGATGTGGAGATGCCAATGTTGGACTGGGGTAAACACAGTAAGAAGTTTACCAACACCAGGTTAAAGTCCAACAGGTTTATTTGGTAGCAAAAGCCACACAAGCTTTCGGAGCTCCAAGCCCCTTCTTCAGGTGAGTGGGAATTCTGTTCACAAACAGGGCATATAAAGACACAGACTCAATTTACATGAATAATGGTTGGAATGCGAATACTTACAACTAATCAAGTCTTTAAGAAACAAAACAACGTGAGTGGAGAGAGCATCAAGACAGGCTAAAAAGATGTGTATTGTCTCCAGTTGTCTCCAACTGTCTCCTTGTCTGGAGACAATACATATCTTTTTAACCTGTCTTGATGCTCTTTCCACCCACGTTGTTTTGTTTCTTAAAGACTTGATTAGTTGTAAGTATTCGCATTCCAACCATTATTATGTAAATTGAGTCTGTGTCTTTATATGCCCTGTTTGTGAACAGAATTCCCACTCACCTGAAGAAGGGGCTTGGAGCTCCGAAAGCTTGTGTGGCTTTTGCTCCCAAATAAACCTGTTGGACTTTAACCTGGTGTTGTTAAACTTCTTACTTTTGCAATGTTCCAGTGAAGTCCAACATAAACTGGAAGAACATCACCTCATCTTACAATTAGGCACTTTATAGCCTTCTGTACTGAACATTGAGTTCAACAAGTTTAGAACATGAACTCTCGCCTCCATCTCCACTCCATCTCCATTTATTTTATTTTATTTCTTTTCATCTTAATTATCCGTTTTTATTACTTTATGTTCTTATTTTTTATTTTTCACTTCTAACATCTTGCTTTCCAGCCTTGTTCCCCCCCCCCCCTCCCTCCCTCACCCCACTAGGGCCTACTGCCACATTCCTACACTCTGCACCTATGTTCTGTTGTTTACACATTCTGATCTCTTAATGGATGCTATTAACACCATTCTCAGCTTTTATCATCACCATTTACATTCTCTTTGTCTTTTAGCCTATGCCATCCCTATCCATGCCCGCCCCTCACCTTCACTAGCATAAACCTTGTCTGATTTTCATTGTCTCTAGTTCTGATGAAGGGTCATCCTAACTTGAAACGTTGGCTCTATTCTTTCTCGATGTGGAGATGCCGGCGTTGGACTGGGGTAAGCACAGTAAGAAGTCTCACAACACCAGGTTAAAGTCCAACAGGTTTATTTGGTAGCAAATACCATAAGCTTTCGGAGCAATGCTCCTTCGAAGGAGCATTGCTCCGAAAGCTTATGGTATTTGCTACCAAATAAACCTGTTGGACTTTAACCTGGTGTTGTGAGACTTCTTTCTATTCTTTCTCCACAGATGCAGTCAGGCCTACCTGCTGAGATTTTCCAACATTTTCTGCTTTTGTTTCAGATGTCAGCATCTGCCGTATTTTGCCTTTATCAATCTGTAAATAGTTGTTGGTTAATAACCATAGTCACTCAAGTGAATAGAGCTGCGAAGAAGGCCTATAGTGTGTTAGCTTTTATTAACAGAGGGTTGGAGTTTAAGAGCCGTGGGGTTATGCTGCAACTGTACAGGACCTTGGTGAGACCACATTTGGATTATTGTGTGCAGTTCTGGTCACCTCACTATAAGAAGGATGTGGAAGTGCTGGAAAGAGTGCAGAGGAGATTTACCAGGATGCTGCCTGGTTTGGAGGGTAGGTCTTATGAGGAAAGGTTGAGGGAGCTAGGGCTGTTCTCTCTGGAGCGGAGGAGGCTGAGGGGAGACTTAATAGAGGTTTATAAAATGATGAAGGGGATAGATAGAGTGAACGTTCAAAGACTATTTCCTTGGGTGGATGGAGCTATTACAAGGGGGCATAACTATAGGGTTCATGGTGGGAGATATAGGAAAGATATCAGAGGTAGGTTCTTTACGCAGAGAGTGGTTGGGGTGTGGAATGGACTGCCTGCAGTGATAGTGGAGTCAGACACTTTAGGAACATTTAAGCGGTTATTGGATAGGCACATGGAGCACACCAGGATGATAGGGAGTGGGATAGCTTGATCTTGGTTTCAGATAAAGCTCGGCACAACATCGTGGGCCGAAGGGCCTGTTCTGTGCTGTACTGTTCTATGTTCTATGTAACCATGTATAGTTTGTTCTTAACTGGTGAAGCCAAGTTACTGCACATTCCTTAACCATGTTTAAAATGGTCAATTTGAATTTATGTTAGACAATTAACAGTCAAGCTAGTTACAGAACAGGAAAGAAGTTGTTCCTTGGAATTACAAAGCCAACGTGCAGAGTGGTTCGGAAAGCCCTTAATCCATCTCCCTGCTTGCTCTAAAAGCCAATTCAAATTGAATCCAATTTATGGTTCCCAGGAAAGAGACATTCTAGATCCAGCTGACAAGAACACGCATTACACCTGATTGTGGGTTTGACTGTATGCCTAATCATAGTCAAAGCAAATTGATCTGTTCCCGAGAGGAAACTTTTATTCTCAGATTTTATGATGAAAACTGGTCTTAACTGTTGATATTAATAGCTATGGCCTAGGGCTTCGGTTAAGATATGTTGACAATAGAATGTGATTTTATTTATGGCTTTTCTTTATCTCTGGAAGGAAATGTACATTGTTTGTGATGGAAGGCAGCACAGTGGCACAGTGGTTAGCACTGTTGCCTCACAGCTCCAGGGACCTGGGTTCAATTCCCGACTTGGGTCACTGTCTGTGTGGAGTTTGCACGCTCTCCTCGTGTCTGCGTGGGTTTCCTCCAGGTGCCCCGGTTTCCTCCCACAGTCCAAAGATGTGCAGGTTAGGTGCATTGGCCATGCTAAATTGCCCCTTAGTGTCCTGGGATGCGTAGGTTAGAGGGATTAGCGGGGTAAATGTATGAGGTTACAGGGATAAGGCCTAGGTGGGATTGTTGTTGGTGCAGACTTGATGGACCAAATGGCCTCCTCCTGAACTATAGGATTTCTATTCTAAATTTCTGGAGTCTACGACTCATAAAGCAGGGTTTGCAAAAATGGGGTGACACAAGATGATTTGCATCCTATTTCCAATAGGAAGAGTAAATTTGGATCATCTCCAAAAGAGGAAGAAAGAATGGGATACTGAGGGATAAAAATTGAGAAATCATAATCCTTGTTGACACAATGATACTGTGGCTTCTGTGGTATGACTCTTTTGGGCACAGTTCAACGTCACCTCAAAGACAAAGAAGAGGGATATAGTCTGTGCTGACAACACCCAGAGTTCCTGGGATCTTGAGAGATGAGAAACTTCTATGTTGTCTTCACTGCTTGTTAAGTATATGTAAGATTTCACTCAATAAATTCTACTTTATTCAGAAGTACTGGTTATTTGTATCTTGTAGATCAAGCACAACTGAGGACCCTAGAGTTAAAAATTAAAGGTGCTTTGCTGAGCACCTTCGGTCTGTGCGGTTGCTTCCGGTTGCTTGCTTTTTTAACACACGATCCTATTCCCATGCCCACATGTCTGTCCTTGGCTTGCTGCAATGTCATGATGTGGAGATGCCGGCATTGGACTGGGGTGAACACAGTAAGAAGTCTCACAACACCAGGTTAAAGTCCAACCTGTGAAATAAACCTGTTGGACTTTAACCTGGTGTTGTGAGACTTCTTACTTGCTGCAATGTTCCAGTGAAGCTCAACGCAAACTGGAGGAACAGCATCTCATCTTCCGGTTAGGCACTTTACAGCCTTCCAGTCTCAACAGCGAATTCAACAACTTCAGATGATTTGCTCTGCCCCACCTCGACCCCTTTGTTTTCATTCTATTTTATTTAATTTCTTACTGTTCTCCACCTTTTATTTCTTAATTGTCTTTCTTAATTTCCCCCCTCTCTTTCCCCCTACCCTTACCTTTTCTCCCCCCCCCCCACTTCCCCTTCTCTACATTCTACCTCTGTCTCCCATCTTTCTCCCCCACTCCCAACATCTTCATCTGTCACAGCTTACAACTTCTCTGCCGTTTGGCCATTCACACTCTTTATTCTCTCCGTGGACAGCTATTAGCAGTCTTTTCCCCTGGTTTTTGACTCATCTTTCATTCCCTCACACTGCAGTATAAATATCTCCCACTTTCTATGCCTTGCAGCTTTGACAAAGGGCGGCACAGTAGCACAGTGGTTAGCACTGCTGCTTCACAGCTCCAGGGTCCCGGGTTCGATTCCCGGCTCGGGTCACTGTCTGTGTGGAGTTTGTACATTCTCCTCGTGTCTGCGTGGGTTTACTCCGGGTGCTCCGGTTTCCTCCCACAGTCCAAAGATGTGCGGGTTAGGTTGATTGGCCAGGTTAAAAATTGCCCCTTAGAGTCCTGGGATGCGTAGGTTAGAGGGATTAGCGGGTAAATATGTGGGGGTAGGGCCTGGGTGGGATTGTGGTCGGTGCAGACTCGATGGGCCGAATGGCCTCCTTCTGCACTGTAGGGTTTCTATGATTTCTATGGAACATCAGCTCTTTTCTCTTCTTACAGATGCTGCCAGACCTGCTGGGATTTTCCAGCATTTTCTCTTTTGGTTAGAAATTAAAAATTCAGATCTTAGCGCTTTTTGAATTATGAGGGCACTGTACCTCGAAACCCTAAATCTTACACTTGAGGTGACTGTGGTGGGGAAGGGACCATTGTCCACCTGCTTCTGAAATGTGTTTTTGCAAAGCAGGTCTGGAAAGAGATGTCGTGGTTTTTGTCCCAAGCAGCTCTGTGACACTGGACTCTGTGTCCTACATGCTGTTCCCAGGGACACAGAGGTAAATATTGATGGTTGCTGGAGGAGCATCAACTCGGTGCAAATTACTCTTCGGTTTGCCTGAAACTTATTGGTCTTCCACCTCATCAAAGCTGTTCACAACAGAGAGTTGCACAGGGCTAGCATATTCCAAGGTCTAGAACTACATGCAGAGGAACTTGGGGCAGCTTCCGCAAAGACTCAATATAGAAAAGCTTCTGTTTAAGGCCATCTGCCTTTGGTATGCCAGGGGACTGGAAACTGTATAAATCCCCGTACAGCAGAGGATGTTTAACATTAAATGTAAATTCATTGCAAGTGTGGTGAGGCGCTCATCAACTGAATTGAACTCTATTGCACTTCATTTAATATCCAATTTGAACAATTATGTAATGTACTATTGCAAATTTATATGAATAAAGCATATCTTTGAAAATAAATCTACTAATTAATCATTTAATGACACTCCATGAATACAAAACTATCTGATTGGGGTCAGTTCTGTTGTTCAACAAATGTTGGATACATTGCCATTAAAAACTCAGTTACATCTGACTGAAGAAGGTGAACATTTTTATGGGGTTTCTGACTGATGTGGGAGTGGGAAAGTCAAACTTTTTACTGATTTCTATTGCTGGCTCTGGCATGGCGAGGCATCAGTGAGGCCTGTGCTGGAGCCCACAACTTAGGATGTCCACACTAACCTGCATATCCCCAACATCCAGAGGTTGTGGTCAATTTCAGCGGCCTAATGACAGCAAACACTGACAGGAAGCTTAGTGTCAGGTGCACTGAGCCCTGCATTTTGATTTCTGCAATTTAACCTCAAACTTTAGGGTCAGAGTTCAGGTAAAGGAGGGAAAGGCCTGAATGAGGCAAAATAGTGAAGTTGAAGAATGCCATTTGGCCTATATTAGTTCATTCATCCTAAATGAAAAAAAATCATGTTTTTCAGTAACAAGATTCCACTTTAAGATGCATCCCTAATATTTCCTCATAACTTAAGACCTTTAAGAATAGGTAACAGCCTTTTTTCACCACCTCAAATGCTTCCTTCCCCCTTATATAGAATCGGAGAATAGTGAAACGCAGTTAAAGCCCTCGATTCTGTGCTTGCTCTTTTGAAGAACGATCCAGTTAACCTTGCTCCCTTGATTTTTCTTCAAATTGCTACAATTCGTTTCTCCCCCCATCATAGAAATCATAGAAACCCTACAGTGCGGAAGGAGGCCATTTGGCCCACCGAGTCTGCACCGACCACAATCCCACCCAGGCCCTACCCACACATATTTACTTGCTAATCCCTCTAACCTACGCATCTCTGGACTCTAAGGGGCAATTGTTAACCTGGCCAATCAACCTAACCCGCACATCTTTGGACTGTGGGAGGAAACCGGAGCACCCGGAGGAAACCCACGCAGACACGAGGAGAATGTGCAAACTCCACACAGACAGTGACCCGAGCCGGGAATCGAACCCGGGACCCTGGAGCTATGAAGCAGCAGTGCTAATCACTGTGCTACCGTGCTGCCCCCATGTATATACCCAATTCTCCAACTCTTCAATTTATACCCACCAACCTATCGGACAGTGCGTTCAAAATCCGAACCACTCATTGCAGAAGATTTTCCTCATGTTGCCTTTGCATTTTTGTTAATCACCTTACGTCTGTGTTCTCTGGTTTATTATCCTTCAGGTCATTGAAAACACTTGCTCCTTCTTTAGCCTATCAAGACTTATCATGATTTTAAACACTCCTGTCAAATCTCCTGTTAACAATCTCTGCTCTAAGGAGAACCAGCTCAGCTTCTCCAGTCTATCCACGTAACTGTAATCTCCCATCTGAAAAATGTGTAGTTATCCAAACTGAATTTCATTTGGCACTGATTTACCCAATTGTAAATTCAGTGACCGGAACTGGACACAATATACAAGCTGTGGTCAGGCGAGAGAACTACAATTTGAGCATGAGCTCCTCCCATTTGTATTCTCTCCCAATTATACAGCAGGTGGCTGATCCAATATACCCTGTTTGACTTTAATGCCCAAAGTAATAAACACTCTCAAGTTATCCAGAGATCCACACATTGTGATGATATGTATATGCATTCATTGTAAAGTGCTCAGCAGAGCAAGGGTTAATGTGGCACTGGAGCGTGGCACTGTCCACAGTGTGATGTATGTAGTCACATGGTCAGAGAACAGTCTAGAACTGAATTCAGTAAGCAGCATGCCTGCATGGAATAGCTCCATGCAAGACTATCCTTGGAACTGTATTTAGTTAAAGCATACTAACAAAACTGTTTATGTTTAAACATACACACCTCAAGATCTCCTCAATGAGCCACCACCACTACAAAATAAAGAACTCATATTAAGTACATAATGTGACATGTCTTGATCTAAACACTGGCTTTCTTTTCTTGATTTTAAAGTTCAATTTCTTTCTCCCATAATGGATCTCTGATGTCTTTGTCTGTATAACAGTTCTTGATTGTGTGTTGAATGCTATGTCATCCAGAACTTTGAGGCTTTCGTTCTCTTTCCGCTTTGTGCCTCTTTCAGAGGCTGATCCTCAACATGAACAAGAATAGTGTGGCCAAATGGCCAATGGCCTGTGCAACTGGGCCCGACACAGAATTGGACAATCTAAATTAAACAGCAGCCAACAGCCTCCACAGCCAGGCCTGATGGGAATTCGGACAGACCAAGTTTAAACACAGACACAGGTCTGAGGCGATCCAGGGCAGTTCTGGACTTGTTCTGAAATCTGGAACTGCAAGTGCTCAGCCCTGACCAAATAAGGACAGTGTTTGTATACTCCCAAGTTTCGGCCAGACTCCTGCTGTTACCTTATATGGAAAGGGGCTATGCGCACCCTGTGCACCTGAGGATGGACATCTCGGGGACCCTGGCATCTTCCAAATATGTAATCAGCAATCTCATTGGGTGTTGCAATCCCTGCTTGATAATCTTATTGGCTGGAAGCTGGAGAACCTTCCAGAAGGGCGTAAAGAGGGAGTCACTGGGAGGCCATCCCCGCGAAGACTTGATCTTGATGTCGGCAGCAGAGGTGAAGACCTGAGACCAACTTTTGCCATGTGGAAGACCCTGGGTTCAGGAAAGACCCAAGATCAACATTCATACCTAGTGGAGCGAGCCTGGCCAGTTCAACCTCATGGGTAGTATTTAGGTCTCAGATCAATACGCTAGAGTAGTTTTTGTTTAAGTTAAAGAAGTTTCATTTACTGAAAGTGTTTTGTTGAAGTTTGGTACCAAAAGTATTGTAATAAAGACAACATTTATTTAAGGATAACCATGAATCGACTCTTGTCCTTTGTTTGTCACAAGAGCACCTGGGTAAACAGGTTTTGCTGCAAGCTGGTCGAAGTGTTTAATTTCCAGGCAATAGTCATAGAGTCATAGAGGTTTACAGCATGGAAACAGGCCCTTCAGCCCAACTTGTCCATGCCGCCCTTTTTTAAAAAACCCCTAAACTAATCCCAATTGCCCACATTTGACCCATATCCCCCTATACCCATCGTACCCATGTAACTATCTAAATGCTTTTTAAAAGATAAAATTGTACCCACCTCTAATACTACCTCTGGCAACTTGTTCCAGACACTCACCACCCTCCGTGTGAAAAAATCGCCCCTCTGGACACTTTTGTATCTCTCCCCTTAAACCTATGCCCTCTAGTTTTAGACTCCCCTACCTTTGGGAAAAGAATAGAATGCAAGACATCATGAATCTCTGCCTGAATCCAGTTCCTTAAAACCTTACAGTCTGATTATGCTCCTGTAAAGCTCTTTGGGAAGTTCTACTATATTTAAGGCTCTATATAAATGCAAGTTGTTGTTGAACAAGTTTCCATGTTCTCTGACATGTACTGTAGCTGACATTTGCATCAAACTACCTGACCACACTCATCATCTTTTCTGCTGTGCTCCCAAATTTTGTACTTGCATTACCCACAATACACAGTTAATTGGAATAACTTTGACAAACACCATTAACTTGCACATGTCAATTTCAGGTAAATGTCTATAAAAACTGATCTGTCCAATTCACCCAACTTGTGGTGGAATTAGCAGTGAACATTGAGACATTTGCCACTGTTATGTGTGTCAGTACCCAGAGGGAGTCTTATGCAGGAAATTTAAACTTCCCATGGGCAGAGATGCACTGGCCCCACACCGTGCATGAATGCCTCCTACACTGAGCCTGCCATTACAGATTTGGACTGGATGCCCTGAACTTGCTCAGAAATTTGGTCCAGGCTGTTAATCACAGGCGTAAGATCTGGATTGAAAGTAATTAACAGAAGAAACTTTCTCGGAATGGCCTCGAAACCTGCTGAACAATTAACACCCTTTGCACTGCTGCCCTCAAAGGGGACCTGGCCTCAGTGCTTCTGCACCTGCCCTGGTGACCCAGTCCAACGCCGGCATCTCCACATCATGGCTGCACCCTTCAGCA
This sequence comes from Mustelus asterias, assembly GCF_964213995.1. Lineage (NCBI taxonomy): Eukaryota > Metazoa > Chordata > Chondrichthyes > Carcharhiniformes > Triakidae > Mustelus > Mustelus asterias. The sequence continues at coordinate 78,032,633 of NC_135815.1, read as the reverse complement.
GGGACAGAAAGTCCCTAAAGCATTCAGGCCAGTAAGGTAAAGATGCACTTTCATTTGTGGTCAGCATATATATTGTGTTAGCTTCGCATTGTCAGTTGAACCTTTCCTTCACCATTAATGACTAATGTTGCACAATTCAGAATAAATGGAGGAAAAAAGTAATTATTTGCTGGGGATTTTTTTATTGGAAGAAAGGTTTTTGTTACCAGATAAGTTTACTTCACGTTTGAAAAAGCGTGTCACTTTTCCAGGAACATAAGGACATTAAAAGGTTTGCATCATATAGAATACATCTAAGTATGGATACTTCATACTGAGCTATGTATATATTGTCTCATATAGTATCTAAGCAGGTCATCTAGCATGGTATCTGGTATCTATAAAGGATATCCAACGTGCATATTATTTATAAAAAAACCTGCCTAGAAATAGTGTCACACCCATATTACAAGTGTAAAATGGGCAACCAAATATCAATATGACAGGCAGCATACGCACACACATTCCATACTCAAAGTGCATCACCAGTTGTATTGATAAAGGCTTCTGCATAGGTATTCATGGCCTGGTGTCTGAAAAAGATAGTGGCCACTTTGCTTATGCAGATTAGGGCCTAACACATGTTAGAGGCCCACTCTCAAAAATTCTTCAGTAACTGACTGCTGTGTGTGCCATGCATGCTGTGGTCAGTATTGTCTTGGGGCTTTGTATATAAACTAACTGTTCTCAGTGGGCCGAAGGGCCTGTTCTGTGCTGTACTGTTCTAATGGAAAGGAACTGCTGAAGGCTGCTCCCTGAAAGTATTTTTTTAACTCACCTTATTCTGAAGTCAGGAGGAGCAGAGATATTCCTCTCAGCTCCATCTTAATATTCCTGTCCTGCCTATTTCCTCAGAATTGTTATGGTGTAGAGGAGGCCATTTGGCCTATCGTGTCTGCACTGGCTCTCCAAACGAGTATTGTGTCTTAGTGCCATTTCCCTGCTTTCCCATACCCCTGCACATTTTTTCTATTCAAGTAATCATGTAATGCCCTCTTGAATGCCTCGATTGAACCTGCCTCCACCACACTTCCAGGCAGTGCATTCTAGACCCAAACCACTTGTTGTGTGAAAATGTTTCTTCTCAGATCACATTTGCTTCTTTTACAAATCACTTATAAATCTGTACCCTCTCATTCTTGATCCTTTTACAAGCAGGAACAATTTCTCCCTATCTACTCAGTCCAGCCCTCTCATGATTTTGAACATCTCTATTAAATCTCCTCTTAGCTGTCTTCTTTCCACGGAGAACAGTCCCAACCTCTCCATTCTACCCTCATAACTGAAGTTTTTCATCCCTAGAGCCATTCTTGTGAACCTCTAATGCACTCACATCCTGACTGGCATCCAGAACTGTACACAATATTCCAGCTGCAGTTTAACATGTGTCTCGTGGACCTTATGACGTCACTGGTGAGGGGTGGGGCAGATCTGAAATCATGCTCTCGCCGGCAAGAACATCGCCATCCAGATCTTGAGCCCTTGCTGGCAACCTCGCAGATGGCGAACATGGGCTCAAAATACCACCCAAGGTCCTCTGTTTACCACCTCGACCATCTGATCTTTGTCCTTAGTAGGGCTATGAATTGCATTCGGGGCCTCGACTGGCACCTGGAGTCCATCAGTGGTCAACAAATAAGACCAGCAGACCAATTTTTCATGGTTCAATCACTGATCTCATTCAACACATACAGGATCCAGTCAGGTGTGATCCAATTTCTCAGTCATCGAATCTTCAATTTTATCAAATAAAACTGTGCATACAGACAAAGCACAAAATATTTACACTCAGCACCACATTTATGGAAATATTGTAACAACTGTACCAATTATTCACATATTCAACACAACAACTGACAGTACATTATTGTCAAATAATTACAGTTGGACCTTATTCAAAATACATAGTTTGGTAAAAGAATCAACCACAGCTTTAAGAGAGGCAATATTTGGAATGTAAAAGTGCAAATTCATGCTTGGACCTGGCAGTTTAAAGTAAATGGGGCAATATTGATCCTTGATAGTAGCACAAAATAGACAATAGTAAATCGGTGGCCCATGTTACACCTCACTTGATTTTCTTTGGAATCAAATGAAAAAATATTGGACAGATATGAACTGGCCTCCCAATTTGCTATTACCCATTTCACATTACCACCAATGACTGTTTCCACTCCCAATGTGCTTAATTTACGGATGGGAAAGTATTAAAACATTCTCCCATTGGACATCAAGAAAGTAGCATTCTAAACCCTAAGGTACAACTGATATTTGAATAGCTGAGCCCGGTTTTAATATTTCTGTTACGTTTTTGAATTTGGAATACAACAATAGAATATTGGTAGTGTACAAAAAAGGGAACACCACAAGAAAACAATTTCAACTCATCTCAGAATTGGAATAACCAAACAAAATGGAGGCGACAGTGACAAAATATTTGTCATTTTAAGTGGAATATAGTCAGTAGCTGCTTAATTTTGTGTTTGATAGCTTAAATTGAACCCTGCAGTTCTTTCAGGTAACCGCTTGTGCTTTCAAGACACAAGCATAGATATATTGTAAGGAATAATCTTGGCATAATGCACGAAGAATCAAAAACACAGATGCCTCACTCCCAGTACAAGATCAGATCAGGGAAGCATAAATCCCTCATAACAACAACAGTGTTTCATCAAGTGGTGCTTACACGGAGGAATCTCTGATAGACTTTTGATGGATTGTCTTGGTTCTGCTAAGGAATGGGAAAGCGGTGCACAAACAGCCTGCCATCATCGTTAACCCCAGGCTACACCACGCACAGAAAATGGACCAGCTGTACCCATGGTCAATATCGCTTGGTAGCCCGTAGATAAATTTTGGTTGGCGCGACAGATCATACGAAATGCTGGCTGCAAATGTGCAAAGAGAAATTGTGCAAAAGATTCCTAAAGGGGAAAAAAAAAGAAAATTTGCTGTTATTTCTTCCCAGAATATGATGCTATTTCAACAATGCAGCATTTTTTTTTTACCAAGTAAAATAAATGTGTGGTAATACAATGAATATGGCAAATTGGTTTAAGTGGAAAAAACTGATGCATTTTGACAGGTATTTGGGTTTATTACAAGATGACACTTAAAATACAACACTTTACAAAATTAACATCTATGTAAGGTTTTCTTCCATGTGTAAGCAACATTACGAGTCAGTTTATTTTATATAATTATCACATTTTCAAAGTTACAAGAGTGCTTCTCGGGATGAGAAACTTCAGTTATGAGGATAAATTGGAGAGGTTAGGGTTGTTTTCCTTGGATAGAAGGTGGCCAAGAGGAGACTTGATAGAGATGTTCAAAATCATGAAAGGATTGGATAGAGTAGATAGGGAGAAACTGTTCTCACTCGTAGAAGGATCAAGAACGAGAGCGCACAGATTTAAAGACATTTTCAAAAGAAGCAAATGAGATGTGAGAAAAACTTTTTCACACAATGAGTGGTTCACATCTGGAATGGACTGTCTGGAAGTGTGGTGGAGGCAGATTCAGTTGAGGCTTTCAAGAGGGCATTAGATAATTACTTGAATAGAAACAATGTGCAGGGGTACGGGAAAAGGCAAGGGAATGGCACTAAGCCATGATATTCCTTTGGAAAGCTGGCACAGACATAAGTGGCTTTCTTCAGCACTGTAACAATTCTGTGATTCTTGGATGCTTATTTTACTGTAATGGGCAATTACTTTGATTTGCAGGGATCTGTACTGAGGTTTTAACTATTCACCATACTTATTAACGACTTAGATGATGCGATAGCCAGCTATACATCAAAGTTTTTTTTGTGACACAAAAATAGAAAGCATTGCAGGATAGGGCAGCATGTCATTACAAAGATATTTTGATAAATTAAGCCAATGGGCAAAATTGTCACAAATGGATTTCATTATAAGCAAATGTGAGGTCATCCACTTTTGGATCTAAAAAGATTGGAATCAGAACACTTTCCAAATGATGAAAATCTGGAAACAGCCGAGCTCCAAAGAGACTTAAGACTCCATGAATGTAGATTGTTAAAATGTCACAGACAGGTACAGAAAATAATCAAAAAAGCTAATGAAATGTTGGCCTTTCTATCTAGAGGACAAGAGTACAAGTGGGTACGGGAAAAGGCAGGGGAATGGCACTGGAGAGGCGATGGCCTAGTGATATTATCACTGGACTATTAATCCAGAAACTCAGCTAATGTTCTGGGGATCCAGGTTCGAATCCCGCCACGGCAGAGGTGGAATTTGAATTCAATAAAAAATATCTGGAATTAAGAATCTACTGATGACCATGAAACCATTGTCGATTGTCAGAAAAAACCCATCTGGTTCATTAATGTCCTTTAGGGAAGGAAATCTGCCGTCCTTACCCGGTCTGGCCTACATGTGACCCCAGAACCACAGCAATGCGGTTGACTCTGAACTGCCCTCCAAGGGCAACTAGGGATGGGCAATAAATGTTGACCAGGCAGCGGCGCCTATGTCCTATGAATGAATAATAATCTAAAAATGCTATAGGAGGGCCTCACTGACAAACATCATGTATGGTCCCCAGCAACAGAGACCAGATGTGTTGGCCTCACTGGTGGGACTGGAGGCCACTGGGACCTCCTGGGTGGTTGGACGCAGTGGAGGGCAGTGCCCAGCTGGCACACTGGCACTGCCCACCAGTACCCTGGCGCTGCCAGTTGGCCACCCTGGTGGTGCCCACTGGGCAATCGATAGTGTCAAGGGGCGGAGCCTGAATGGAGGGGCAGTATACAGTTCAAAAACAGAAAATGCTGGAAAATCACAGCAGGTTTGACAGCATCTGTGAAGAGAGAGAATAGAGCCAACGTTTTGAGTCTGAATGACGCTTCATCAGAGCTAAGAGCAAAGAAAATCAGAAGAGATTTATACTATGAGTGTGGGGTGTGGCTGTATTTGGGGACAAAGGGAATGTAAATGAGGATGAAGAAGGCTGAGAAAGGTGCTAAAAGTGTCCACTAAGTGATTTGAATGTGTGAATGGCAGAACAGAGGTACGGATTGTTAAGGCAGTTGCCCTGAAATGGGGTCAAGATGGAGAGTGGGCATAGAGAAGTGGAAAAATGGAAGTGAGAAAGAAGGATGATAAAAATGGACAAATGAGATGAAAAGAAGAAACAGAATGAAATAAAATAAATGGAAATGGGGTGAAGATGGAGGGGAGAGTTCACGCTCTGAAGTTGTTGAACTCAATGGTCAGTCCAGAAGGCTGTAAAGTGCCCAATCGGAAGATGAGGTGCTGTTCCTCCAGTTTGCATTGGGGTTCGCTAGAACATTGCAAAAGGCCAAGGACGGACATGTGGACAGGAGGGCAGGGTGGTGTGTTGAAGTGGCAAGCGACAGGAAGGTCAGGGTCCTGCGTGCGGACGGACCGAAGGTGTTCAACAAAGCGGTCACCGAGTCTGCGTTTGGTTTCACTGATATAGAGGAGACCGCATTGGCAGTATACTGTTCACCCCACTCACTTTCAAAAGGTATCTGTATAATGCATACCATTAGAAGTACAATTCGTAATCCAAAATTAATACAGACACACAGACTGCTGAAGTAAAGTGCTGGAAAATGACCTGCCATTAGGAAAAGGAGACCTGCCACATGCTGAGTGAGGCTTTCTTCCCAGAAGAAGCTCATAGATGCCACAATGCACCCACACAACAGGACAGCAGCTGCCATGCCCAGGAATCCAGCAGTGATCCTCCTCAAATCTACATTAGTCGGGTAGAAACAAAGAAAAGAAAACCTCATTAGTATTCATTCACAAAAACTATAAAGGATATTAGTTTCAGCAGCAGTCCATTGAAATTGTAAAGGAAAATAGAATTATTCTTATTACAGTTAGAATTATGAACCACAATGCATGCTGAGTCACAGAGAAAAGGAATTTGCGGTTCTGTTTCGTAATTCACTAGACTGTGTGTTTCCCAACCTAGGTGAAACATGTGAAAGAGCCAAGTAGATTGAAAACATTGTTCTCAGATAAAAATGCTGCCAGTGCACTTTCTAGCAATCTATTCAAAAATGAACCAGCAGAAATTTTCTTTTAGGCCCAAAGTTGAGTGTCAAAGTAATTTGCAGTCAGGGTACACCCCTGGCATTGCTTACGTGCCATCTTCTGCATTAAATTAGTGTCCAGCAACAATACATGCCTACTTTACACAAGCATGATTAACATCCAATGCAATTGAGTCGACAATGACAAAAAATAGGATCCGAGGAAGGTCAGCACCATTCCCAGCTCATTTAACACTGCTTGTCCTTACTTGGACAGGCACATCTGGCATCCAGCAAGTATGACACGGAAAATTAAATGGACATAGAGATCAGCAGGGCTACAATGCAATGGATCCAACATCCGACTATCTACCCCCCATTTGCAGAACCCTACCTAAGTATTTTGCCTAGATCGGGTTGTTTCCAGAGGCATTCTTAACCTAGCTTTAAATAGTCGCTGCAATATGTGGTACCCATAGGATCCATTGCAGCAACTCACCAAAACTTCTGTGGCAGCACCCATTAAACCCATGACCTCCACCAATTGGAAGGACAAGGGCAGCAGGTACATGGGAATCATTACTTCCAAGTTCATCTCCAAGACACAGGCCAAGCCAACTGCGGTATATATCTCCTCATTCCTTCATTGTCACTGGGTTACAATCAGAGAACTCCCAATCTAACTATACTGTGGGTGCACTTTCACCACTAGGTCTATAAATGTTCAAGAGTAAAGTTTATCACCACCTTCTTCAGCCTTGCCAGAAATGGCTACACCCGAAACTGTGAAATGCTACACAAGAAGAAGTCTTTCTTGTGCAAGATCTCCACACTATAGCCAATAGTTTCCTCAGGGCTTCTCCCCACTCACTGGCCATAACTTCAGTGTCAAATCTCCTCATGCACAGTAATGGGGTTTCCACTGAACCTACAATGGTGATCTGGCAGTAGAACTGGAGTAAGCCCGAGATTTTCCTGCCATTTGCCCTGTTTCTGACACTTGCTGCCAGTAACTAGGGTTGCACTTCTGGAAAAGTGGGCAGAAACACTTGTGTGGAGGGAGAAAGGGAAAGTAAAGCTCAAAAGGACCATGAGTATAGCACAGTTTTACACTAATTTACACTTACGCAGCAGATGCCATTCATCCTGCTGAATGGTTTTTGTAAGATTGAAAGGAATATTTCTTAGACGGATGGGTTGGGAGTAGTGATACTTGACAGATGTGCATCGCTGTGCAATTCCTGAGAGAAAAATGAGATTCATTAACATTAGGCAACTGAGAATGGAAATCTATCCTATAAGCACAGTAAATATTATTCCTAAATGCCGACCATTGCAATTAAGCGTTTATGCATTGATTGTTTTATGATGCAGATACAGTACTTAAATTATGCTTTTAATATAAATGGCATTATGTTTGCATCAGAATGATGATCATTAGTACCATAGGTCAGGATTGTTCTCCCTCTCTGCGGTGTGTTTCGCGGCAGCGGGAGGTGGCGCACACTCGCTGGCAGCGGGATCTTACGGTCCCGCCATTGTCAATGGGGTTTCCCGTTGAATGCACCCCTCGTTGTTGGGAAACCTGCGGCGGGGGTGCATCATCAGCGGGACTATAAGACCTGATTTTGGCGATAGTATACAATGACCAACTCATGAAATAACACCCTATCATGAAAATATCAAAATTCCATGTATGCATTTTTGTACAATATGTTAGCCACTAGCCACATGTAGTTAATTGAAAAACCTGATAAGGATCACGCATTTTTGATTGGTACATGAAATCCGAATAATAGATACCATCAGTAGGCCTGTGATCTCAATACTCATACTTGTATGATGATGGAATGTGTATTTTAACTCTTTTTTTGTGTAGTTGTTGGTAAAATGGTGAGGCTAAAGCATAGTGTGTGAGTGAATTTTGATTGTTTTGTGTCCTTTACTACCTTGGTCACTGCTTACTGTTTATTTTCTAATATAATGTACAAACTGAGTTAAAACGCCAGAACACAGAATTAATTTTAAAGAACAAAGACCAAAGAAAATTACAGCACAAGAACAGACCCTTCGGCCCTCCAAGTCTGCACCGACCATGCTGCCCGACTTAACTAAAACCCCCTACCCTTCCGGGGACCACATCCCTCTATTCCCAACATATTCATGTATTTGTCAAGGCACCCCTTAAAAGTCACTACTGTATCCGCTTCCACTATCTCCCCCGGCAGCGAGTTCCAGGCACCCACTACTCTCTGTGTAAAAAATCTGCCTTGATTTAAAAAACCTTTAAACCTTGCCCCTCGCACCTTAAACCTGTGCCCCCTAGTAATTGACTCTTCCACCCTGGAAAAAAGCTTCTGGCTATCCACTCTGCCCATGCCTCTCATAATCTTGTAGACTTATATCAGGTCGCCCCTCAACCTCCGTCGCTCCAGTGAGAACAAACCAAGTTTCTCCAATCTCTCCTCATAGCTAATGCCCTCCATACCAGGCAACATCCCGGTAAATCTTTTCTGTACCTTCTCCAAAGCTTCCATATCCTTCTGGTAGTGTGGCGACCAGAATTGAACACTATATTCCAAGTGGGCCTAACTAAGGTTCTATAAAGCTATAAAGGTTTCATAGAATCCTTCAATGCAGAAGGAGGCCTTTTGGCCCATCGAGCCTGCACTTACCACAATCCCACCCAGGCCCTATCTCCACAACCCCATGCATTTACCCTAGCTAATGCCCCTGACACTAAGGGGCAATTCATCGTGGCCAATCCATCTAATCCACACATCTTTGGACTGAAAGTCTGCAAAGGGATATAGATAGTCTAAGAGTGGATGAGGGTCTGGCAGATGGAGTACAATGTTGGTAAATGTGAGGTCATCCATTTTGGTAGGAATAACAGCAAAATCGACTATTATTTAAATGGTAAAAAATTGCAGCATGCTGCTGTGTAGAGGGACCTAGGTGTCCTTGTGCAGGAATCTCAAGGAGTTGGTTTGCAGGTGCAGCAGGTAATTAAGAAGGCAAATTGAATTTTGTCCTTTATTGCTAAAGGGATGGAGTTTATAAACAGTGTGGTTATGTTACAGTTGTATAAGGTGTTGGTGAGGCCATACCTGGAGTACTATGTACAGTTTTGGTCTCCTTACTTGAGAAAGGATACTGGACTGGAGGAGGTGCAGAGGAGATTCACTAGGTTGATTCCAGAGTTGAGAGCGTTGGCTTATGAGGAGAGATTGAGTAGACTGGGGCTATACTCATTGGAATTCAGAAGAATGAGGGGAGATCTTACAGAAACATATAAGATTATGAAGGGAATAGATAAGATAGAAGCAGGGAAGTTGTTTCCACTGGCGGGTGAAACTAGAACTAGGGGGCATGGACTCAAAATAAGGGGAAGCAGATTTAGGACTGAGTTGAGGAGGAACTTCTTCACACAAAGGGTTGTGAATCTGTGGAATTCCCTGCCCAGTGAAGCAGTTGAGGCTACCTCATTGAATGTTTTTAAGGCAAGGATAAATACATTTTTGAACAGTAAAGGAATTAAGGGTTATGATGAGCGAGCGGGTAAGTGGAGCTGAGTCCACAAAAAGATCAGCCATGATCTTATTGAATGGCAGAGCAGGCTCGAGGGGCCAGATGGCCTACTCCTGCTCCTAGTTCTGATGCTCTCATGGCTGTGGGAGGAAACTGGAGCACCTGGAGGAAATCCACGCAGGCACAGGGAGAATGTACAAACTCCACATAGACAGTCACCCCAAGCCAGAAATCGAACCCAGGTCCATGGTGCTATGAGGCAGCAGGACTAACCACTGTGCCACCGTGCCTCCCTTCAGCATCATGGAGGCACAGCTACATTGGACAGACAATGTAGCTGTGCATCCAAGATCCTGAAGGGTCATCCTGACCAATTGAATTATCTGCTCCAGGCTAACAGAAGAAAGCAAGGCCAATCAATAATGAGCAGCTCCAAAATGGCACATCCAGCTCCTTTTAATCCCCCCTCGCCCCAGGAACCAATTATTGCAACCATACCCCAACACCCATTTCCATTCTACCAGAGCTTGGCATTATCTTTCCTGTGCTCCCTACCTCTGTATGAAATTCCCCTCACAGTGTTCCTGCATTCTGTGACTACTCCATCCTTTTCAATCTCATGGATCACTGAAACCCACCGACGCTCCCACATGCCAGTACCAAAGCTCCCAAAATCAGCATCACCATCCTGACATTATTAACACACTCTCCACTTCCCAGTCCTCCAATTTATCTTTTACCTACTTGAAACTTGGAACATCATCCCTACCAGTTCCTGTACCATGAGCTTTAAAAAGCATGTAGTCAAATCAACAATATAGGTAAACATATTTTTAACAGTAAACAAACCACTGAGTTGCAGTTTCTCTACAAATAAGTACTCAATCAGGGAAGTCACCAAAGCTTCCTCGGTATCTATAATAATATGCAGTTCTTTGTGTTGACTGTTTTGATTGGTCAGTTTAAGGGACGTGCTTCTTGCTGAGTTCATTTGGTGGGGGAAGGGGTCTGAAGTCATGTTCCCTTTTTAACAGCTGATGTAAAACAGGTAGAACAAAGAACAGTACAGCACAGGAACAGGCCCTTCGGCCCAACAGGCCTGTGCTGACACATTTTCTAAACTAAACTTTCTAAACTAAAGGCCTATTGCCTCTAAGTGGTCCATATCCCTCTATTCCCTGTCTGTTCATGTATCTGTCAAGATGCCTGTTAAACGTTGCTGCTGTATCTGCTTCTACCACCTCCTCTGGCAAAGCATTCCAGGTACTTACCACTCTCTGTGTAAAAAACTTGCCTTTTACATCTTCTTTAAACATCCCCCGTTTTACCTTAAACCGACGTCCCCATGTAATTGACATTTCTACCCTGGGAAAAAGACTCTGACTATCCATTCTATCCATGCCTCAGCTAATTTTGTAAATTACTATCAGATTGCCCCTCAGCCTCCGATGTTCAATGGAAAACAAACCAAATTTGTCCAATCTCTCCTCATAGCTAATACCCTCCAAACCAGGCAACATCCTGGTAAACCTTTTCTACACCTTCTCCAAAGCCTCCACATCCTTCTGGTAGTGTGGCAGTCAGAACTGTACGCAATATTCCAAACAGCTACAACATGACTTGCCAATTTTTATACTTTATGCCCCAACTGATGAAGGCAAGCATGCCATACGCTTTCTTGACCATCTTTTCCACTTGTCTTGCTACTTTCAGGGAACTGTGGCCCTGTACGCCTGGATCCCTCTGTATATTAATGTTTCTAAGTGTTCTGCCATTTACTGTATACTTCCGTCCTGCATTAGATCTTCCAAAATGCATCATCTCACATTTGTCTGGATTAAATTCCATCTGCCATTTCTCCGCCCAAATCTCCAGCCTATTTATACCTTTCTGAATCCTCTGGTAACCCTCCTCACTATCTGCAGCTCCTCCAGTTTTTGTGTTGTCTGCAAACTTACTTACCAGACCACCTACATTCTCTTCCAAATATTACAAACAACAGAGGTCCCAGCATGATCCCAGCGGAACAGATCTCCAGTCAGAAAAACACCCTTCCACTACTACTCTCTGTCTTCTATGATCAAGCCAGTTCTGTATCCATCTTACCAGCTCACCGTATGACTTCACCTTCTGTATAAGCCTGCTGTGAGGGACCTTGACAAAGACCTTGCTAAAGTCCATGCAGCCAAAGAACTCAGACACTTTTAGAAGCCAGGGCGCAGGTAACGGTGAGGTACGTAGGTGAGGTAGGATGGGGTTGGTGGTTGGGTAGGATGGGTCAGGAGGGTAGTTGGGGAGTAGTTGGAGGTGTGGGGCTGGGGGTAGTAGTCAGGTCATGTGGATAGTCGGGGGTCCAATGGGGTTGTAGAGGGTGCAGTGGGGGGCTGGGGGTTGGGTCAGTAATATTGTTAACCTAGGGTTATAACTGCTTTTAATCCTTCTAATTTTTCCTGAGAAACTATTCTGTTAAGAGAGCCGGAACCATCCAAAGTCTCCAATTTAAATCAGAGTTTTGGATGGTTCCCAGTACAGGGTAATCGCTCGTCAGGAATTTGAATTTCCTGGGCAATTTTCATGCAGTCTCTGTATGAGCATCTTCTGGGATACCTCCTGGGTGCAGTCTGGGATTGATGGCTTTCATTAACCAAAGATATTTGGGGATATGGGGCAAAGGTGGATACATGGAGTTAGGTCACAGTTCAGCCGTGATCTTATTCAATGGCTTAACAGATTCAAGGGGCTTAGTAGTCTACTCCGTTTCTATGTATTTTTAATGTTAAAGATGTCGGCCAGAATTCTCTGACCTCGCCCACAGCTGGGATTCTCCAGTCCCGCTGCAGTGAATGGAGATTTGGCTGAGTGCCAAATTCTCCGTTCTTACTGGCAATGGCAGCAGGGTGTGCGAGACTGGGGCATTTTGGCCGTCATTGAATGATGCCCAAAAGCTGCCATTTAATACGGAATATATAAAACCCTATCATAGCACAACCTGGCCACCAGTCTCCACTGCATTTACTATTTTCATCCATCATTCTTTGTAACTAAAGCATTTAATGTCCATAGTAAGTGTCCAAGCAAAATGACACCATGTTTTTAAAAATGCTTATTTCACAATAATGTGACTACAATTATCCATTGGTAAGTGGTGGCACAGTGGTTGGCACTGCTGCCTCACAGCACCAGGGACCTGGGTTCAATTCCCGGCTTGGGTCACTGTCTGTGCAAAGTCTGTATACTCTCCCTGTGTCTGCGTGGGTTTTCTCTGGATGCTCCGGTTTCCTCCCACAGTCCGAAAGACGTGCTGGTTAGGTGCATTGGCCATGCTAAATTCTCTCTCAGTGTACCCAAACAAGCACCGGAGTGTGACAACTAGGGAATTTTCACAGTAACTTCATTGCAGTGTTAATGTAGGCCTACTTGTGACACTGATAAATAAATAAACTTGTTTATTGTGTCTTAATATCTGCATTGCCTGCATTTAACCTCGAGCTGTGAATCTGTGATCTGAATTTGGATATATATAGGCTGAGATACTGTGCTGAATTTCACAAGTTGAAACTGTTCAGTCAGTTTTACCAATGCAATATTTTTCTTCTGCTTCTATCATTCTCTGTCTTATAGCTTTATTCAAACTGGGAAGATGACAATGTCACACAGTTAGTAACCTCAGAGACCCAGGTTAATACTCCAAGGACATGAGTTCAAATTCCACCACGACAACTGGTGGAATTTAAATTCAAATTTAGTTAATAAATCTTTGTTTGAAAAACTAGTCTCAGTGATAATGACCATGAAACCTCATTAAATGTTGTAAAAACTCATCTGGTTAACTACTGCCCTTCAGGGAAGGGAATCTGCCATCCTTACCATAATCGGCTTGGGTCACTGTCTGTGTGGAGGTTGTACGTTCTCCCCGTGTCTGCATGGGTTTCCTCCAGGTGCTCCGATTTCCTCCCATAGTCGAAAAATGTGCGGGTTAGGTGGATTGGCAATGCTAAATTGCCCCTTAGTGTCAGGGGGACTAGCTAGGGTAAATGTATGGGGTTTTGGGGATAGGGCCTGGGTGGGATTGTGGTCGATGGGCTGAATGGCCTCCTTCTGCACTGTAGGATTCTATGATCTACAGGTGACTCCTAACCCATGACAATGTGGCTGATTCTCGAAACGTTGGGCCCGATTTTACCAAAACTTCGCGCCCGAAAAGGGGCATCGGGCCTAAAACGCGATCCGCACCAGAGTTTTTGCAAATCGCGCCTTTACCGACAGCCAATTTTGGCGCGGTTCCGATGCGCGCCCGAATCAACCAGTGCGATGATTTAAATGCATTTGCATGCATTTAAATCGACTTAATGAAGCTCCCGCCCAACTCTACTGCCGATTTCCACTCTACCACCGTGCGGCCCAATTCGCATCCGCGCATTAAGCGACCTGCTATATAAAAGTCCGATTTGGACTTTTATTCAGCAGGGGAATCGCCGAGGTCCACACTTCGCGGACCTCCTCCCCCCCGCTAACCACCCCGACAGACCGCCCCCCACCCCCCCCCCAGGATCGGACCCCTTTGGGAGGCAGGCGCCCCCGGCAGAGCACACACCTAACCTACCTTGATCGTGGTCTCCCTCCACCATCCTTCCCGCTCACCTTCAGTCCTCTGACAGCCTGCAGCACGTTGCTCGAAACTGACTTCGAGCCACGGCTGAAGGGACCGGGCTTCACACAGGTCCGCTGGCGTCTGCCGGAGGAGTGGGGAGGGCGGCCCATTTGGAACTCTGGTGGGGGGGGGATGAGGAGAGGGGCGGGCCCACATCGCCCTCTTGGGGGGGGTGGGAGGAGGGGAGGGGGTGTGACTTATCATCTCCGGGAGGGGGGGGGGGTGTGGAGAGGGGGTGTGATGTATCATCCCATGGCGGGGGAGAGGGGGTGTGACTCTCATCCTGTGGTTGGGGGGTTCCGCTGTGTCTGGGGCCAGAGGATGAGAGTCATACCCCCCCCTCCCCCCCATGGGATGATACGTCACACCGCCCCCCCCCACCCCTCCCCCCACCAGAGGATGAACGGCAGAGAGGCTCTCTCCGCTCTCTGCTTTTTTTTTCGCGCCCGGGGCGCGTCCTGTCAGGTTTTTTCCAAACTGCGCATGCGCAGTTCGGAGCTCCTATCGTTCCGGCGGCGGTAAGCCCCGCCCACTGGACCGGAGCCGGAAAAAAGCGCATGGGTGCGCTGGAGAGCTTGGATCTATTTGGCGCCCGCACCCGGCATTTAGTCTCAAAATGGTAAAATCGGGCCCGTTCACTCTGTTTATCTCTCCACAGTTGCTGCCAGACCCGCTGAGTCTTTGCAGCATCTTCTGTTTTTATTATTTTCTTAACTGCCCTCTCAAATGGCCTACCAAACACTCAGTTTGAGGGCAACTAGGGATGGACAACAAATGCCAGTGACATCCAGATCCCATGAAAAATTTTCAAAATTATACATAAAACACCAGAACATATTTCAAAAGTTTTACTAAGATGAATTTAGGTTGAATGTTTTCTAAGAATACACAGAGGCTGAGTATGCAAGAGAGAGAAATCATAGTGTTCGGATGGCAACAAATGCTGGCCTAGCCAGCGACACCTACACTTCGTGAAAGAATTTTTGAAAAGTAGAGGGCGGCCCAACCCTCCTGCTTGCTTGGACCAGGATAGGTCCTTTACAGAATACTGCTCACCACATGATGCATGTGCTCTCCAAAATGGAGTTTGGGGAGGGATCTGCTATTGGATCCATTTGCTCTACATAAATATGAGTAGCGCAGTTTCAATTGGATGGGAATCAGAAAACTTTCCAATTACATCTGGAGTCAGGCAGGGCTGCCCTCTCTCTCCTGTCCTGTTTGTGTGTTGTATAGAATCCTTTGCTGAATCCATCAAGAAGAATGCAGGTGTAAGAGGAGTGACAACCCCGGGAAGTGAAAGCACTCGGGTCAAATCCTCGCTATAATTGGGCAGCATCACCATCATCTGCTCAGACCTGCTGCCAGTCCACAGACAGATGAACATCCGCGACTAGTTGGAATGTGCCTCAGGTGCCAAAGTAAATCATAGTAAGAGCGAGGCTGTGTTCTTTGGGAACTCTGTTGAATGGTCCTTTGTCCACTTCACCGTCAGGTCACATTACCTGAAGGTGCTTGCGAGACTGTTCAGAGGGGCTGGGGAATATGCTAAAAACTGGACAAGCATCTAGATAAGGTGAGGCAGAAACTGGGCAAGTGAGAACGACCCTTCCACTCCATTGCATTTAAGAACCTGGTCATCAGGTGCAAGGTACCTTAGGGTAAGGGCGTGGCTCAGACCCTTACCCTACTTCTGCCGCACGGTGGTCAAGCAAGAGATCTACCACTTTGTCTGGAGAGCAAAAATGGACATGTCCACAGGGAAGTGATGTAGAAATCTCTCGACAAGGAGGGGGAAGTAAAGCCCTAATGTCTCTCCCATCCTGATGGCCACCTTTGTGTGTGGCTAACTCATATTGTGCATATACAATCAGTACACAAACACCAAGTGTCACTATGGGCCCGATTTTACCATTGCGTCGCGCACAAACGTAGTTAAAGTCGGGTGTGAGGCCATTAACGCGATCCACGCCTGCGTCTGCGCAGATGGCCAATTTACCGAGACCCGGGAATGGCCGCGATCCGATTCGCACCCGAAATGGGCACAACGGTGATTTAAATGCATTTGCATACATTTAAATTGAATTAATGAACTGCCCGCCCAACTTTATCAGCATTTCCCCCTTTACCACCGCGTTCGCCGATCCGGAATCGCGCCGAAATGGACCTGCTGAATAAAAGTCTGAATCGGGCGCTCCAGCTGCTGAAGAGGTGAGGTCAGCACTTCCAACGGCTCTCTGACTCAGATTGGTGGTGGAAGGGGGAGGAGGGTCAGATCGTTCTCTGGTGGGGCCCGATCATTGTCCGGTTAGTGAGGGGTGGGGGGGGGGAGGAGGGCAGATCGTTGTCCGGTTGGCAGGGAGAGGGCAGACCATTCCCCTGGGGGGTGGGTGGGGGTTGAGGCCAGATCATTCTCTGTTGAGGGGGTGGGGAGGGAGGAGGAGGCAGGTCAGATGTACTTCTGGGGGGGGGGGGGGGGGGGGGGGGAGGGTGCAGATCATTCTCTGGGGATGGGGGGGGGGTGAGGAGTGAGGCGGGTAAGATGTATCTCTGGCGGTGGGGGGGAGGCCAGATGGATCTCTGGTTGGGAGGACGGGGGGGGGTTTGCTGCCACTCTGCAGGCGATCTGTGGGGGGGAAGGGGGCAGGGGGTCACAATTGGTCTGGGTAGTGAGGGGGGTGGTGGATAAGGGGGACAGTAATGTCTGTGGGGGCCATTGCTCCCGCTTTTCGCTCCCGGGCCGCTTTCTCCGCTTTTTGCGGCCCAGGAACGATCTGACACGGGCGCGCTTTTTCAAATTTTTTCTAACTGCGCATGCGCAATTCAAAGCTCCGATCGTTTCGGACGCGCTAAGCCCCGCCCACAGCACGATTTAGACCCACGATTTTCTTTTCAATCTAAGTGCGTATGAGGGCGCCTGAAAGCAGATTTCCAAGTCGGATCTGAATTGCGCCCAGATTCAGCATTTAGAATGAAAATGGTAAAATCAGACCCTATGTGCTAACGTTCTATCTGTCTCTGGTTGTTTTAAAGATAAGTTTGATCACATTGTTCCATTCAGTTGCCGTACCACCTGGCCCTCATGAAGAGGTTTATGCAAAGAAACGTATTTGCCCATCGGCAGTGGTTTGCC
The DNA here is from genome assembly GCF_964213995.1 of Mustelus asterias. Taxonomy (NCBI): domain Eukaryota; kingdom Metazoa; phylum Chordata; class Chondrichthyes; order Carcharhiniformes; family Triakidae; genus Mustelus; species Mustelus asterias. Next base: position 78,015,248 of record NC_135815.1, on the reverse strand, counting down.
TGTCATGTCTTCGAAGCCCTGCAGGAAAAGGAGATGGTGGATCCTGTTGGATGGTTCCCTGAGCAGACTACCAGAGTCATTTGGCAGATTGCACCAGAACTTTTCAGCACCAAGACGTAGCTTGGCTGGTGGTGAGAAAGGCCCTCCCCATCAGATCATTCATAGAACCATAGAAACCCTACAGTGCAGAAAGAGGCCATTTGGCCCATTGAGTCTGCACCGACCACAATCCCACCCAGGCCCTACCCCCATATCCGTACATATTTACCCGCTAATCCCTCTAACCTATGCATCTCAGGCCACTAAGGGGCAATTTTAGCATGGCCAATCAACCTAACCCGCACATCTTTGGACTGTGGGAGGAAACCGGAGCACTCGGAGGAAACCCACGCAGACACGAGGAGAATGTGCAAACTCCACACAGACAGTGACCCAAGCCGGGAATCGAACCTAGGTCCCTGGAGCTGTGAAGCAGCAGTGCTAATCACTGTGCTACCGTGCTTACATGGCCGAAGTCTCACTCTGTCCGAACATTACCCTCAAGGTGTCTGTGGTGTGCAAGAGACCCGTTGTCCACCTCCTTGTGGAATGTGCCTTTGTGAAGAAGGTCTGGAGAGAAATGCAGTGTTTTTTGTCAAAGTTAATCCTGAGCAATTCTATGACACAAGACATTATGCTCTACCATCTATTATAGGGATGCATGCTGAGACATACATTAACTGTAGCTGCAGTATCATCAACTCAGTGAAAGATGTTGTTTAATTTAAACACCACTCATTTCTCCTCTTACCACCAGTCTGTACACAGAAAGGTGTTTTCTGAATTTGATTTCCCCTTTAAAAGCAGTGGCGTATTTCCCAGCCCCCTGGTTTGGGTGTGATCCAGTTTCTAGTAATAAACCCAAGATAGGGTGAACTGAAAGGGTTACTTTATTTGCACACACTCAAATGCAGGTGGAGGGTCGCAACATTTCCCCCTTTGCATTCATTCAATAAAAGATAGGGGGATGGAGAAAGAAAGATTTACGAGCCAAACACCACAGAGTAAAGAATTATTGTTTTCTGTGAGTTCAGAATCCAGTATCAAAATTCAATGGTATATTCCTTAACAGGCGTTAGCAGGCTCAAAGCTGATGTTGGATAATTCACTTTTCCAGTAGAGATGATTTCCATGATGAAACAGGCATGCAGAGATAAATTAGCTTTGTAGGCGATAGTGTAGAAGTTCAGACATTCCAGTAGAAACAGTGTTGATGGGCGCCAGGCATTCAAACCTGGACAGAGCCCCTTTGTTGAGCTAATGCTTGTTAGATGGGAGATACCAGACTGATTTGCAATACTGCAACGCTGTATAACTGGTTCTCCCAGCCGGGGAGGGGGTGGGGGTGGGGATCATGTCACATGACTCCTACCTTTCTACACTGGGGTGGCACGGTGGCACAGTGATTAGCACTGCCTCACAGTGCCAGGGACCCGGGATCGATTCCCAGCTTGGGTCATTGTCTGTGTGGAGTCTGCACATTCTCCCTGTGTCTGCGTGGGTTTCCTCCAGGTGCTCCGGTTTCCTCCCACAGTCCAAAGGACGTGCTGGTTAGGTGCATTGGCCATGCTAATTTCTCCCTCAGTGTACCCGGACAGGCGCCAGAGTGTAGCGACTAAGGAATTTTCACAGTAACTTCACTGCAGTGTTAATGTAAGCCTACTTGTGACACTAATTAAAAAAATTAAAACTTTGGCTTGGACAGAGGGCATATATTCCACTGTCTGGGTTCCTAAGAATGTTAGTGTTCCAGCCATTAAGAATTTGAAAGGAATGTTGCCGTGTCCTTTGTCCCAGCATCGACTAAGCTCTGTTTAGATTATGAAAGGGAGATGGCCTTTGTATAAATTTCTTTGAATTTGGCCCACAGGGGCCGTTAGTGTCTTTTCAGAGATAATGAAGCACAAGTCTCTATGATACTGTACTGATTGCCACATCCAGACAAAGCTATTCATTTTAAAATTGTCTAGTTTTTTAATTTTAAGAATTAGCCATGATGCTGCCAGACTATTTTTTTGATTTTATATATATAATATATATACACACACACAATATATGAAGTCTTACTCATTTTTTAATTTTAAGAATTAACCATGATGCTGCCAGACTATTTCTTTGATTTTCTATATATATATATATATATATACACACACACACAATATATGAAGTCTTAGTCCTGTTACAGTCCTTACAACCTTCGAGAAAAAAATGAATTCAATGTCATTTTTATTTATTTAATTCACTTTTATTCCTCCATCCATACCAGGTAGCGCTACAGTGCTGTAGCCTGGTGGGTTGTTATGGATTATTTTAACTGCAGGGGCATCCCCGTAAGGTCACCCTGTGATTCTGCATCAAGCTGGGTGAGTATTGGGTCCAATCTGGTTGGAATCCCCCTGGTGGTCACTTGGGTGATAGGTTCTGTGTCCTTTGGAACACTATTGCCCTCTGGTGAGTGGCCAGCTCTCACTGCACCTTCTGGTGTTTTTTCAGCTCAGTGAGGCATAACCTTCATGCTTTCTGGGCCAATTTGAGAACTTTCCTGATCCCCATTTAAATTTTCCATAAGCTATCGGCCAGGCCACTCAATGGCTTCATAGCAGGGGCTTTTGACTTTGGAAGGGACATTCTCCTAACTTGCTCCATGTCGCTTGGAACACCACTGCCCTCAAGTGGCGGTGCAGCTCCAGCTCCACTCCCTTAGAGCTTTTCAACTGAGGGAGGCATCTCACTCCCATCTTCTCATCTGTCTGGGGACTTCTTTTGTGTCTATTTAAAGTCAGAAAGAAAGTTTCTGCCAGCCAGACTTCAGGCGAGTCCCTAACCTTTTCCTTTCCTGCTTTAATAACCAGCCTTCCCTCTGATGCACCATCAATTGAGCAAAGACTAGTTTGTATGCAAAAACAAATAGGCTTCTATTAGCAAAAGACTTGGAGCACACCCATGCCGATGAACTGGTCCAGACTGAGGCAGGGGGGTGGGGAGCAGTCGCCTTTATACCTGGACCGGGGGGGGGAGGAGTCTCGGGTAGGGCCGGCAGGGATGTGTCTAGGCATGTCACATATACAGGTAATAAACTAACAATGGTTTACCACACCCTCAAGCACTTCGTTTATGTGAGGCATCTCTCTCAGTATCTCTTTCCCTGTTCTGGGACCTCTCTGGTTCCTACTTAATTCTGGGATACTCTGTGAATGCATTTTAGATTTGGGTGGCCTTTCCTGGACCTCTTTTAACTTTGCTGCCCCGGCTTCGGCCTGGCTACATCAGTACAACCCTCGCTCAATGTTTATGCTGCTATTTCACCTCTTTGGGCCTGTGGACCTTTCCCAGCTTTCTGCCCACCTGCAGATTTCTGCAGGCTGGTGTTGGCCTCTTTTCTTTCACTGGCAAACACCTTGCTGCTGGGAAATTGTTCCTGAGGGGCAATTCAATTCCTGCTACTGGAGTTCAAGGATAATTCCAACTATATCAGGGCCTGAAACAAGGTCACTCTCTAGGTGGCCCTTATGGAGGGTTGCAAACACAGATCTCCCTCCCATTTCACTGTTCGGTGCTTTGTCCTTCGGGGAAGACTTAGGATTGGGGTGTGGGGTAGGTTTAAGTTTCCCTACGGCATTAAGGAATGAGTGGAGCAGTAGAATGGACTTGCTCACATTTTGGGACGAGTAGGGGGCCACTATCATGAAAGGACAAAACTCCAGAAGCTCTCTGGGAAGTTTATCTAGATGTGGAGATGCCGGCGTTGGACTGGGGTAAACACAGTAAGAAGTTTAACAACACCAGGTTAAAGTCCAACAGGTTTATTTGATAGCAAATAAACCAAATAAATGTGTGGCTTTTGCTACCAAATAAACCTGTTGGACTTTAACCTGGTGTTGTTAAACTTCTTACTAAGTTTATCTAGCTCAGACACTCACAGTGCCAGACTCTTCAAGGGGTAAGTTTCTGTAGTGAGTGTCTCTGCCTGCTCTGCTGTACTACCCATTATGGCATCTATCAGGTACCCATTGTGGCATCTATCAGGGTACTATTCATATGGAACCCCGTTAGACCTTCAAGTTTCCTTCGCAAACTCCAGCACTCAGATCTGGAACGGCCTATTTTACTGCAATGGGAACTCACCAGTTTCTGGGGGTCTTCCCCTCTGGCTGCAGGAGGGCTTCTCGCACCTTCCCTTTGTGTTTTCTTCTCTGGTTGGGAGGGCCTGTCCTATCTGGGTCTCCTGGCTTTTCTTTTCTAATGCTCATGAGAATGGTTTGGAAAGATCTGTTTGGGTTAGATTATAGCTGTCTGCTCTGACTGTTGTGAGGATTCTTTTCTCCTCTGCCCTGCATTCACAGGTTATAGGATAAGTAATTTTTAAATTCCTCTAATAATACCCACTCACACAGCCCCTCACAGGTGTGTGGGATTCTTTGCGACATTATCCGTTGGTCGAACACTGGTTCAAACTCTATGTAGGTTGATGTGGGCTTGTTATGAGCATTCTGGAGTTGTTGGCCATACGTTTCTGGGACTAACACATAGACATTTAGGATGGCAGCTCAGGTCTACTCATAATCAGCACACATCAGGGGTTAGTATGGAGTAGACCTCTTGGACTCTCCGTGCCGGCTGCCCTTGAATTAAAAATGTCCAAACCTCCAAAGGCCATCTTAGCTGTCCTCCTTTCTCAAAAGTGGCAAAAAATGACACCACATCACTCATCAAACTTGAGAATGAATCTAGCATTCTTGAGGTTCTGGGTTAGGAGTGCTATTGGGTCGAGAGATTTTCATTTGCAGCTTCCAGCTATCTGGTCTCTCTCTCTCTCCTTCTGAGCTGCTAACTCCATTCCCAATTTTCAGAGCTGGAATTCTTCTCTCTCCCTTTCTCTCTCTCTTTCCTGTCCCTTTGCTCCCTTCCTTCTCTCTCTCTCTTGTTCCCTCTTCTCAGATTCTAGCTGTGTTTTGAGCTTTTCCAGCTCAGATTGGGCTGGGGAGGGGATTTGGAGTCATGGTTGAGCTGTACATCCAACTGCTCCATCAGTAACATTAGATCCAAATGTTCCACTCCATCAGCTGGATCAGTTCACTTCTCTTCACTCTACTGGGAAATTTTAACTGTACCCGTCTCACTATAAATTTCAGTTGCTCTTTCACTGTTCAAATGTCCTCGTTTGACCCACACCTGGGCATCAAGATATGCCATTTTCTTACTGTTAGAGGGAAGGAATTTGCTCTGGTAAGTTACTTGTGTTTTAAACATTGCTCCAACCATCATGTTTTCCTCTTTTATCAGAGGTGGTTTGTCTCTTAACTTGGACACTGGTTAAAATCCTGGACTTAGAATCATAGAATCCCTACAGTGCAGAAGGAGGCCATTCGGCCCATCGAGTCTGCACCGATCACAATCTCACCCAGCCCCTATCCCTGTAGCCCCACGCATTTACCCTGCTAGACCTCCTCACACTTTGGGGCAATTTACCATGGCCAATCAACCTAACCCGCACACCTTTGGACTTGAGCTCCCAATTTCTGTTATGGACAGGAGGAATTTAATTTTAAAAATCCTGATTTCTCCTCTCTTCACCAGAAAGGTGTTTTTGATCCCACTTTATAAACGGTGGTGTATTTCCCAACCCCTTGATCTCAATGTGATCCATTTTCTGGTAAAAACCTCCCAGCCAACTCAAGACTGAACTCAGAAATTTAGTTTATTTGCATACAACCAAACGTGGGAGCAATATTGCTTCCTTTTTGCTGATACAAATAAAAGAGGGAGGATACAGAAAAAATTATTTACAAAGACTAAAGAATGATTGTTTCATATGAGTTCAGAGCACAGAAATCAAAGTCCAATGGTGTTTTCCTTAACATAGATTGGCAGACTGAAACTTAAGCTGGATAATTCACTTTTCCAGTAGAATGACCTCCACGTGAGATAGACAGACAAAGATGTCTTGTAGGCAATGGTGTAGAAGTTCAGAAGTTCCAGTAGAAATGGTATAGATGGGGGCCAGGCATTCAGAACTGGACAAAGCCCCTTTTCTGAGCTACTGTTTGGTAGGTGAAAAATGGCAGATTGATTTTCAGTATAACAAAACTGCATATCTAGTTCTTCCAGGTAGGGGGTCATGTCATGTGACTCCCACCTCCCCACATTCGCTTTGACAAAAGGTGTATATTTCTTTGGGTTCTTGAGATTTTTATAAAATTAAAAAAATTAATTTATGGGATGCTAGGCCGGCATTTATTGCCCATTCCCAATTGCCCTTGAGCAGCTAATGGTGAGCTGCCTTCTTGAACTGCTGTAGTTGCTGTGGTGTGGGTACACCCACAGTGCTGTTAGGGAGGAAGTTCCAGGATTTGGTCTCAGCGACCATGCAAACAGCAATATATTTCCAAGTCAGAATGGTGAGTGACTTGGAAGGGAACTTCCAGCATGGTGGTGTTAATATTAATTGTTAATGTTCCAAACATTCAGAATTTGAAAGGATGGTTGCAGGGTCCTTTGTCCCAGCAGACAATTCAGCTCCAGTTGTCCAGGCATGGCTTTTGTATAATTCCCACTGAATTTGGTCTCCGCACTCCAAAGGGGTCATTAGCATCTTTTCCGAGATAATGAGGTGCAAGACAATGATACTGCCTTGATAGTTCTTTTGTATCAGGTCACAGTTATTTTAAAAGATTATTGTCCAGTTTTTACATTTTAGGAATTAACTATGATGATGATATATATTGCATAATGTGAGCTCTTGGCCCCCCTACAATGTTCTTTGGTCTACACGAGCCTTGTTGGTCTTCGATGCAAAGAGTTATCCATAAAATAATGAGGGGCATAGATCAGCTAGATAGTCAATATCTTTTCCCAAAGGTAGGGGAGTCTAAAACTAGAGGGCATAGGTTTAAGGTGAGAGGGGAGAAGTACAAAAGGGTCCAGAGGGGCAATTTTTTCACACAGATAGTGGTGAGTGTCTGGAACAAGCTGCCAGAGGTAATAGTAGAGGCGGGTACAATTTTGTCTTTTAACAAACGTTTAGACAGTTACATGGGTAAGATGGGTATGGAGGGATATGGGCCAAACGCGGGCAATTGGGACTAGATTAGGGGTTAAAAAAAAAGAGGCGGCATGGACAAGTTGGACCAAAGGCCTGTTTCCATGCTGTAAACCTCTATGACTGAGCTTTGCAGACTGACACATCCCAAGGTTCCAGGACTATATGCTGGGAGACACACTTAGGTTTGGGACACCTGCAATAAAGACACAATAGGGAAAAGCCACTACCTAAGCCTTTTAGCCTTAGTATACTTAGAGTCTGTAAACTGTGAAAAATCCCTCACACTGTTGGACATGTAATGAACATGGCAAATATTGACCGTAATTGTAAGTGGCGTGAATAGCACACAGTCTTGGATGAAACTGATTTGTGTTGCACTTAATGTAATGTCAACTTTGAACGGTCACTCTTATAAATGTTGTGAATAAAGTGTATTTTTGGGGGAAAAAATGGCTCACCACGACCTGACTAATGGAGAAACCCAAAAGCCATTCCAACTCTGAAAACAAATAATGGCCACGATTCTCCCATTGCGACCCACAGGGTTTCTGTCGGGTCGCAGTGGGAGACATGTGTCTGCGGCCTTGAACAGGGATTTGCGCATGCGCTGGGAATGCACGCACATCTCCCAGAGCCGGTGAACAGTCACCGGTCAGACCACGCTGGAAACCTGTGGGAAGGCAGGTCAGTCATTTAAATCCATTTTTAATCTGTTTTAAATGCGCATATTAGGTAATTATCGGGATCAGGTCCCGATCGAATCTCCCACCCTGCCAGCGGGGTTCAGACTTCCTCCCCGTGTTCGGGGAACTAGCAGGAGACCCCGCCAGAATGAAGGGGGAGCAATCGGGGCCCCCCCCAGGGGGCCAGGCGGTGGGGGGATGGTGCCTCCTGGGCATGGGCACCCTGACAGTGGCAGTCTGTGCCCCTTGGCACTGCCCAACAGGCAAGGTGCCCATGCCCAGGAGGCACCTTGGCGGTGCCCATTGGTCAGAGCCAAGGGGGCGGGGCCTATTGTGGGCAGGGCCTAGGTACAATCGGTGGGGGTGGGGGGTCCTGCTGCCACTTTGCAGACTAGATCGGCTTTGGATGGAGGGAGGGCAGCGATTGGGGCAGGCTGTGGGGTGGGGGGGGGGTGGGGGGTGGGGCTGGTCTGCCAGGGT